>NC_069784.1:96092683-97292683 GCF_027406575.1 Nycticebus coucang | reverse complement strand
TTCCCAAACTCCCATTACATTGACTAAATTATATCTCCTGGATAATTATAATATGATTTCAAATAAGAAAGCCAAAATTTAATCGACTGTGTTATGTATGTATATTACCTGAGTAATACTATATTTATAAAAGAGGAATAATTTTCAAAGAAGCTAAGAAATTCAGGTAAAAATCATTGTATCTCAACTCTGGTCTAGGGAGAGAATGCCATTGCAGCTAATAAAAATATTCAATCTTGATAGATTTATACTGATGTCGGACAATTAACTGGTACAAAAAATATTAAAGGTTAAAAAATAGAAAGAATTCAGACTCCTTAAGATCATCTCACTCACATGTAATTCTAATGTAATTCTAATTTTGCTATCTATGCAGATTGATGAAATTAAATGCCTAAGTCAACTGAACCTATATGTACCACATACCAAATAGGTGGCTCTGGGAAATGTATTAAATTTGGTCTGATTTAATTTCCACTATGCAGTGGATACAAGTAGCAGCATCAGTTTCTCAGAATTATTGCAGATACTGAATGAGATAATACATGTAAATTACTTAGAAGACTGTCTAGCATATAGAAATTGGTTGATAAATGTTGGGTAGCACTAAATAGTAATTAGCATACAGTGAATTATTTGCTACAAACCAGGTAATAAAGTCAGCTTTTAAATAAATGTGAGAAAAATTTTCTGTCTTTCCTTGTCTGTCCTTTTATGCAGTGATGATGAAATCTTAACTTCAGATCTTTCAATTTGATCCAGTCTTAATATTTTGAGGATAGATCAATTCATTCTATTTTAATATCAAATCCCCTGAAAATAGCTATGAAAAATTTTTCTGAGCTGTTCAATTCAGTTTAACATCCAACTGTCATTTGACACAATTATAAATAAGCTAATCCAGTGGGTGAGGTGCAGAACTCTTTTTTTCTGACCTCACATTTGCAGATGCAAGATTTCCCCTAGAATAACCCTCCTGACCTCTTTTCATCCCTCTTCCAACTCCTTCCCAAATGAGGGAAAGTAACATCTATGTGTATGTGTGTGTGTGTGTGTGTGTGTGTGTGTGTGTGTGTGTGTGTGTGTGTGTGTGTGTGTGTGTATGAATGGAGCATTTAGAGAAAAGATCAATCCCTTTTCCTCCCCTGCTCTTAATTTCTATCATTATTGACATCATCATCGCCACTGCTGTCAATAAGTATCATTATTATTGTCATTATTATTACTATTTGCCTTGCATGCCTTCACGAAGGGTACAATGTACATGGTAAGTTTAGGGGAGCAGGATTTACTTCCCAAGGAAGGGAGGAGAAGGACTGGCATTCTCCAGTCTGTTACTGGGCAGGTAAATATGTTTTATTCTGGGATAATTAGTGAGCTATACTGGTCACAAATCTAACACCACACTCATCAACCTTTTTTAAGTAATTAAAGTATAGCTAAATTATACATTTGCCTCTTAATTAGTTTTGAATTCTCCGGAGATGTAATATGAATTCTTCTCTAAAACTTTCAATACAGGACTATCAAAATACCTTTATATGGCCACCATACACAGAGGAAAAAAGAAAAACAAGAGACTCTAGTTGTGAAGCCAAACATCTCCTTTTTCCACATGTCCTTTTCATAATACCATTTTGTTGCCTTAAGCACCTTTCCACTCTATTATTTACCTCTTTCCCCTGGATATTTCATCCCAAGAGAAGCAGAGATGTATTGAAAAGCCGCTTGCTTGCCTGATGACTTGGTATTTATTGACTCTCCATACATATAAAATAGTTTGCTGAAATATTATGTAGAGCATTAGTAAAATAAAATATATGTTATGCAAACAACAAAAATTGTGATAATTTTATAGAAAGCCACTTTTGCTGTTATTGTAGGGGCAGCCAACAGGAGTCCATTTGTACTGAACTCGAACAAGAGGCAGAAAAAATAACATAATAGGACATTTCTGGCTTTTATTTCTATGTGTATTTGGACTCAATAAATACATTACTTAGCTCCCTAGAGATATGCACAAGAATTAATTTGTCTAAAAACACACTCCATTCCTTTACAGACGAGTATAAAAAGGTATCCATTCTATATTATGGTCAGAATTAAGTTTCTAAATGAAAGTTTCCAACATAATGAGGAAGTTAGAAGAATTCCTATACCAAGGAATCAAAGAAGTAGGGAAGAGGAAAATAGAATACTTTGAAATACTGTTGTTTTAATGTTGATTATGTACAGTCACTTACTGAAGGGTGAGCTTATATGTCACTGGTGCTACTGACTACTAGTTCCTTACAACTAAAAGATAGAAGGTGATCATCCAAGCAGGTTAAAAGGCTATCTGCAGAACACTTTTTGACATTGGATCACCTAAGGTCCAGGAAGAGCAGAACAACAGTGTGTTTAGCTAGTGGGGATTCCAAGAATTCAAAAATGCAGGAACTTTTAACAAATCACTTTTACATGTAACTATTAGTAGTGTTAATAAAGATGAAAAAGACATCACATACTTTTAACATATATCAAGATTCTAATGCATTTATGAAGGCAAGGAAGGCTAGAAGCAAGAAAGACAGAGGAAGTAGAAAAAAGTGGGGAAATGATGACTTTTTTTCATTTTCTAAACAAGAGATGTATAAACCTAATTCTATTAGTGATTTTGTCTTTTTGATGGCTCAGGCCTTTTAAAAAAATATTTCCATATATAATGGTACTTTCTTTGTATTACCATTATTATTATTGCTTAATACTTCGTTGCAGCAATCGTCTGATTTCTTTTCTGAATGTATTTGTCTTCGCTCGTTCTTTGCGAGGTTTATGTTTCTGGTCCCCATCTTAAACATTGTTATTGTTGTGAAATTTTAAGCCTTTTTAATTTTGTGAAGGCAAAAAGTGGAAGCCTAATGAACACATGTATATGGGAAAATAAAAAAAAATTTCCATACATGATGAAGAAAGAAGAATAACATATATTTTGACACATGAAGAATAACATACCAAGAATAACATTCTACTGACTTACTTGATTTAAGATCAATAGGCAAATAGACAAATAAATCTCTTATTGTAAATGTTAAAAAATAAAATGAATACAGGAGCAGAAGAATAATAATATAAAAAGGTTTCAGAAGAAGGAGCTGCTACATTCATGTGAGCAAGAACCTTATACTTGGATACTTCAAGTATACAGTCGAAACCTGTGTGCAGAGATTAGTACCTTGCTCTCTTCTGCTTACCTTTTCCCTGGATTAATAAGATTACAATATTTTTTCCTTCCCTTAGTAATTCATTCCTACTTCAGAACATGACTAGCTGCCGTGCTCAGTGTTGACACACACACTGCATTTGCTTCATTGTGCTTCACAGATGGTATGTTTTTTACAATTTGAAGATTTGTGGCAGCCATGGTTAGGCGAGTCTATGCGTGCCATTTTTCTAACATCCGGTGCTCATTTATGGTTCTGTATCAACTATTTTGATAGTTCTTGTAATATTTCACACTTTCTAATTATTATTATGGTGATCTATGTGAACTAAGCCTATGTAAGACACCAACTTAACTGGCACATGTTTGGGTTCTAATTGCTCTACCCACCAGACTTTCCCTCCATCTTTATCTGTCTCCTTGGGCCTTCCTTTTCTCTACAACACAGCATTATTGAAATTAGGTCAGTTAATAACACTCCAAGGTCTTCTAAGTGTCCAAGTAAAAGGAAGAGTTACATATCTCTCACTTTAAATCAAAAGTTAGAAATTACTGTACATTTCAAGGAAGGCGTGTAGAAAGCTGAGGTAGGACAAAAGCTAGACTTCTTGTACCTAACGATATACATATTGTAAATAAAAAGAAATGTTCTTGAAGAAAATAAAAAATGCTACCCCAGTGAAAACATGGCTGATAAAAAAGCAAAACAGTTTTATTGCTAATGTAAAGAAAGTTTAATTCCAGCACTCTGAAAGGCCAAGCTGGATGGATTGCTTGAGCTCAGGAGTTTGAGGTTGTTGTGAGCTATGAGGCCACAGTACTCCATAAAGAGCAAAAAGTGAGACGCTGTCTCAAAAAAAGAAAAGAAAAGAAAAAGAAAAAAATGTTTAAGTCATCTGGATAAAAGACCAAACTAGCCACAACATTCCTTTAAGTCAAATCCTAATCTAGGGAAAGGCCCTAACTCTCTTCAGTCTTATGGAGGCTGTGAGAGGTGAAGAAGTTGGGGAAGAAAAATTTGAAGCTAGCCAAGGTTAGTTTATGAGGGTTAAGGAAAGAAAACATCTTCATAACATAAAAGTGCAAAGTGGAGCAGTGAGTGCCAATGAAGAAGCTGCAGCAAGTTACCGAGAAAACCTGGCTAATGTAATAGAAAATGGTAGCTACACTAAATGACAGCGTTTCAAGGTAGATAAAATAGACTTTTCTTGCAAGATATCATCATAGCTAGAGAAAAGACATCAATGCCTGGCTGCAGAGCTTCAAAGGACAGGCTTCAAAGCCTTAAAGGAAAGTATCTTGTTAGGGGGTAATGCAACTGAAACATTAAATTGAAGCCAATGCTCATTTAGCATTCAAAAATCCCAGGATCCTTACAAATTATACTAAATCTACTCTGCTTGTGTTCTATAAAGTAAAAACAGAGACTTGATGACATCACATCTGTTTACAGAGTGGTTTACTGTGTATTTTAAGCTCATTTCTCAGAAAAAAATTATAAAAGGATTCTTTCCAAAACACTGTTGCTCATTGACAATGCACCTGGTCACCTAAGAGCTCTGATGGAGATGTATGAGATTCATGTTTCCATGCCTGCTATCACAACATCCATTCTGCAACCCATGGATGTCATATGTTTAAGAAAGACATTTTGTAAGGCTACAGCTGCCATAGATAGTGATTCTTCTGATGGATCTGAGAAAAGTAAAATGAAAAACTTTTGAAAAGTATTCACCATTCTAGATGCCATTAAGAACATTTGTGATTCATGAGAGGAAGTCAAAATACCAACATTAACAGACTTGAAAGAAGTTGAACCTGACCTTCATGGAATGACTTAGAGGAGTTCAAGTCTACAGTGGAAGAAGTATCTGCAGATGTGATGGAATTAGCCAGAGAAATAGAAATTAGAAGTCAAGCCTGAGTAGGTGACCAAATTCTTGTAATCTCATGAAAAACTTGAAAAGATGGGGAGTTCCTTCACAGGGATGAGCAAAGAAAGTTGTTTCCTAAGGTGGAATCTGTTTCTGGGGAAAATGGTGTGAACTTCGTCGAAAAGGCAGCGAAAGGTATGTAGATGGAGTTGATAAAGCAGTGTCAGGATTTGAGAGGATTGACTCTAATCCTGAAAGTTCTACCATGAGTAAAATGCTATCAAGCAGCATCACAAGCTACAGAGAAATGATTTGTGAAAGCAAGATTCATTCACTTGGGCAAACCCCATTATTTTCTTATTTTCAGAAATTTCCATAACAACCTCAGCTTTCAACCACCACCACCACCACCTCACAGTAGCCATCAACATCAGGTAAGACCCTGCAATAGCAAAAAGATTCTGACCTATGTGAGGCTCAGATGACCATTAGAGTATTTCACAATAAAATGTTTGTTAAATAAGCTATGTACATTTTTTTAGACATAAGGGTATTGCACACTTAATAGATTATGTTATAGTGTAAACATAACCTTCCTGTTCACTGGAAAACAAAAACAAAATTGTTTGAGACTTGCTTTATTGTGATAATAGTTTTATTAAGGTTGTCTGGGATTGAACTCACAATATCTCTAAGCTATGTCAGCAAATAAGGTTATAAAAATAATTTGGTTATGATCAACACTAAGTATAAAAATAATGGGGATGCCTTTACTTAAAACTTCAAATAAATCTTAAGGAAGAGAAAATACAGGCTTATTGGTCTAAGATGCAAACACAGAGTTTTGGCAGTTATGTGGAGTAAAACCTTCTACTTTTTCCGCCATTTGGTTTTCATACAAATATTTGATATGTATCTGTTCACTGCTTAAAAATTATAATTGCTAAAGATCAATACTGGAAGACATTTGTGCTTCTTGCAGGCATGGAAGAAATTGATTTTTTCATTTAATAAGTGCGAGGTCAAATCCCCAGTAAAAAGCTAAAGAAAATAGTCTATTCTTAGTTTCCTATTGATTTTTTTTCTGATACTACTGAAATACATGAAAAAATTAAAATATGTTCTGTGCATATTATTCACAGGCAAAGGGTGCATTAATCATGCCATTCTTTTTCTTTGTTTCTATGACAATTGCATTGAATAAACAGATCTATTTATATTTCATTTATACTAATTATAATTCAATATATCATATGAAAATAATTTTAATTTTAATAAGACAATTAAGCACTGGTACAAACTTAAGAAAGCAAAATGAACAATTCAGCAATAAGCAATTGCTTTTAATTTTCTACACTAATTACTGAAGCTGCATTTGATTTTCAAGATGTAGTCAAGCATTTTCAGTTTTTCAAGTATGCATTCTTTCATACTCTTTTGCTTTTTGAATACCAAAGCACTTTATTTATGTATATATTTATTTTTAAGCAAGGATTTTTAATGTGGGTATGTATATTTATTTTTAGTTATATTATGGGCACGTAATTTTTATATATCTTTACAGGGTGCATGTGATGTTTTGATACAGTCATATAATGTGAATTAATCAAGTCCAAGTCATTGGGATATTGATCTCTTGGCATATAGCATTTCTTTGTGTGAAGAACATTCTAATTTCCACTCTTTTAGTTATTGCAAAGTATACATTAACTTCTTGTTGTTTATAGTCTCTTTGCAGTGCTATCATTCTTTTCCCAAATATAAGATATCAGCTCTGGGTGGTGCCTATGGCTCAAAGGCCTAGGGCGCCAGCCCCATATGCTGGAGGTGGCGGGTTCAAACCCAGCCCCAGCCAAAAACTGCAAAAAAAAAAAAAAAAAGATATCAGCTCTTCCACCACAGACACTCCTCAACTTATGATGGAGTTAGTTAGTTTAACATCTTAATTTGACCATATTGTATGTCTAAAGTACATCCAATGTGCTTAACCCACTGAGTAGCATTCCTTAGCCTAGTTTACCTTAGATGTGCTCAGAACACTTCCATTAGGAAAAAATTATGTAGCCTAAAACCTATTTTATAATAATTGTTCAAGCACATGTAATTTATTAAATATTTTACCAGAAGTGCACAACAGAATGCTTGTAGGAATACTCAAAGTATGAATTCTACTGAACATGTATCGCTTTCACACCATTGTCTACTGAAAAAATCCTAAATCAAACTGTTCTAAGTTGGAGACTGCATGTGCAATATAGTCTCGGTATTCATTGCACTTATTTTTCTTAGTTTATCATATATTTTTTTAAATTTGTCTTTATCAAACTTACTTTCATTGCCTTCTCTAGGCATCAGACCTTATACACCAAGTCCAAGGAAATATTTGATGAGTCTTAATTAATGTGGGATTAAACATATCATTTAGGATTATAGACATGCTTAGAGATAGATATTAAAGATAGATATTTTTAGATATTATAACCAATTTAACATGAAATATGCCGAACTCTTATTTACTTCACATAAAGGACCTTATGTAACATTGCTTTTATATTCATTCTCCATCAGAGAAGAGGACAGCAGTATGTCCTGTGATTTTCCTTGCTACTTCTCAGGATTTGCCTTACACTCCGAAGAAACTAAATATAGTCCTGGACCCATGAGAACAGACCAATTAAATAGAAGCACATTCTTTCTATCATCAATGCACCCTATAATTCTTAAAACATAAGTATTTGAAAGTATTGATGTGATAAAAGACCCACATAATTTATACCTGTGAAAGATTTCAACTTGACTTTCCAGGGTTTTTATCCAACAGCTTCAATAAAATAACAAGTAAAAATATATTTTTGATATTTTACGAACAATATTAAATCATAAAAGGTAAAATGCATAATGTTTGAATTTTTGAAAAATAGTTGCCTAGTTCCTAAAGAATAAAAGGGTCTTTTAATGTTTTGTGGATGTATTTTTAATTAATATTTTAATTAGTTAAGTTAAAAATAACATAGATAAATTTAAGGAACTTGGTTTCTGTCCATACTATATGTGTGATCTTTGAGAAATTATTTAATACATTTTGTACATAATTTTCCTTATTCACTGTATGAGGTTTGGACCCCAAAATTTCTAGGACGTGTTCTAAATTTAAAACTTTGTGATTTAAAAAAAAATAATTAGCAAAACAGGCCAGGCGTGGTGATTCATGTCTGTAACCCTAGCACCGTGGGAGGCCGGGCAGGTGGATTTCTGGAGCTCACAGTTTCCAGACCAGCCTGAGCAAGCATAAGACCCTATCTCTGAAAACAATAGCCAGATGTTGTGGTAGGTGCCTGCAGTCCCAGTTACTATGGAGGCTGAGGGAAGACAATTGCTTGAGGCCAAGAGTTTGAGGTTGTTGTGGGCTATGACCCCATCGTACTCTATCGAGGATGAAAAAATGAGACTCTGTCTCAAAAAAAAAAAAAAAAAAATTAGCAAAACATAAATCCCAAATAACGTAATATTCTATGTCTTGAGGCACATTATCAGGCAAAGGAATTAACTCAATATGATTTTGAATGTAGTTTATATTCAATAGTGCTATCTAACCTAAGATTTACAGATTTACTTTTATAGTTTAGATATCCCAAGTGCTTAAAGTGTAGCATTTTACTTTTGGGAGAGGGAAGTCGAAGGAAATTAGGACGGTATAAGTTAAAACTAAGTATTTTGCCTCCTCGAATACCTAAATTTGGAAATCAGGGTGTTATAAGGGTGTCATATACATTGTTTGTATAAACTTCCCATTTCACTTTATTTAGCCTACTACACTTAAACTTGCTTTTAATCTTTCTACTGTAAGCAAAAGAAATTTATATAAGAAAACACCTGGACTTTTCTTTTTGGGGAGATTTTGTATAGTTGATGCTATTTCAGAACTTGATATAGGCCTGTTCAGCATTTCCACTTCATTCTGGCTAAGTCTTGGAAGGTGGCGTGCTTCCAAGTATTGGCCAATTTCCTTCGTATTTTCGTATTTCTGAGAATAGAGTTTCTTGTAATATTCATTAAGGATTTTTTTAATTTCTGAGGAATCTGTTCTTATTTCATCTTTGTCATGTCTAACAAACTAACCTGGTTAGGTTAGCTAATGGTTTATCTATTTTATTGACCTTTTCAAAAAACCAACTTTAGGATTTATTGATCTGTTGTATAATCCTTTTGTTTTCAATTTCTTTTAATTCTGCTCTAATTTTGGTTATTTCTTTTCTTCTGCTGGGTTTGGGGTTGGAATGTTCTTCCTTTTCCAGTTGCTTAAGATGTCCCATAAGTTGTTAACTTCCTCTCTTTCCATTCTCTTGAGCAAGGCTTGCAAGCTATAAGTTTCCCTCTTAGGACTGCCTCTGTGGTATCCCAGAGGTTCTGGTAATTCATGTCTTCATTATCGTTTTGTTCCAAAAATTTGGTAATTTCCTTCCTAATCTCATCTATGACCCAGCTATCATTCACCACAAGGTTATTTAGTTTCCATGTTTTTGTATGAGTGAGCAGATTGCTGTTGTCACTGAGTTCAACTGTTAGTCCATGATGGTCCAAGAAGATGCAAGGAATAATTTTTATTCTTTTAAATTTGCTGAAGTTAGACTTGTGACCTAGGATGTGATCAATTTTGGAGGATGTTCCATGGCCTGATGAGAAGAATGTGTATTCAGTTTTGCCAGGATGAAATATTCTATAGAGCAAGTGCAGGGAAAACACTTGAAGAAATCAATGTGGGAGAATATTTTATGAGGAGGACTCCCTGGACAATTGAAGCAATACCAAAAATACATTACTGGGATCTGATCAAACTAAAAACTTCTGCATAGCCAAGAACACAGTACGTAAAGCAAGGAAACAGTCCTTAGAACAGGAGAAGATATTTGCAGGTTATGTCTATGACAAAGGTTTAATAACTAGAATCCACAGAGAAGTCAAACATATTATCAAGAAAAGAATAAGTGATCCCATCTCAGGGTGGGCAAGGGACTTGAAGAGAAACTTCTCTGAAGAAGACAGGTGCCCGGCCTACAGACACATGAAAAAATACTCATCATCCTTAGGCGTCAGAGAAATGCAAATCAAAACCACTTTGAGATATCATCTAACTCCAGTAAGATTAGCCCACATCACAAAATTACAAAAACATAGGTGTTGGCGTGGATGTGGAGAAAAGGGAACACTTCTGCACTGCTGGTGGGAATGCAAACTAGTCCGTTCCTTTTTTGAAAGTTGTTTGGAGAACACGTGGGGAATCTAAAAATAGACCTGCCATTCGATCCTTCAATTCCTCTACTAGGTATACATCCAAAAGACCAAAAATCACTTTATAACAAAGATATTTGCAACAGAATGTTTATTGCAGCCTAATTCATAATTGCTAAGTCATGGAAGAAGCCTAAGCGCCCATCGATCCATGAATGGATTAATAAATTGTGGTATATGTACACCATGGAATATTATGCAGCCTTAAAAAAGATGGAGACTTTACCTCTTTTATGTTTACATGGATGGAGCTGGAACATATACTTCTTAGCAGAGTATCTCAAGAATGGAAGAAAAAATATACAATGTAGTCAGCCCTACTATGAAACCAATTTATAAACACCCACACTTCCATATGAATGCTATAACCCAACTACAGCCCAAGATGAAGGGGAAAGAAGAGGGGAGGGGAAGGGGAAGAATGGGTGGAGGGAAGGTAATTGGTAGGACCACACCTATGGTGCATTTTACAAGGGTACATATTAAATCTACTAAGTGTAGAATATAATATCTTAACAAAATAACTAAGGAAATGCGATGAAGGCTATGTAAACCAGTTTCATGAAAGTATTTTGCATTATATATACAACCAGCATACTGTACCCCATAATTGCATTATTGTACACAGCTATGATTTAATAAAAATAAGTAAATAAAAAAGACAGAAAAAAGAAAACACCAGTGGCCTCAACTAATAAATCTAACAATATTTTATAGTTAAAATAAATGCTTAAATACTGAAAGGAGGGAAAATGTTATTTTATACATTCTCATAATGATTTTTTTCTATTTTCTGCATTATTCGTATTTTTCAGGTTATTACCAGCTGGTATTAATTGGTGATAATTAATTGCTTGTATTAATCTGGTAATAGCTGAGTGATTGTGGAAGTGAGTGAGATCACACAGAGAGTGAATAATATTAATTGCAATTCCAAATTTTGTGTTAAATAGCTTGAGAAAAAAATGGAAGTGTGTCAAAGTAGTCATTCCAAAGGTATAGGAAAGTTTTATATTAATTTTCTATCCATGTGAGAAGTAATTTTTACATATAACTATAATGAAGGCAGATTAGTGGACATTTAAGAAACTATCTCAAAGTCTTCGAGTACATTTGTTTATGCTTGAGTCCATCAGAAAGCAATGTGAGTGGTGAACTGAAGTCTATATATAAATTAAAAATTAGTGGTAAGAACACTTTTTGCAAGATAACCAAGAACTATTATATAAAAAACAAAACAAAACTAGATTTCTATTTTGGATATACCAGTCATATAAATGTTAATAAAATACTTTACCTTTTTGAGTTTCAAATGCCTTATTCATTAAAAGGCAGTCCTAATAAACATTAGAAATATCTAAAATACTCACTTTATAGTATGAAGCTGAACAATTTCAGTTCATAAACTCATCCTAGAAAACATGCTACAGACCCCATTGCTGAATATCACTATGGTCACCAGATGTCCAAGGGGATTACTTTGAAAGTGAACATAGTGATACTCAGCACTAATGTTTGTGGAACTTTTTTTAGGTTGAGTCTGTGAACTTATTGTCAGACTTCCTATTTATTTTTTTCTTTTATGTTATCAAACAAGATGAAAAGAGCCTAAATACTGAAAAATAAAACTAACTAAATAAAATGTGCTAATAAGTAGAAGAGAATCTGAATCAGTAACATTTCATTTAACATGGAACAATCTGAGAGAAGGAATAATAAACTAGACCATAAAGATATATGACAGGCTTGGCCCATGGAAAAGCCATCAGTAAAAAATACATGAAACAACAAAGATACAATAGTGGAAAATTCTCCAAATACATAGAAAAATATCAACACTTGGATAGAGTAATGAATCAGAAAAATATATCAAATAGAGAGAAAAGTATATTTAAAATTTATATCTGTAGGGTAGACTTCAGAATTGGGGTAAGTACCATGGAGTACTTTCTAGCTCTGTGCATTTATGGCAAGCTACTAGCCACTCTCAGGTAAAAAATGCCATTAGATTCTTCAGTAATTGGCTTCATTTTCCTTTGTCAGAAGCAATCATCAGACAAAAAATACTAGACAAAATTAAGTCATAGACAACCAAAGCCCTATAGCAGAGAGAATGTTTTAAAGGAATCTACCCATCTTAGCAAATAAAAAATGGTTTGCCCAGAATCTAAGAAAACCTACAAATTCAGTAAAATAGCATGTTATTGCATTCTGAGAAATTATACAAGAGATAAAAGACAGGACATGAAAAAATGACCTTTCTGTTCTTTTTTTAATTAATTATTATTATTAAATCATACCTGTGTACATTAATGCGATCATGGGGCCCCATACACTGGTTTTATAGACCATTTGATACATTTTCATCACACTGATTAACATAGCCTTCCTGGCATTATCTTAGTTAATTATGTTAAGACATTTACATTCTACATTTACTAAGTTTCACCTATACCCTTGTAAGATGCACCGCAGGTGTAATCCCACCAATCACCCTCCCTCCACCCACCTCCCACTTCCCTCCCCTCCCTCTCCTCCTTCCCACTATTCTTAGGTTATAACTGGGTTATAGCTTTCATATGAAAGCCATAAATTAGTTTCATAGTAGGGCTGAGTACATTGGATACTTTTTCTTCCATTCTTAGGATACTTTACTAAAAAGAATATGCTCCAGCTCCATCCATGTAAGAAAGAGGTAAAGTCTCTATCTTTCTTTAAGGCTGCATAATATTCCATGGTGTACATATACCATAATTATTAATCCATTCGTGGATCTATGGGCACTTGGGCTTTTTCCATGACTTAGCAATTATAAATTGGGCTACAGTAAACATTCTGGTACAAATATCTTTGTTATGATGTGATTTTTCTTTCTTCTGGGTATATGCCTAGTAGAGGAATTATAGGATTGAATAACAGGTCTATTTTTAGATCTCTAAGTGTTCTCCAAACATCTTTCCAAAAGGAATGTATTAATTTGCATTCCCACCAGCAGTGTATCAGTGTTCCCTTTTCTCTACATCCACGCCAACATCTCTGGTCTTGGGATTTTGTGATATGGGCTAATCTTACTGGAGTTAGATGATATCTCAAAGTAGTTTTGATTTGCATTTCTCTGATGATTAAGGATGATGAGCATTTTTTCATATGTCTGTAGGCCATGCACCTGTCTTCTACAGAGAAGTTTCTCTTCAAGTCCCTTGCCCAGGCTGCGATGGGATCACTTGTTCTTTTCTTGCTTATACCTTTGAGTTCTCTGAGTATTCTGGTTATTAAACCTTTGTTGGAGAAATAACCTGCAAATATCTTCTCCCATATAGATGGCTGTTTCCTTGCTGTACTTATTGTGTTCTCGGCTGTGCAGAAGCTTTTTAGTTTGATCAGGTCCCAGTAGTGCTTTCAATTGCCTGGGGGGTCCTCCTCATAAAATACTCACCGCTATAAAGAAAATTATGAAATCCTCAGAAAGGAAATAGCAGAGGACATTAACAAATGGAAGAACATACCATGCTCATGGATGGGAAGAATCAACATTGTTAAAATGTCTATACTTCCCAAAGCAATCTACCTATTCAATGCCATTCCTATCAAAATACCAACATCATACATTCAAGATTTGGAAAAAATGATTCTGCGTTTTGTAGGGAACCAGAAAAAACCCTGTATAGCTAAAGCAGTTCTTAGTAATAAAAATAAAGCTGAGGGCATCAGCATACCAGATTATAGTCTGTACTACAAAGCCATAGTGGTCAAGACAGCATGGTACTGGCACAAAAATAGAGACATAGACACTTGGAATCAAATTGAAAACCAAGAAATGAAACTAACATCTTACAACCACCTAATGTTCAATAAACCAAACAAGAACATACCTTGGGGGAAAGACTCCCTATTCAATAAATGGTGTTGTGAGAACTGGTTGTCTACATGTAAAAGACTGAAACTGGACCCACACCTTTCCCCACTCACAAAAATTGATTCAAGATGGATAAAGGACTTAAATTTAAGGCATGAAACAATAAAAATCCTCCAAGAAAGCATAGGAAAAACACTGGAAGATATTGGCCTGGGGAAAGACTTCATGAAGAAGACTGCCATGGCAATTGCAACAACAACAAAAATAAACAAATGGGACTTCATTAAACTGAAAAGCTTCTGTACGGCTAAGGAGACAACAACCAAAGCAAACCTACACAATAGGAAAGGATATTTGCATATTTTCAATCAGACAAAAGCTTGATAACTAGGATCTATAGAGAACTCAAATTAATCCACATGAAAAAAGCCAACAATCCCATATATCAATGGGCAAGAGACATGAATAGAACTTTCTCTAAAGATGACAGATGAATGGCTAACAAACACATGAAAAAATGTTCATCATCTCTATATATTAGAGAAATGCAAATCAAAACAACCCTGAGATATTATCTAACCCCAGTGAGAATGGCCCACATCACAAAATCTCAAAACTGCAGATGCTGGCCTGGATGTGGAGAGAAGGGAAAACTTTTACACTGCTGGTGGGACTGCAAACTAGTACAACCTTTCTGGAAGGAAGTATGGAGAAACCTCAAAGCACTCAACCTAGACCTCCCATTTGATCCTGCAATCCCATTGCTGGGCATCTACCCAGAAGGAAAAACTCCTTTTATCATAAGGACACTTGTAGTAGACTGTTTATTGCAGCTCAATTTATAATCGCCAAAATGTGGAAACAGCCTAAATGCCCACCAACCCAGGAATGGATTAACAAGCTGTGGTATATGTATACCATGGAATACTATTCAGCCATTAAAAAAAATGGAGACTTTACATCCTTCGTATTAACCTGGATGGAAGTGGAAGACATTATTCTTAGTAAAGCATCACAAGAATGGAGAATCATGAATGTACTCAATTTTGATATGAGGACAATTAATGACAATTAAGGTTATGAGGAGGGGAGGAAAAGCAGAAAGAGGGACAGAGGGAGAGGGGTGGGGCCTTGGGCTGTGTCACACTTTATGGGGGCAAGACATGATTGCAAGAGGGACTTTGCCAAACAATTGCAATCAGTGTAACCTGGCTTATTGTACCCTCAATGAATCCCCAACAAAAAAAAAAAAAAAAAGAAGGGTTTAGGAGTGGGAGGAAGTATTTGTCTTTACAGAAGGGCAACCTCAGGGATGCTTACAGTGGTGAAAATATTTTGTATCTTGACTGTATCAATGTCCATATCCTGGTTGTGATGTTGTAGTATGGTTTTTTCAGATGTTATAACTGAGGGAAACTGGGTAAAGTGTCTATGGGATTTCTATATTATTTCTTACAATTGTATGTGAATACTTCAGAATACAAATTTTAATTTATAACTTGTCAATACTGGTTGAATGAATTATGAGGACAGGGAAATAGCATTAACAATAATAACAGTGAAACATATATTATGTATAGGTATACCTTGTTTTATTGTACTTTGCAGATTTTGTGCTTTATACAAATTAAAGTTTTGTACCAACCTTGAAAAAAAAAAAATACTCACCCAGACCGATTTCTTCAAGGTTTTTTCCTGCACTTTCTTCTAGTAATTTTATAGTTTCATGTCTTAAGTTTAAATCTTTACTCCAGTAGAGTCTATCTTAGTTAATGGTGAAAGGTGTGGGTCGAGTTTCAGTCTTCTACAGGTTGCCAGCCAGTTCACCCAGCACCATTTGTTAAATAGGGAATCTTTTCCCCACTGAATGTTTTTAATTGGCTTGTCCAAGATCAAATAATGGTTAAGTAGCTGGATTCATCTCTTGGTTCTCTATTCTGTTCCAGACATCTACTTCTCTGTTTTTGTGCCAGTACCATGCTGTTTTGATCCCTATTGATTTATAGTATAGTCTGAGGTCTGGTAGCATGATTCCTCCTGCTTTGTTTTTTTTCTGAGTAATGTCTTGGTTATTCGAGGTTTTTTTCTGATTCCATATAAAACGAATTATTATTTTTTCAAGATCTTTAAAGTATGACAGTGGAGCTTTAATAGGAATTGCATTAAAATTATATATTGCTTTGGGTAGTATGGACATTTTAACAATGTTGATTCTTCCCAGCCATGAGCATGGTTCTCTTTATAGAGATCTTTCCCCTCCTTTGTTAGGTAAACTCCCAAATATTTCATCTTCTTTGGCACTACTGTGAATGGGATAGAGTCCTGAACTATTTTTTCAGCTTGACTATTGTTTGTATGTATAAAGGCTACCGATTTATGAATGTTGATTTTATAACCTGTGACACTGCTGTATTCCTTGATTACTTCTAAGAGTTTTGTAGTAGAATCCCTGGTATTTTCTAGATATACAATCATATCATCTGCGAAGAGCGAAAGTTTGATCTCTTCTGACCCTATATGGATACCCTTGATCGCCTTTTCTTCCCTAATTGCGGTGGCTAAAACTTCCATTACAATGTTAAAGAGCAGTGGAGACAATGGGCAGCCTTGTCTGGTTCCTGATTTGAGTGGAAATGACTTCAGTTTAACTCCATTCAGTACAATATTGGCTGTGGGTTTGCTGGAGATGGCCTCCATCAGTTTAAGAAATGTCCCTTCTATATCACTTTTCTTAAGTGTTCTGATCATGAAGGGATGCTGGATATTATCAAAAGCTTTTTCTACATCAATTGAGAGAATCATATGGTCTTTGTTTTTTAATTTGTTTATGTGCTGAATTATATTTATAGATTTACGTATATTGAACCAGCCTTGAGACCCTGGGATAAAACCTACTTGGTCATGACATATACTTTGTTTGATGTGTTGCTGGATTGTTTTTGAAACAAGGAAGGTCTATTTTATAATCCAGGTCAGAAGACATGACATTGAGTTCATATTAATACAAGAACAAAACCACTCTGTTTTGAGTGCCTACAGTAGGAATAAATGACTATTAGACCTTGTACATTCTCACTAAAATCAATGTTATAAAGCATCATATTTCTTGATTGTTTAATACTTTTAAATGTTTTAAAATTGAAGCTTTAAAAGACTGGATATTTACAAATGCCACACTGTCACTAATTATCATTAGAATGATTTAGAATTTAGTTCTCCTGACTCCAAATCCCATGCACTTTCTCCTACATACCTCTTTAATACTAGACACACCAGGAAGTTACAACTCTTTATCTATTTTAATATAGTGTAGAATATTACATACAAGTAAATTCTTTGAAACAATTGTATTTATTTAGATTATAATTTTTTGGTTCTGCAATTTAGGCTGGGCACAACTATTTAATTGTTCTCAACTGGGCCTCTGTAAGGAGCGCTCTTCTTTATGTTGTTTGCTTGTTGTTTTTTCTGGAAAAAAAGTGAGAGACTGGACAACTGGGTCATGTTCCCCTGTCATACAGCTGACTGAGCACGTGACTCAAAAGTATTTTCTAACAGAAGAGGAATCATAAACTACCTTGTCTTAATCTGGTCCTATTGGTATAACAAAACAGCACAGAGTGGATAATTTATAAACATTGTGTTTTACTGTGCATAATGCACACTCATGTTTTTGGAAACTTTCAGGAAAAAAATCTTTTGTTTTAACTTTTTAATTCAAAAATTTATTTATTTATATTTAGGTACATATTTTTGTATTATGAAGAAATTTCAGTACTTCTTTTTTAAGATACTATGCTGAATGAAATTCAATGTAACAAATAATTGCAAAACACAAAAACAGGTACAAGCTACAGGAAATTTTACGTACTGGTACATATCTACCACATTTATTTATTTATGTATTTATGTATCAAAAAAGACTGACAGAAACTCTTGGTCACTGTCAATATCAAAAGTATCATCTTCAATTTCTACATTACTTGTACCTTTTGAAGTCACTTTTCTCATCTCAGTAACTTTCTTTGTCCTCAGTTTCATCCATAGCATTGCTGATGCTGCCTTTATTACATGATTTCACAACCACTTCCTTCTTGTCATCTTTTCTCTATCTTAGAATCCAATCACAAACCTGGGCCATGGATTCTTTCTTGATTCTGCCTATAGGTGTTAAATCATTGCCAGCTGACTACATCCATGACATCCACTCTTTCTTCATTAATGCCTTAAAAGGCTTGTTTACCAACACGTTGAGATGATACACTTGGCTAGTTAGCCCACCGGGTATCAACAGCAAGTTGGGTTTCAAAACATCTGTGATTGCTTTTGTGCTTTGTGTATCATGAGCTTTGAAATGCAAATCTGATTTTTATAAAGTAATCCTCCATGGCTTTATGACCAGACTTTGTTAAATCAGATTTGTACGCTTTCTTCATTCATCCCTCCTTTTTCATGCACGTGGACAATAAGTCTACTTGGTTCTTTTCTTTTGGACACATTTATCTTGTAAGGTGGTAGCTTTGTTTCATCTGCACAACAGGCTAGAACAACAGTAAACTGTGTTTTTTCATGCCTACTAGTTTTAACAGCCTCAGTGTTTGCTATTTTGACATCCACAGTTTTGTTGGATGACACGTTGAATGTGAGTGGGTCTTTATCTATCTCAGCAATTCGGGACAGTGCAATGTTATGAGGCTTTTGAAGATTGATAACATAAGAACGAAATTCCAAAACTTGAATCTCGTAGGCTACCATAATTCTGTTCACATCCTCATGCTCAAATATTCTTTCTTCATAAGGTTAAAGCACCATTTTTTTCTTATGTAATCCTCTTACTATCTTCATTTTTACATGGGTCAAAGTAGAGATCCCAATTTGACACTGCTTTTGAATCCAGAAATTCACCTCCCACTCCACCTCTGGCCACTCTGGAATTTTCCATCACACTGCCTTCTTCTGTCTGGACATCTGAAGAAGCTTTTCTTCCTGCTTACTCTACAACTTGATGACACTCTCTGCAGGAGGAAGTCCAAAGTGTGTTTTGGCAGTTCTGTTGCCATGTTCTTTAATGCATTTAATAACTTTTAAATAAATGCTTGCAGTGTAAGATGACCATTTCAACATTTTCTATGAATTTTCCAATAAGTTTTTTCCTTTCTAAAATATTTATTACTTATTTTTATTTCTTTTTTTTATTAAGTCATATACACATAGATCATGAATACATTTATGCATATGTAGGATACAATATACTGATTTTTTTTTTATACAATCTGATGTTACATCAAACCAACCAACATAGGCCCAGGCCAGGTTTGAACCCACCATCTCCAGTATAGGGGCCCTACTCCTTGAGCCACAGACTGCCTCATAATTTTTGTACAAATATCAGATAGATCACTAGCTCCTGCCTAAACAGTGTGAAGAGAAATGTGTCACTCTTCTTTGACTGAAAATTCTTTTGTTGCAAGCTCATCATAAATTCAATAAAATCAGTTGCTGGGTAATATTTTTTATATGGACGTTGGTATTAATTTTTAAAGTTATACTTTTAACATATAAGCATAAATAAAAGAATTAAAAAGCATTTACATGGACATGGGATTAGTACTACCTGTGTATAATGTGCACCCTTATTTTTCCCTCAAACACGTGAGTAAAAAGTGTTTATTATACATGGCAAAATACAGGTGTGTGTGTGTGTGTGTGTACAAGACCTGACAATTAAGGTTGAAAACTAATCCTAGAAAAAGTGCAACATCCCTCATTGCTGAATATCACTATGGTAACCTTCAAAGTACTCCCCTTGGGAAGCTATGCTCTGATGCCAGAGTCTGGTCCACACTTCAAAGCAATTTTATAACTCTTTTCCTGGAATGAACATCAGAGCGGTCATCACACAGCATACAAAAACCCACATGATGGAGTGGTGGGGGCTAATAGCCACACATAAACCCTTTCCCCTTCTCCTCCTTCTCTTCCTCTCCTCCTAAGGCAAAGACACAAAGGATCTGGCTAGCCCCACCCACTAGAAGTTCTTACCAAAATACCCTTACTCAACAGGTAAGCTGTGGAATGTATCTACCCTCCAAGGCCCCATATAAAAGGTGTCTCTACCTGCCCCCACACCGGGCACAGACCCCATCTTTGCACTGCTCAGGAGGATCACCCTCCCCTTTCAATAAACCTGACCTGAACATCTCTGCAGCCTCATCTCTGGGCACCATCACTTAAACCTTTCAGCAACAACAATAGTGAATGCCATTCACCAAGACATGACCACACATTGACATGAACAGAGCTGTGAGACCCTGATATACCAAGGTTATGAAATTTCCTGAGTTGTTTGTACAGTGCTACCTGCATAAGAACATGGTGGCAATTCATGAACTTAAATGTCAGGCTCATCTGACAACAACTCTGATATATCCACATTTTCTTTATCACTGATTAGATGTCATCTTATTGTAATTGCAAAACATGCTGCAATAAACATACAAGTACAGGTCTCCTTTTAATTTATTAATTTCCTTTTCTCTGAGTAGCTATCCAATAGTAGGGTTGCAGAATCAAATGGTAGATGTACTTTTAGTTCTTTGAAAAATCTCCATGTTTTTTGCCATGGAGGTTATACAAATTTACATTCCCACCAACAATGTACAAGTGTTCTCTTTCCACTGCAGCTATGTTAACATCTATTTTGTGAAACTTATTATCAATGGCCATTGTAATTGGAGTAGGATGGTATCTCATTGTGGTTTTAGTTTGCATTTCTCTGATGATTAGTGAAGTTTAACATATTTTCATACTTTTTTGCCATTTGTATATCTTTTTAAAAAAATAACTATTGATTTCATTTGTCCACTTCAATGGAGTTGTTTTTTTGTTTTTCTTGCAAAGTTGTTGAGTTTCTTAGATTATGAATATTAATCCTTCATCAGAAATGTAGTTTGTAGGTAATACATTATTTTCTTTCAATTAAGTTGTTAAAGTTTCAACAAATAAACAGAGGGAATATTTCTGAGGATTAAAAAAAAGAAACATAGTTTGTAAAAACAGTCTCTCATTCTGTAGATTGTATATTTACTCTCTTGATCATTTCTTTTCCTGTACAGAAGATTTTAGTTCAATTAAATTCCATTTATCTTTTTTTTTCCTTTGATTTTTGTTGCACTTCCTTTGGGAATAGTAAAACATTTTAAATGAAAAACAATATAAAAATAAGATTAACATCTACTTATAAATATACCACCAGAATATACTGTCATGCACCATATAACAATGTTTCAGTCAACAGTGAACCACATATTCATGTTATAAGATTATAATAAAAATAATACTTTTACCATTCTATGTTTAGATATGTTTAGATACACAAACCCTTGCCAATGTACTACAGTAGGCTAAAATATTCAACATATAACATATACTTATTTGCAACCTAGTTGTGTAGTAGACTATCCATATAGGTTTGTACAAATGCATGATGATTTCGGAACAATTAAATTACCTAATGATGCATTTCTCATATGTATCTTTGTTGTTAACCAATGAATGACTCTGCATTTCCTTTCAGACATTTTGCTATAAAGAGTACAGTTTGGCACAAGACAATTGCCACTATCACAGAGATAGCATTTTTAAAGTCTCTTCCCCAAATGATGGATTATGCCAGTTTTATGATGGGACAATTGCATATTGTTAGTTCCGTTTAATGAGGTGGGGAAAGATTTTTTAAAAGCACCTCTTTCATGTTTACATGGATGGAGCTGGAACATATTCTTCTTAGTAAAGTGTCTCAAGAATGGAAGAAAAAGTACCCAATGTACTCACCCCTACTATGAAACTAATTTAGAACCTTCACAGGAAAGCTATAACCCAGTTGCAACCTGAGAATAGGGGGAAGGGGGAAAGGGTGGGGAGGGAGAGGGGAGGTGTGCAGAGGGAGGGGGATTGATGGGATTATACCTGCGGTGCATCTTACAAGGGTATATGTGAAACTTAGTAAATGTGGAATGTAAATGTCTTGGCAAAATAACTAAGAAAATCCCAGGAAAGCTATGTTAACTAGTGTGATGAAAATGTGTCAAACGGTCTATGAACTAAGTGTATGGTGCCCCAAGATCATATTAATATACACAGCTATGATTTAATAAAAAAAATAAATAAATAAAAGCACCTGTCAATTATCATGGTGTAAATTTTTGCCACCATGGGCTATTTCAGGCTGCCATCATGAGATCACAGGAATCAAAGTTGAGATGAAATAAACATAATTACTATTATGAGCATTTACTAGTGCGCTCCATCACACTCTGATTCTACAACTGGGCTATAGTTTTCACTGACCTGATTTTCTGCTTTTGTATTATTCACATTATTTTATACTATGTTTTAATGTCTGCAAAGATATTTAGACTTAATCTCTTTCTTTTTTCAAAATTACCTTTTGTCCTATGATGTTTTCTAGAAAATTTAAGATTATATTTACCAAACATCTATTAACACTATATTTAATGTGTTAATAAACTTTAAGAAAATGACATATGTAATCTAAAACTTCCATCAAGGAAAAGAGAATGTTTCTATAATTTACAAGTTTTAGTTTATATTTTGAAGAACTTTTTTCTTTTTTTTTATTAAGTCATATACACATAGATCATGAATACATTTATGCTTACGTGGGGTACAATGTGTTGATATTTTATACAATTTGACATGCTTACATCAAAGTAATTAATATAGACTTTTGCCTCACTTACTTGATTATTGTGTTAAGACATTTATGTTCTACACTTGATAAATTTGACTTGTATTTTTCATTTTTTCTCTCATATTCATCATTGTATTATTATAAGTTATATTTAGGTTTTCAAGAGTATATTATCAATCTTATCACTATGTTATCAATCATTATCAATAATATTTTTCATTATTCAATTATACTATTGTGAAATAATTAAAGTCTTTTACTGGGGGGAGGTTAGGGGGGAGGGAGGATAATGGGTGGGGCCACACCTACGGTGCATCCTAGAATGGGTACAGGAGAAACTTACTAAATGCAGAATACAAATGTCTACAAACAGTAACTAAGAAAATGCCATGAAGGCTACGTTGAACTGTTTGATGAGAATATTTCAGATTGTATATGAAACCCGCACATTGTACCCCTTGATTGCACTAATGTACACAGCTATGATTTAACAGTAAAAAAATAAAGTCTTTTACTTACTAAATAATTACTTTTCTATTACTTTAGTATAGTACTTTATTTTTGTGTTACTGAACTTAAATTGTTTCTGACATGTTTTGAGGCTTTCTAGACAGAGAGGATTGTATAGTGGTTAAGAATCTAAGATCTATAGTGGCACAGAATATGTTAGAACCTGTTTAGATAATGTTCTGACTATTTAACCTTGCACTTTTTTTTTTTCAGGCCTTGCTTCATCAATTTGGAATAATAATGAGAATTATATAAAATGATTATTCAGAGAGGTTAACTGGTTATTAAGATACTTAGGTCAGTAGTACATAATATAAAGTATTACTATCTTCTATATTTTGTGGCTTATTTTTTTCATTATCTTGTTACTTGAATAATTCTGAGGTTGTAACAATTCTATATAAATGAAATGGTCATTATATGTTCTCCAATCAACTTTTTATCCCAGAGATAGTTTTCACTAATCTTTTTTTTTCCCCCCCTTGGGCTTATTTCACTCATATGTTTTGGGTTCTGAAAAAAAAGAAAAAAGTAAGTCAGATAAGACTCTACACTGATTTTATTTATGTATAATGGTGTATAAGTATATTTTTAAATATTTTATACTTAGCTCTATGTCTCTTTCTCTCACTACCTCATTTACTGTATTTCATATTTTACTGCTATTGATTGCATTTACTAGAGGTTACCTCAATGTAGGAGGAGCTAGGGTTTGAATTTATACAGATCCTGTTAATTTAAGTTACTCAAGTGATTAATACATGTCTCTGATTTCAGGCTTTTCCTTATGTTCCATTTAGTTATAGTTTTAAATTCTTGACTTACAAAGTTCAACTACTTTCTATTTTATTAAAATATTTATGATCTTAATTTTAATATAGTTTAATAGCACATCATTTGTTTTGATGTGTGATGTTTATATGTCCTTTGTTTTTTTTATACACCTCTGATTGCACATTTGATCATTTCATGGTTCATTAGTCTATTAGGAGAATGGCTTTCATTCAATCAGGTTTGTTGTTAGTGTGCTATAAATTTTAATAATTAATTTTCATTTGTAAGGCATTTCTATTCAGGAGTGAAATCTGTTCAATTTATGACTTTTTTTCTGTTCTAGAAGCATTTTATTGTTGCTTCAAGTTTAAAAACTTTTCACCAATGATAGAAAATCAACACTTGGAGATCATCTCCTACATAGCCCTGCTCAGCTTCTGAATTTTGGTTTTTGCAGACATGTCCACATATTTTGCTCCAATACAAACAATCATTCCACTCATGATTGCTGGATCAGTCTTAACCTCCAATTTCAATATTTGGCCTTGGCTTAGAAAGCTTTTCAGGAGTGTTTTTAATTCAGCAAGAGTAGCTTCATCTAGAGGAGATGAAGTGGTCACTGTATCAGACAACCTCCCATTGTGAACACTCCTCTTGGTGGAAAAGGCAGAAATCACTCCTTGAGTATCTCTTAAGTGACCGTTTTCAGCAAGCAAATTCATCAGGCTGGATGAGAGGGAAGAAAACTGCTCTTTTGCCATGATGTCATTTAGAGTTTTCACTTTAATGGAAATTTCACGTAGGGATCAAAATAGAAGTAGCCATTTTAGGTTCCTTCAGGAGTTGTGATACTCTCAACAACTCCTTTTCTACTTGTTCCAGCTTATTCTGTTTTGATGCAGCAGAATAAAGCGCAGTGGCATAGTGACCTTCAGCACCGTATATCTGAACAGGTGGCCTCACAAGCTTTGCACGTGGCCTGGCCACAAAAGTACTGAAGCATCGCACCTGCCAGGAGATCCTGGACACCGCTGGGGTGGCCATTTCTCTCCCTATTTATGACTTTTAATCTTCTTTAATTTAAATGTTTCTTTTGAATTTAAATAGATAATACTTATTACAGCTTAATAGTCAAAAGTATAAAAATGTGATAATATGAAATCCTGCTCTTAATTACCAGATCATCTCTACAGGTAAATAATACTAGGTTTTGTATATACTTCCACATATATTTTATACATTTTGTATACAAATATACACAAGTGTAATGTGTATATATTTTTCTTCTTGTCATACAGAAACATATTCTTCTTCTTCATATTAATTATCTATATTTCACTTAAAATTCATCTTGGAAGATATTATATATTGATAGAAAATTTTCACATAGATATTTATTCATGGCCTAATTGGCAACATAGGCATGTATCACAATACAGCCAGTCACTTTTGACTGAACAACATATCATTCGCAATCTTTTGAAATTATTAACATTAGATTAATTAACTACATAACTATATCATTTCCCATATATATTAGTTAAACTGTAGGATATATTGGAAATAAAATTTCTAACCAAAGAATATCTATGAGTTATAATGTTAATGGATAGTCTCAATTGCCCTTCATACTTAACTATATCAATTTGCATACCTATAAGTATAACATGATAGTTTTAATTTTTCCAATCATTTTCCAGTTGAAATGATTAGTCCTTTGTCTTTGGCCAGCTGGTAGTTGAAAAATTATATATTAGTGAAATTTTGTCTTACTTGTCCTTATATCTTTTTATAAACTATCTTTTCCCTATTTCTCTATTGTATGTTTAGTCCTTTTTACATTGATTTATAGATATTCTTTATTTTAAAAAAATACCTATATTTTTGATTCATAAGTTGGACATCTATACTATCTAAAGAAATTTCTAAGATTTTTTTACATGTTAAATTTAAGTATTGGTTCAATTTAAAATTTATTGATTTGAAACAACTGAATAATGAACTGAACTTTATATTGCAATATGATTCTCAAGTCTCAGTGCAATTTACTCAATAATTCAAATTTTCCCACAAATTAGTTTGTCATATATATTTTAAATTTTAATTTGTGTTTTATCTTTATAAGCTTTTATTGTATTTCATTGCTTGTTCCTTTATTTTATTCATTAATAGATACCAGAATATTAATTGTAAATTATTTTATTATCCAATAGTATGAGTTTTTCCTGGTTTATTTTATTTTAATTATTTTTTATTTTATTTTATTTTTTTAATTATTAAATCATAGCTGTGTACATTAATGCAATCATGGGGCACCATACACTGGTTTTATAGACCTTTTGACACATTTTCATCACACTGGTTAACACAGCCTTCCTGGCATTTTCTTAGTTATTGTGTAAAGACATGTACATTCTACATTTACTAAGTTTCACATATACCCTTGTGAGATGTACCACAGGTGTAATCCCACCAATAATCCTCCCTCCGCCCACATCTCCACTCCCTCTACTCCCTCACCCCGTTCCCCACATTCTTAGGTTATAACTGGGTTATAGCTTTCATGTGAAAGCCATAATTAGTTTCAAAGTAGGGCTGAGTACATTGGATACTTTTTCTTCCATTCTTGAGATACTTTACTAAGAAGAATATGTTCCAGCTCCATCCATGTAAACATGAAAGAGGTGAAGTCTCCATCTTTCTTTAAGGCTCCATAATATTCCATGGTGTACATATACCACAGTTTATTAATTCATTCGTGGATTGATGGACACTGGGACTTTTTCCATGACTTAGCAATTATGAATTAGGCTGCAATAAACATTCTGGTACAAATATCTTTGTTATGAGATGATTTTTGGTCTTCTGGGTAAATGCCTAGTAGAGGAATTATAAGATTGAATGGCAGATTTATTTTTAGATCTCTAAGTGTTCTCCAAACATCTTTCCAAAAGGAATGTATTAGTTTCCATTTCCATCAGCAAAAGTGTTCCCTTTTCTCCACATCCACGCCAACATCTCTGGTCTTGGGATTTTGTGATATGGGCTAATCTTACTGGAGTTAGATGATATCTCAAAGTAGTTTTGATTTGCATTTCTCTGATGATTAAGGATGATGAGCATTTTTCACATGTCTGTAGGCCATGCACCTGTCTTCTTCAGAGAACTTTCTCTTCAAGTCCCTTACCCAGCCTGCAATGGGATCACTTGTTCTTTTCTTGCTTATACGTTTGAGTTCTCTGTGGATTCTAGTTATTAAACCTTTGTCGGAGACATAACCTGCAAATATCTTCTCCCATTCTGAGGGCTGGCTGCTTGCTTTTCTTACTGTGTTTTTGGCTGTGCAGAAGCTTTTTGGTTTGATCAGGTCCCAGTAATGTATTTTTGAAGCTGCTTCAATTGCCCGGGGGGTCCTCCTCATAAAATACTTGCCCAGACCGATTTCTTCAAGGGTTTTCCCTGCACTCTCTTCTAGTATTTTTATAGTTTCATGTCTTAAATTCATAATTTAAGTGAGAGTCTATCTTAGTTAATGTGAAAGATGTGGGTCCAGTTTCAGTCTTCTACAGGTTGCCATCTAGTTCACCCAGCACCATTTGTTAAATAGGGAATCTTTTCCCCACTGAATGTTTTTAATTGGCTTGTCCAAGATCAAATAAGGTAAGTAGCTGGATTCATCTCTTGGTTCTCTATTATGTTCCAGACATCTACTTCTCTGTTTTTGTGCCAGTACCATGGTGTTTTGATTACTATCGATTTATAGTATAGTCTGAGGTCTGGTAGCTTGATTCCTCCTGCTTTGTTTTTTTTCTGAGTAATGTCTTGGCTATTCAAGGTTTTTTCTGATTCCATATAAAATGAAGTATTATTTTTTCAAGATCTTTAAAGTATGACAGTGGAGCTTTAATAGGGATTGCATTAAAATTGTATATTGCTTTGGGTAGTATGGACATTTTAACAATGTTGATTCTTCCCAGCAATGAGCATGGTATGTTTTTCCATTTGTTAACATTTTCAGCTATTTCTTTTCTTAGAGCTTCATAGTTCTCTTTATAGAGAACTTTCACGTCCTTTGTTAGACAAACTCCCAAATATTTCATCTTCTTTGGCACTACTGTGAATGGAATAGAGTCCTTAACTGTTTTTTGAGCTTGATTATTGTTGGTATATATAAAGACTACCGATTTATGAATTTTGATTTTGTAACCTGAGACACTGCGGTACTCCTTGATCACTTCTAAGAGTTTTGTAGTAGAATCCCTGGTGTTTTCCAGATATACAATCATATCATCTGCGAAGAGTGAAAGTTTGATCTCTTCTGACCCTATATGGATATCCTTGATCGCCTTTTCTCCCCCAATTGCAATGGCTAAAACTTCCATTACAATGTTAGAGAGCAGTGGAGACAATGGGCAGCCTTGTCTGGTTCCTGATCTGAATGGAAATGATTTCAATTTAACTCCATTCAACACAATATTGGTTGTGGGTTTGCTAGAGATGGCCTCTATCATTTTAAGAAATGTCCCTTCTATACCAATTTTCTTAAGTGTTCTGATCGTGAAGGGATGCCGGATAGTATCAAAAGCTTTTTCTGCATCAATTGAGAAAATCATATGGTCTTAGTTTTTTAATTTGTTTATATGCTGAATTATACTTATAGATTTATGTATATTGAGCCAACCTTGAGACACTGGGATAAAGCCAACTTGGTCATGATGTATAATTTGTTTGATGTGTTGCTGGATTCTGTTTGTTAGGACCTTGTTTAATATTTTTGCATCTATATTCGTTAGTGATATTAGTCTATAATTTTCTTTTCTTGTTGGGTCTTTTCCTGGTTTGGGGATCAGGGTGATGTTTGCTTCATAGAACGTGTTGGGTAGTCTTCCTTCTTTTTCTACATTTTGGAACAGGTTGAGTAATATAGGTACTAATTCCTCTTTAAAGGTTTGGTAGAATTCTGACGTGAAGCCATCTGGTCCCTGGCTTTTCTTTTTAGGGAGGGTTTATGGTTAATGCTATTTCAGAACTTGATATGGGCCTGTTCAACATTTCCACTTGATTCTGGCTAAGTCTTTGAAGGTGACGTGCTTTTAAGTATTGGTCAATTTCCTTCAGATTTTCATATTTCTGAGAATAAATCTTCTTGTAATATTCATTAAGGATTTTTTGAACTTCTGAAGAGTCTGTTGTTATTTCATTTTTGTCGTTTCTGATTAATGAGATTAGAGATTTTACTCTTTTTTTCCTGGTTAGGTTAGCCAAAGGTTTATCTATTTTATTGATCTTTTAAAAAAAACAACTTTTTGATATATTGATCTGTTGTATAAATCTTTTGTTTTCAATTTCATTTAATTCTGCTCTAATTTTGGTTATTTCTTTCCTTCTACTGGGTTTGGGGTTGGAATATTCTTCCTTTTCCAGTAGCTTGAGATGTCCCATTAAGTTGTTAACTTCCTCTCTTTCCGTTCTCTTGAGGAAGGCTTGCAGTGCTATAAATTTCCCTCTTAGAACTGCTTTTGCGGTGTCCCAGAGGTTCTGATAGTTTGTGTCTTCATTGTCGTTTTGTTCCAAAAAATTGGCGATTTCTTTCTTAATCTCATCTCTGACCCAGCTATCATCATTCAGCATAAGGTTATTTAACTTCCATGTTTTTGTATGAGTATGCAGATTCCTGTTGTTACTCAATTCAAGTTTTCTTCCATGATGGTCCGAGAAGATGCAAGGAATAATTTCTATTCCTTTAAATTTACTGAGGTTAGACTTGTGACCTAAAATGTGGTCAATTTTGGAGTAAGTTCCATGGGCTGATGAGAAGTATGTGTATTCAGTTTTGTTGGGATGAAATGTTCTGTAGATGTCTGCTAAATCTAAATATTGGATGGTTAGGTTTAAATCTAAGATTTCTTTCCTCAGCTTCTTGCTGGAGGATCGATCCAACACTGCCAAAGGAGTGTTGAAATCTCCGACGATTATGGAGATGGAGGAAATCAAGTTACTCATGTCTGTTAGAGTTTCTCTTATAAATTGGGGTGCATTTTGGTTGGGTGCATAGATATTAATAATTGAGATCTCATCATATTGAGTATTAATCTTAACAAATATGAAGTGACCATTCTTGTCCTTCCTTACTTTTGATGGTTTAAAGCCTACTGTATCTGCAAATAAAATTGCAACACCTGCTTTTTTCTGACTACCATTTGCCTGAAATATGGATAACCATCCTTTCAACCTGAGACTGTATTTGTCTTTTAAGTTAAGATGTGACTCTTGTATGCAACGAATATCTGGCTTGAGTTTTTATATCCAGTCAGCTAACCTATGCCTCTTTAGAGGACAGTTTAAGCCATTCACATTAATGGACAATATTGATAAGTCTGGTGGAATTTTGGGTATCAAGTTTTTCAAAGGTCCAGTGGACATTTTTAATCCTTTCGCCAGTGTGGAAGTTGGAGTTTGATCCAAAGTTTCTGAGTGAGTTTACTTTTGTGGTATAGGATTGGGTTGGTCATTGTAGAGGATAGGTCTGAGAATATCCTGAAGAGCTGGTTTACTTATGGCAAATTTTTTCAACATATGAATGTCATTGAAGTATTTAATTTCTCCATCATAAATGAAATCCAGTTTAGCTAGATACAAGATCCTGGGTTGAAAGTTATTTTGTTTTAGGAGATTAAAAGTTGATGACCACCCTCTTCTGGCTTGAAAAGTTTCAGCAGAGAGATCTGCAGTTATTCTAATATTCTTTCCTTTGTATGTAATAGTTTTCTTTCACCGGGCTGCTTTGAGAATCTTCTCTTTATGTTAACTTTAGTGAAGCTAATTATGATATGCCTGGGCGATGACTTATTGGGGTTGAATCGTGCTGGGGTTCTGAAGCTGTCTGCTATCTGAATTTCAGATTCTCTAGGCATGTCTGGAAAATTTTCTTTCACAATTTCATGCAGAAGGGCCTCTGTGCCCTTTGAGGCCACTTCATCATTCTCAGAAATCCAAATTATTTGTATATTGCTTTTCTTCGAAATATCTGAGAGTTCTCTGAGTGAGTGGTCCATTTTTGCTCTCCATTTCTCTTCCTCTTTGAGAGATTGGGAGCATTCGAAGACTTTATCTTCAATATCATAAATCCTTTTCTTCTGCTTGCTCCATTCTGTTGCTGAGGGATTCTACTGTATTTTTCATACCTTTGAGGGCTGTAAATTCTTGCTTCCGTGCGTCTAAGTCTTTGGTGGTTTTGTCTTTAAATTTGTTAAATTCTTGAGACAACTTTTGAATTTCTCCTTGAATTCCTAATTCCATTTTATTAATCTTGTCTGCAATCCAAATTCTGAATTCGATTTCTGACATCTCAGCCAGTTGTTTATGAATGGGATCTTCAATCACATCTGCCGTATCTTTTCTTGGGGGGGTTGATCTATTCTGGTTATTCATGTTACCAGAGTTTTTCCACTGATTCTGCCCCATGGCTATTTTACTCCCTTTGATTTTTCCCCTGGGGCTTTATCGAGGGCCCTTACAGTGTTGTGGCCTGAGAAACTGGGGCCCTGTCTTGTGTGGTGGGGCTCTGTCTTGTTTTCAGCTGGTTTATGTTCGATCCTATTGTAATGTTTACTCGGGCTTGAAGTCTCAGCTTTGTGGAAAAACCAGCAATTAAGTCACCCCACCCGCCCACCTCTGGCACCAGTCGGAAAAGGAAAATCAAACCTTCCTACAACCGCATACCCAGGGCACTGCCTGAAAAGTCCTCAGTCTATTAGTTCAGTTCAAAAGGTCCAAATCAATTGTCTGAATCGGCACCTGTCTCAGGTGGGAGCGTTCGAGAGGTCTCTGGGAACTGGATCACAGGAGCCTGGTGACTCCTCTGATATGGCTTACTCCAGTGCTATGTGGAGTCAGGAGGAGCCACCTAGCAAATAGATCAGTCTGGGAAGGCTGATGTCTCCTTCCCCACTTTGCCCCTCCGTCGGACCCAGTCACTGGTATCTCTGCAGATGGCTAACCCAGTTGCCTGTAGTGAACAGATACTCCAGGGGTTTGTTCCTGCCTGAATTGCAAGGATGTCTGCCAGGCTCCTGTAGTCTGCCGCTATCTAGCAGGAGGAGATGGGGCCTGACATCTTTTAGTGCTTGATGCAGGTGGTGGGAGGGAGGTGTTCACTCAGGCTTAGCCCTGTCCCTGATTGATGTTGCTAACAGAACAGAACAGAACAAACAACTTTGTGGGGTTCTGTCTCTGTTTCTGCTAAAATTGCCTACAGAAGACAGGCTGTTCTGAGTTCAAATGTCTTTGCTGCTGGAGGTTTGTGTCCGATTACCTCTCTGTGTCGGCCCTGCCCTGGAAGCTTCCCGGGTGTGTGAGCAGCGTCAGGCAAATCCTTTGCTCACTGGTGGCCTCCTCTGGTTGCCCAGGGAGACAGTGGGTGTGGCTTCAGAATATCCAGAAGTGAGCTGTTTTGCTGTTAAAAAAAAAAAGGCTGTTGATTTGCCTCCAGGAACTGCCGCTCTGGTGTGGGCACCCAGCTGACCCTTTTTTCCTCTGTCTTGCACCCCAGAGTCAGCACTGAGCGGCCGCAGTTTATACTCTGTCCACACCCCTCGAGAGATCTCCCAAGAATCCGGACTCCTGGGGGGCAGGCCCCCAGACCCCCGAGTGAGAGTGAGGGGAAGCTAGAGTTTCATTCAGTTTTATGCCTGGCCGTATTGTTGCCCGCACCGCAGGGAAGTGCTGCCAAGGCGTGACTCTCCCTCAGCCGAGTGCCCTCTCCTCACTCACGTGTCTCAGAGTCAGTGCTGGCCAGTCGCGGCTCAGGCACTGTGCACTCCCCTTGAGAAATCACCCAAGGATCCGAACTCCTGGGGGACAGGCCTCCAGACCTCAGTGAGCGGAAGGGGAGTGTTGGGGATTCAGGGTTGTTGGCAAAGGATTTTGAAGTTTTATACAGTTTTATGCCCGGCAGGAGAATGCCATGGCACCCTAGTAGGGGAGGTAGGTCCAGTTTTTAGAAGGTCTCTCCCGTGGAGTGTAGTGGGAGGGCCTTTAATTTCTGCCCGTTTTTTTAATTGTGGGACTCTTGAGCCGGTCTCATGGGGGAGGGGGACTCCCATCCGCTTGGTGGTGGATTTTGTACCTTTTGTTTGCGTCCTTGTGATCACAGCTTGCCTCAGCGGTGTTGATGTGCGTTCTTCAACCTTCTCTCTTGGTGAGGCTCAAATCCACCAGGATACTTACTAAATTCCTGTCCCTTAACTCTCCTTCTGGACAGGAGCCTCTGTTGAAAGCTGGCTTCAGTCTGCCATCTTGTCTCTGCCCCCTCCCCCCAGAATGTTCTTCCTTTTCCAGTTGCTTGAGACATCCCATTAAGTTGTTAACTTCCTCTCTTTCCTTTCTCTTGAGGAAGGCTTGGAGTCCTATAAATTTCCCTCTTAGGACTGCCCTTGCGGGATCCCAGAGGTTCTGATAATTCGTGTCTTCACTGTCATTTTGTTCCAAAAATTTGGCAGTTTCCTTCCCAATCTCATCTCTGAACCAGCTATCATTCTGCATAAGGTTATTTAACTTCCATGCTTTTGTATGAATATGCAGATTCCTTTTGTTACTGAGTTCAACATTTATTCCATGGTGGTCGGAAAAGATGCAATTAATAATTTCTATTCCTTTAAATTTACTGAGGTTAGACTTGTGCCCTAAGATGTGATCGATTTTGGAGTATGTTACATGGGCTGATGAGAAGTATGTGTATTCAGTTTTTTTGGGATGAAATGTTCTGTAGAAGTCTGCTAAATCCAAATGTTGGATGGTTTTTTTAGATTACATTGTTCTCACTTCCATGGCAAAGTACTATATTTCAATTTTTATACCTCTAAATCATTTTCTTATTTGGCTGAGTTCCAAATCAATGTTTTTTTTCATAGTGATATTAGCAGATAAAACTCCCTTTTTCTTCGTGTTAATGTGAATATTCCCTTTGCATGTGTCATTTTCGGGTTGACATAGAGATGATTTGGTATGATATAGAAGAATGTGCCTATCCCCACTATACAGTTTTATTTGCTGTCAAAAATAATAAGTATAAAATTTCATCTAAGCATTATAGCCACTTATAATCTTGGCTTTTTTTTCTTCTTTGCTATGGTGAATTATACAGTAGATTCCTAAATAGTAAATAATGTATGGAGTTCTATCATTAATCTCACTTCTTCCTGGTGTGTGGAATATTCTGTTTAATAATAATCTAGGAAGTTCATTGATTTTAAGTAATCTTCACTTTTTTTTAATGTGTGTAGTCTTCCTATATTTAAATATTAATGTAATGACTACTTTGTAAAAAAATGTGGTCATATTTTCTCTCATGTTAAATTCTAGGACATCTTAAATAGCATGAGAATCATCTATTCATTTTATTTTTTACTTAGACTTGCAATACACTACTTGCAAGCTAACTAGCAACCTGACCTAGCTGGCTGGATGAGATCAGAGGGAAATGGAAATAGAGATATTACCTTTAATAGTGGAATGTAAACACATCATGCCTTCAGGAAGGAGGGGAAGCTCTCTGCCCTATAAGCAACAAGCTCCAAGAAGATTTAACAACAATAACAACAAAAAGTTTTCTTACCCTTTGAATGGGAGCAGATGGCTCCTAGAAGATGAGAACAGTAACTATGGGCATATCACCATGGAACAGAAATTAATAGCTCTGGGGAAGGTAATGCATTGTCTGCTTTACAGAGTTGTCAATTTATATTGTTCAGAAGGCCAGGTTTGTGTAGGAACACCGAGAACTCTGGAAAGGTTTGCTTTCCAAAATTTTTTAAACAGTAAGTCATTCTATATTGTTTGTTTAGATATTCTAATTCTTTTGAAATGAGTTTTAGTAAGATGTTTTCCTAGAAAACTATTAATTTTGTAACTATGGTCAGTCTTTATGAGAAATTCTTTCCTAATCTCATGCGGAGCACCTACTGAGCTTTCCACCCAAACAAAAATGTCTCCTCTGTCCTATCCATTCTCCAAAGTTAACCATAAATTTTTATTATTCTTTACTAATACCAGAATTTTCCTGCTGGATCCTTGGTCTTGGAAATTGAAGAATGAATTCATGGACACAGATAAATGAAAATGAAAGATTTTCTTATAAGATAAAAGTAAGAGAACAGGAAAGCTTCCAATACAATGGAAGTTATTCCAAACAAGTTGCCAGCCAGAACTCCTCTGTCTTATATGTTTTCTCATATATTCTCTTTTCCTGATTGTGTCTTTCTATTTGCAATGTAAGAATTCCATATTGTACCAAAGTAAGGATTCTATATCATACCAGTCACTGTACTTGCTCCTGACATACATGGTCTAGAAATACAGTTTCTAGTTGACCCTTATCCATTTCCACAGTGCCACTAGCTTTCAGTTGACCTCTCACCCATTTTGATGGTGTCATAAAGTTCATGGTGCAAGATGCCATTTCCCCCGCCCAGGGACTGTGGCATGTTGATTGTGCAAGGTGTGAGGCTGTGGCTATCCTGTTCTTTTATTTCACCAGGGTCCATTTTTCATTTCCTCTTACCTGCCTTATACAAGTCTCCCTTCATTACAAAACAGGTATATCCTCTAGTATATATGTCTCTCTGATTATATAAACATATCATTTTTAAACTTATATAGGATTAGATGATATAAATGCTGAATATATCTCTTAGAGATCTCTGCATGTCAGCATGTGGAAGTCTACTCCATTCTTTTGAATTGATGAGTAACAATGCATGTCTTTTAAACAATAACAAGAAGACTAGCACTGCCCTCCAAATGATTTAAATCAGAATTGGGGTAATAATCAGATAGAGCTATAAAATCTTACTTTTTCACAAGGAAGAAGTAAAACAAGTTAAATGGAGACCAAGTATATCTAATGAGATTTTAAATATTTTCTGGATATTTCTAGATATTAGTTATTTCTGGATATACATTTGGATTTCACCTGTTGCCTAAGCATTATTTAAGGGACAGCCTTTCCTTTCTAATTTCTAGTTAAAAGAGCAAAAGTGTTTTCTTATTTTACTCATTTCTTGTGCTTCTGGGATATAATTAGCTGAAGTCATCTATATATTTTCCCTATTTAATTATATTTGAAGTCTTGGTTTTTCGCTATTAGATGAATGGTACTGTATGATCCATTCTTACATAAATTTTTCAGGTTCTTGAAAAATGCTTTGTTTACTCTTTTCAGGGTAAAGAGTTAATATGATGTTTAGGTGTAATATGACCTTTCATGTTTTTTTCTTTTTAAAAAAGGAATGACCTGTTAAATTTTTATTTTATTTCTTAGGATCTTTTGTTTTCCACTCTTGTTTCCTTCTTTCCCTTCACTATGTTTTATCCAAGTGGTACCAATAATTCTCTACATATTTGATTCTCCTTAAGAAACCACGCTCTTCAGAGGTGCCTGTGATAAGAAACACAGTTTCTTATCTTTTTTATCTCGTCATAGCTGTGAACTACCAGTGCTAATCTACAATTAGTAATTTATCTGCTCTTTCTTTTTTGCAGGGGTGATTTCTTTTGTGCTGCATGTACTCTTCTCCTCTCTACTTTTTATCACAGAACTCCTTAAACCTCCACCTGTTGTTCTTTGTAGAGTGACTTCTGTTGGGATTTGTTTGGTTTCTCTATTTACAAAAAATTTCAAGGTTATGATGTTCTCTGTTTACTAGTAATGAGAAGTCTTGGGTTCTGTGGCTATGTGGTTTTATTTGTTTTTCTGTTTGTTTTATTATTTTGTTTAAAATATATACAGGAAAGATTCACCATTGAGCTATTATGTATAGTATAGTATTTGTTGGCATATTTTTAAGTATACTGTTTGATGTAGGAAGGTAGCTGTTTACTTTTTGCAGAAAAGGTAAATAAATAATAGGAGAAACACATCTGCATTCCCCAGCTCCTTTCTTCACTTATTTATTTTTTGGTGTGTTTTTTTTTTTTTTTTTAGGGGGGAGGGGTAATTGCTTTATTTTATTATTTCATTGCCAAGTTTATATTTTACAAATATCCTCATTATAACTCTTACTGTTGTTCAGCCTACTTCTATATAAAATAATTTTCTGTATTCTACTGATATGTAGATTTCCTATTCATCTTGGAATAGCTATTCTTGTTGAATACTATTATTTTCCTGTATTTCTAAAATGTGCCATCAAGATATTCTTTTCAGAAGGAATTAATAAGTGCCATAGTATTTTACACATTTTAAAACATTTCATTTTAAAAATAAAATATAAAAAATAATTGGATCATATACTATGTGTAAGTTAAAAAATTTACTATACAGTTCTTTATCACCTTCTATGTTTAAATACTACTACAGAGAAATTTCAGGCAGGCTGACATTTTACAAACGATCATAATTTTACTTTTTGTGTAAGTGTCCATCAGATTATTCTTTCCATTGAATTTCATTGATTTTTTTTTTTTAGGCTATTCCTGAATAGTTAGCTAAGAAATTATTTTTCTACCGAATTTTCCTTGAAAATATTTACATTGAAATCTCCATTTAATTATATATATTTTATTATATATTTTACCTTGTAAGTTTATAGCTATGTTTTTCTCTTCTTAATGTTCCAAATTATCTTTATATTGGATCTCCTTGGATTTGCTTTAATATCTATCATCTTCAAATCATTTTAATGCATTGTTTTGTTTTCCATTTTCTTTTCTGTGATTTCCCCAAGTGTAGTAATGAATGACGTGTCAAATTCTTATTGTATTCTCATACGACTCTATTTTCATTCTTCTTGAGTTTACATTTTGGTATTTTTTTTTTTTATTTCTTTTTTTTGTAGAGACAGAGTCTCACTGTACCGCCCTCGGGTAGAGTGCCGTGGCGTCACACAGCTCACAGCAACCTCTAACTCTCGGGCTTACGCGATTCTGTTGCCTCACCTCCCAAGCAGCTGGGACTACAGGCGCCCACCACAACGCCCGGCTATATTTTGTTGCAGTTTTGCCCGGGGCTGGGTTTGAACCCGCCACACTCGGCATATGGGGCTGGCGCCCTACTCACTGAGCCACAGGTTTTATTATGTCTTTCATCTAACAATTTTTTTGTTCTCATTTCTTTTGTTTATTTCTTGTAATTATTTTTTCTTTAAATTCATATTCCTCTTTTATATTTCTCCTTTAACTCATTTCATGGGCATCAGTCTGTCTAACATTTCTTTGAAACTATGGAACACTGTTTGTCTAATCTCTGCAGATTTTATTCTTAGGTCTTTGGAAACTTTGGAAACTTTTACTTTTGTCTTGCAATATTTGTAACAAGGTGCATTGTTCATTTTACATCCTGTGACTTGATTTTACAGGTAATGATATCACTACTTATTTCTTAGTCAACTACTAAAATCAATGATATCAAATTCAAGGAGACTGCCATGGTTTACAAAAATTATTTCTTTTTTTGTTTGTTTGTTTGAGACAGAGCCTCAAGCAGTTGCCCTGGGTAGAGTACCTTGGCATCACAGCTCACAGCAATCTCCAACTCCTGGGCTCAGCGATTTTCCTATCTCCACCTCCCAAGTAGCTGGTACTACAGGCACCCTCCACAATGCCTGGCTATTTTTTTTGGTTTCAGCCATCATTGTTGTTCGGCAGGCCCTGACTGGATTTGAACTCGCCAGCTCAGGTGCATGTGGCTGGCACCTTAGCCACTTGAGCCATAGGCACCGAGCCACAAAAATTATTTCTTAAAGCCCTCTTAAGTATTACAAGCAAGCATATGCTCTACGCCCAAACTTATACTAGTTATTCTTTTTCTTAAGATACAAGGTCTTGCTATGTTAGCTGAGCTGGTCTTGAAGTCTTTGGCTCAAACAATCTTCTCACCTCAGCCCCCAGAGTGCTGAGATTACAGGTGTGCACAGATATGCCCATCCATACTGCATTTTAACTAGTGTCATTAGAGTGCCATTGAAGTTAAAAGAGAAAATACATTATTGCTTAGAAAAATATTTTTAAAAGAAATTATATGTAGTAAGAAGAAATTAAACATTGTCATTGTATTTAATCCTACATTGTTATAATAAAATGGTTAAATTTAGAATAGTTTATTTAAATATTTACCTAGTTATCTCACAATACATTTTAAAAAGAGAAAGTCTGAAAAATCTTTTTTTCCCTGTTTATAATTGCTTTTCATCCTTACCTCCAATAGCCATGCAAATAAATGTTTTATTTTAACTCTATCTAAAGTGTCCCTTAAAAATTGCTAGTTTTGCAGTTTATAGGAAGAAAACCCACTTGGAAGAAAACCCACCTAAAGTCTCCACTTTAAAACAAAATTTAATAAGACCTTTGTAACCACAGAAAGATAATGGAACACACATTTAAGCAACCGTGTTAAAAGTTCAGTTATTTAAGCATTCGTTTCCTCACACACACAGGAAATGAAATGCAAACAAACTAACTAAACACAGGTTTTTAATTTAGGCCTCAGCAGTCTGTATGTTCAGAAGGAAAAAGAAATGTTATTGCTACTCCAATGGGTAGAACAGGCAATGTGAACTTATGAATAAAGAATTGTGTATAAATGATGAAACTCTTCATTATATTTGCCTGTGTTATATTTTATAACATTTAAGAATATAAATTATATTCTTATAAATATATAACTATATAAGATATATATAACTTCTTATATATTCATATATTTGTAAGTTATATATATCTTATATACTTATAAGAATATAATTATAAATATAATTATATAGTTATATATATATTATATATATTATATATTATATATTATAATATATAATATTATATAGCTATATAACTATATAATTATATAGTTATATATTTATAACTATATAAGATATAATTATATATATCTTATATATTTATAAATATATAATTATATAGTTATATATTTATAACTATATAAGATATAATTATATATATCTTATATAGTTATATATTTATAACTATAACTATATAAGATATATATAACTTCTTATATATTCATATATTTGTAAGTTATATATATCTTATATACTTATAAGAATATAATTTATATTCTTAAATGTTATAAAATATAATATAGGCAAATATATTGACCAGAATCCAATATAAATCAAAAGCTCTAGGACTAGGGAAGAGATTTCCAGAAGAAATCTCATTTCTTCACTGATGCCAGAGCATAGTACAATTAAATCAATTACTTTCACATCAAACTATTTAAAAACTTTTGCTTCTTTATTTTCCACTAAATTTCACATTTTCTTTGAAGGAGACAGTTACAAAAACACAGTAATAAAAATAACCATAATTTTTATTTCCAGAATTGATAAAATATAAAAAGGTAAAAAGGAAACAAACCCAGAAATTCAGTAGTAAGCTTTGCCTCATCATTTCTTTTCTTATGGTATTGAATTTTCTAACACTGCCTGTTTAGCAAGGAACACTTCTACATGAATTCTTGATCAGTTAGCTAAGGTTAATTGAGATGATGAGTGAGGAAATGATGTATTTCACAGGTTGAGATAGGTATCATATCTTTGAAGACTATTCATAAATATATTGCTGAACAGATTCTCCGTATCTATGAGTAAGCACACTGCTAGGAGGTGGGGTGTGTGTGGGTGCACATGTACATATACATAGTTATTTGGCAAGCACAGATATCAACTCTCCATTTTGAAAGATGATTTTAACTAGACAACAATAATTCAGGCCTTCTTAAAGTAAAAAGCTACTGATTTTACTGGGTTCTAAGCATGACTCTCAATAAGATGTTGTTGCGAACCAGTACTGGGAAAGGGAGTGAACCAGAGTGGAATTGGTGGGGAACAAGAAAAATACAGCACAAGAGAAGATATAGGGACAAAAGATGAGATCAGGAGGTCTGACTGAGCTCATGGCTGCAGCCAGCACCAAAGCACAAAATCAGCTTTCTTTTTTAATATCTGTATAAGGTTGACTAGGGGAAAGTAGCATAGACAATATGGAGAATAATATTTAAAAAAAGACATATTTTTGGTCTCACAGTATGACTGGAAAATATAAATGACTTGAATAAAGACAAATCATCCTGTTAATGTAATAGTTTCTGCTCAACATCATTAACATATGATAAGCAAGAAGGCAAAGATCACAAGGATTTCTACATAGTTAACTAGACAAAGAAAGAACTATGTGACTTAATGGTTTCTACTCAATTTTGTTAACATATGATAAGAAGTAAGAAGGGAAAGATCACAAGGATCTCTGCATAGTTCTTTAAAATTAACTAGACGAAGAGCTATATGATTTCTGGCAGAGGGAGCATGAAGAAAGGAATATGGTTGTTTTGGGAACGGAGGAGAAGCAGTTGAAGGTTCATTCCCTGAGTGTTCCCCAGGCTGTGGTGGCCCTGCCACCTCACTCTTACTCTCCACAAGATGTTATTTTCATTTTTAAAAAGAATATTTTAATAATTTATAAATCTTCTAAAAATGAAGACATTCAAAGAACAGGTATTAAAATTAAAACACATTAAGGGCGGCACTTGTGGCTCAAAGGAGTAGGGCACTGGCCCCATATGCTGGCGGTGGCAGGTTCAAACCCAGCCCCAGCCAAAAACTGTGAAAAAAAAAATTAAAACACATTTAAGGACTTCCAGAAAAATATGAATAGGCAAAAATGATTTATTAAGTAATCATAAATACATAAAATATTCATTCAATATTTAACTAGCCAATATAGTCTTTTTGATGAGAAATTTTCCATAACAGATTTAGGATCTGCAGAATGAGTATCTAAAGTTGGTATTTGTAAAAAATGGAACAGAAAATGAAGTTAATAAACAATTCAATTTTTGAACTAAAAGGAAGAACATCAACTACTTTGTCATAAATAAACATCCATAAGAAAATACTTTTATTAAAAATAAATTTGACAGTAATATTTAGGGAAACGGTGCTTGTTAGAGTTTTGTGAGCTGATCAAACAGACAAAACCATTGATCTGGTTGATTGATCAGTAATTTTTATGTGTTTAAACAGATACACCTTAAGGAAAATTGCCAGTGAAGAGACATGGAATTAATAAGCATAGAAAAGGAGAAGACTGGAGAGTGCATGATACTGTGGGGAATAAATATGGGGAGATAATTTCTAACTGGGTGAAATCCAGGCCTTCAACTGTGAGGATGTCAGTAAAAAAGATAGAAATTGAAAGGAAGAAGCCATCAATGCCCTGAAAAATGAAGCGACTGATGAAGAAATAGAGGTAATGAATTTATTCCATGTTTTCATTAAGTTCTCAAGTAAAATAAATGGCAGTCATAAAAGTACATTTTTCAGAGGACGTAGGTTCAGTAAGAATGTTAATCCAGTCAGGGAAAATCATCCAGCAGCCATCTTTGTCTGTCAGTGGGGCAGCTCCTCAGCCACGTGGGGGCCCCCTCCTCACCTCCCACTCCCACTGAGACATGCTCTATTCCACCATTTGCCTGAACAGCTCTGCTTCTTACATTTATTTATTATTTGAGCCAAAAGGTTCCTATTTCTCTCCTCATTCTCATTTTCTTCTTTGATCTCAGTCAATAAGGATGCTTCTACTTTCTCCCTGTGTATCATTTTCTTCTAATCTTCACTTTTGACCTTCATGTACCACTTTATTAAACCAACTCTCCCCGCCTACACTTCCTGCAGGGTGCTATAGAAAGTGACACAATGAAAAATTTTACGTGATGATAAAGACATCAGGCTTAAAAGCCAACTTCAGAAATGCCCCCTAGTCTTCCAAGGTTTCCAAAATCATATTTTTTTCTCATTTTTACAGCAACCAGTTTAATTCATATCAATTTCTATAATACTTCCTTGAATGCCTTTTCTGCTTTTATTAATACCTTTTCATTCCTATCCACTTTCTACTCAAAATTTTTTAATTTTCTTTTCTTCACTTCTTAGTTCTCATACGATGTTTAATGGTTACTTCCTTTCAATAAAACAGATTTTTACAAGTGTATTAATTCATTTTGGCTACTAAATCACATGGCAAATCTTATTCTTTGTGTATATATATATATATAAAAATGTATATTTATAGATTTTTATAAAGACTATATATATTTTATAAAGAATATATATATATGTACATATATATACATATATATATTTGTGTGTGTGTGTTGTGTGTGTGTGTGTGTGGTTTTTGGCCAGGGCTGGGTTTGAACCCACCACCTCTGGCATATGGGGCCAGCACCCTACTCCTTTGAGCCACAGGCACCATCGCTCTTTCATTATATTTTTTCCAGCAGCTTTTAACACTTCTCACTAGGGCTTTCATAAATACTGCCTCCTATTGCATTGAAATATTCAGGGTTTGCTCCTACCTCATCGCCACTATTCTTCACAGCTACTTTGTAACCTCCCTTCCTTCTGACTATGTCTTAAGTGACATTATTTCTCAGGACCTGTCTTAAATTCCGTTTTTCTTTTCACTCCTCATGGGTGATCTCTTTCACCATCAGGGGTTCAGTTAATATTTATAACCCAAGTAGACCCGAGTCTATGGCTCCTTGCAAGTTCTCTCTCCTTATACCCACACATAAATTGCTAACTACGTTTTTCCACTTAGTTGTCACACAGACATTTCAAATTCATTATCTCCAATACTGAGCCTGTTATTTCTGTGCCTAAAACTTCCTTCTTGTGCTGAATTGCCAATCTTAGTGAAACTGGCCTAACTTTCTACATAGTTGCTGATGCAGAGAACTTTCCTATCACTTTAAACTTTGCTCTGCCCCTTCTTTTAATGTACCACCAAATCCTATCAATTCTGCATGCTAACAAACCCATCCATTTTTCTGTCCCCCTCTCCCATTTGTGCAAACCTATGTGTTTCTCAATAACCATAGAGCAAAATCCCAACCTACAATAGGCAAAATAATATCAAGCATTTATTTCACAAATGAGTATACGCAAATGACTAATAGGCAAATGGAAGTATGCACAATATCTTTAGGTGGTGATCATTAAGCATTATAGTATGCAAATGAAAACCACACTGAAATACTACTTTACTCTCAGAATGTTAAATACTGAAGAGCGTTGAGAATAACAAATGACCAGTTTTGCTAAGGATAAGGAGCAAATGGTATTCCCACACATGGTAGATGGCAAGGTGAATTTTATAGCCATTTTATAAACTTCATGTAGAGGTAAACATACACTTGTTTTCTATATGTTACATTTTCTATTTTTTTTAATAATAGACATCATAATGAATGCAAACTGGTATCTCATGCTGGTTTAATTTGCATTTCCTTAATGATTAAGGATGTTGAGCATCTTCTCACATGCTTATTGGCCATTTGTATAACTTCTTTGGAGAGATGTCTGTGCAAGTTCTTTGCATAAAGTAGCCCTTTTTTTTTTTTTTGAATCAGGATGTTTGTTTTGGTTACTGAGTGTTAGGAGTTCTCTATTCTGGATATTAATTCTTTATCAACAATGTGATTTGAAAATACCTTTGCTCATTCTGTGTATTGCCTTTTACTTTTGTTGATAGTATACTTTGATGAAAAAGTTTTAATTTAAATGCTGTCCAATTCTTTTTGTTGTTGTTTCCTATGCTTTTGGTGATCTATCCAAGAAATCAATGCTATGTCCAGTATCAGAAAGAGTTTTCTTCTCCCCACCCACAAGAGTTCTTACATTTAGATCTGTGAGCCATTTTGAATTAAAATTTGTATGTGGTAAGGGTCCAATTCTATTCTTTATCATTTAGACATATTTTCCCAACACTATTTGTTAAAGACAAAATAAAACAAACAAAAAATACCTGTTCTTACATTATCCCAAGTTCTTGGCACTTTTATCAAAAATCATTTTACCACACATGGGACGGTTCGTTTCTGAGCTCTCTGTTTCAGTAGTTCATGGGTCTGTGTTTATGCTAATGACAACCTGTTTTGATTACTGTGCCACTGTGATAAGTTTTGAAATCAGGAAATGTGAGACATACATATTTGTTCTTTTTAAAGATTGCTTTGATTATTTGAAGTCCCATGAGATTCCATATGAATTTTAGGATGGATTTTTCTAATTTTGCAAAAAAATGTTATTGAAATGGGCGGCGCCTGTGGCTCCAAGGAGTAGGGCGCCAGCTCTATATGCCGGAGGTGGCGGGTTTGAACCCAGCCCCGGCCAAAAGCTGCAAAAAAAAAAAAAAAAAAAAGTTATTGAAATGATAATAAGGATCAGACTGAATTTATAGACTGTTTTGTGTCATGTTGACATCTAAACAATATTAAATCTGCCAATTCATAAAAGGGGATATATTCTCATTTACTATGTCTTCTTTACTTTCTTTCCACAATATTTCATAATTTTCAGTGTACAAGTATTTTGCTCAGTTTAGTTCATATTTTACTCTTTTTGATGCTATTTAAGTGGAATTTTTTTCTTAATATTTCTTTCCAATTATTCTGTAGTTCATATTATAATAATAAATTTATAACTCAGAAGCAAGGTATCATGGCTCATGCCTATAATGCTAGCACTCTGGGTAGCTAAGGCAAGAGGATCCCTTGAGTACCAGAGTTTCAGACAAGCCGGAGCAAGAGTGAGACAATGTCTGTTCTAAAAATAGAAAAAAAATTAGCCAGACATTGTGGCAGGTGCCTGTAGTCCCAGCTACTCAGAAGGCTGAGGCAGGAGGACTGCTTGAACCTAGAAGTTGGAGGTTTCTGTGAGTTAGTCTGATGCCACAGCTCTCCTGCCTGGACAACAGAGTGACACTCTTCCCGCACGCCAACACAAAATAAAATTTATAAATCAGTATTAAGCTACAACTCATGAAAATTCTTAATAATCCATCAAGTATTAATAGAAAAAGAACAAAATAATTAAAAGAAAGCACATTGGGAAAATCTTCCTCATCTTCCTAAATAGTTGACAGGTAAAAATGAAAATAAAAGATAAGAAAAAATGAAAAAGAATCATCCAATGATACAAAGACGGGGCTGGCAATTTATGGTCAGTGGGCAAACCTGATCCACTGATTTTATAAATAAATTTTCATTGACATATATCCAAATTCACTTTTTTACAGAGTTGCTTAGTTACAGCAGAGATTATGTAGCCCACAAAACCTAAATTATTTTCTGTCCAGCCCCTTCTAAAGAAGGTTTTCAAACCTATTATAGAATCAAATATTTAGAATATTCATTCTTGAATTAGGTTGTTTGCTTTTGGTTAGTGAGTTTTAGGAGTTCTCTATTTATTAGGGACATTAATTCTTTCTTAGCTATGTGATTTGGAAATATCTTCTCCAATTCTAAGAAACATAAAACTCCTTCATTTCATATCCATGCCATCTTATTGTTGGCTGTTCAAATCTCATAAAGTAGCAGTTGTTGTTATCATCAGGACTGAAACTTAGTCCCCTGTTCTGCTTACTTGGCTAGAGTTAGTTTAAATGGCCACTCCAAGCTACAAGGGAGTCTGTTCAGTGGCATATTCGGAGACATATTTTCACAGCAAAATTGTACTGGCAATATAATTTTTATATGTTGCCAGTAAGAAAAAAGAGAATAAGGGATATTTGATGCAACCTATAATATTTTCCTGTCACATTGCACTCCTCAATACCATGGGCCATGGAATATTAAAAGAGATGATTGTGTTTTATAATTAAAACAAAATCTCAAGAAACTTCAAATAAATGCATAAGATGTTTTTCTTTATGCAAATGACATAAAAGGAGTTAATAACATTAGTCTAACTAAAAGGAATTGTAAATATTTTTGAATAAATGAAACTAATATTTTAAGTAAAACTTGGGTCAGAGAGTCTGAAAACACTGAATTTCATGGCCAACTAACAAACAAGAAAATAGAATACATTTCAAACATGGGTTTTCAATTGTATTCAGAAGGAAAAGCTTTAAATGCCTTATTATGATAACATCAAAGAGTATACAAGGAAACAGGTTTTCAAATAAAACATCCAATCTATCGAATCAAATCGACTAGTAAATATTCACAGAACAAGCATAGGTAGTAAGACAGAAAAATACAGATAAAGAAAAACATTACTTTGGAAAACAAAAAACAATAAAATTTGTAGTTTTCTAGGTTTGCTGTTGTTTCCCTACTTATGTTAAAAATGAACTTCTGGGTTGATTTTCAGCCAGCATACACTGGTGTAATCTACCAATCGTGTACAGCCAATGTCTGCTCTGACTGACTGGTTATTTGAATATTATGAGTATCATCAATGCTAATACCCAAAAGCTAATAAAGTTTAATATGAGACACACTGTTAACACACAGTGGACCTGTCAAACATAATTGAAGTGAACTCAGTTGAACAGACACTTTTCACTTGACCACAATTCCCGTACCTGTCAGAAATATAATATTTAGTTAGCACAGATGCTAAGGGCTTATTCTTTAATTTAGAGAACTGTTTTAAGAGGCTTCCTTCTTCCACGCTTGCCCATGTCCCTCCCTCTCTCTTTTCTCTCTTTCTCCCTTCTCTGCCTTCTTCCTTCCTTTTTACCCCCCTGTGGATCTCACGACAGGAACTTGTTTCTTCTGTGTTTACAATGGAAGATCTTATTGCTTATATTTTTGGTGCATGCATGCTGGACTTTGAAATGTTGCAAATAAACTACAAATGTTATTGAAGTTGCCAAATTTTCTGGGAAGAATAATTGTTTTGGGGATAATGCTGGATATCATATGCTGTCAGAAAACAGTGATACTTAAGGCCAAAGGCCAGGCAATGTGGGTATTCTTAAGTAGGGAGGGTAGATTGGGAAGAAATATTGTAACTATAGGTTGTTCTTTACATATATGAAGTGGCTTTTTAGAAAGAATGTATTTTCTCCTTGATTCAGGTTTGACCAATTGAAAGCAATTGAGCCCCATCAAATCAATAAATAATACTCTGCAATCTAATTACTCTCTGATCCCTTTAAGTTACACAGAGGTTATAAGGGGAGGTGAAAAAACTTTATAAAAATCAAATATAATTAATCATGAATGATTGAAAAAAGTACAAACTGAAAACTAACAGGAACTGTTACTACGATTATGGAAAGATATTATCATACAATAATTATGAGAGAAGACTAATTGAGGTTCTGTACTCATGCACTGGAAAATCTCCATAAAGTGGATCATTTGCTAGGAAAACATAAAAAATGAAATTTTTCCCACCAAGAAGAAAAGCCAAGATTGTATAAAATTGGAGAAAAAGCACAAGAACTATATTCTCGACAAAGACTCTTATCCACATGAATTTATAACTCATATCTTCTAAACTCTCGTGGAAAAGATAATTTAATAAAAGCCAAATTCAGGTCTTTCAATATACATTTTAACATATTTCATATAGGGCTTGATCAGTCCTTGTTAATAGATTTAGTTATTAATATGAAAGATATTGGTCTAAGGGTACAAAGTTGCAGTTAGGAGGAATAAATTTTTGAGATATATTGAACAGCATGATGATGACAGTTGATAATTATATATTGTATTTATCACAATTGCTAAGAGAATCAATGTAAAATGTTTTAATCACAAAAATGACACATATTTGATTGGGTTTTTGTTTGTTTGTTCATTTTTTGAGACAGGGTCTCATTCCGCTGCCCTGGGTAGAGTGCCATGGAATCATAGCTCACAGCAAATCAAACCCTTGGGCTTGAGTAATCCTCTTGCCTCAGGCTCTCAACCATAGGCATGCCACTAGGCAGGCTAGTTTTTCCTATTTTTAGTAGAGATGGGGTCTAGCTCTTGCTCAGACATCTCAAACTTCTTGCTCAAGCAAGACCCTGCCTTGGCCAACAAGAGTGCTAGAATTACAGGTATGAGTCACTGCATCTGGTATGCAAAAATGATAAATATTTAAAGGGATACATGGGTTAATTATTTTGATTTAACCATTCCACATTGTATACGTATGTATCATAGTTACATTTCACTCCATAAATATACACAATTACAATTTTAACTACCACTTCTGCTGAGGGAGGGCATGGCTAGCAGATTCTCTCCAAACTTCTCTCTTCTATAAGGAGCCTCAACTCTGGAGGCAAGTTGGTGGTTCAACTATGCCTCCCCCTCCAGACATTTCAGCCTCAGCCCACAGCCAGTCTGGTAGCCCTGCCCACAGTGGGTTGAGCTGCCTCTACCACTTGTTGTAGCTGGCCCAGGGTGGGAGCTGTGAATCTGGACATTTTTTTTGGCCCTGAAAGAGAGATCTCTGTCTCTGTTGAGAGAAGGAAGTGTAAGCAGCTATGCAGCCACAGCTGCCTGCTTTTTTTAGTCTCAACAAGACAGGACACCTCACCTGTCCCAGGCTCACAGTGAATCCATCCTGCACTTTCTTACGGACCAGGAGATCATCACCACCCTCACATCACAGCCAGTGCCTGAAGTCAGTGAGATTTATTTGACAACCCAGTCTCATGTGATCCCCTCAGGACTCACACATGCCATCCAGGGCCCTGGGGACAGGAGATTACATAAACTCGTGCACCACCAATGGCACATGAATGGTCTCTCAGGGAGAGTCCAACCAACCCAAATGACGTGACACCACAATAGGAACCTACCTGCATGAGCTAAAGTCAGTACAACTCTCCTACTCTACAGAGTTTTCAGGAGAGAACAAGTAAATACAATGCTATTCATTTTGAGCTGAGAGAAGAGGTTCAAGATGAGAGGAAACCAGCATAAGAACATTAGCCATAGGAAAAAAAAAAAAAAAAAAAAAAAAACAGATTATTCCAATACTGCCAAAGAATCACACTAGCTCTCCACCAATGGACTCTTTCATGAAAGGAATTTTTTTTTTTTTTTTTTTTTTTTGTAGAGACAGAGTCTCACTTTATGGCCCTCAGTAGAGTGCCGTGGCCTCACAAGGCTCACAGCAACCTCCAACTCCTGGGCTTAAGCAATTCTCTTGCCTCAGCCTCCCAAGTAGCTGGGACTACAGGCGCCCGCCACAACGCCCGGCTATTTTTTGGTTGCAGTTTGGCCGGGGCCGGGTTTGAACCCGCCACCCTCGGTATATGGGGCCGGCGTCCTACCGACTGAGCCACAGGCGCCACCCAAAAGGAATTTTTGAAATGTCAGATATGGAATTCAAATCGTGAATTTCTTGCAAGTAGAAATATTCATTGTAGTTGCTTTTGGTCAGTACTTTCAGTGCATTGAAACACTCTTCTGTTACCAAAAGAAAATACTGATACATGCCACAACATGGACCACTTCTGAAAAACTCATTACAAGTGAAGAAAAAAATCATGAACAAAATCCCACATAGTTTATGATTCTGTTATATTAATAGGCAGATTCATAAAAAGGAAGCAAAATAGTTACTAAAGTTCCAGGAATTAAGAAATGACTGCTTAACAGATATAGCATTTCCTTTGAGAGTGATAATATTGTTCGGGAGATAGATAGTGGTGATATTGCAAAAAATTGTGGATATCCTAAATGCCACTGAATAAAAATTGTTAAAACAGGCCAGGAACGGTGGCTCATATCCAGCACCCTGTGAGGTGGAGAAGGAGGATTACTTGAGGAGAAAAATTAGAGAAACCTAGGCAACACAGTGTGACCTCATCTCTATAAAATAAATTTAAAAGTAGTCATGATGTATGGGTACACACCTGTAGTTTCAGCTAATTGGGAGGCTGAGGCAGCAGCATTGCTTGAGCCTACAAATTGGAGGTGGCAGTGTGCAGTGAGTTATCAGCAAACTCAAACCTGGGTGACACAGCAAGACCCTGTCTCAAAAAAAAAAAAAAAAAAAGGTTTAAAATACAGAATTTCATGAAATGTACATTTTACTGCAATGTACAAAGAATATGCAGGGCAGCGCCTGTGGCTCAATGGAGTAGGGCGCTGGTCCCATATGACAGAGGTGGTGGGTTCAAACCCAGCCCCAGCCAAAAACTGCAAACAAACAAACAAACAAAAAAAATGCAAGATGGCATTATGTTTCAATTTTTTCTGTTGATATGATACCTATTATCATTTCTTCCTAACAATTAACAGTACTTTCTTCTTTATTGCTTATAAGACTTTATATTTAGTTTATTACAAAATCTTAATATTATTTCCCTATGGGTGGGTTTCTTTGGATTTATCTTGTTTGAAGTTTGAATAACTTCCTAAATGTGTTTTAACTCTTGGAAAATTGTTGATCAGTAACTCTTTAAATACAGCCATCATCTTTCCCCTCCTCATCTGTGGCTCTAATTACACATATGTTAGATCCTCTCATCATGTCCTTTATTGTTCATTATATTTTTGCTCTCTTTGCTTTAGTCCTTTTTTTTTAGGGATTTTTCTTCCAATTCTTCCCTGTTGTGTCTAATCTGGTAACTATCTTTAGGATTATTAACATCAAATACTGCACATTTCAATTTCTGAATTTCTATTTGATTCTTTTTTTAATAGATATAGATTTAGTTTTCTGGTGAAATTCTCTAACGAGCATAATCAACAAAAATCCCTTCTAATTCTATGTCTAATTGCTTTAGGATCTGACTCATGTGTGGGTTTGTGTCTCATCTAATTTTGTCTTGAGTTTTGGACATTTATTTCTGTCTTCTTGAATGCTGACATGCCAGCTATTACATATAAAGTAAGGGGGATGATCTATACAATGTGATCCTCCTTCGCAGATGGTTCACTTGCTTTTGCCAGGGAGCCGGTATAGCAGCGATTCTTGTTCCCATCAGAGATTGAATTATTAGACCATGTTTCCTTCTCTGTAAGGGCTGATCTATTTCTGATATGCTTTGCTTGGGTAGCTCATCTGCAAGCCAAGTGTGCTTACCAAGACACACTCTTAATGGTCTGTAAGTAGTAATTTGTATGTCTCCAGCTCAATACAACTGGCTACAGTTTGGCTTAGCCTTTCATCCTTTTGTTACAACTTTCAGCAAACACTTGAGAGGGAGAGCAACACATAATTTCAGTTCATTTCCCTCTGGTTTCTTTTCCTCCAGGGTTTTGTCTCCCTTGCTGCCTGGCTAGGAGTGCTCCCTCCCACCTTTCTCCCTAGGACGGAGAACTGCGAGACCACTGACGTCCCTCATTTCGCTCAGGGGTGACCCAGCCCCACACTGTAATTAGTGGAAACATCACAGTAGAAAGGGGCAGAAAATGGTATTTTCTCCAGAATGCATTTTCCTCTCTTTGGGATCTTTTATACTCAAGTTCTGGCTACTCTGGATGTTCTCTGATACTTCAGACAACCAGGGTTTTAGTCTTTTAAAAGCTGTTTCACACTAACCAAAAGTAGCTTCTTTGTTTTAACACAGAATTTTTTTGAGAGCCATTTTGAGGGTGCATTCTTTTTGAAAGGATTTGTGTAAGCTTCTGTGATGTTCTGTAACACAATTTTCAATTGATTTCTCAGTTTGGAATTAACCACACCAAGCAGGTGGTGTGAATTTGAAATCCAAATCTTGGAAAAAAAGTATGCTTTTTCTTGGATAGAGTTTTTTTTTAGATTGCAATTTCATTAAAGCTATAGTTATTCAAATATTCTAGCTTAATTTGAGGTTCTCAGTTCTTAACACCCACCTGACAGGAGCCCATTGCCCTATCTCTAAACCCTTCCTTCACAATAACATTGAGATTCTAGGTAACCAAAGACCATCAGAGTTGGGAGGTCTTCGTTGGCCCCCTCCCACTTCCTGACCCTACACTGCCTTGGGCTTGCTAAGTGTCACTGTATTGTTCCTGTGTAGGCCATTGAAGAAGTCATTCTAATCTAAATCATATGTCATCTTGAATTACATAGGATGTATCTCTTTCTTTTAGAATATGTTCATGAACTCAACAGAATTTTCTGAGAAACTCTGCAATCAGTTTTATAGACTTTCTATAGCAATGATGTAATCAAAAACAAAAAAAATTAAAACAAACAAACACAAACTTTTGGTTTTGTTAGTACAATAATAATACTTTCATACTAACTAGTTACTTAGCCTTAGTCTATTTGGTTTTCCCAAACCATTCTTAACAATATTTCATTATCTTTTAGAGCCAGAACCTAAATCCATTTATTTTTTGGTGCAGGCCTAGGATTCCGGTCCGTTTCCCAGTCTCTAATGGCGATATGTCTATAACAATCGTTTAAAAATTTTTTAATAATTTTTTTGTCTCTGACAGGCAAGTCTTCAATGAGTCATTTAACTTTTTAAACCTTTTTTGACAACTGCTTAATATCTCCGTCCAGAAAGTTCTCTAAATTCTGAACTGAATTGCTTATAAATGGTGAATAAAATTGATCTCTAGTTTGCAATTTCAAGGGGAATGTTTTTTAAATTCATTTTTCTCCATTTAGAGAAAGCATTTGGTCCTGCCTAATTGTGTTTTACTAGTAAGTCCCTAATGGTTTCTGATTCAGACCACAAAGCAGTCTCTGCTGAATGCCTCTGACTTTGCAAGTATGTTCCAAAGCCACTCGTAATTTCATTAGTCAAGTTGTTTTCCTTTGTATAAACAATTATACAAAGTTATACCAAGGAAAACAACCGTCTTGAAAAAAAATGTTTTATTTGCTCGTTTTAGGGTAAGAATTTTGATGGCAGGTCCCACTAGTACTTCCACAGGACTCTGACATTAAAAAATTAGATAAAAAGTCATTTTAAAAAGATTCACTTTTACAAAGAGCCAAATAATTCCTATTAATATTCTCAGAAAAATTCACTACAATTCTATTTTTATTATCCATTTTCCATATGGCACAATGCTTGCCCAAACATCTTCTCCTTTATTACAACCACCCAAACTTCCTCACATCCAAATGGCTCTCTCTACCCTTACCTCATCCTGTCTTATCTTCTGGATATATTTTATTCTCCTTAGGGAGTGTTGCTTTTCATATTTTTTTGTGTAAATCAATCTAACATCTCTGCACTCAACTTCTTACTTTTACCCATATCTGTGATATGCTTTAGAATAAAACAAGAGAGACACGTCTAACAAAAACAAATGCTACTTTAGCTTATTGGGATGTGCAAGAGGTTTTAAATAATCGCCAAATAATCTGTGGTATAACATACACAACACACATAAAAAATCACCTTAATCTCTTAAATCTTATGAAAAACTTCTCCGTTCCAAGTAATATTCTTACGTGTTAGAGAGAAAACTGTCAATCCAAAATTACTGCTAAAAGTGTACTTGTAAAAAAAAGCTTTGAACTTTTGTATTTCTTATAGTATCTTAATTACAAAGCCCGTTTTTAATAAAGTCCTTTATCACCAAGTGACTACAAATATGTCATGCGTATAAACTGAGATTAGAAAGCAAAATCAATTTTCCAAAATTTTATTATTCTTTCTTTCAACTATACACTTAAGAATAAGGTTAATATAATTCTTTTAGTTATATAATATAATTTCATTCTGGCTCAGTGCCCGTAGCTCAGTGAGTTAGGGTCCCAGGCACATACACCGAGGCTGGCGGGTTCAAGTCTGGCCTGGGCCTGCTAAAAAACAATGACAACTGCAACCAAAAAATAGCCGGGCTTTGTCGCAGGCACCTGTATTCCCAGCTACTCTGGAGGCTGAGGCAAGAGAATCGCTTAAGCCCAAGAATTTGAGGTTGCTTGAGCTGTGATGTCATGGCATTCTACCGAGTGCGACATACCGAGACTCTGTCTCAAAACTCAAAAACAAACAAAAAACAATATATATATATACATATATATAATTCTTTCTTACAAATGTTCAAGTATAAAATGTTTTAAGAGCATATATTTCATTTTCAGTTTAATTCTCACTTTTCAATCAAAAATAATGTATAGATTCTCCCAGTATTTTTGTCTGTCATGGAAGCTTGTCTATGTAAAATAAAGGGGGAAGGGCTTCATGCATTTCCATTTTTCCCATTGCTTTATTGGATTGTTAGGCTGAAGCCCAAACTATGTATTTATCAATTAAAGATTGACTTTCTTTAAAATGTTTATAATTTGGGCAGGTGCGATGGCTCATACCTGAAATCCTAGCCCTTTAAAAGGCTGAGGAGGGTGGATTTCCTGAGCTCATAGGTTCCAGACAAGCCTGAGCTTATTTTTAGAGACCCTGTCTCTAAAATTGTGATTGGCACCTGTAGTCCCAGCAACTTGGGAGGCTGAGGCAAGAGAATAGCTTGAGCCCAGGAATCTGAGGTTGCTCTGCAGTATGACACCACAGCATTCTACCAAGGATGACAAAGTAAGACTCTTCCCCACACCCCCTAAAAAAAGTTTATAATTTGATTTTAAAAATATGTACTATGTAATAGACTGATGCAATTATTTCTTACACTTTTCTATCCAAAGGTATTGCTTATTTAGTTTTATTTCCAATTACTCAGTAATAAAATACACATTTTACTATCCGACAACTTTTAGATTGATTTTGCCTATTCTGTATTGAAATAGTAAGTTGATAGTAAATTAATATTGGAGTATTATCTTTAAAGAAAATAAAGACTGAGGGTTTATAATACCAGGTAGGATAGTTTATGGTAGGCTAAGAGTCCCAATGCCAACAACTAGAACACCTGCGCAAATTGATTTTTATAAGCATCAGAGAATTGAAAAATAACTTGGGGTAGACCGTCTAAAATGCCAAAATGGGGAGCCTGTGCAGCGTGGGCAGCCATTTTCCCCTTTGAACCCCAGGAATGACTGTTTTGATAGATTGATGACTGGAAGAATTTTTGAAAGCAAGGGAAGAATTTGCGCTTGAGTTCAATTTGTGCTATATTTTGTTGCTTGATCTGAATATCCATTAGGTGCTTGTTTTCAGTTTTTGAAAATTCACTGAGCTCCACACTTGTTTTTGCATTTCATATTTCAATTAAATTTTTTTAACTAAATGAAGAATAGCATCAAAATACACAAACTAGAAAATTTTGTAATTTTATGATATCTGAGAATTCACTGACTTGAGAAATAGACTGAAGGTATGATTTAATGATGTTGGTAAATAACATTTGATTGAGTGTAATTATGACATAATTTGAATGCATTCATGAGAGTCACAGTTTAATTCTCTATAATCAAAATTTTTTAAAAATACTGTACCCAGTGGCAAGTTTAATGACTTACAAAGATAGCCTCTTGGACCTCTTTGCCGCACCCTCGGCACCAAGCCGCAGCGAGGTGGCGCTGTCCGCGTTGTAAAACGACGGAAAGGAGGTCTGTGCTCCCCGTAGCGAAGCCCCCAGCACCCCCAGTGTGCGCAGCGACAGAGATGTTGCCCAGCATGCTGTTTTTTGTCGCATTAACCTAAGGGTATGGCTTTCTGTTACAGTGTACGTGTATGTTAAGCTGAATGTCTGTTTGTCCTGATAAGTAAGCAATACGGTTTTAAAGAATGAACACAATGATAGTTGATCCAGAAACAGCACTAGAAGTATGACTGTGCCAGACTCAGTGGCTCCAAGTAAGCCTGCACAAAAGCAAGTCCTAGCTGGACAGGTGAATCTAACATTACAACACATTTAACCCAGCAGACCAGCAACTCTCACTAAGCATGTGATGATAGATAGATCTCCCCTCTCCTCTCTGAATGTGCTGTAGATGTGACACAGTGATACATCCTGCCAGATAGATTTTCTAATTCTCAATAGCACATTATACTTTTCTTGCTAGAATTTTCACCTCACAGTAGGTGATGCAAACACCGATATGAAGATACTAGATTTATTTATTTGATTCGGTGCATTTGAAAAGAAAAGTTAAGTTAGTTCAAAGGTTATAATTACATGGAGGAGATAGCAGTGTAACAGAAAAAATGTAAGAAGGAAACCCAAGAGTTACAGGAAGTCCAGAGAATATGAGGCTCACATAAAACATATCTGACTCACTTAGTTTCCAGAGCATTTCCTAAAATATAATAGGCACTCAATAAATACTTTTTAAGTTCATTGAATACATTTTTGAATATTTAACTTTCTGCTAAATGTTTGAGTCAAATTAAACTTCATAAAATACAACATACATCTCCTTTGTCTTTGAGAGCATCTCAGCCCATTATAGCATTCCCTTAAACATACACCCCACTTTGAGAGACCCAGACACAAATACAAAATTAGGAAAATGTTAAAACTTTAAGTGACAGGTTTTTTCATCACAGCATTCTTTATCAAATATCATTATAAAATTGAAAATACCTAAACATCAACAAATGGGGGAGGTGGAGCAAGATGGCGGCAAGTAACAGCTTCCTTGCATCAGGGCACCGTGAGTCTGGGGAGATAGGACTCTAGGCATCTCTGGCTGGTGGGATCTGCCTATCATCACCCCTGTGAGGATACAGGGAGTCAGCGAGAGACTTCTGGACCCCAAGAGGACTAAAACAGTGGAAAACCGGCAAATGGTCGCGTGTGTTCAATCCGCCTAAACCCGCCCGCAACTGTAAGTTCAGTAGCAGCGAGACTGCAAACCAGAAAGGCCTTACCTGTGAACTGTTGTGGTGTCTTTGGACTTGGCACTCAGTTGAACTGCCCTGGGGAGAGCCTGAGCGGGAGTGCAGAGAACTTTGGCCGTTGTCTAGGGCCCCAGTCTGAGCCGCTGAGCCAGACGGAGCTAATAGTGTTTGGCTGTGGGTCACAGGGAGACATTGTGAGCGATCTGCCCCAGCAAGCTCCGCCCTCAGGGTCACAGAGCTAGAATTGGGTGGGAGCTGGTAACCCAGCGACCAAGTAGCCCAAGGGCGGGGTCTGAGCCGCCTTGCAGCCCTAACCCTCAGGGGCAGAGTGAGACAAGTTTTGGCACACTGGGTAAGTGGATAGCCACTTCAGCAGTGATTCCAGCGACAAGCACTTTCCTGAGAAACCATCTGCTCAGCAAGTGAACAGGTTCAAAGTGCCTTTTAAATGGGCTGAAGAGAGATTTAGGTGTCTACCTGCTGGGGTTTGAGAAACTAGCAGCCTCTAGTCATATCAGAACTGTGATTAACATCTCATACCCCAGAGGACCACGTGTTGCCCAGACAATATTCAATAACATATACATACTGCTTTGTTTTTGTGTTTTTGTGTTTTTTTTTTGGTTTGGTTGTTTTTTTTTTGTTTATTTTGATGTTGTTGATGATGTTTTGTTTTTTAAGTTCAACCTTTTCCATACAGATCCTTTTTCTTTCTCAATTTTTCTAGTTCAATTATAATTTCCCTTTGCTGCCTTTTTCAATAATTAGAACTTCATTTTTGCTAGTGTTTCTACCGCTATTATTTGGTTTTCAACCCAATTTTATCCCGTAAAGTTTTTTGTTTGCTTGTTTTGGTTTGATTTATAGCATTTTTGTCTTTCCTCTCTACTTGGTGGAGGTGGGGTACTGTGTCTGATCAGGTTAGCAAAGAGCTGCTGACCTCAAGGGAACCACCAAACTGGGCACCCCCAGAAGGTGGGTTTTTTTTAAGGTTGTGTCAAAGTACCCTACTGTACACCTATATTGCTCTGTCTCCCTCTTTCTGAGCCTCTTTTCTTTTTGTCAATATTCCTTTTACCCACCCCTTCTCCTTTCTCAATTTTTCTTTGTTTTTCATATCACTCGGTCCTCCTTTCTTTCATCCCTTTTTTGCTCTTCAACCTTCTCACCCTTCTGGTCCTGTAACCCTTAGTCCACAGGCATGATAACTTAAGGAGCAAGAGGAAGTGAAAGGAAAATTAGGGCAAGGAAACAGATAAAAGAAATCACTCATGAGGAAGAATCAGCAGAAAACTCCAGGCAACATGAAGAACCAGTCCAGAACAACCCCGACAAGGGACCATGAGGTAGCTACTGCAGAAGATTCCACCTATAAAGAAATGTTAGGAATGACAGAAAGGGAATTTAGAATACACATGTTGAAAACAATGAAAGAAATGATGGAAACAATGAAGGAAACTGCTAATAAAGTGGAAAATAACCAAAAGGAAATCCAAAAACAGAATCAAATCAGAGATGAATGATATGAAGAATATAAAAAGGATAGAGCAGAGCTGAAGGAACTCAAACACTCAAATAGGGAACTTAAAGATGCAATGGAAAGTATCAGCAACAGGTTAGACCATGCAGAAGAAAGAATTTCAGAGGTAGAAGACAAAGTTCTTGAGATAACTCACACAGTAAAAGAGGCAGAAAAGAAGAGAGAGAAAGCAGATCGTTCACTGTCAGAATTATCGGACTTCATGAAGCGTTCCAACATATGAGTTATAGGAATTCCAGAAGGGGAAGAAGAATGCCCCAGAGGAATGGAAGCCATACTAGAGAATATTATAAAAGAAAATGTCCCAAATATCACCAAAGAGTCTGACACACTGCTTTCAGAGGTATATAGGACCCCAGGTTGCCTCAACTCTAACTGAGCTTCTCCAAGACACATTGTGATGAACCTGTCCAAAGTCAAGACAAAAGAAAAGATTCTGCAAGCTGCCAGGAGTAAGCACCAGTTCACCTACAGGGGCAAATCCATCAGAGTGACCGCAGACTTCTCTAATGAAACTTTCCAAGCAAGAAGACCACGGTCATCCACCTTTAATCTACTTAAACAGAACAATTTCCAGCCCAGAATTCTGTACCCTGCTAAGCTAAGCTTCAAAATTGACGGAGAAATCAAATCATTTACGGATATACAAACATTGAGGAAATTCGCCACAACAAGACCAGCTCTACAGGAAATACTTCAACCTGTTCTGCACACTGACTGCCACAATGGATCAGCAGCAAAGTAAGAACTCAGAAATTAAAGGACAGAACCTAACCTCCACACTGATGCAAAAGATAAAACTAAGCAATGGACTCTCACCAAATAAGATGAATAGAATACTACTACACTTATCAATTATCTCAATAAATGTTAATGGCTTGAATTCCCCACTGAAGAGACATAGATTGGCTAACTGGATTAAAAAACACAAGCCATCCATTTGCTGTCTGCAAGAAACACACCTGGCTTCAAAAGACAAATTAAAGCTCCGAGTCAAGGGTTGGAAGACAATTTTTCAGGCAAATGGAATTCAGAAGAAAAGAGGAGTTGCAATCTTATTTTCAGATACATGTGGATTTAAAGCAACTAAAGTCAAAAAAGACAAAGATGGTCACTTTATATTGGTCAAGGGAAAAATACAACAAGAAGACATTTCAATTCTAAATATTTATGCACCCAATTTAAATGCTCCCAGATTCTTGAAAAAGACTTTACTCAGTCTGAGCAATATGATATCTTATAATACCATTATAACAGGGGACTTTCACACTCCTCTTACACAGCTGGTAAGATCCTCTAAACAGAAATTAAACAAAGATATCAGAGATTTAAATGAGACCCTAGAACAACTGTGCTTGATAGGCGCATATAGAACACTCCACCCCAAAGATGAAGAATATACATTCTTCTCATCACCCCATGGAACATTCTCCAAAATTGTTCATATCCTAGGACACAAAACAAATATCAACAGAATCAAAAGAATTGAAATTTTACCTTGTATCTTCACAGACCATAAGGCACTAAAGGTGGAACTCAACTCTAACAAAAATGCTCAACCCCACCCAAAGGCATGGAAATTAAACAATCTTCTGTTGAATAACAGATGGGTGCAGGAAGAAATAAAACAGAAAATCATTAACTTCCTTGAGCATAACAACAATGAAGACACAAGCTACCAAAACCTGTGGGATACTGCAAAAGCAGTTTTGAGAGGAAAATTCATCGCTTTAGATGCCTACATTCGAAAAACAGAAAGAGAGCGCATCAACAATCTCACAAGAGATCTTATGGAATTGGAAAAAGAAGAACAATCTAAGCCTAAACTCAGTAGAAGAAAAGAAATATCCAAAATCAAATCAGAGGTCAATGAAATTGAAAACAAAAGAATCATTCAGAAAATTAATGAAACAAGGAGTTGGTTTTTTGAAAAAATAAATAAAATACATAAACCATTGGCCAGACTAATGAGGAATAGAAAAGTAAAATCTCTAGTAACCTCAATCAGAAATGATAAAGGGGAAATAACAACTGATCCCACAGAGATTCGAGAGATCATCTCTGAATACTACCAGAAACTCTATGCCCAGAAATTTGACAATGTGAAAGAAATGGATCAATATTTGGAATCACACCCTCTCCCTAGACTCAGCCAGGAAGAAATAGAGCTTGTGAACAGACCAATTTCAAGCACTGAGATCAAAGAAACAATAAAAAAATCTTCCAACCAAAAAATGTCCTGGTTCAGATGGCTTCACTCCAGAATTCTATCAAACCTTCAAGGAAGAGCTTATTCCTGTACTGCAGAAATTATTCCAAAAAATTGAGGAAGAAGGAATCTTCCCCAACACATTCTATGAAGCAAACATCACCTTGATACCAAAACCAGGAAAATACCCAAACAAAAAGGAGAATTTCAGACCAATCTCACTCATTAATATAGATGCAAAAATTCTCAACAAAATCCTAGCCAATAGATTACAGCTTTTCATCAAAAAAGTCATTCATCATGATCAAGTAGGCTTCATCCCAGGGATGCAAGGCTGGTTTAACATATGCAAGTCCATAAACGTTATCCACCATATTAACAGAGGCAAAAATAAAGATCACATGATCCTCTCAATAGATGCAGAAAAAGCATTTGATAAAATCCAGCATCCTTTTCTAATTAGAACACTGAAGAGTATAGGCATAGGTGACACATTTCTAAAACTGATTGAAGCTATCTATGAGAAACCCACCGCCAATATTTTACTGAATGGAGTAAAACTGAAAGCTTTTCCTCTTAAAACTGGAACCAGACAAGGTTGTCCTCTGTCACCTTTACTATTCAACGTAGTGCTGAAAGTTCTAGCCAATACAATTAGGCAAGACAAGGAAATAAAGGGAATTCAAATGGGAGCAGAGGAGGTCAAACTCTCCTTCTTTGCTGAAGACATGATCTTATACTTAGAGACCCCAAAGACTCAACCACAAGACTTCTAAAAGTCATCAAAAAATACAGTAATGTTTCAGGATATAAAATCAATGTCCACAAGTCAGTAGCCTTTGTATATACCAATAACAGTCAAGATGAAAAGCTAATTAAGGACACAACTCCCTTCACCATAGTTTCAAAGAAAATGAAATACCTAGAAATATACCTAATGAAGGAGGTGAAGGACCTCTATAAAGAAAACTATGAAATCCTCAGAAAGGAAATAGCAGAGGATATTAACAAATGGAAGAACATACCACGCTCATGGATGGGAAGAATCAACATTATTAAAATGTCTATACTTCCCAAAGCAATCTACCTATTCAATGCCATTCCTATTAAAATACCAACATCGTACTTTCAAGATTTGGAAAAAATGATTCTGCATTTTGTATGGAACCGGAAAAAACCCCGTATAGCTAAGGCAGTTCTTTGTAACAAAAATAAAGCTGGGGGCATCAGCATACCAGATTTTAGTCTGTACTACAAAGCCATAGTGCTCAAGATAGCATGGTACTGGCACAAAAACAGAGACATAGACACTTGGAATCGAATTGAAAACCAAGAAATGAAACTAACATCTTACAACCACCTAATCTTCGATAAACCAAACAGGAACATACCTTGGGGGAAAGACTCCCTATTCAATAAATGGTGTTGGGAGAACTGGATGTCTACATGTAAAAGACTGAAACTGGACCCACACCTTTCCCCACTCACAAAAATTGATTCAAGATGGATAAAGGACTTAAATTTAAGACATGAAACAATAAAAGTCCTCCAAGAAAGCATAGGAAAAACACTGGAAGATATTGGCCTGGGGGAAGACTTCATGAAGAAGACTGCCAGGGCAATTGCAACAACAACAAAAATAAACAAATGGGACTTCATTAAACTGAAAAGCTTCTGTACAGCTAAGGAGACAATAACCAAAGCAAAGAGACAACCTACACAATGGGAAAGGATATTTGCATATTTTCAATCAGACAAAAGCTTGATAACTAGGATCTATAGAGAACTCAAATTAATCCACAGGAAAAAAGCCAACAATCCATATATCAATGGGCAAGAGATATGAATAGAACTTTCTTTAAAGTTGACAGACGAATGGCTAACAAACACATGAAAAAATGTTCATCATCTCTATATGTTAGAGAAATGCAAATCAAAACAACCCTGAGATATCATCTAACCCCAGTGAGAATGGCCCACATCACAAAATCTCAAAACTGCAGATGCTGGCGTGGATGTGGAGAGAAGGGAACACTTTTACACTGCTGGTGGGACTGCAAACTAGTACAACCTTTCTGGAAGGAAGTATGGAGAAACCTCAAAGCACTCAACTTAGACCTCCCATTTGATCCTGCAATCCCATTACTGGGCATCTACCCAGAAGGAAAAAAATCCTTTTATCATAAGGACACTTGTACTAGACTGTTTATTGCAGCTCAATTTACAATCGCCAAAATGTGGAAACAGCCTAAATGCCCACCAACCCAGGAATGGATTAACAAGCTGTGGTATATGTATACCATGGAATACTATTCAGCCATTAAAAAAAATGGAGACTTTACATCCTTCGTATTAACCTGGATGGAAGTGGAAGACATTATTCTTAGTAAAGCATCACAAGAATGATTCTTAGTAAAGCATCACAAGAATGGAGAAGCATGAATCCTATGTACTCAATTTTGATATGAGGACATTTAATGACAATTAAGGTTATGCGGGGGGTGGGGGAAGCTGAAAGAGGGATGGAGGGAGGGGGGTGGGGCCTTGGTTGTGTCACACTTTATCGGGGCAAGACATGATTGCAAGAGGGACTTTACCTAACAATTGCAATCAGTGTAACCTGGCTTATTGTACCCTCAATGAATCCCCAACAATAAATAAATAAATAAATAAAAATAAATAAAAAATAAAAATAAATAAAAATAAATTAAAAAACCCCCAAAAACAAATGGGGATTAATTAAATCAATTTGTTATGTATACTTAAACTCACATATACTCTACAGGCTAATGAATGGTATAAGAAGATGATTTTTTGCTAGGAAGTGAATGTTTATAACTTTTTATACATCTATGGGCCCCTAATATCTAGATGTATTGCATCGCAGTAGCTAAACTTTTAGGGTTTTGTTAGAATTACTTAATGCAAGTGTGAAGCATTCATCTTGTACCAGGCACAAAGTAAGTGCAACATAAATGCAGCCATTATAGGTTTAGTTTTTCTTTTCCAATGCTAATGTCAACCACAGTAATAACTACATAGTAGTTAAAAATATTTGTTGGATTAGTAGATAAGGTGCACTGATTGCCAGTGATCTTGAATTGGATAGTTTTTATTTTTATTTAGCGCAATACAGGTTCAGAAATCCACAAAATTAAAGTGACAATGTTAAGAATTTGAAAGGCATAAACAAAATCCTGTTACTCTGCAGGGAAGGGACATTTTTCTAGTGTTTTCATTTTTGTTGTTGTTGTTATTGTTGCAGTTTTTGGCTGGGGCTGGATTTGAACCTGCCACCTCCAACATATGAAGCCAGTGCCCTATCCCTAGAGCCACAGGCGCCACCCATTTTCTAGTGTTTTCAAATGACAAAACACTCAACTGCAGGCTAGGAAATGAAGATATTTGAAAGAAAAAGTTAAATAGCTTACTATATGGTTTTCGTTTTTGTTTTTAATGTCACTCTCATATGTATGATTATATTGCATATTTAAAATATAATAAAATTATATAAAATATATAATTAATATATATATAAAATTAAATAAAATATTTAAAAGATTTCCAGTGGCATGTATTATATGTGTTTCTTTTTTATTTTTGATTAACCCTTATTAATATTGTTTTAGGAAAGTAGAATGCATTATAGAAATTATTTTATTCAGGCTTTCATTGACATAGAAATGTTTTTGAAATAATGTTTAGTAAAAATGTATGTTAAAAAATTATACACTGTATGATTTTAACTACATATAGAATGTAGACTAGAAACTATATAAATGAAAAGTAACTAAAAGAAAATGTTAATGTTCACCCTTTATTTAAATTTACATACTCCTTTTTACTTTTGTCTCCTACATTTTTCTGTATTTTACCAAGGAATATCACATAAATTAATTTAAATTAAAAATGAATATTCATTATGCATTCTTTTAGAGAAACTATAAATATTGAGCCAAATTATGATCAGTGTATGCCTGAGATAGTACAGCACGAGGGCAATTTCTGCATTTTATCATCTAGGCTCAAACTTTAGCTTTACCATTTTTTAGATATTAGAGTATTATCTTTTTATGTTCTCTTAAGGATAGTCCTCAAATATTGAATAAGAAGAAATTGTAAAGTAATGACCTTGAACCCACTAAAAAATATGAGCTTGCCAATTGAGACAAGTAGGAGAAAAATGTTGGGGGTGATATAATCTATATCCCAAGTTGTTTTTCTCCTAATATCTCAATTTATAAAGTTCATGTCCCACATCAAACCCTTCATTTTTTTTTTTGAGAAATGTACTCCTTTCTCTTCAAAGGGTCCTGGAAACAGTCCATTCCAAGTCAACTCCATTTTTTTTTTAAACGTAGGGTAAGAGCCTTTTTATAGACCCAGGCAGTGCAAAAGGGCCAGGAATTCTCAATCAAGTCTATGACGTAGCCACCAACAAAGGTGTAGGTGATTCCTTAAAATGAGAGGTCTCAAACTCATGAACTCTAACAATCCACCCGCCTCAACCTCCCAGAGTGCTAGGATTACAGGCGTGAGCCACCGCATCTGGCCATAGATGGAAGTGGAACATATTCTTCTCAGTAAAGTATCTCAAGAATGGAAAAAAAAAAAAAGTATCCAGGGCAATGCCTGTGGCTCAGTGAGTAGGGTGTCAGTCCCATATACCAGAGGTGGTGGGTTCAAACCCAGCCCCGGCCAAAAACTGCAAAAAAAAAAGTATCCCATGTACTCAATACTACTATGAAATCAATATATAATCACCTCTACCTTCATATGAATGGTAAAACATAACTGTAGTCCAGAAAGTAGAAGGGAAGAGGAGGGAGAGGGGAGCAGCGGGGGGACCTCACCTAATGTGCATGATGCAATGGTACATTTCAAAACCATTACGAAATGAGTAGAATTGTGATGGATGTGTTACTTGGTTCAATGTAAGCATTTCACATTGTATATCAAAGCAGTACACTGATGCCATAAATGCATCCTTGTACGTTATGATTTAATGAAAAATCATTAAAAAAATTTGAAATGAGAGAAGGAATAATTTTTCATGCTCTTCTTTCTGTCCATTTATGAAATAATTAGAACCCAATATTTAGTTGAGTTCTCTATTAGTCTTTGTAAGATTAGTTGCAAATTAATTACAATATAACACTTCAAATAATCTAAAGAAAATACTCCTCTTGAGAGCTTGAAGCAGGGAAGTTTACATACCATAAAATCTTCATATATTCTCATGAAGAGAAACCTGTCAAGCAGGTTGATTTTAATAGGGGTCAGAAATCTAATCAGGAAGGAGCCACTCTTATTCTTTCCAAAAAAATCCCATAAAAGGCTGAGGACCACTTTATTTCTCACTGAAACCAACACAAAAGCAGTATGTGAAGCATCCTACTTCCACTTCTTTTGTAGCACAAAGCGTGCATGGGTTTATCAAACACATAATTTCTGCCTGGAAAGGATCATTGTTCCCAGTAACTAACTACTAAATTTGCAGTGTGTTTGCATCTTTCAGATTGTCCTGTAAAGAACTAATTCACACGCCCTGACTCTGAAAATCAAAGGTGGCCGCAGCCTGATCAGCAACTTACTGAAGTGTAAACATGCTCGTATTGAAGGGATACATATAAGTGGGCAGATTATGGAAGTACGTTTTCTCCCACCTCTTTTGCTTTATGTTTTGGATGTTGCAACATTAACTTGATTTTTGAACATTTCATTCATCCTTAATGAAAAGCTGGAAAAGAGAGAAAAGAAAATGAACAAAACCTACAACTTAATTTTCACATCTGTTATTATAAAAATTACCAATGGAGTAAGGTTGACACTTATATAAACACTTTTACATTATCTAGGAGTTTTTTTTTTTAACCTATGTTATTCTTCTTTCCTGAAAGTAGAGATAATTAAAATATATATCACTGCCCCTGCTACCTTCACCATTTTTTTTCCCTATAAGCCATTTTCAGTATAAGAGAATGGCCTCAGAATGCATTTTATAGGACAGAAACAAATGATCTCATAGCCTCAATTAAAGGAAGTAGGGAAGTTGGTAAAATAACCAGGGCAAAGAGCCATGTCGTTTTTATGTAATCATAAGAATCTTGAGGAAGGGTGGCACCTGTGGCTCAAAGGAGTAGGGTGCCAGCCCTGTATACCAGAGGTGGCAGTTCAAATTCGGCTCTGGGCAAAAACTGCAAAAAAAAAAAAAAAAAAAAAGAATCTTGAGGAAGATTAATAATTTTTAAGGTTTTGATATAATTTATTATGAAAGTTAAAGTATATAAAATCACATGAGAATCAGTTTTATAATGAATAATTATAAAATATGTTAAATGCTCTGGGCTTCTGTGAAAATATATATTTATGAACAACACTATTTTGGGATTAAATCTTGGGGGGTTTCTTGAAAAGTTAATTTGTCTTAGGCTACTTGTCTGAAAGAGATTGACCAATTCATTAAGTTCCCATAATACTGTCCTACAATCTCAGTGTAGTAAACAACAGCATGGCTGGTTTATTCTGGGAAACAAATGGGACAAGAAATGTTAGAAACAATGAAACCACGGTGGGACATTAACAAGCCTTTCTTCCTAGAGCATTATTCATACACACTCTGGATCTCTTGTTGAGCAGAAGAAACTGGCAAAATTGACCATGTTAGGAATCCATGTATGTGCACATTTAGTACTGCTAAAAACCCACATGAAGATTTTGTGTATAATAGAATTGCTTTGATCTGATCTACATTGTTAGTGCCTCAGAGGAGAAACGGACATCTGCAAGAAAATCTGTCTAAACTAATCCTGACTTAATCAGACCCAGAATGTTCTAATTCAATCTTTTATAGTCATTTACATTCTAATGAGCTATGGCAATAACTGAAATGTTTAAGTACCAATGTAACAATGAATGAGTAATTGAAAGTTTCAGTCAGGAGAAGAGTTCATTAGGTTTTAGGTCAGTGAAGAGTATCAGCTTCACAAGATACACAGGTACATAATTAGTCTCATATCGTAATTTCTCTTGTGTGCCCATTCCCATTTGCTTTAGACCAGAAGTTGTAGGAAAAAGGAAATGTCTCAATGTTAAAAAAAAAAATACCTAGTAAAAATGTTCTCAAACCATCAAGCTCAGAAGAGTTTTCAGAGGCTTAAAACCTTAACTGAGGATGAAAAGTAAGCACAAGAAAACCTATAATGAATAAAGTCAATAATTCAAAATAGATCCAGTAGAAAAATCATTTCATTCACTAAGAACAAAAAATAGACATTTCTTAATGAGATAAAAAACCTCATCCATGCATCATGTCCTTTTTACTTTATTTTGGATTTTTCTTTCATATAGTTCCATATTAAAATTGACACCCTCTTTGATTGTTTCCTTAGTCACCTCTCTTGCCAATAAAGTTATGTTCCTCGTGCTGAGAAAGGTTTGCTATGCTTGCAAAACTCCGCTTTCTTTGTATTTTTATAGTGTTATCTTAAATAGACACTGAACATTACTTGCTGTGATAGGAAATACTCTTAGGCATACAAAGCAAGTAGGGCACTGATAGTAGTGAATTCTGCTATAAAGATTCCATGTTCACTTAGGATGATTTAATAAGTTAGAAAATAAAAATGCATTTGTCAATCTCTGCCAGATTTGCCTCTCCTCTTCAGCAAAAACACTCAGAACCAATAAGCAATACTTCCACCTAACTTCCATTTACTCTGGAAAAATGAATGTGTTAACTCCACACCAAATCTCTTAAGGTTACAGGGTCAGATCCCTCCAAGGTCCATAACATCGTGTGAACCAGATAATTTGTAGAAGCAGAGTAAAGTTCTCACATTGGATTAAGTTTGGGGGCCATACAGGGGGCAAGGGAGAGACATGTACCATTGATTGGTGGGTAAGCTGCACATAAATATGTGCACACCTTTGATAATCTTCATAAGTTTCTCAAAAACTAAACAGGTTTCACCTGAGTTTTAAACAGACTACTGATTTTATAATAATAATTCGTATAATGAAGTACTTTTCAACTAACTGCATTTTAGAATTAGCAGCGAGTTCACATGTAACTCTGATTTCTAAGTCCTCACCAAAGGGATTTTCACATTATTAAACTGGAACTGGACCCAAGATACAGTATTTATACAGCTTGACAGGTGATTCTAAAAACATTTATGTCAACAATTTGCCTTTAGAACATGTCTTGATGTGATCATACATCTGGCACATGTGCTCCGGAGAAAAGCCATAACACTGCTCCTCAGCTTCTTGTTTTGCATGAGTTTAAGAAGATGCAGGGATGTTTTGTGAAATTCAGTATAGATATACTGAAGTGATATACTTCACTTTAATAGGTGAAGATAGAATATACCAGAAAAGATTATTCTAAAACTTCATAAAAATCAAACAAGCCCAGTTATAACAAATACACATTTATCCTTGTACATGTTGACGCTATCACTCTTAGCATAGCAGAAATCCTCTTTGATCTGGTTCTCACCAGCCAAAGGGTATGTCTATAGGAAAATTAGTAATGGAAGGGGTGTGTGCAGGGAGCAGCCTCTGGAATATGGTTTTGTTTAATTTGCAAGTCCTAGTATAAGCCTGGATGGTCATGGTTAGGCATGTCTTAAAACATTTAATATGATTGGTTACCACTGATTATAGCAAAAATCAACTTGTAAATATAGACATGCAAGTCTGTAATTGCTGAAATGTAGGCCTGGGTTAAGTTTATAAATAAAATTTTCAGAATAAAGGTCATATTTTCCAAGAACAGTCCTCCAAAAGTAAAATCACACACTAAATCAAAAGCTGTGCTTAAAAGAAAATTTATAGTATTAAATGTATATGTTAGAAAAGAGGAAAGATCTAAAATCAATAATCAAAGCTTCCACTTTAGGTAACTAGGAGAAGGAGAGCAAGTAATAGCCAAAGTAAGCACAGAAAAATAATAAAAATTAAAAGGTAAATTTAAAAAATTGGAAGCATAAGTTTTCAGTTCCTTTGGAGAGTGATTGGTGGGACAGATGAGAACTGCGTGTTTAGTCATGGAAATCCCTGCCAAGTTGTCTTCCAAAGTGGCTGCACCATTTTGCATTTTGCATTCACTCTATCAGTGAATGAGAATTCTTGTTGCTTTGCAACCTCATCAGCATTTGGTATCAGTGTTTCAGATTTGAGGCATTCTAACAGGTGTGTAGTGGTTTCTTGGTAGGTGAAATGATAAAAAAGTCATCCATCTGGATGATAGAATATTATTTTTTCACTGGTAAAAAGAAATGAGTCATCAAGACATGAAAAGGCATGAAGGAGTCTTAGTACATAGTACTAATTGAAAGAAGGCAATTTGAAAAGGCTACATGTTGAATGTCAACTAGCTGACATTCTGGAAAAGAAGCTGTAGAAATAGTGCTTTCTAGGGATTTGGAGTTAGGGAAAGGAGCAGATGGAACACAATGTTTTCTTTTTGTTGTTGTTGTTGTTGTTTTTGTTTTTGAGACTGCCTCAGCCTCCCAGAGTACTAGGATTACAGGTGTGAGCCACCACACCCAGCTGCACAAATATTTTTGATGGCTTCACTTTAAAGTGAAAGAACTTTGAATGCATAGAGGATTTTAGTGTATTGAAAATAATCTGTAATAGTATTCATTATATATTGGTCCAAAGCCATAGGCTAAAAAGTAGATGTTGATGCAAATATGGGCTTTAGGCAACTATGATGTGTCAGTGTAAGTTCATCATTTACAACACACATACCACTCTGCTGGTGAATGCTCACAGTTGGGGTGGTTGTGTATGAGTAGGGACAGGAAAGGCAGGGATAAATGGGAATGTCCTTTTTCTGCTCACTATTACTGCAAACCTTAAGCATATTTGAAAAAAATCAAATCTATTTTTTTAAAAAAAGACAATTTATGTTCCTTGATCACCACAAATTGCAAAATAAACCAAAATAAAAAAATGTGTTTTAATGAGCTTTTGTACTTCATATACTCTATAACTTATAAATGGAAGAGTGATTCATATGATTCATATTATTATTTAAAGAAATAAAAAGTAAAGCCAAATCCTCACTAAAGCTTCTTAGTGAATACTCATAGAAAATGAGGGGCTTGGCAGAAAGGTTCATGTTATAGCATTCACATAAGTATCATTTCAGAAACCATGCCAGACCAGCATACATAGACTGTTGACAAGTTCATATGAACCAAATTTTGACTTAACTGTAGATGAAATTTCTGTACCTAGTAGTTACTTCAGACTAAACAAGATTGTCCCATAAAAAGCAATGATTTATATTTATCACATTTCAATTCTCATTCAGAAATAAATGTATGCTAACACTAGGAACATACCTCCATGCCAGAGAATACAACTTCAAATAAACATACTCAAATTAGTGCATCTTGTAAAGTAAAAGTATTAAAAACCACTTAGTTGCTGGTGATCCTAGAATATATAATAATGGCCTAACCAAAAAAAAAAAAAAATAGAAAAAGTATAAAGTTCCCGGAATATATTAGATCCTGGTACACTCACTTAGGGACTTCTGATTATGATTTTTTTTTGGGGGGGGTGAATTTTAACATAGCCACTGTTACATAATAATATATTATGGATACAACACAGGAAGGCTTCCTGGAGCTCTGTATGGGAGTAGTTATTTCAAATGGGAAAAGCAGGTCCCTCCATATAAACATGACCTAGAACATATTCTGAGTAAAGTATCTCAAGAATGGAAGAAAAAAGTATCCAATGTACTCAGTACTTCTATGAAACCAACTTATATTTACTCACATTTTCTTATGAAAAATAGAGCACAACTATAGCCCAGGATGAAGGAGAGAAAGGGAGTGGGAAGACAGGGAAAGGGGGAGGCTTGATAGAGGGAGGGTAAAAGGCAGGACCACACCTATGGAGCATTTTGCAAGGGTACAAGTCAAATCTGTCAAGTGTAGAACATAAATGTCTTAACACAATAATCAAGTAAATGAGGTGAAAGCTATGTTGATTGGTTTGATGTAACCATGTCAGATTGTATAAAAAAAAAAACAACACATTGTACCCCACATATGCGTATATGTATTTATGATCTATGTGTATATGACTTAATTAAAAAATGGGAAAAGCAAAAGATCAGTTTTATTAATTTTTGTTATTCTAAAAATGGAGAAAGAATGTTATTAATTATTACTTAAGCACGTGTTTGAATGAACAAAACTTTCTTTTCATGTATTTCTACATATACATGTTTAACATATCTTTTCACATAAAGCTTATAAAGTTCAAAATCTTTAAGGCAGCACTGCAAGACGGAAAAACATGAGACGCAGACACACGTGATACTCAGCCGGCTTTCTTATCTAATAACTAGGAAGCAACAAATCAAAGTTAATGGAATAGATGGAGAGAAACAAGCTTTCCTGCACTCTCGTAATAAATGCACAATGGCGTTCAAACGAAGAAATAAAAAAAAAACAATAAAAGGCGTAATTAACAGTACTTGATAATTGTTATTAAGACAAACCTCTGTATTTCTTCATGACATTCTCAATTATATTAGTCATAGTTTTTGTTTTTGCTACACATTGTCATTTCCAAGGTTTTTAGGTTTGCAAAGTTTTCCATAATATTTAAATATAAGAAGGATGAAAATTCACCTGGTTCCATAAAATAAAATAATTCAAATCTTCTTCACTTCAGAGATACTGTGTTTTTCTTCATAGCTACAAAAGCTTCATTTGTAATCCATGGGGCAGGGAGGCGGAGGACAACTGGTAATTAAATGCTCTGGGCACCCTCTTAGCACAGATACAGGCAGAATATAATACTTCCAGCATTCACAGGGGGTAGAGGAAGACCTTCAGGTAACCACAGCAATGGATCACACCCCACCTCACCTAGACATAAACCTTCCTTCCAAATGCATACAGACATAATCAAAGAAAAACTAAATCAACACACACGTTGGGACGTATAACTGCTTCCAACAGAGTTGGAAGTCAGGAGCAACAGGCAAATGGGAAGTGTGATTCACTAAGAGTGGGTGCCATGGGCATAGCTGTCATCTGATGTGATTTAGCCTTCGCCCACATCAAGACCAGATGTCTGCATAGAGGCAGAAACTTTTTGCTATTGTTCTTGTTTTTTGTTTGTTTTTATTGTTTGGGATTCATTGAGGGTATAAAGAATTAGGTTACACTGATCACATTTGTTAGATAAGTCCATCTTATAATTGTGTCCTGCTCCCAAGAGATGTGTCATACACCAGGAATCCTCACCCCCCGCCCCTCCCCTTTCCCTGCTCCTGCATTCTCTCACCTCCCACCATATATTAGGTCATCACTGTCTTCATATTAGAATGAGTACATTGGATTCTTGCTCTCCATTCTTGTGATGCTTAATTAAGAAAAATGTGTTCCACCTCCATCCAGGTTAATAGAAAAGATGTAAAGTCTCCATCTTTTTAAATGGCTGAGTAATATTCCACAGTATACATATACTACAGCTTATTAATCCATTCCTGAGTTGGTGGGCATTTAGGTTGCTTCCACATTTTAGCGATTGTAAATTGAGGTTCAATAAACAGTCTAGTGCAAATGTCCTATGATAAAATGATTGTTTTTTTCTTCTAGATAGATGCCCAGTAATGGGATTGCAGGATCAAATGAGAGGTCTATTTTGAGTTCTTTGAAGATTCTCCATATTTCCTTCCAAAAAAGTCATCTTAGTTTGCAGTCCCACCAGCAGTGTAAAAGCATTCCCTTCTCTCCACATCCACGCCAGCATCTGCAGCTTTGAGACTTTGTGATAGGCAGAAAGGGAACTGGACCTGTTTCCTGTTGGTAGCTACCTTTGAGACAGGCAGAGGCAGAAGCAGGTCTGTCTGGAGGAAAACAACAAATTTAGCATGGTAGGACTACCACAGATGAAGATCAAGTGAAGAGTTGCTTGCATAGTCATTTGTCAGTTGATCTCCTGATCATTCTTAACTCTGGTAACAAAGACATTTATTCTGGGTCTACTCTTCTTTTTGAAAAATATCCTAGAGAATTATGTTAGTAGAGCCCTTTGCTGGTGGCCATTTAATTGATAATTTTTCTTGAAAGGTAGTATTTTTGAGAATTGAAAGGTCGGTTGACAATGATTTTTTCTCAACTGTTAGATTGTAGTTCTTCCCTCTATTGTTGTAGTTGAAAAGTCTAGTATTGCCTAATGTTCATTCTTTTTATTTTTAATTTCAAAATATTATGGGGTGCAAATGTTTTGGTTACAGGACTTGCTTTTGTACTGCTTGGGTCAAAGTTACAAGCATGCCCATCACCCAGATAGTGTACATTTGTACCTGTTAGGTATGATTCCATCCATCCTTTTATTCTCCCACCCGCCTGCCTGATTTCCATTGAGAGTTACATGCATCTGTGCCAATGGGTGCTGATTGGTCAGGTCAGTTACAAGTTAATCGTGAGTACATGTGGCGATTGTTTTTCCATTCTTGCAACATTTCCCTAGGAGAATGGCCTCCAGTTCCATCCAGATTGTTATAAAAGGCATTAATGCATTTTGTTAATGCGTGAATAAGTACTCTATGATATAAATATAGCATATTGCATTAATCCACTCATAAATTGATGGGGACTAGGGTTGATTCTCTATCTTTGCAACTGTGAATTGTGCTGCAATAAACATTTGAATGCAAAAGACATTTTGACAAAATGACTTTTCCTTTGAGTAAATGTGCAATAGTAGGATTGATGGATCAAGTGGTAAGCTTACTTTTAGTTCTTTGAGGAAAGCTCATAACTATTTTCCATAGAGGCTGTACTGTGTTGCATTCCCACCAACAGTGTGTAAGTGTCACTTTCTCTCTGCATCTACACCATCTGTTTTTTGGAGATTTTTGGTACAAAGAATTCTCACTGGGATTAAATATCTCATTATGGTTTTGATGTTCACTTCTCTGATAATTAGTGATATTGAGATTTTTTTCATATATTTGTTGCCTCATTAATCTATGTTTTTTTGAAGAAAGAATTGCTTGAGTTCTTTGTAGATTCTGGTTCTGAGCCATTTATATGATCTATAGCATGAAAATATTTTCTTGTATTTAACAGGTTGTCTGTTTGCTCTATTGATTATTTCTTTGGCTGTGCAGAAGCTCTTTAATTTAACAAAGTCCCATTTATTTATTTTGTTTTTGCTATGATTGCCTTTGGATTCTTCTTCATAGACTCTTGCCTCAGAAATACCTAGAACAGTTTTTCCAACCTTCTCTTCTGTAATACTTAGGTTTTCATGTCCTGAATTTAAGTCCGTAATCCACCTTGAATTATTTTTAGTGAGATATGGATTCCATTTCAATCTTCTACATGTGGCTATCCCCTAGCACCACTTAAGAAAAGGGATTCTTCTCTGTAGTGTATATTGATATCGACTTTGTTAAAGAGCAGATGACAAATATTTGGATAGTTTCATATCTTGGTTTCTGTACTGTTTCATTGGGCATGTCTCTCTTTTTGTGCCAATACTATGCTGTTTGGTTTTTCTATAGCTTTGCAGTATAATTTAAAATCTAATAAAGTTATGCCTCCAGATTTGTTCTTTTTTCTTAAGATTGTATTGAATTTGGGGGCTATTTTCTGGTTCTAGATGAGACATAGAATTATTTTTTCTACATCTGCAACATATGGCATTGATATTTTGATAGGGATTGTACTGAATTTGTAAATAACTCTAAGACTTTGAATAATAAGGACATTTTAACATTTTAACAATGTTGATCCTGCCAATCCATGATCATGTTTTTCCATTTGTTTACATCATCTGCCATTTTCTTCCACAGTGACTTGCAGTTCTCTTTGAGGAAATATTTCACTGCCTATATTCATAGATATTTTATTTTCTTTGCAACTATTATGAAAGTTATTGAGTCTTTGATTTGATTGTTATTGTATATTGTACACTTATTTTTGTAGCCTGATTTTTTGATAAAGTAATTAATCAATTCAAAGTCTCTTGGTGGAAGACGGAAATAGATATCTCTTAATTTCATTCTGAATGTACTAGCTCTTTAGGCAGATCCATTGATCAACATGACATCTCTACCCCTTCATGCCCATCAATCAAGATTAGTATTTCTTTATTTTTTAATCATAACAATGACTATTATAATATTTCAATCACATCTGAAAATGGTTTTTAATTTTAACATCCTCACTATAAAAATAGTATAAGTTGACAAGTTGATGCATATATTAATAAGCTTAAGTAACCACTTCTATAATGTATACATAGATCAGAACATCACAGTCTACCCTATTAACATACACAACTATTATTTGTCAATTAAAATTAATTATAATAATTTAAAAAATGACTACTTGGATGATAGTGATTACCTGCTATTTAGTTTCAGTACTTACTACTATGTTCTTGTTTATATTTTTCTTGGTGCCAATGATATAACTTTAATTGTAGCAAAATAATAGGAACAAAATCAGGGCAATGTATAAACAGTATTCATTACTGATGTGAAGACCAAACCATAGGTGAACATTATGTATGAGTAAATAACTTGCCATATTTCAACTAAGTGAAAATATCAGAATAACTTACTTATCACAAACTCATTGTGAGTTTATGTGTCAAACTCACAATGAGCAGCAGTATTGGTACATAGGTCACACTGTGAGCAACAATTCAGTTTCTGCAAAACGTCATTTCTTAATCAAATTAATCCTTTTGATTAGAATGTCACTGACTTTCAGTTTTCCTTTTTATTTAACTTATAAATTTGCCTTTGGTTTTATAGTTTATAGCTGTAAGAATATATAGTTCATATTTGTACAAATTTCAGAAACATTATAATAAAATAATATAAATAGCTCAGGATATGTGATTGCTTTTTCTTTAAATGGCATCAAAACGTTACTTTTAAGAAACATAGTTATATCCTTTTTCTTTTATAATGTATTCTTTAATTACAAGAAATAAATTTATCTGAGAAATAATTCTACCACATAAATGTGTTATTAATAAGATAGTAGTGTCTCTATGTCTCTTCCTAATTCATAGTTTTCACTCTGATATTAGAACAAGAAGAGTCCAAATATTTGGACACTCTAATATGACCCAGCTTTAAACTGTAAGATGAAATCTTAATTTGCAAGTATTTTTTTTTCTTTTAAATTTGATTTAGGTCAAGTCTTAGATTTCAAATCATCATTTATTTGTCACAGCCTAGCAAGTCTAATTTCTTAGGAACGCTTTTTATACTAAGGGACATAAAAAGATATACCAAAGATACTTTAGAAAAATATATGTCTCCAACAGAATCACTTTCTGTAACAACAGCACATCATGATTTTGCAGGATCTCATCTAGATTAATGTTTCCCATTAAGAGCATAATATTCCTTTAGAAAAACTCTGAAGAAGTTTCTTGTTCCCTTAAGGTAAATTGAAAGATTTACCGACCACTAGAAATAATTGGAATCTGAAGTAAATTCACTTTAGTCTAACAAATGATTCTCATAATTTAAGTCCTAACATTGCCCTTAGAAATATAGTTGGATGGACAAAACCCATTTAATGGGTACAAAGCACACTGTCTGGGTGATGGCATACTTATAACCCTGACTCAAGCATAACAAAATCGATACCATGGAATCAGATACATTTGTACTCCATAATATTTTGAAATTAAAAAAGACAGTTGAATATTGTATAGATGTGCTTATTAAATTGCTGTTGTATATATAGAAATAGAAAAAAGATAAATCTTCTTTTAAAATACACTAGTACATTTTAATACAGAATGGAAATGCAGGTCTAAAAATAAAATCATGAAGCTATTGAGTAATAGATGTAACATAACCACTAAAAAGATTTGCTAGGACTTCTTAGCCATGTTAATTTTGTGAAAATACAAATACAGACTAACATTTTCTCTGAGCCCCCATACATGATGGCTCTTATTTAAAAGGATATAAATTAACCTTTAAACTTTATAAAACTAACTGTGAATTGCTGATTAATTTTATACTTAACATGACACTGTCACATAAGTTATGTTAAGATTTATCTGACAACCCACATAGAACGTAATAGAAAGAAATTGAGCATTAAGGCAAGGAAAGCACAGATTTCAACATCAGCCTCTATACTTACTGTATGTTTAACACCGGCTTGGCCAAAAACCTATCATAGCATCAGTTGTTTCATCTATAAAATACATATAATAAACTTTTCATTATAGATAATTGCAGAAATTAAATTATTAAGAATCCTAGCCCAAGAAAATGCCCAGAGTAGTATGATCACTACTGTTTCTACCATGCCCATTTTATCACGCCGAAACTAAAATTCAGGTTATCCTGTCTTCATTATGATTTAGTTTATAATATAGTATTTGTCATGAGGAAACTACCCCAAAATATTTGATAAATGAATATGCATTTTCATTTAAATACCTAGGCTTTTAGTTCTTACTAGGCAGCAAAGAAAGACAGCAGAATTTATACTGGACAGCTCTTCAACAGATGCTAATTTGTCTTGAATGTTTAATATACTGGGAAATTATACTTGGAAATACAATTTTCCAAAAAGGAAAACTGTTACATAGCAATGTACATTAGCTAAATTGATTTAGTTTATATGGGTAAAATCAATTTTTTATCCGCTATAGTTTAAGTGTCTTCAAATATTTAATATTTGTATACATATTTATAGTTTAAAAATGTTTTTCCATACTGTAACTCAGAATGCCAGGCAAAAGTATTGAATAAATCTTACTAAAAAGAAATTGAAAAGAAAACTTTTTCCCTCAAGTTTTATAGTAATTGCTGTTTGGTGCTGAGGATGTACAAGTTTTCTTTTACATGTTATAAATAGATATTTTATCCAATCAATTATGCTAATAATAAGGCATCATTATTACATCTTCCAATAACAAATTTCATAGTTAACTACAACAAGAAGGATCATATTTAATTCAAATTCAGATTTCACACTCAATCATACAAAAAGTTCTATGTTATAAGAAACATTGATAGAATAAACGTGAATTTTGGTTAATACTAGGAAAAAATTCCATGTTCATTATAATTTGAAATGGTTAGTATAAGTGATACACATTTCATCAGTTGATTTTGCAGTTTCTGTAAAAACATATAGTCAGAGGTATTTTCATAATGCATTTCAAAATTTTCTGAGCAAGAGTGAGACCCCTACTCATGAAAAAAATAAAAACCCAGCCGGGCACCACAGCAAGCACCTGTGCTCCCAGGGGCTTCAGGAGGCTGAGGCAGCAGGATGCCCACAGCCCAAGTCTGAGGTTGCAGTGAGCTATGATGCCATTGCACTCTGCTCAGGGCATAGGGTGGGACTCTGTCTCAACAACAACAATAAAAGCAACAAGAATAAAACTTCAAGTTGCAAAAAAAAACCCACAAGTAGCATACCCCCAAAAGCAAAGTTTTGTTAAAAATACAAATACTAAAAATACAATGAACGTGTTGACATACAAAGATATAATTTGAAATCTTACATTTTCGAAATATGTACAAAAGGAAAATGAACACAGTGTCCATGTAGACATTAAAAGAGAAAAACAATTAAGGTAAGTTACTAAAACTCACAATAACATTAACTTTTTTGTGCAGGAGAGACTTTTTGAAAAGGGACAGGAAAGGGCTTTTATGCTGTTGCTAGTGTTCTATTTTCTGATCGGTGCATTAGTACGTGGCTATGTTCAGTTTATGACAATTATCTAACTTAGCATTCATAATATGTTTGTTCTTCTGTTATTATAATACTTTAATAACAATTTAAAAAATAAATAAGAACAACTTCTCAAATAGATGCATACAAAGGAAATTGAGGCATTTAAAAATAGGCCAAGAGATCCATTTCATGCTTTTTTTTTTTTTTTTTTTTAGACAGAGTCTTTCTTTATCACCCTTGGTAGAGTGCCATGGCATCATAGCTCACAACAACCTCAAACTCTTGGGCTAAAGTGATTCTCTTGCTTCAGTCGCCCAAATAGCCACAGGTGCCCACCACAACACCCAGCTGTTTTTTAGAGACAGGGTTTCACTCTTGATCAGGCTGATCTTGAATCAGTGAGCTCAGGCAATCCACCTGCCTCAGCCTCCCAGAGTGCTAGGATTACAGGCATGAGCCACCGCACCTGGCCCCATTATATGCTTAAGAGAAGCCTTTAGGAAGAAAAGCAAAGTAAGATTGAAGGAAAAGTTACCATAATCTTTAATTCCAGGAAACATTCTTGATTAAGCAAAAATAATTAAAATGACTTATGAGAAGGACTTTTTTTTCTTGATAGCATCAACACTGGATTTATGTACACTGTAACATACTCTCATAAACATTAATAGGAGTTTGAAAGCTAAAGAAACAAAGGAGTTAAGAAAGCAAAAATATCAAGTGAAAGGACTGAATATGGAGCAGGAAATCTTCATTAAACTTTGCAACTATAATTATTTAGGTCAGAAGGAGATAAAATGTATAAGAGTAAAATATATAAGACATTCAAAGAAAGAAAGTATGACCTAAGAATATTATGTCCAAGAGATTTTCAACAGTAAAAGCCACAAAGGATTATTAAGATGAATGCGTGTGGGATATGCTGTTCTTAGAGTATTTTTTGAAGAATCTATTAGAAGACAAGCTTGAGACAACTGAAATGATTAAAGAGAACTTAACATAAAGGCCATAAGTGAGCATTCCAGAAGAAAGAGAGTGAATTTTCAGAAGAAAGAGAGTGAATTTTAAAGTAAGGTATATAGTATTTAATCTTAGTATTGCTAATGAGAATAAATAATTCTTTGCCAGTATGATTAATTTAGTATTACATTGACAACACTTAGATTAGTATATACTCTTAGTCCCCCAATTCATTTATACCTAAGGGAAATACCTATCAACAAATTAAAGAGGCAAGATGGTTGGTTGTAATTTATTAAAATAGCTAATAATTATAAAACAATTTAAAAAGCCAAGAAAAATAGATTATCTCAAATAAAAGATGAGCAAAATACTAAAATAGTGAGGCAACAAATTTTGTAAGAGGAATTAACCTCCACTATTAGAACAAATAGAGTCATTATCCTGATAGAAAAATTCAGAAAAATGTGAATACATTAAAATATAATTAAATGGATATTTTTTAAATAGAACACCTTATTTTTGAGATATAAATAAAAACAATGTAAGAGTTAAATTGCTCACTGAACACTGAAGAATAGTCAATTATAGAATCAAAAGACTAAGGCAAGAAGTCAACTTCTATCTCAAAAAAGGGGAGAGGATGGGCAAAAATTGACATACAAGGAATATAATTTATCATTTCCACTATTTATTTAAAAGAAGTTCACCAATAGCTTATGAGAAAATTAATCAAAGAAATAATGCAGAGAACATTTCCCCAAACTATAGGCATATGAATTCTTATATTCTAAGTGTTCTTGAATCACGGAGTGGCATAAAGTATGATAAACAGTAACTGTACATATTTTTAAACAATTTTAGAAAAGTCAGGGAAAATAAAAATTCTCAAAATTGTCCATAAATAGAAAATGAAAAAATTATGCTTACAAGAGCTAGTATAAATTTGGTATTGGAAGGACCACACTGAATTCTACAAGAAAATGAGCAGAGCTTGAGAACACAATTTTAACCCAACTTTTGATAAAAGGAGGTAACAATCAAGCAGTAGAAATATACAATGATGTTTTCAGACACACAAGGACTTAAAAATGTACTATTTATAAAATACCAGTTGAAGAAATAAAATTCCATATCATCTCAGTTTCCAAGATACTGGGGATATTTGAGACATAAATGTCTACATGAAATATCAATCTTGAATGATCAAAGGCATTTGAAACTTACCAAGTTACATACTAGACTCAGATTTTTGTTCTTCAAAATAATAATTTGAATCTTTATCAATATTAGTAAGCTTCAAACATTTAGTTGTTCAAGCTCTAAAACCAATAACAATACTATAAAGTACTACTATAAACTTGTTTTTAATATTCATATAAAAATAATAGCCTAAGTGTAATGCACCCTTTTCTATTTTATTGTTTGCATACTCTAGAGCAGTTTGTGCAACAAAATATTTATTAGCAGTTCTGGACGAGGCAAGAATAAAAATACAGAGTAAATATTTAGAAATTTCTATGGCAATTCAGCAAAATAATTTTATGTCTGTTGAATTTAATAGTAAAAATAGGATTATATCTTTTGTTTCTTTGTCATTAACTTCTTAGTGGTTTACTTTTTTCTTAGAAAATATTGGTTAAGATGATGGGTGATTTTTTTTAAATGATCCTGTAACACAGATATTTTGAAAAGCATAGTCATAGATAAAACCTGCCATGATATCTCAGTACCACCTGCTGTTACAATGCTGATACAGATACAGAAAAAATGTAAGTTTCTCATAACTCTTCTCCTTCATTTTTCCTGAAATAGTGATAAGTTGAACATATATGTGTGTATATATATATAGAATGCTACAGATGCATTGATGTTATAGATTACTGCTTTGTTGAAAAATCAATTAATGTGAGATTTGACTTTTAATATAATTCATTTAACAACTTTTTATATAAACATATAGTGTATATGTAGTCACCTCAAAATATTTTTAATCCATTTGATTCATTTTCCTCTTCTATTATTTTTATAAGCATTCATTTATTCATATTCATGATTATATTTTGAATAAAAACCAAACATTTATATATCAAATATCCATTCTTACCATGTACAGTAAGAAAAGTTATGTAAGGAAATTAGCTAAGAAACTACTGTTTTTATAGCTTAGCCTATTTACAGATTGATGTGACTGTGTGCCCATAATTGTGGCCATTTATACAAGCAGAAATTATTTGATTTCTTTTTTGGGAAGTTTCTTTAAAAAGAGGCAGAGAAATAAAGAAAGATTATTTTCAGATATAGCAAGTAAAAATTAGAATTAGAACTGATTTTCAACAGAAAAAAAACAAAGTCCTAAAGATAATAAATTGCTATCTTTAGCATTTAAAGAAAATGTCTTGAATATATAATTTTATACCCATCATAATTCCCTTAAAAAAGTGAGAGTAGATGTCCACTGTTAATATCACGAAGCAGTTTATAGACCAATGCTCCATCCAAAAACCAGACAAGGCTGGGTGCTGATGGCTCATGCCTGTCATCCCAGCACTTTGAGAGATTGAGAAAGGAGGATCCCATGAAGTCAGGAGTTTGAGACCAGCCTGGACAACATGGTGAAAAAACATCTTTAAAAAATTAGCCTAGCATGATGGTGCACATCGATAATTTCGGCTACTTCGCAGGCTGAAGTAGGAGGATTCCTCAAGCTTGGAAGTTCAAGGCCTCAGTGAGCTATGATCACACACTACACTCTAGCCTGGGTGATAGAGTGAGGCCTTGTTTCAAAAACAAAAAAAATGTTCATTTTATTAAATCATAATAAACCACAAAAATACACACTTTAAACCTATGGTAAACATTAAAAAATAGTGAAATAGTGAATAAGCACAAGTGTGTTAACATCTTATCTAGGCCGGGCATGGTGGCTCACACTGTAATCCTAACACTCTAGAAGTCTGAGATGGGAAGATACCTTCAGTTTGGGGGATCAAGACCAACATGAGCAAAAGTGAGACCCCATCTCTACTAAAAATAGGAAAATTAGCCAGGCATTGTGGCGGGAGCCTGTAGTCCCAGTTACTTGGGAGGCTGAGACAGGAGAATTACTCACACCTGGGACTTTGAGGTTGCTGTGAGCTAGGCTGAGACCATGGCACAATAACCTAGATGACAGAGCAAGACTCAGAATCAAAAACAAAAAAACTGCAGATTCAATATAATCCTCCTTAAAATACCAAGATCATACTTTCAAGATTTAGAAAAAACAATTCTTCGTTTTGTATGGAACCAGAAAAACTACCAGTCTTTAGTCTGTACTACAAGACCATAGTGATCAAAACAGCACGGGATTTGGTACAAAAATAGAGACATAGACATTTGGAACTGAATAGTAAACATGAGATAAAACTAATATCGTACAGCCACCTGATCTTTGATAAACCAAACAACAAAAAGAATCCCTGTTCAATAAATGGTGCTGGGAGAACTGGATAACCACATATAAAAGACTAAAACTGGACCCACACCTCTCTGCACTCATAAAAATTGATTAAAGATGGATAAAAGATTTAAATCTAAGGCATGAAACAATAAAAATTCTCAAAGACACTGTGGTGAAAATACTTGAAGATAATGGCCTGGGTATAGATTTTATGAAAAAGACTTCCACAACAACTGCAACAACAACAAAAATAAACAAATGGGACTTAATTAAACTGAAAAGCCTCTTTACAACTAAGGTGACAACAACCAAAGCAAAAAGACAACCTTCAGAAAGGGAAAAGACAACTACGTATTATGAATCAGACAAAAGCTTGGTAACTAGGATCTACAGAGCACTCAAATTAATCAGCAAAAAAAGAGCCAACAATCCCATATATCACTGGGCAAGAGAAATGAATAGCACGTTCTCTAAAGAAGACAGATGAATGGCTAACAAAACATATGAACAAATGCTCCTCATTCCTAATTATCGGAGAAATTCGAATCAAAACCACCCTGAGATATCACCTAACTCCAGTGAGAATGGCCCACATCACAAAGACTCAAAACTGCAGATGCTGGCATGGTTGTGGAGAGAAGGGAACACTTTTACACAGCTGGTAGGATGGCAAAAAACTACAACCTTCCTTCCTTCCTTTGGAAGGAAGTATGGAGAACCCTCAAAGAACTTGAACTAGACCTCCAATTTGATTCTGCAATCCCATTACTGGGCATCTATCCAAAAGGAAAAAAAAAATCATTTTATCATATGGACATTTGCACTTAACTGTTTATCACAGCTCAATTTACAATCGCCAAATTGTGGAAACAGCTTAAATGCCCACCAATTCAGGAATAGATTAGCAAGCTGTGGCGGATATATACCATGGAATACTATTCAGCCATTAAAAGAGATGAAGACTCTACATCTTTTATATTAACCTGGATGGAGGTGGAACACATTCTTCTTAGTAAAGCACCAAAAGAATGGAAAAGCAAGAATCCAATGTACTGAATTCTAATATTAAGGCAATAGATGACCTAATATAAGGGGGCAGGTAGGGGAATGAGCAAGTGGGGAGAAGGCAGGAGGGAGGAGGTTGGGAGGTTAGGGGGTATGACACACCTTTTGGAGGCAGGACATAATTATAAGAGGGACTTTACCTAACAAATGAAATCAGTATAACCTAATTCTTTGTACCCTCAATGAATCCCACACAATAAAAAAAATTAAAAATAATTAAAAATAAAATAAAATAAAAATTCCATTTTCTACACGGCAGTAGGTAGCATGTCAGTATTTTTTATTTTATCTATTCTAATGTGTATGTAGTATTTTGTCAGAAAAAAATAAAAACCAAAAAACCCCTGTCTCAGAAAAATTAAAAAGTGAAATAATGTATACTATTGCATATAATATTCATATAACTATTCATATAACATTCCACATATGACATATAAAAGTTAAAATTTTAATAAAAGGGAAATGCAATGATAAATATACTTGATTAATCAAAAAGGCAAGAAAGTATTGATTAAAATGAATAGAATACAGGTGACTCAAATAGAATATGCATAGTAAAACTTAGATAAAACTGAAAAATATGAAAAATTACATTAAGCATGAATATAATAAATAGGCTTCATAAGCGTAGGTGCAAAAATTCTGAAAACAATATTAGGAATAAAATCGAGATAATACATAGGTCTACATGTTGCAACTAAGTATTATCTAGCATTCATAGAGGATTGATAATTTGACAATGAATCAATTCATCACACTAACAAAATAGTGGACCTCAACATGATCAAAAATAACATGATAATCTGAAGGAAAAAAGTAACCAAAGTAAGACTACCATACAAAAAAAAAATGTTCATGATGATTTCCTATATATAAAGATCAAGGACAAAGAAAACTCCAAGGTGTTGAAAGATAAGTATCCTTAGGTAGTTATAGAGAGTTATTTTGGGCAGACACAAGTGTGTTGATTGATGTCTCATCTAGGCTCTTATTACAAGGGTATGTTCACTTTTGAAAATTCATGGATCTATCTAGTTATATTTTTGCAATTCTGTGTGTATCATATGCTTTAACAAAAAGTTTACTTAAAATGACATTAAACTTTTCTACAGGGTAATGATAAATAATTGCTGAGGCCAAATACTTGTTGCTGAGAAACATTGGAATAGCTACAAAAAATAGAGAAAACAAAGAACAATCACCACTACAACACAATTATTAGTAAGCAATAGAGAAGTCCCAAAGGGGACAGTTGTAAGGGAACCAATATCCTGAAAATAAGGACACAGAGAAGTGCGAAAATTCTGTAGGTTCTTTTTCCCTTAGGCCATTTACTTATTTTTTATATTTATCTTGAGAGACAGTCAAGTTAGGGATTTCTTTTACTAAATGCTGAGAGACCAGCAGAATTCCTGGTCATTTCATGGAGCTAGAGGATATAATAAAATAAAGGTTATGGGTCCAACATTAATTAGAACATTAATTAGGGAAGTGGTCACACAGCTTGATCCCTTTCATAATGTGGCAGAGGAAAGTAAACTCACTATGACACTGGGTTTTGTGAACCGCACAGGGCAGAAGGTAACATAAGCAAACAAAATCTAAAAGGTAAACTTCGTGGATAGTATTAAATATTTAACATTTAGAAAGAACTTATACATGTATGATGTTGGGCCATGTTACCTAAGACCATGGAATATCAAAACATCAAAACTAAGAAAATTCCAATAAACTATAAATTTCAGTTAAGAACATGTTAATATTGATGAATGTTAATAATGGGGGAACTACATGTGGGGTACTATATGGGAACTCTGTACCATTCATTCAGTTTTTCAATAAATTTAGAACTATCCTAAAAATAATCTATTCATAATAATTTAAAAAGATAAGCAGAAGTCTAAGAGAGCAACAGGGTTCTTTTTTTATATACTTAGGAAAAGACTTTGAAGGTCCCACCTGCCTTTTTCCTTAAAAAAAAAAAAAAAAAAAAAAATGCATGTTCTGTGGCTATCCACAAAGTCGATTCAACATTTTTTTTTTCTTTTTTTGAGATCAGATCTCCCTCTGTCATTCAGGCTGGAATGCAGTGACACAATCATAGCTCTCTGTAATTTTCAACTCCTGGCCTCTAGTGATCTGCCCCGTTCAGCCTCCCAGTGTGCTGGAATCACAGAAGTGAGCCACTAAGACTGGGCCACTGCAGTTTTTTAAGAAAAAAAAAAAAAATCATAGTGTGTGATTTTATGTGAATTAGAATTCTGGAGGCTTCATGATTCATACATGTATGCCCTGGAGCACAATCCATACAACGGTTAAGAATAATTTTGTCCTAGCTTGCATCTAAACCATTAGGTTATTCCTCTAAGGAGGCAAAAGACCAGTGACTCCTCCGTTTGTGCAAGAAAATATAAAACTAACTTCTACCCCTTTTCAGATGTCTTTGAGATAAATTGTTTATCCTCATAAAATACATTTCAAGTCCATAAAACTATAAAGTAAGAGAAGCAAAATTTGGAGGACACTGTTTAGTATAATTTCATTTCTGATTCAAACTATAAATTAGCTGAGAGATGGGTACCTGAACCTCTGGTATTGCTGGCAGGCAAAAATCACTGGTATTGATTTGCTCTTAGACTGATGCCTTCAGCCTATATTGAGTATCAGAATAAGGTATAGCTTTGTGTAACTCCCAGCTGCATCTATTATTTAAAAACAATAGTACAATACATCAAACTATTTATACTTGTGAGGTTTTCAGGAGAAAGATCGTCTAAAGTGATGTATTTTTTTCTAAATAATTAGCCTATTTTTATGAATTCTATGAACTGTGCAATTATATAGGTTTTCACCTTAATTTTAGTTGATAGAATGTGTTTAGTAAAAATACTAGATTATTCGAAGCAAGTACATAAATAAGGTCCTGCAAATAAATGAAACACTTTGGACATCATTGTATCCCAGTGTGTCCATAGTTTATATTAAGAATTGATTACAACTTATACAGCCTCAGGCAGCCCCTTTGGCTCAAGGAGTAGGGCACCAGCCCCATATACCGGAGGTGGCAGGTTCAAACCCAGCCCCGGCCAAAACCTGAAAAAAAAAAAGAAAAAAGAAACTATGCAGCCTCCAAGTCTTTCTCAGTAGACAATGCTTCAATGTGAGATACTAATGAATTAGAACAATTTGACTCATGTTGTGTAGATTATTATCATATGTGTACTGATTTTCTTCCCCTGTTGGATATTTCATGTTGCCTCAATTATTTCTTTCTTCTATTACTTTTTCTTCTAACTTTTGGCATTTGATCGTAAGGCAAGAGTGATTTGTTGTTGTTGCCTCCATCTTGGACTTGAACGACACTCACCGGTTTTGACAATGCTTCTTCCAATTTTGAGTTTAATGAAACTCATCTTGCTTTCTGAACACTGTGATTGATGTAAAGAAAGCACAACTAAGACAACCTCTCATAATTCTTAAAAATATTTGTATGAAATATTGAGTCAAAAAAATAATACTTTAAAAATATATGTGAGAAATAAATCATCACAACACAGCTCTCAACATCTTACCTGTTCGTCTCTGTGCACAGGTGTAAGAATTCTCCAGGGTATTTAAGTTGAAAATGCAATCTTTGGGTCATAATGCACGTTTCTTCAACTCTAGAGATAAAACCACATGCTTTTCTTAAAGTGGCTGTACCTACTTACAATCCAGGCATAGCAGTATACCTGGATTCGATTTGTTTCACATGGTAAACTTCAAAATGGTGGCTCATTTTGATTTTGTTTTTATTTTCTTTGCTGTTAGTGACTTTGAACATCTCTTCTTATATTTAACAATAGGATATCTTCTTTTGTACAGTCCCTGTTCATCTCTTTTGCCTGATCTCTTATTGTGCTATTTGCATTTTTTTCTTATCGATTTTTAATAGCTTTTATAATTTCTGGATATTACTCGTTGTTCAATTTTATATCACATGAAACTCTTCCCCATTTTTTATATTCCTTTCCATTCTTTTCATGGTGTTAAATGAAAAAATATCTGGGGGCATTAATAGTCAATTATACATTATTTCCTTTTTGTTTGTGTTTTTTGTGGATTTTAAAGGAATATACTCTTGTTTTGGATGTTATAAAGAGTTTTACCATATGATTTAATGAAGTTGGATATCTTTTCCTTTCAAATGTAAGTCTTTAATCCAATTAGAAGTGATTTTTACAGAGGACAGAAATAAGTATTAACTTTCTGTTGTTGTATAACAAATTGCCATAAAACAATATTAACGAATTACCTCACAGTTTCAGTAGGTCAGAAGTCCAGACATGACATAGCTGTGTTTCCTGCTCATGGTCTCACAAGCTGAGATCAAGTTGTCAGGTGGGCTTCATTCTCATCTAGAACTCAGTTTTTTTTCCAGCTCAGGTTGTCAGCAAAGTTCATTTCCTTGAAGCCCGGCTTTCTTTTCTTTCTTTCTTTCTTTCTTTTTTTTTTTTTTTTTTGACAGTGTTCTAATAAAACTTTATTGACAAAAACAGGCAGTGGGCCAGATTTGATACACAGGCTTAGTTCTCCTGTTCTAAAGGAATCTTCTTTTATTGTTCATTTCATAAATATTTATGGGCCACACATTTTTCTAGATGTATTTAATTCATCAGTGAGCAAAACAGATGAAAATCCCTACCCTCATGGAGCTCACATTCTAAGGGAAGGAGGTAACAGAACATAAGACACATACAAAACAACTAAATAATGTAGTATTTTAAAGTATCATAAATGCTTTGAAACTAGATTTACAGAGGATTAGTGGTACTACTTAGGGACTGGGGTTCCAATTTTAAATGGGGTAGTTAAGACGAGCCTTCTTGGAAAGGTGACACTTGAACAAAGCCTTGAAAGAGGTGAAGAAGTTGGTGCCAGGCCTAACTGGAATAAGGGTATTCCAGGTGTAGGGAACATAGTGCAGAAGCCTTCAAGTGGAGTGAAGGCACAAATGGAGTGACTGGCACAAATAAGGAACAGCAGGGACCCTGGGCAGCCAGGAGCAGAGCCAGCAAAGCGGAGATGAGTCAGGGAGGTTACAGCTCAGTGACTTGGGCTATTTGACTTGGGATTTTTCTTCAAGGAACAAGGGGAGGTTTTTTAAAAACTTTGAGAAGTGTCATTTACGTTTTGACAAGATCACTTTGGATAATGTGCTGATGGGCCAAGGCCTAGTTTTCTCCCTAGCTATTGGCCAGGAACTGCTTTCAGCTCTCAGGTGCCTCCCTCGTGGCCTGATCACATTGCTTCTTCTTTTTAACATACCACCTAACTTCTTCCTGGAAGAAGGGAACATCCACTATGTTTCTTCTCTTTGTAAGGAACTGTCTGATTAGGTTGTACCAACCAATTATAACCTATCTTTTGATAAACTCAAAGTCAGCTGAATTGGGACACTGATTACGTTTGTAGAACTCATTTTTCCAAGTAATCTAAGGTAATTATGACAGTGACATCTCACCACATTGCCAGGATCAGCCCACCCTTAAGAGAAGAGATTAGCTTATTACACAAAGGCCTGTGCACAAAGGGTGAGAATCCTGAGTTCAGCTTAGAATTTTGCCCACCCCAGGATCTCATTTACTTTTACCCTAATGGAGAGCCAGTTGGCCCAGTCTCATTTTGGTCATTTTCTTTCTCAGTATTGGTCATTTCTCATTTTGGTCATTTTCTTTCTTTCTCATACACTGTCAGATTCTCATAAACCAAGTTTTCATATCATGTGGGGGTTTTCAGTTTCCTGACACAATTACTTTTTACTATACCATTTTAGTTACTACAGCTTTATGATAATACAGGTCAGCAAATTCTGTTACCATACCTCTTCAGAAATGTCTCAGCTCTTCTTGGCATGTTGCCTTTCTTTTTAAAATCTGATAATTAACTGAGCAAGAGTCAGTTTTGAAAAATATTGACAGCATTAATAATCCATAAATATTGTCATGAATTTAAGTCATCCTGAATTTATGTAGATAATTTTCAATGAAATCCAATTATGCCTCAAATTTTTTATAAATATTTTGATTTTTTTTCTAAATGTATTCCTAGCTACTTCGTATTTTGTTGGTCTTATACATAGTATCTGTAAAACGAATAGTGTTTATAAACTACTTTTTATGGTATAAGGAAAACAATTTGTTCTCAGGTATTTATTTTTTTATCTTCACCTTGCTAAGCACTCAAAACAATTCTAAGAATTTAAATATAAGTTCTTTTGCATTATGTACATACACAATTATATAGTCTACTAAAGCATGCTTTTGTTTCTTCCTTTCTATTGATGTATTTGACTTTGCTTTGTCTTGCAGCTAGTATTTTAGTAAAATGATGAACGGGAATGGTGGCAGCCTGCATCCTTGTGTTGTTGAACTTCCAGTAAAGTCTTTCAACGTTTTATTATCAGTAATGATGGCTACTTCTATGCTATCTTTATGAATATGAGGAAATATCCAGTACTCCAGATGTTTCTTGCTAATGCTCAATACTAACAAGATCATCCATGATCTGTGAATGTTTTTGATCCTCTTTAACAGGTCATTTTTAGTGCACGAGGATGTAAAATCTTGAGGCTACATTTCCCAAACTTTCCTGTGACTTGTGTCCCAGGTAGATTTCACCACGAGAAACCCTGGGATGATTTGGAGTGGATAAAAGAGAATGAAAAGTTGGTAGTAATGGACCGGAGTCGGTTATATTTTATGAAGATTTTGGTCGTCTCCTAAAAATTAATCACTTCATTTCTGATGGAAGATATAACCAATCCTAAAACATTTCCATCATCTAAACATACTCCCAATTTTTAAAATGGTGTTTTTGATGTTTATTCTTTCAGGCTTCAAGGAATTGTCTAGGCTTTTTATATCCTATACTAAATGTGATTTCATTCCAAATATCTATAGTGGCTATGATTTCAAGACTGAACTTAATCAAATCAAAACTTGTTATCAAGAATGATTCTAAATAAAGAACTACAAAAATATGAGAATTTGGAATGGGTCATCTGATCTAATTAGATTTGAAAACCCCTAAAACCTCATGATCAGTAGAAGTGACACGTTGGTATGTAGTGGCAAAAATAATAGTTTAAATTTATACTGGCCATTTTTTGAAATGAAATATTAATTAAAATTAGGCTTAAATGACTAAGTAACTGTTTCAATAGAACATTATGATGGAAATCATCAAAATAAGGATTATGAGTATGAAATGGTTGAATCGCACTATAATGGAATGCTTATAGAAGAAAGTGTAAATCCTGGGTTTAAATTCCCAGGTGAATACATGGACTGGAAACCAGAGAGTTCCTGTGACTTCCCTGAAATAGTCTCACTACTCGTACAGAGGCAGATGAGTGTTTCTAAAAAACAGACGCACATTTTCATCCAGTGAATTGCTGGAGTACAACATAGGCTAAATTCGCAGCCTTATAAATATTTATTCTTAATGTTAAGGCACTGATTGGGAAAGAATAGCTTCTTGAAAATCAAAATGGAAACATTTGGTTGTACACCCATTAATATGAATAACTTGAAGTCAAATCCCACTGAGCCTTTTTTTTCCATAATAAGCACATTTTCCTCCACACCTCCACAGCCGCCACCTTCTGAAGACCCTATGAGTATCTCATCTGAGTGAGTTGCCTTGTAAGGAAAGCTACTTCCTCTCAGGACGTAGGCCATCAAATCTCTATCCTGACAGATCTACACTTAGAGGACAAGAGGACAAATTAAGTCTGTTGCAGGGGAAGATAGATGGATTAAAAGGGTATTCCAATATATAGAATACATTGCAACTTTTATATATAGGAACATTTGGGATATAGGAAGAGATGGATTCTATTAGACCAAGGAAGAAGACTATAATATTAGGCGTGTCCAATTTTTTTACTAATAAAAACACTTTCTAGAAATTCAGAATTTAATGTATAAGCTTGAGTAGCTGAGAACAGTACTTGCAATTTGCTTTGTTGGTTAATAAAACGCCAGTAGTACATTAAAGTAAACTGAGATCCCAGACTTCTTTGGTATAATGCAGAAGAAACTGCGGTTGATTAGACATTTTAGGAATAAAGTTTGTGTTACCTCAGCAAGAGCAATCATCACAGCTAGCTTAGTGTCTAGCTGAGGCCAAAGGAAACAAGAACTAGTGAGTTGAGGAAGGACATTATGAATACCAACTCAAGTCTGATGACTAATTTTAGGTAGCAGAACTAAACAACTATGCACATTTCATTCCTGGATATGCCACATAGATTACTGTTAAGTATATTCAAAGATTTTGTTTTTACTCTCACCTTTATTACTTATTTTTATACTGGTTATGGTTAACATTTAGATTATTGATTTATATCATAGCAAAGAATGACTATTGTTAAATCATGCTTGAGTAAAGAATGAAAATCATTAAATGTTTCTTGAGAAAAGAAATGAAAATCATCTAGAAATTAATGAGGAATTCAATGTGTCTCTTCAGTTGAGAGGGAAGGTGAACTTATCTTTATCTATAGAAAGGAACATTTCACTAATATGTTTTAACTCAAAATATTGTTAGTGTGCTTTTAGATGTCAAAGATTGAAAGATACAGCTTGTGCCTGAGACTGCCAACAGTAATGCCCTCATCAGTTACCAGTTAAAGCCTTTCTCCATATTACAGGGGCATAAAACTGAAACTGTATTTTCTAAATTTCCTCGCCAGCACAAACTCAGCTGTATCCTGACAAAAAGGGATGCTTGCAAAATATTTGGAGTGCAGAAGGAAAAAGTGCGTCATTATTACCTACAGCAGCCACATGGAGAAGCGCTGGTGTTGGGAGAGGGTAGAAAGGATTTTTTTTTTTTTTTACTGTTTGGGATTCATTGAAGGTACAAAGAATTAGGTTACATTGATTGCATTTGCTAGGCAAATTCCCTCTTATACTTGTGTCCCATCCCCAAGAGGTGTGCCATATGCCATGAACCCCCATCCTCTTCCCACCTCCCCTCTACCTGCTCTCTCCTTCCCCTACCCTTTACCTTATATTAGCTCCTCTACTGCCTTCATGTTAGAATTGAGTACATTAGATTCTTGCTTCTCCATTCTTGTGAGGCTTTATTAAGAAGAACGTGTTCCAACTCCATCCAGGTTAATACAAAAGATATAAAGTCTCCATCTTTTTTAATGGCTGAATAGTACTCCATGGTATACATATACAACAGCTTGTTAATCCATTCCTGGGTTGGGGGCCATTTCGGTTGTTTCCACATTTTGGCAAATTGAGCTGCAATAAACAATTTAGTGGAAATGTCCTTATGATAAAATGATGTTGGGCTGTGGGGAGGCTTTATGACAAAGACTTCAGCGGCCATTGCAACAACAACAAAATTAACAAATAGGACTTGATTAAGCTGAAAAGCTTCTGCATAACTAAGGACACAACAAGTAAAGCAAAAAGATAACCTTCGGACTGGGAAAAGATATTTGAATCTGACAAAGGGTTGATAATTAGAATCTACAGATAACTCAAATTAATCAAAAAAAAAGAATGAACAATCCCATCTACCACTAGGCAAGAGATAGGAACAGAACCTTCTCTGATGAAGACAGACAAATGGCTAACAAATATTTGAAAAAATGCTCATCTTCCCTGATAGTTAGAGAAATGCAAATCAAAACCACCTTGAGATACCACCTAACCCCAATGAGAATAGCCCACATCACAAAGTCTCAAAGCTTCAGATGCTGGCGTGGATATGGAGAGAAGGGAACTCTTTTTACACTGTTGGTGGGACTGTAAACTAATACAGCCCTTTTGGAACGAAGTATGGAGAATCCTTGAAGAACTCAAATTAGATCTCCCTTTTGATCCTGAAATCCCATTACTAGGCATCTATCCAGGAGAAAAGGATTTTGCCAGCAATTTCTAGACTTTTTTTTTTTAGAAGAACCTATTTAGGTATTATAAGAAGCAGAAATAATGGATATTAATTTTTCTATGATTATAAGTCTTCTGGATTTCTGGAAATTTGCCTTACTAATCTTTTTTCCCAAGTTGGAAAGATTAAAAACCTTCCCAAATTAAAACAGGATAGTTTCTGTTTTCCTTACTCAACTCTGATGACTTCCCTTTCCAAGATACACTTTCAACTTGGAGCAGAAACACCACGTTTCTCTCAGATGGTGAGAATTCTGATGTTTGAATATCCGGCATTTTGGCAACCATGCTTCCTGCCTAAGTAAAATAAATCCCCAGTAATAATGGAAAATGATTTCAACCTCTGGATAAATTAACCACAGAGCTTCCTAAAGACATGGAAATTTCTGGTTCCCAATACCCTCGCATCACAGCTATCTCCCTACCCTCATCACAGTTTGGTCACATGAGTCTTGTCAGTCTTAGTTTTCCTTGTCATTTTGTGTCACGTTTCTATCACTTGCAAACAAAAGTCCCAAACACACATGAACACACATGAGCAGTACTTTTAACATAATATACGTCCAACCTATACACTTCAACATGTATAGAAATAAGGTTAAAATTTCATTAATTACTTTGTCCTTGGTTTTATAAAACTGCTGATTCTAATCGCTTGCTATGTAATGTCAACAATGAAAAATAACATTATTTTTTAAAAGTCCTGATAAAGAAAGTAGAAAAAGGGGCAATGCCTGTGGCTCAAGGAGTAGGGCTCCAGCCCTATATACTGGGGGTAGCGGGTTTGAACCCAGCCCCAGCCAAAAACTGTAAAAAATAAAAAAGTAGAAAAGTCATAAGATATACTGATATTTCTGCATACAGAAATCTCAGAACTTTTATGAGTTTCTATCAAGGAAGTGTACATATAATAATTTTATAACTATAATAAATATGCTGCATTTATAAATCCTATAATATGCATATGTTTATAAACCTCTGGTTACCTCTATTACGTATTTGTATGCTCTTAGTTATCTCAGATCTACGTCAAGGATCAACTATACGAGTCACATATTATCACAGGTATTTTAAATGTGCTGATCATAAAATCTGCATGTTTGACAAATAACTTAGAGTCACAAAATTTCCTGGAAAGTAAACAGGAAAATATTCACATAAAATAGACAATTCTGACATTTTCAGTCATGAACCAGGGACCCTCAGCTCTAATGTGAAGTCGCTGTTTCAGCCTAACATCTCAGTGTGCAATGGCCTAGAAGTCACGGAATGACAAAACTTTCCACTACGTAGTAACCCTTTAGGTACTGTATTCGTTATCCCATATTAGAAAGAAAATCAGTCCACGCTTTTGAATAATGAAAAGTATCCTTTCGGCGGCACCTGTGGCTCAGTGAGTAGGGCGCCGGCCCCATATGCTGAGGGTGGTGGGTTCAAACCCAGCCCCGGCCAAACTGCAACAAAAAAATAGCCGGGCGTTGTGGCGGGCGCCTGTAGTGCCAGCTGCTCGGGAGGCTGAGGCAAGAGAATCGCGTAAGCCCAAGAGTTGGAGGTTGCTGTGAGCCGTGTGACGCCACGGCACTCTACCGAGGGCGGTACAGTGAGACTCTGTCTCTACAAAAAAAAAAAAAAAAAAAAAGAAACCTTGCAATATCACTTTTAGGAGACATAAGCAGAAGTAGTTTGCTCCATATTATTTCCTTTAGATGAAAAGAAATTAATAAAGTAAGAACACGAGTAAACAAATTTGCTAATGTACAATCTTGTCTTCTTTTGGAGCTTACTAAATGTTTAAGAACATGCACATTTACATAATTATCATTCATTATGCATTACATGGAGAGCAGCTCTCTCCGTCCAGTTTAATACCTTTGCACTTAGGTTTCCTGTCCAGAGGATAAAGAGGAACTGAATTTCAACAGTGAATGTAGCACATCTATATCCAAACATAAAATTTGAAAGCAATTAATTTGAAGTGTTTAACAGTCTCTTTAATTTTAAATCAGTCCGTGCTAGTGAAAGTAGATCACCTTATCTAGATGCCGCAGAAGACCAAATTGGTCTTTCTGGCCATTAAAGCATTATCTTTAAAATTACAGCCACCTTCATTCAATGTTCTTCCAGTGACCCGAAAAAGCAAATATAGCTCCAAATGACTTAATTTATTCCATAAATTTGGCAATTTGTTATCGCTTTACTACATTATAAAAGGCCCCTTTTTACCTGGCTCCTAGCTCTTTTGCTGCCCTTATCCATCATGACTGCCCTCATCAAACTTTATGTTTTATGTTCCTGGAAGACCATTTACACTTGCCTGAATGAAACTTGCTTCTTTGGCGTTTTACTTGCTCTTTTGTCAGTATCCAACCACACATATTTAATCAGATATTTACTTCTTCTTCTATAATATGCTATTTTACACACAACAAAAAACATGGAGTACAACAAACTTCAAGAAATTCTGTGTGATGAAAAGAATGATTAAATGGCTTTGTGAATTTATTTCCTCATAGAGTCATTCATTCATATATATAAATACATATATGTACATTGTAAAACACCTGCTATGTGCAAAGACATATAGTAGGTGCATAGGGAATATAAAAGTGAATAACAAATGGCAACTGACCTTGAAGGAGTTAGAAACTGGAATTTGGGAAAGTTGAAAGTGACTACAATGTGAGACAAATTAACTTTCACAAGGTGAGTATGTACCTCACATATTCATAGTGTAACAGACAGCTGATGCAACAGAGGAACGGGGTGGGGGGAAACTTCATGGGTGAGGATGACTTCATGGATGAACTAATTAATCTAAACAACACAGGAAATAAAATTTAAGTGAGTGTATAAAGAAATTAAGATAGTTTAGTTTTATTTGTTTCACGTTGTAAGCCAGTATTCAGAAAACACAAAAATGGGGTAAAAATGAAAAGAATTTTGTGACTAAAATCCAGATGTACCCCCAAAAATGCAGTAACCCTTTATTAACATTGATTGTTTTCTAATGATAGGAATAAATTGGAGCTAGTTTACAAAACAAAATTGGAATAGAAATAGAATATATTTATCATTAAAAAAAAAACAGATCTATTGAACAGAAACCAAACGGAATCAGGACCTAGATGCTTTTTCAGTCTTTTACCATTTTTTTCTATCTGATCATTCTATTTTTTTAGGGAGTTGCAGAGTATAGTTTGGGATAGTAATTTTTCTGTTACTTTTAGCAAGAACAGTATGAAATATAAAATAGAAAACTCAGACTGTTTCAAATTATTATGGAAAAGAATCTATTTATACTAGACAGCAGTCAAGGATATTTCATACCATATATAGAGGCTTACCCAGTATAGAAAAGAATTTATATTCCAGACGGGTAGAAACTCTATGTATTAATTAGTACTTCAGGTGGTTAAGAGTAGGAGGGAAATCTCAGCATCCATGTGGATAGTAAAAAGAATGAGAAAATCTGTCTTCTATTTATGGGCAAGAACACAGGCAGTCAGATTTTCATATGTTCAAGGATGAAAAACAGAGCACATATAGGGATGAAAAGAAAAGTTTTGCATCATAAAAGACAAAGAATGTATGATTCAAAAATGACAAACTTTTTGAGCTAAATGCTGCTGTACACAGAGAAAATTGTATAAAATATTTGTTTTCTACTTTTAATGAAATTCAGTAAAAAATAGATCCTGCTGGAAATACTATGCATATTTGCATGTGAACTAGTGTAATGTGGCTTCCGCCTTTTTTTTCAGTTGTCATTTTCATTATAAGGAAAAAGCTAGGCTTGCAAATAGAAAGCGTGAGAAGGGTCCTTTCACCCCACGTCTAACTTTACAATAAATCCTGTCTCCTCTCATCTGTGGCATTGATTGTCTCCATTAATTGTGGATTTTAGTATCATTGTGAATTTCATCGTCTCTGAACTTTTAAATAATAATTGAGTAATTGGAGAATTATAATCGATATACTATTTAAGTCCTGTGTGTTATAGTTTATTATTTCAAAAAGTGATGAAATTTTGGATGATCTCAAGGAACAAAGTGTAAACATGTATATAGGAGGTGAAATTATGTGGTTGTGAAGTTTGTTAAAAGTGGAAAAATTTAGGGATATGCAGCAAAAGTCTTAAAAGTGTCATCTCCATAGAGATTGAAGCCTCCTAAATCATGACAGTTGTGGGAATGAGCCATTGATGAATAGCAGATAACAGATAATAACTAGACAATATTGCCTAGGAAGAGCAGTTGTTATAATGAGAAGGTATGGCTGCAAAGAAAGATGATTTTCATGAGAATGAGTATGTAATGGGAAATATATACAGAAACAGGAGCTGGGAAGAAACACATCAGAGTGATAGCCAGTGCTACATGAAATGGGGAAACCATTCACTTAAGGGGGCATCTTCAAAGCCAGGCTTTTCCTTATGGCAAAATCCAGTTAAAGAAATAACAATTACTTCAATGAAAAGTTAATTCGTATTAATGCTGAGCAGAGCTTCCAAAAGGCATGACAAAAAAATATGAGATGATGAATAGATTTAATAAAACCTCAATGAAAACCAGTAGCCATATCAGAAAACTAGGATTTGATGTGTTGTAATAAGTTCTAAATATCCAGAGGTGAACACAAAGGGCAAAGAATCTGCACTCTTGGAGCTTAGCCCAAGTCACACACACACAAAATTATGCCTGTGTGAAGAACATGAAACGGGGGTTCTTATTATCTGTAATATCTTCTTATGACAGCATTTTAAGGAATTATGTTCATTTCAATGTTCTCTACATCGTAAGCTTCTTATTCATTTTTCAAAATGGATCTAAAAATGGATCTTAAATGAGTTTAGATGTTCAATACATGTAGATACCAGGTAAATGACAACAGTATTAAAGAACTCTCAACACTAGATTTCAAAAGTCTAAATTCATAAGTTCCTGATGAGTTCTACTTTTTCATAAAACAATTGCCTCCATAGGTAATTACCAAAGGAAATATACACAGTACTCATGTTTCTGGATTATACTTTTCCTATTACTACATCGTAGGTGCTATTCCCCAAAGGATTGTAAGATGATTCTATCATCCTCAGAAGGCTATAGTCAAAAACATCACGTTGGGAACTGCGTACTACAAACGGCAGAGCAAGCTCTCACTCCGCCAGGAGTAGTAATACAGGCGGTTCAGTTGGTCTACTTTGCAGGTCAGGTATTAAATTTGGTATGATCCTTGTATATCAAATATACCCCTGCAAATATCTATAAGATTTGTCTTATGCCTGGTATCTTGGGGAAAAAGTAGTAAACATGAGATTTGGAGAAACTTTGTATTTGGAAGGGTATTTTTCTCAATTTTCACTAATAATTTTACAATCAGGAACCCCTCCCCTGTATAGCCATTTTTGGTTGAAGTAGGCTTGATGTAAATCAGATGTCTGCAGGATAATTTCTTTATCATTCCACTCTTTTCCCTTTTTTATTTAGTTTCACTAGCACTTCTTTGTAAGAAACATATATAATTGTTACACATATTACGGTTTTTTCCTTACTTCATCAAGATAAGGAGTTTTAGAAAAAGACAAACCTAATGTTAAAGGGATGGAATAAAAAATGTACAAAGGACCAGAATGACAACTTAAACACAGCCTGGGTGGGAAGATGTTTCTCACCAACTATGTTTCTTACATATGTCAGGACAATAAGTATAAAAATAATCACTATAAAGTATGATGTTTTTCCTTTGAAAATATTTGTAAATTATAATTATGTTAACATTTGCTATTACCAGATTTTTCTCAGTAAATGTTGGCTTTTTTGTTATTGTTGTTGCTAATCTTTCTTAGTATTGGCCAATGCATTCATTAATAATTTCTTTATACTTCTATGTTGCAGGAAACCTGATGAGTGGAGTGGAACTAATGCTTAGTAAATTCATTTGCAAAGGGTTCAATATAAATTTTGCACACCAAACAGAATATCTCTGAGTCTGAAATACTGAAAAAACTGACTTGCAACATTGGCAATGCCCCATTATGGGAAATAAGAATCCTAACCATTTGTACGTAATTGTACTTGTCAGCATCACCTATAACTTGAATATAAGTTTTGAAGGACTGCATTTATTATGTCAAAGGCAAATTAGCAGCTGCTCAAATGGGGATGGTGGAATTTTAATATAACATCTGCAGCATAGCTTTACTTATCTAGAATCAGCTTTTCTTTCCAAAGAGCTTTCAGTGAATTTCATTGAGAAACTGCTCACTCCATATGTCTCCTACAGGGTTTCCAATTCTCTATAGTAATGACTATTTTAACTGGTATGGGTGGGCTCAAAAACCTCTATGTCATTAACACTTATCCAGGTCCTATAAAACCCTTTCATCTTAACTCCCAAGGTCAGTGTAATGGTTCCCTAATTCATAAAACTGCTCTGTATTTTTACATTAATCCCATATCACTATAGGGCTGGATGATTAAATAGTTTATGACTAGTTTTTCTCTATCCGATGCATTATTTTTTCCTTTTTTTTAAATTTTGCATTAGTGTGAGGGTACAAACAACTAGGTTACATGGCTACAATGTTTGCATTTTGTCAGGTAGAATCCCTCTTCCAATGTATTTTTAAAGCACAATTTCTGTTATGTTTCATTCTTTTCAATGAATCTCCTTTGAAGATTCTGAGGAAGTGATGGCCTGGTAATGAAAGATGCCCAAGCCCTACTGTAGTAAAACAAAAAATAAAATGAGAAGAGAAAACTTTAGCAATAAGGAAACTCTGGCACAAACATGGATAAAGAACACGATAAAGAACATGATAAAGATAAACATATCATGCAATAAAGATAAAGAAGAAGATATGTGTTATCTACATACCATGTGATAAAGATATGTGTTCTCTACATATCACAAGTAAATATATTTTTTCTTTCTTAAATGTGAAACAAAAATGATCAAATTGAAAGAGATCACCAAAAAATATATACCTAAACCAAGAAAACAATTCTACATTTTGTCAAAATATAAAGAAGTCTTGAAAAGAAGTGAAGAAAAGTAGATGGATGGCAAGCCTTGCTGAGAATGAGAGAGCAGCCTGGGGCTACATCATAAGAAAACTTACAGGCCATAAGCATTTTTTAAACTTGGATTTTCAAAGAGTAGATGGGTAATATCAGGAAAAGTCGGCCACTTTTCCTTAGATTAATGGGGGAAAGCTGGAAGTAAAAGAGATTGATGATTTCTATTTGCAACAACTATTGCCTCAGCAGACCAAGAATGAGATGTTGAGGGCTGCATGGGATTGGGCCAATGTGAGCAGAAACAACGCACTGTGCCCTCTTTCCTGACCATGATTTCTCCTGAAATTTCCACATCTTACCTGAACTTGAGCAAGGACTTTTCTGAATCTGAAAGACATTCCCTTCAGAGATGTAGAACATTCCTCTGACTGTGCCAGGAAAGAAAGCAGAAATAAAATGAGATATTGTTCCTCTCCATGAGTTAAAAATTGAACCCTCAGAGAATACAAACACAGTCTATGAAAGAGGGAATTCCAATGATATATAATTTTCAGAACGAAAGGTGAAATAACAAAACCATGGGACAAGGTAGAAAGCATATAATGGATAGAAAGGGAATGGTGATCAAACACACAGATGACACAATCAATCTTTTTTACCCCTTTGGAGACTGAGATAACTGTCTACAGTGTCTGCAGTGGTCAGGTCCAAAGAGCCTCTCCCTTGCCTGCCTGCGAATCACTGTCTCATAAAGGGAGGATGAGGTATGCCTCAGAGGGTGATATGGAAGTGTCCCAGAATTATGGTAGGAGTAAGCTGAAAAGAAAAATCTAATTTCCACAAGTAAAATTAATTGAGAGGATGACCTAGAAATAGAAGACAGGAAAAGAAGATAGGAAAAACTACATACAGCCAATTGGCATGAGCTTCACTGAGGCGGGTATTTTACAAATAGGCTTTAAAAATGTTTGGAAGCAGCAACACAATTACAAAAAAATTAACAGCTCCAGGGCGGCGCCTGTGGCTCAGCGGGTAGGGCGCCGGTCCCACATGCCGGAGGTGGCGGGTTCAAACCCAGCCCTGGCCAAATTAAAAAAAAAAAAAAAAAAAAAAAAATTAACAGCTCCTACTTCTTCAGGAAAAGCTTCTAAAGGAGAAAGATTTTTAAAATGGTGTTGATGGGATACCCAGTTTTCAGTCAGAGCAGTGAATCGGAAACCTGGATGAGTCTGTAGTCCCGTGGGGAGAATTTTTTTTTTTAATGTTCATATAATCAGTGCTTTAATTAGTCTTTGGTAGAACACAAAGATGAGTATTTGAGAACCACTTAAAATTAGGCAATGAAATCAAGAAAAGAATCAGAGAATGTAAGTTTGCTGACTCTAGATGGAGAATAACAGGAGGTACTTTGCAAGAGACATGAAAGGGAAACCACCGTGTGCAGGAGCCAGGACAGGTCAAGGGGAGCTAAAGAGAAAAACTGCAAGGGGGGTTATTAGTCTTCTGTTACTACCAAAAAAATGAAACATACCAAATCTTGCAGTTTTGTTGTTCAGAAGTCTAGACAGGTCTCCCTGGGCTAATGTCGAGTGGGGGTCAGGATAGGACCCCTCTTCTGTAGACTCTTGAAGAGAATCTCTTTACTTGACCTCTCTAGCTTTAGAGAATGCCTACATTCCTTAGCCCATGGGTCCATCCTTGTTCTTAAAAGCCAGCAGCACTGAGTCTCTCTATTCTTATCTTTGTCTCTGACACTCTTCCTCCGCCTTCCTCTGATGCCGTAAGACTCCTTGTGCTTCCATTAGACTTGCCCACACAATCCACAGTGATTTCTCTATTTTAAGGTCATCTCATTTGTTACTTTGACCTCCAAATTTATTTATTTTATAATCATGTAACCCATTTATAGGTGCTGAAGATTATACATGTAACTTGCACATTTGGGGAGTGAGGCATTATTCTGTTTACCACTGAGAGTATAGTCAAAGAATAGTAGGAAGCTATAACTCACCAATGGAACCCATGATTTAGATGCAGAGGAAAGTTTTATTAATCTCACGTTTTTAGCTTTATGAAAAAGTGTTGCCAGATCTGGTTGCCACCCTCCAGGCTTCTGGGGTTGAAATCCTGCAGACAGTGCTTCAAACATGGTATGAGCTAGTGAAGAGGTGAGTTGGTGACTGACTCCAGCTGAGATGGTGAGAAACTGAATAAGAAAATGAAGATGTGGGAATAGGTGGAGTTTCCATAAAATATTGAAGGCAAAAGGAGAAATCAGAGACTGGAATTCTGAAAAATATAAATTATTGTTTAGTTTGATAAATAAAGTAAATTAAAGGAAATAAAATAAGAAAATATATAAAAGAAAAATATATTTTTAAAATATTTCCATGTTAGAAACACTTTTTAAAAAATGACTCAACAGTTAGGTCAAAGAAGGCAAAATTTTAGATCCTCTTTACCATAATATTTTGCCTCTGAAGCTATTATTAGGTACATGGTCAAGTAAATGGTTACTTTCTTTCTTTTTTTTTTGGCCTGGGCTGGGTTTGAACCCACCACCTCCAGCATATGGGATTGGCGCCCTACTCCTTTGAGCCACAGGCACTGCCCCAGTAAATAGTTACATTTTTGAATCAATAATGGTCATACATTTACACTTGTAAATTTAGTTTCTTTACCATGAACACTGTATTTTAATTGTCATTGATTGGTAACCACAAAGTTAAGCATTGATTTTAATTTTTACATTGCACAAATACACATATAATATAAATGTATGTTGCCATTCAAGGTTCAGGTAGAATGTTCCTCTTTCAAGTAAATAAATTTGCTTGATAAATTATTATATCCCATTGTAAAACTTGAGTGATAACTATAGTATAAATACTCTTTATGTAATTTTAAAAACAGTTTTAAAGTGTCCGGACTTTAAAAAAAAAAAAAAAGTTGTATCGTTTGGAAATATTTCATCAATCATTATTTTTTTCTTTTGACTTACTGAATTGCCTGACTTTGTTAGAGGGGCATAAGTCTCAAACACATCGATGTTCAGTTAGTCAGAAGGAAAATATTCTGGGTGGGCATGAATTAATTGGGTAAACCACTAAAAAGGACTAGACCCTTTCTGAAGAGAGAATTTGAAGAGAAATTCAACATAAGAGATCTCCTGCAAACTGGCTACAGTGGTGCCAGGTACTAAGGAACTGAGGGCAACTTCTAGGAGCCAACAGCAGTCCTTGACCAACTGCCAAAAACAAAACAGACTTCCATGCTATATACAAACACAAAAAACTGAACTTTGGCAGCCACTTGGGGGAGCCTGAGGATGAACCTTTCCCTAGTTGTGCCCAGATGAGGATATAGCTGGTTTATATCTTGATGTCAATCTTGGGAGCTCCTGAGCAAACAGTTTGTTAAGGGCCCTAGTAAGTTGCCCCATGTCTATTGAAACTCTCTTAGCCAATCAATAATCACATGTGATTAACATTTAGACATAAATATCCTTATAAAATTAGGTCTCAACATTCTTCCCATTATTTGGTCCCTAGAAGAGCATATGAATATGCATATGGACTCATTTTCATAATGCCAGTAACCTAAAGCCTATATAGGCTGCTCTTACAATTGGTCTTAGTCTGCCATCGCTAGAGGCATATTGTTGTGGTTTTCACCAAGAATGAATATGTCTCTACGTTAATCATCTTAAGTAAAAGTTTTATGTAAAAAGGATGCCAAAAATGTATTAACATTTTAAGAAAGGAAAAAATAAACTGTATTAAAATTGTAATACTCAAGTCACATTAGACTTATACAATTACAAAGAAGTGCTCAAACATGACTTGTATTGATCTTTTGTTATTGGGATACAAAGAGTATTACAATTTCAGTGCAGTTTTTTCTTTTTTTAAAGTGTGTATACACATTTTTGGCATGCTCTCTGTGTGTATATATACACACATATAATAAGTAATATATGTTACACTGACAAAAAGAAGCGAGAATAAAAACCTTATCCTGCATATCCCTGGAACATGGTCTTCCGCAGGCTGTCTCTGGTGTTCTACTGGCTGTTAACCAGGTTTCTCATTTGTATAGGCCCTTCCCCCACACTGACCCCCAGGCTCAGGGCCAGAGTTTACTCCAAGTAGAAAGAACCCATTGAAAAGAAACCCTGGCAAGAAGTAGACACTAGTTCATGTTATCATGTAAAGTGGGTTACCTCCTCACTGATTTCAATACTTCCTTTTCAGAAAGGGATTTTTGTCTCTATTTCTATGTATTTTTTTATTTCCAAAAACAGAAATTAGCCTTTTCCAAAGATAAATCAGAAGACACCTGTAACCAATTTAAAAAAATAATTTGTGTCCATTTTCACTCATCCCTGTTGCAACTATAACATTATGGACAGCACTACAGTAGAAGTTTGATGCAGCTAACGGGGTATTTGAGTTCAAAAAATTAAGACTAAGATATTGCAAAAAAAATCTTAAATACAAGGCACTGTAATTTCAACGTAACTATCAAGGATAAAACAAATTAGCATTTATAGAACATAGGTATGTGTATATCTCTATAATTTGGGTGGCTGCACTACAGTCTGCATGTAATTAAATTTAATGAGCTCACCAGGATTTGATATATAGCATCAGCTAACACCCAAAAGATTAGCAGGGGTTAGCATTGATGGTTAAATGGTGGCTAAACTAGCTTAGGGTCTCTGATAATCCCAGTTATGATTTCTTAATTGCCTTATCTCACCAATTGAATCATTTACTGTCTTGAAACTTTTTATCTCCCTTAGCATGATCCCCTTTTCCTACAGACATTTCTTTGTATGCCCATCCTCATAGCATCTAATTACTCGGGAGGTGTGAGCCAAATGCCCCTGGAATAGAATAGGGAATTTTTTCTGTAAAGCACACTGGATGTTGAAGGCTAGAAGGGGCCAAGGGCTATGTTAAATTGAAACATTTAATTGAATATGATGTAACCAAGGAATGCATGTCTGAAGAACGAATTCGGCCAAGGATGTTAATTTGAGCCTATTGTCTCTAATTAGTAGTTTTTAAATTGGGGGTGGGAGGCGGGGGCTTCAAAGAATGCTTTATGATTGTAATGAAAGATTGTTCCCCCCCCCCCAGGGAGTTTTTCTGATTTTATACTATACTTTGGGTAAATTTACTTCAACCTATAAATGCATTTTTCATATATGCTTTAATATTCACACATATACATAGATGCATGTTATATGCATGTGTATGTATGGTTGACCTTAATCCTCGAACAGCACGGGGGTTAGAGGTTCATACTCCTGCACGGGGGTTAGAGGTTCATACTCCTGCACAGTCAAAATTTTTTTATTCCACCAAGTTTTAAATTCTAATATACTACTTCTGACAGAAGGCCTTATGAATAATGTAAACAGTTAATTAACCTATTTTCAACATGGGTTTGAACTGTGTGGGTCCACTTATACATGGACTTTTTTCTGTGTCTGCCACCTCTGAGATTCAAGACCAACCCCTGCCTTTCCTCCTCCTCAGCCTGCTCAATGTGAAGAACGCAAGACTGAGGACCTTTATGATAATCCATTTCCATTTAATGAACAGTAAATATTTTCTCTTATAATTTTCTTGATAACATTTTCTTTTCTCTAGCTTACACTATTGTAAAAATATAGTATATTATACATATAACACTTGTTCTTAACCCAAAGTGAGCAATTACTTATATTTTGTCCCATTTCTCTATTATTCTGAATACTAAAATAAAATATAACATATTTATTTAATATATGAAGTCACACAGTTAAGTTAGTGAAGCCATCCTAGAAAAAGAGCTATCTCGTTGCTAAATCACCACTACAGTCAGTCTCCTTTAAAGTCCTCCCCTCCAGAAGGTACGCACTGATGCCAGTGCCCAGCCCACCCTTCAGCACCATTTTGGAACTCTTTCGGGTAGGTTTGGAATGACAATCAGAGCTGTTGTTGCATGTATATAGGTGTATCCGTGATTTTTATTAAGCCAATTTGAAGCAACTGTTTTTTAGTAAGACATTGTAGGTAAAAACTGATGTGTTCTAGTAGACAAAGTTTTATTTTTTCTTTTCAAATTTTAGACATTTTATTTTATTTTATTTTGCTTCATTACATAGGCTAAGACTTGCATTAGAAAGTTGAATAGGGGAGATGAGAGTGGCATTCTTGTCTTTTTTATGGTCATAATAGGGAAGCATTTAATATATTACTATTAAGTATGAGTTAGCTATATGATTTTATAGATATGCTATCTCAGATTTTTTTTAAAGTTTCCTTTTATTTGTACATTGCTATCTGTTTTTGTCATAAATGGCCATTTGTAAAATTATTTTTTTCCTCTTTTGTATCCATTGAAATGATCATATGATTTTTTTTTTTTTTTTACTAATATGGTGAGTGACATAATCCTATTTTTGAATATCGGACCAGTTTTACATACTTGGGATAAACGTACATAATTATATATAACATTATACTTCTCATATATTGTGTATATATAATACACTCATAGCTTCAGTTTGCTAATGCTTTTTTTTACAGATATTTAAGTCTAGGATTTTTTCTACAGATAATTTAAGTCATAGACTTTTTAAATAAAGGTTCAGATCCATTTACTAAATATATTCATCTCTGTGGGATACAACTACTTAACTACACTGTTCTAATATAAAAGCAGTCCTGGGAAATATATAAATGAATGAATATGTTTGAATTTTGCCAGTTGTGATATTTTACATCTTTAGGAGCAATATAAGTCAGTGGATTATTTTCTTGTTTTATCTTTGCCATGATTTTGTATACGAGGTATCCTACTTTCACAGTTTCATGAAACAGTTTGGAAAATGTTCCCTCTTCTTCACCTTTCTGAAGAATATTGTTTTTTGTATAATACTTTTCTTATGCTTATCGAAGTTTAAATAAATTCAAAGGCAAAACTATCTGGGACTAGAACCTCCTCTATAGAAAGGCTTTGTAAATGAAAATTTAAGTACCAAAAGCTGCAATATAAAATCTGGAATATGCAAGTTTTACTCATTCCAGTAGAAGACAAACTTCATAAGATCAAACCGTATATATGAAATCAAGTTTGTAGATTAAAAAACGTTGGACTGAATATGAGTGGACAATGAAATATTGGCTTGCTCAAACGTTCTGTTTCTATATATATTTAAGTATACCTCTTTATACCTGTTCAGGCCTGTATCCAGCATGTCTGGTGGAAATAGTCTCAGGCAGGGTTTCTCAGCCCTGGCACTGACATTCAAGGCTGGTAATTCTTGGACTATTTTTCATGTTACTTACACATCTCTGACTTCTTCTGTTCAGAAGAAACCAGTAGTACCCATCTACCTCTCACCCCAGTTAGGACAAATAAAATACCCCCAGATGTGCCCTGGAAGCTGAAATTGTCACATTTTCCTTACTAAAATGGATTGGATTTTTTGTTTTGGCAAATAGCAAGCAATCTGAGCCCAAATTTGCCATGTTGGTTTTTTAAAGACATCTTATTGAAGAATAATTTACATAAAACCAAATTATACATTTTAACATATGTTTTAATGAGTTCGACATGTGTACACATTTATATAACCACCCCCATCAAAATGTAAAATCCTTCAGATTCTGGAATAAATAAATAAGCTCCATCAGGGCCTGTGTTCCTACAGGTAAGAATTTAAAACTCAGGACAAAATAGAAAATCACATAATCATATAAAAACAGTAGACAATAAGATAAATCAAGCAGACTCTAGAGAGTATTTAAAACGTGGTAGAAGCATTAGCACAGTACGAGTTTCCCATTTTCACGTTTTTAGACTGAGGGCAAAGTCAGTTTTATGTGGGATAGCAAAACTTAGAAAATCCATAATCTTTTTGCCTCAAGATTCAAAGGACAAATGTCAGATAGCCACTTGGAAGTAAGAAAGAAATGCTGGGGGTTGGGGGGGAGAGAGAGAGACAGGAAGAGAATGAGAGAGAGGGAGATGGATCCAGAGAGAGGTAGCCACCAATTTGGTGCAAAAGTTCTGCACATCTATCAGCTAATGATTAAATCAACTATCATTTAACTGAGATTTGAACTGCTGATTTAACCTTTCCAATTTGTATTCTACCAAGTAAATCACCTGCCAAAACAAAAAGCATCAATGTACTTTGGAAAAAATGAAACAGAATCCAGAGTCTCTAAAACATAATATTCATCATACCCAGGATTCAACATGAAATTATTCAATATATAAAATAATCATGAAAACACATCTAACTCTCAATTAAATACATCAAATGAGGACAAATCCCAAGATAACACAGATGCTGGAATTTGCAGACAGATTTCAGTGCAATTCTAATGACTGTAAATCAAAGGAAAAGAGAATTCCAATAAATAAAAAGATATTACCAAAGAAGTCAAAACTAAGGGGAAAAAGGAAATTCTAGAACAGATAATTATATTGTCTAAAATATTAAAGCTACTTATTTAACATAAAATCATAGCAAAAGGAAAGTATGAAAGAACTTGAAGGTAGAAATAACCCAATAAACTAATGAAAGAAAAAAGATTAAAATTAAAAGCATGAAGAGCCTCAGAAATCCTTTTGGTACAGTAACAAAACATATATCATACGTGTATAGTTAGAATTCTAGAAAAAGTAAAGCGAATGGGGCGAAAAAGGAAAGGCATACTGACTGGGAAAATCCCAAATTTCAGAAAAATACAAACACATATATTAACATTTATAAGAAGTGCATGAAACAAAGGTAGGATATTTTCAATGCCTAGGTACATAAAAGTCAAATTGCTGAAAATTAAAGATATTGAAAATAATCTCAAAAGTAATCAAATAAAAACCAAGGCATTACACTCAGAGAAATAAGAAGATGAAAATTCTTAACTTCTCCTAACACATTTTGAAGATTAAAGACAATTAAGCAACATCTTTAATGTACAAAGGGAAAAAATGAACAAACTACAAATCTGGAATTCTATGCTTAGCTAAAATACTATTCAATAATAAAGGCAAAATACAGATGTTTTCAATAAAGGAAAATTAAAAGTATTTGTTACCGAAAGACATACCTTGTAAGAATTACTAAAGGAATGCCAGGTGAAATATGCATCTTTAAGAAGACAGGCAGTATCACAAGTTGAAAATATAAAAGATTACTTTATCCTTATATTTTTTATAGTATATATGAATGGCTACAAATACATATCTATTTATCTATCTATATAATTTTCTGTCAACAAGAGATGAAAATAACCAAAAAGATACTGAGATTGAAAGCAGATGGTTGAAAGGGATATAACACGCAGCCAATAAGCATAACTATACCAAATGGGCTAGATTAATATTAGGCAAAATAGTCATCAAGATATAAACCATTACCAAAAATAAAGACACATTTTCATAACGGAAAAGGGGTCAGTGAGATGTGAAATAGTGCATAACTTAATGACAGTCATAAATAAGTTAATAAATCATTTTAAAAGCTCTGGAATTCATAAAATCAGAAGAAATGACTTTTCCTTTTTAACCAAAGAACAAAATAAGCAATTTCCTAATCATAGTTGGTAATTTTAACACCCAAGTTGCAAAAAAAAAGAAAATTAACAAAGATACTAATAATCTAAATAAGATAATCAACAACTTTGACCTAATTGATATTTATAGAACACTAAACCATACCATTACAGAATACACTTTTTTTTTTTAACAAGTGCACATGCTATCGTCATCAAAATCAATCATATACCTCCATGAGAATGTTATATCAGCAGATACGTTGCCAACAGAGACTGGACAGGGACAGGATAAAATGAAGTAAGTCAATGTGCTCCCAAACTTCTACAGACAGGAAACAGGCTGATAACATCACTCAGCTGCAAATACGTACTATCTTTCAACAAAAAAAAAGAATGCCTCCAAGAGCAGAGTCTGGGGCCCACAGTGTAGAGCCTCAAAATACTAAGGGATAATCCCAGCCTTGAAATCTCACGGAGTTTGCCTAGTTGGATTTTGAAATCACTTGGAACTGATGATTTCTTTCTCCCTTTCATTTTATCCCTTTTGGAATAGTAATGCCTACAACTGTTTTATCTGTATAATCATTGCATTTTGGAGGCAAATAAATTGTCTTTTAGTTTCACAGGTCCATAGATCGAGAGGAATTTTACCCCAAGATGAATGATACCCATAGTATTGTCATGCAAAAGTTGATTTAGAGATGATATTTGGTATTTTTGAGCTAAGGATATTTAGATGAGATTTTAGACTTCAGTTGAGATTATAATGGGAAGACTTTTGGAGGTGTTGGAATGGCACAAATGTGTATTGCATGAGGGATGGACGTGAATCTTTGGTGGCAACAATGGCCCTCAAAGATATCCAACTTTTAATCCTCAGAACCTGTAAATGTTATCTTCCATGGCAAAAGTGACTTTGCACATGTAACAAAATTAAGGCTCTTGAGATGAGGAAATTAAGATTATCTGGGCGGGCTCTAAATGCAATCACAAGTGTTGTTATGAGAGGAGGTAGAGGAAGGTTTCATTACAGAAGAGAACAAAAGCCATGGGACACTGGAAGCTGGAGTAAGAAAAGGCGATGTGAGGCAGTGAAGGGATCCTGAGTGCAGGAATGCAGGCAGCTTCCAAAAACTAAAAATACCAGTACCAGGACTTTGTAACATAAGATTTTATAAGACTTTTTTGGATTTCTGATCCCAAGAAAGGTGAGCAAATAATTGTGTATTGTTTTAAGACAGCAAGTTGGTCAAAATTTGTTATAGTACTCACAAGAAAGTAATTCAACAGTGGAATTGCATTTAGAAATCAATGTCGCTTGTATGTCTAAAATAGCATAAAATTTTGGAAAATTAAGTAGCAAATCTCTAAATAATGCATGTATTACAAGGGAAATTAGAAATATTCAAACTGAATAATGATGAAAATATTCAAAAACTTAACAGTATACAGCTAATGAAGTTTCTTGCAATTTCAAAAAAACTTGCAGCTTTAAGGCTTCTATTTCCAAACAAGAAAACTCAAAACTCAATAATCTACAGTTTCACCGTAAGAAGTTAAAGAAATGAAAAGAAGACCAAAGTAAACCTAAGTTCAAAGAAGGAAGGTTTAAAAAATAAGCAGAAATCAATAAAATAGAGAACAAAAAGCCAAAGTTTCATTAATAAAGAAATATCTAGGGAGATTAGTTAATTAAGAAAGAGAAAAAAGTACAAATTACTCAAGTGAGAACAAAAATGGGGCTTATTAATATAGATGATAGAGACATAAAACAGGTAGTAATGTAATACAACTTTATGCCAGTGAACTTAACTATATAGATAAAATGAACAAGTCCTCTAAAAACACAATTTACTTTACTAAGAAGAATATGTTCCAGCTCCATCCATGTAAACATGAAAGAGGTAAAGTCTCCATCTTTCTTTAAGGCTGCATAATATTCCATGGTGCACATATACCACAATTTATCAATCCATTCATGGGTCTATGGGCATATTCTTCTTAGTAAAGTATCTCAAGAATGGAAGAAAAACTATCCAATGTACTCAGCCCTACTATGAAACTAATCTATGGCTTTCACATGAAAGCTATAACCCAGTTACAACCCTAGAATAGGGGGAAGGGGGAAAGGGAGGGGAGGGAGGGAGGAGGATGGGTGGAGGGAGGGTGATTGGTGGGATTACACCTGCGGTGCATCTTACAAGGGTATATGTGAAACTTAGTAAATGTAGAATGTAAATGTCTTAACACAATAACTAAGAAAATGCCAGGAAGGCTATGTTAACCAGTGTGATGAAAATGTGTCAAACAATCTATAAAACCAGTGTATGGTGCCCCATGATCGCATTAATGTACACAGCTATGATTTAATTAAAAAAAAATAAATAAAATAAAAACACAATTTACCAATCTAAAAGTGACACAATAAGAAAGAGTATATCAGAATATACCTTTATCAGTCTATATGACCAACACACACACACACAGAAGCAGGAGGGAGGGCAGGAGAGAGAGAGACGGAGAGAAAGAGAGAGAGAGAAAAGCAGAGACAGATACAGAGACAAAAACAGCGACAGGAAAAATGGTAAAGAATCTTTTGACAAAGAAAACACAAAGCGCATGTGGTTGCACTTGTGAATTACTAGATACTGTAGGGAAAAAATAAGTAATCTTATATATACTCTTTGAGAAATTAAGAGGAGAATAATTTTCCCAATTTGCTATGAAGCTATCATGATGCTACTATAAAAACTTGACAAGAAAATGACAAGGATGCCGACTCTTACCACTCCTACTGAATATTATGCCATTACAAGGAGAAACAGAAAGAAAATAAAGTTATTGAGATCTAAAGAAAAAAAAGTAAAATTATCTCTATTGGCACATGACATATTACATAAGAGTTCCATAGAGTAAAAAAAAACTACTAAACATTGTCTGTGAATTAAGCAAGGTGACAGAATATAAGATTAGTTTGAAAAATTGAATTCTATTTTTTATGCTGGCAACAAAAATTACAAAGTAAAATTCTTAAATAATTAATTTATAACAGGATCAGAAAACATGCTTAACAATAAAAGTAACAAAGGACGTGTACTACTTCTTTTACTTTGGGTAAATGAAATTTAAAAACTAAACAAATGGTGAGAGATGTGGATTGACTGGAAGATTCAATATGGTCAAGACGTCAATTCTGCAAAAATTGATCTGTAGATTCAATGCAATCACAGAAAATGTTTTGAAAAAACTGACAAGCTTATTCAAACATTTTATGAAATACAATATCAGAATATAGATATATAATATAAGCAATCTTCAAGAAGAACAAGATTCTAAAAAGTATATTACGTCATATCAAACTTAGAAACTCTAGAAATAGACCCATACCTGTATCGTGTTTGACTATCAAAATTTACCACAGTAATCCACAGAGAGGCAATTTTGACAACTGTTACAGTGAAAACAAATGATGAAGAACATGAGCCTTGACCTCTACCTCACATCATATGTAAAATTAATTCAAGATGGATAATAGTTCTAAACCGAACATCTGAAACATGAAACTTTCACAAGAAAACATGAAGTCAGAAATACACTGGCATTTCTTAGAAAGAAAAATAATAAGCAAAATTAATTAACACATTTCATTTTAATTTCCATATTAAAATTGTCTGGCCATAAAAAGTCATTTATTAAATGAATAATTGTTACACATGGAGATAAGATATTCTGAGATATACATCTGAGAAAAGAATAAATCTTACCATATAAAAACACTGTAATTTTTTAAATTGAATTTAAAAATATAAATAACCTAGTAAAAATACAGGCAAAATACAGAAAGACAGATATACAAATAACCAATAATAACATTTTTACTCACATCATCATTTATTAACAGGGAAACTAAAATTATAATCATGATGAAAGGTTGCTACATACCTACCAGAAGGCCGAAAGGTAAAATTGCTGAATTGCTGATGAAACTACACATTGGAAAGACTCAGGTTGTTGAAAGTCATATACATTGTTATGGGAAGGCAAAATCTTTAGAAAGAAGTTTGCCAGTTTCTTATATAATTAAATAAAGAACAATCATGAGACCAGCAATTTCACTTATGTGTTTTTCCAATAAAAATAAAGGTATGTACTTACATAAACTTGTACAAAAAGATCTTTAAAGAAGCTATATTTATAGCAACCCAAACTTGAAACAGATCAAATTTCCATGAACAGGAGAGTATACACATCTATAAATACTGACGTATTCATTCAGTATAATGTTTATCAACAATAAAAAGATGGGTGACAGAAGCACATGTCAACATGGAAGAACCTCGCAAAGAGTCAAGGACACTGGACACAATCAAGTTCATACTCCATTACTATGTCGGTATGACTATAGAATAGGTGCAAGTAACCTCTCAGAGTGGGAGTAACAAGAAGAAGTGTAAGGAAAATCTCTGCAATACTAGGAATGCTGTGTGTCTTCGTGGGAGTTTGGATTACATGGGCGTATTCATTTGTCAAAACTCAGTTAACATAAATTATAACATTTGGGCATTTTATTGTACATAAATATAACTTCAAAGGAAAATTTGTAAACAAGTTTTGAACTCAATATGCATGCTGAAGTATTTAAGGGGAAGTATATTAACAATTTCAATTGACTTTAAAATATACCAAAATAACTGATGGATTAATAAGTAGGTAAAGGGATAAATAAAAGGATAATTTTATAATAAATGGGCATAATAGAATGGTAAAATTTGGGTTATAGATATACGGATATTCATGGTAAATTTTTTCCTTTTTGCTGTGTATTTCTTCTTCTTCTTTTTTTTTTTTGAGACAGAGTCCCACACTGTGGCACACAGAAGAGTGCCACGGTGTCACAGTTCACAGCAACCTCCAACTCTTGGGATTCTCTTGCCTCAGCCTCCCAAGTAGCTGGGACCACAGGCGCCCACCACTACACTCAGCTATTTTTTGCTGCAGTTGTCGCTGTTTTAGCTGGTCAGAACTGGGTTCAAACCCGCCAACTTTGGTGTATGTGACTGACACCATAAAACTGTGCTACAGGTGCCGAGCCTTTGGTGTTGCTGTGTATTTAAAGGTTTTCATTTAAAAATGCTAGAAAATACATGGACCATTACCATCCTCTGAGAAAGTCACTTATTGCATCTTACAGGTAACTCTCCCTTCTTTTGCTCTCAGTAGCTAATGGTCTGATTTCTCCCTCAATAGTCTGGGTAAATGTAATCTTATAGTATACATTCTACTGTGTCCGGCTTCTATGACTCAATATGATTATTTTCACTAGTTGGTAACATTCAACTTTATTAAATATATCACTGTATAATTACCTATTAATGTATTGATATTTACATTATTCCAGTTTCTGATTATTATAAATAAAATTCTAGGAAATGTAATGACTTCTCAGTGTTTTAAATACTCAAGACAGTATTGAGACCCACCAGACTGTGTGATTATTAAGATTATTTTCCATTAGAAAGCTTGGTATTACAGCTGTCAAGGGAAGGATTCAAAGGAAGATAATTATCACTATAGTTTTAGCCCTACTTCTGTGATACAAATGTCTCCCAATCAATTACTACCTATCTAAATGCTGTACACTTCCTAATTAGAACCAATTAAATTAAGCAAATATACAGACTCAAAGGTCCACATGTGTCAGGTTTTAATAGCTTTTTAAAACTTAGTTTACTTAAAGTAAATGTGAAAACTGTTATGCCTAGAATCAGGCTAATTGCATGAATTTAACACTATAAAGGTGTCTCAAATAATCCTAATCTTGTATGTGAAATAAGATTGCAGTCTGCATAAACAGAAAGAGGCTTCTGGGCTGTATGACTGAAAGAGTTGGTTGGGGAAATTATTTTTCATTTTAGACAGACAACAATAGCCAGATCTCTTATTTGAATAATGTAATAACAACAAAAATAGCTACTATCGTGAATATGAAAAATCAAGTCAGGCAAAAACCATTACAAGCAAATAATAAAGCAGTCTGTATTTTGATGATTTGTCTGTGAGTTTCTGAACTTAACAATGCTATTTTTAGAATCACACCAGTAAAATGAGTAACATTTGGAAATGCACCATAATTTGTCAACATAAAATATTAATGTATTTCTTTTAAAAATTGCAGAAACACAAATTAATTAATATGATTATTTTAAATTAACTATAGTTAAAAAAATTCCTTTAAGATTGATTATAGTGGGTGGCGCCTGTGGCTCCGTGAGTAGGGCGCTGGCCCCATATGCCGAGGGTGGCGGGTTCAAACCCAGCCCCGGCCAAACTGCAACAAAAAAATAGCCGGGTGCTGTGGCGGGCGCCTGTAGTCTCAGCTACTCGGGAGGCTGAGGCAAGAGAATCGCTTAAGCCCAGGAGCTGGAGGTTGCTGTGAGCCGTGTGAGGCCACGGCACTCTACCAAGGGCCATAAAGTGAGACTCTGTCTCTACAAAAAAAAAAAAAAAAAAAAAAAGATTGACTATAGTATGATAATGTTTTATAAAGTTGCCAGCATAAATCTGGCCTGAGGTTTCCTTCATACTCCTTGGTAGTGCCCTTCAACCTAACTTGTTATGTAAATGAACCAATACCTACTTTGGTATTATAACAAACACCTCAGTTTCAGCCAATCACAGGCAGCCAACTCATCACACCATTCCCGGATAACGCAGATGCCTAAATGTAGCCAATCAGGTGATTTCTCTAGTTTGTGCTTTCAAACTATAAAACTTGCTGCTCACCCTACTGGGTGGAGTTCTTTGAACTTCCCCTGGTTCTGTGTGCTAATTCACGAATTGTTCTTTACTCAAATAAACTGTGTTTAAATGTATTTGTCTGAAGTTTTTCTTTGAACACAACTGAGAGCAAAGAATATACCTTTAAGGAATGCACACTTGATAAAATGATCTATATGATAATGGAAAGTAGAATTTGAAGTGTTGATTGTCTTGAGTAGTCAGAGACAAATAAATGGGATGGAGGGAGGAAATTAGATAATTGTCAAGTTCTAGTTTCATTTAGAGGAATGAGTTCATGTTCCAAATAAATGAACAAATTCCTACCTAAATAAAAACTGAACTATAGATGGACCAACGATGAGAGTGTATCATAAATCAAGGATTACAATTTATCCAATTGTGTATTTTTGAACTTAAATAAAATATAAAATAGAAATAATAAAACCAAAATCCTGTCACAGTATTTAAAATTCCTGAAATATGAGACATATAACCAGACATCATTACGTTGCATACGGGACAAAAAAAATGTCCCAAACCAAAATTTTGGAAGTTATTTTATCTTGTACCCTATTTTTACAAGGACCTCACAATTCTGCAAGAATCTAACCATCATACATTTAAAAGAGATCCTTTGCTTCAAAAGTCATAACTTACACCCCATATAATAAGCCCTGAAACACAATTACCTATTAAGAAACAAAAAGCATCTGATTATCTTAGATAGGTAAAAATCCAGCATCCCAAAAGAAAAATGAGCAAGAGATATAAGTAAACAAATCACAGTATAAGAGACTGTATTAATGATAAAAATGATGGGAAAAATATAGCCTCATTCATAATAATTATGTTAAATAAATAAAACACGAGACTTACTGTTCATAACTTGATTCAAAAAATATATATAAAAGGCTGAAAACATCTCCTCCTTAGAGAATCTGTGGAATCCAACACAATAGTATCTGTTACTGAGAGTGTAAACTAAAGCTGCCTTATGGGAAGGCACCTTGGGAATATGTATCCAGAAATAAAATGCGCATATCATTGTGGGGGGAGGCAAAGCCTGCTATCTCAATATAAATAATTATTTGTATTTGAAGGTGCTAACATGCCGGTCAAACATATTTCCTCCTCCACATTTATTGGCCTTGACATTATATGCATAGCTCAGATGAGAATACTCAAAATCCACATAGGAATTCAAAAATAATAAAAAGTAAAGGCTGTATCTTATGAACATGAAGTTTAGCTTACCAATAATACTATAAAGGTTGCTTAAAAAAAAGGGTAAGTGATGTCAATAAATAAGCAAATGTAGTTCAAGGAAAAGCAATGGTTTATTTTTATCCTCAGGTCTGTAGAATTTAATCAAGAGTCTGAACCAATTTTGGACATTAATAAAGGCATCCACCAGAGAATGTTAATCACAAGGGTTTTATGCAGAGGGAAACAACTAAATGAAAATGAGCTATCATGGCTTCTAGCTTAAATGAGCTCATTCAACTTGGAGGTCATGAATAAAGAATAAAGTCCATCATGATTTGTGTTTCTTATGACTCACAGATAAATTATTTGATGGGAGCAGAATCAAAAATAGATTAATATCTTCTACTAATTTTAAATGAAGGGAAGCTCTTCAAAGTTGATCTTTGCGAAAATAAACCAGCTCAGTAATTATAAATAGGTGATCTAGGTTGCCCTAAAGCAAACTCTTACCATAGTGATTCCGTCTTTGCAATTCAAACAGAAAAATACCTAGGCAGGGCCCAGTTTGACTTTTTCCCCTGTCTCCAGAGCCCTGGTAGCCCTTTTCATTCACATTGGATCTCATAAGAATAAGATTTTCAAATAGCTGTGTGGTCTATATTAGAGTCTTTGAAGAGGCAGAAATATTCCTCTGGAGTCAATAAAATGTATCTAAATTGATGTTAAAAACAAGAAGTTTCTCAGTAATATTAAGAAAAAAATTTAGAACTCTGAAAATCTTCAAACGATTCTCCTGTGAAGGGACATATAGGATGAGAACAAACCCTCAAGAGATACAAAGGAATAAAAGTAACACAATAACTACAACAAAATCTGTGTTTGCATCATTTCTAATACATAATCTTTGCTCATCCTCACAACGACTCATAAAATACATATTAGCAAGTGTGTGTTACAATTGAGATAACTGACAGACTTTAATTTGATATAGTAGTATAGCTTTATAATCTTCAGATTCATTTCAAACACTGTGAGCATCTGACTTGCAATATTTCAAATATATCTTTCTTCTCCTGTCACCATTAGCCACAAATTTTGCAGTGACTTACAGGAACAAGATGTTTCACAGCCATGTTGATGTGCCACTGAAACACAATTTGTACTACCAGAGGGAATCTGAGTCATAGATGGCATTTTGGAGACAGAACTTTTCCAAAAACAAAAGAAACTGTACTATGTAATGAGAGAAATTATGTGAAATTATGAGGGAATTAAAGGTTAGTTGTCACACAAATAATTAAGCTGTCCATTAAACTGCCCCTAATTTAAAATTCAATAATCTTTTCTCAAATAGAGTCCATTTTAGTCAATTCATGTATTACACAGCAATTTAGACTTTCATAGAGCTATTTTTTCTTTCTTTATATCAACGGAAAATATAAAAACATGATACAAATTGCTCAATGATGACCTCTTTTGTAACCACCAGTGAAGGGTTCCTGTATAGACTGTCAGAAAAAAGTACAATGTATGTTGTTTCAATGTCATTCTTCAATGAAATAAAGAGATGAAACCAAAATAATTAGAATCAATGCCAGACATGGTGGACACGTACTCTGGATGAAGCCAAGAAGATCCCCGTGGCTGCAGAGTTGAGAACAAGCCAGAAACGTTCATTTTTTAATAAGCATATCTAAATTTCTGATTTGCAAACAAATGCAAAAGGCTATAAAACCTAGTGACAAAACACCCCTGGACTCCTTCACCTAAAATATTAAGATCCTTGAGGACAGGAAAAGTTTGCTTCTAAAAAGAATCTGACATTTAGCAGATTGCCAAAAAATAAAAAGTAAATGCCATATGCAAGAAGGTGCAATAAAATTATTTTAAACAAGGCCAGGCATCATAGCTCACACCTATAATCCCAGCACTTGGGAGGCTAAAGCAGGTGGATTGCCTGAGGTCACAGGTTGGAGACCAGCCTGAGCCAGAGAGAGACCTCGTTTCTAAAAATAGCCGGGCTTTGTGGCAGGCACCTGTAGTCCTAGCTACTTGGGAGGCCGAGGCAAGAGAATCACTTAAGCCCAGGAGTTTGAGGTTGCTGTGAGCTATGATGACACGATACTCTAGCAAGGGTGACAAAGTGAGGCTCTGTCTCAAAAAAAAAAAAATTATTTTAAACTAATATGTTAAGAATAAAGAATTACAAGCGAAGGAACTGTAACAAATTGATCAAAACACGGAGGTGACCAACGTAAGGAAGTAGGCCTGCTGCTGTACTGATATGTACATGTGGTGCATGTCCAGTCATTGAAAATTAGGCCAATTTAAGGAGGTGGTCAATGTAGGCAGGTAGTTTACTATGAAGGTTCTACTGTAAATGCAAGGGCAATATTAAATGAGGGTTAATTGGAAGTCATTTTTGGAAGTCAGAAGTTAATGTACCAACTACCTGACTGGGCTTACTCTGAAGTGGGAAGATATGATATGGGAATAATCAAAGTTCGCACTCTGGCTATAAGGCCGGTGAATTAATACATACACAGTCCTACAAATAGTTCCCTAAATTTTATACCATTTTCTATATCCATTAATACATACACAGTTCTACAAATATTTCCCTAAATTTTATACCATTTTATATATCCAATTTTACATCCATTTTATGGATAGCAGCAGTATGAATCCTTAAGTAACAGCTCATCATTCTACAATTACAAAAGTAAAATTGTATAAATCTTACAGTTATGGAAAACTTATAATAAGATAATAGCTTATTTTAAATCCCTTCAACGAAAATAAACTCACGAATTCCATGCATGAGAAAAATACCATGCACTTGATTTGCAGCAGCCAAAAAGTGAAAAGGGCCATTTAGGTGTATAAACTTTAGTAGCAAATATTTAAATCATGGATCTAAATAATGCATGAATATTTGCTATGCCAGCTGGCTAATTAAGTAATTAATTAAAGGACTATTAACTATCTGAAAGCTACCTGAATGTCTAGGATTCAAAAAGGAAAAAAGCATGGTCTTCCTCTTAAATCACAGGACAATGCAAATCAGGACTTTGAAGAAGTCTGCCATAGCCTCCAGAGGAGATCCATTTAACTTTGTTGGAGAATTAAGAAAATACTAAAATCAGAGTAAAAGCAGGAGGAGTTAACCATATGAAAAAGGCGTTCCCAACAGAGAAAGTAAAATATGCAAAGTGTGGATGACATAAGAAAACACCAGAGTTACATAACTAAGATATACAGCTTATATATATGGACTCAATTGTTTCAAGGCCCAGATCATTGGCAAAAATAAATAATTGCCCCCTTTGTAATCATTAGTAAAAGGGCACTGGGAAAGGCACAGGAATCTTTTAAATAGCTTGAACTAAGGAAATCTTTCTATTTCCAAAGTTGAGTTTACCTAATTGCAATTGATAATTTTTCTTTAATTTTATAATATAAATTTAGCTGTGTAAATGATCTAGCTTACAGAAACTCCAAACATACATTAAAATTTGTTATTAATATTAAATTATCTTGCAGAATCTACCTGCCAACAAGGAGTCCTACATGATCAAAAATTATTTTTAAATGGAATATGTTTTCCAAATAAGCAGCTATTAGTATAATTCCCTTAAATAGCATAATATGTAAAGTGTAAAAATGTCTTAATAGACTTCTATAAAGTAATATAAAAACAGTATATTTTGAAAAGCCATTTTTTAATCTTTAAAGTTTCCAGATTCCCAATGAGACTGTTTCCTAATCACACAAAATGTTATATATTTAACATTTCTTATTTTTATACTTTATTAAATTTTACCTAAAATGTGCCACATTATAGTTTTTTTGTTTGTTTGTTTGCTTGTTTCTCTTACATTTTTCTTAGGTGTTAAGTATAATGAGAGGTAATCATCATATGTTATTAAGATATTTGGTAAGAAAACCAAATCAACAAATTTCATACTAATATGTTTGCACTATTGCTATAAATGTACAGAAAGACATTGAATTTAAGTCAGAATATTCATATTACCAATTTACTGTGTTTTATTTACAAAATGACCTTATTATCACTTGATACTTACTGTCTAGTTCAGCAAAGCAGACTGCATCTATAGTTTAAGAGTTGCGTAGAATGGCAAGAATGGAAATGATCCAATTCCAAATTAGTATGGTAACATGCTTTCCCATGTATTTACCTTATGCCAAATGTCAGTCATTAATTTTTCAGAAATTCAACAAGACAACTGCAAAAGAGGTCCTTCACCTCTTTTGTTAGGTATATTCCTAAGCATTTCCTTTTCTTTGGGGCTATGGTAAAAGGAGTTGTGTCTTTAATTAACATCTCATCTTGGCTGTAGTTGGCGTATACAAAAGCAACTGACTGTGGACATTGATTTTACAGGGAGTATAGGGAGTAACTCAGAGCAGCACAGGGCACCCTGATACAAGCTGTCAGAGACAGACTTCAGGTACTTTTGATAAATTAAATACAATCTGCTAAAAAAGCCTTCTATAGATGACTACTAGACAATATTATCAGAATATGGTCATATTCACATTATTCCAGAAGGTTAAAAAACAGATGCTAAGTGTCTATAAATCTACCCAAACCAGATTATTATATATTATAATGTTTAGGTGCAGAAGTGAATGTTTTCTTTAAAACCAGGTAAATTTCTTAGTAAGAGTAAATATTCAGAAGCATTGTCTAAGTTTTTTAAATGAAAGAGTTCTATCATTCATGAGGGGAGTGGTCTGTGGGAAGAGGGAGGGCATTTGGTGGGATCTCTCCTAATGTACACAGTGTGAGGCTGTTCAGAACACCCTCTGCCTCTTCTACAGCTTGAACTTCACCTTGGAAGTGAGAACAACGTAACCTAAAAATTTGTGTCCTCATATTAATTTGAAATGAAAAAAAAAATTTACAAAAAAAGTGTGGGACCAGTTTCAGTCTTTTACATGTGGATAACCAATTCTCCCAGCTCCATTTATTGAATAGGAAATCTTTTCCCCAGTGGATGCTCTGGTTTGGTTTATCGAAGATTAGGTGGCTTAAGTTATTGATTTCATTTCCTGGTTTTCTATTTGATTCCAAACATCTATGTCTCTATTTTTGTGCCATTACCATGCTGTCTTGACCACTATGGCCTTGTAATACAGCCTAAAATCCAGTATGGTGATACCCCCGGCTTTGTTTTTATTACTAAGAATTGCCTTAACTATATGGGGCTTTTTCTAGTTCCATACAAAATGCAGAATCATTTTTTGCAAGTCTTGGAAATAGGATGTTGGTATTTTAAAAGGGATGGTGTTGAATCAGTAAATTGCTCTGGAAAGTATAGACATTTTAACAATGTTGATTCTTGCCACCCATGAGCATGGTATGTTCTTCCATTTGTTAGGGTCCTCTGCTATTTCCTTTCCTAAGGTTACATAATTTTATCTATAGACGTCCTTCACCTCTTTTGTTAGGTATATTTCTAAGTATTTCCTCTTCTTTAGGACTATGGTAAAAGGAGTTGTGTCTTTAATTAACATCTCATCTTGGCTGTAGTTGGCATACACAAAAGCAACTGACTTGTGGACATTGATTTTATATCCTGAAACATTACTGTACTTTTTAATGACTTCCAAGAGTCTTGTGGTTGAGTCTTTAGGGTTCTCTAAGTATAAGATCATATCATCAGCAAAGAGGGAGAGTTTTACCTCCTCTGCTCTGATTTGGATGCCCTTTGTTTTCTTGTCTTAACTAATTGTATTGGCTGGAACTTCCAAGCACTATGTTGAATAGTAATGGTGGGAAAAAGAAAAAATGAAAGAGTTCTAAAGATTAGGAAAAACACAGAGTGAAAAATGAGAATAAGGAAGGTGTTTCTGAATATAATGTCCATGTTTTAGCAAACTATTCCATCTTTTTTTTTTTTTTTGAGACAGAGTCTCACTATGTCGCCCTCAGTAGAGTGCTATGGCATCACAGCTCACAGCAATCTCAAACTCTTGGGTTTAAGTGATTCTCTTGCCTCAGCCTCCCAAATAGGTCGGACTACAGGCACCAGCCACACACCTGGCTATATTTTTGTTGTAGTTGTCATTGTCGTTTAGTGGCCCGGGCTGAGTTCAAACCCACCAGCCTCAGTGTATGTGGCTGATGAACACTATGCTACAGGCCAGACCTATGGTGCATATTGCAAGGGTACATGTCAAATCTATTAAGCATAGAGTATAAATGTCTTACCACAATAATAAAGTAAATTAGGTGAAGGCTATATTAGCTAGTTTGATGTTAAGCATTCCAAATTGTATTTAAAATCAGCACATTATACCCCATAAATGCATTAATGTATACATGATCCATGTGTTTATGATTAATAAAAGAGATAAATAAATAAATAAACTATTTCATCTACAAAACACATGACTACATGCCCAAGTAACTCATAAAGGAATATCATACTTAGCTCTCTTTCGTACATCATCTTGAAACCACTTTCTGTAATTAATTAATCTATTCTTGCTTAATTATTCTGAATACTGAGATAAATTCACAAAGAAAACACTAAATGAAAATGTCTTATTCATGTGGCCTCGTCAATACAGAATTTATTTTATATTTAAATGCATTGATATTCTGGTGAGACACACACAGTGCTGTCTGTAAGTTCCCATGCTTGCTATATTTTTATTGTGAACTTCACAGGTATTAAGATTTTTAAAAAATAGTGATCAACTAATTATAAAGGAAATAAAAGGCATACATGAAAACAACGTACTCTTTTAAAATATTCACTTTAAAATAGTAATTGTAAACTGTATAAAAGATGTAAAGTCCCTACTCATATAATGCTGGGAAAGTATATTCTACAACTTGTGTATAATTAAATTATTTTGAATATTTACCATTACATATTAGAGATAATACAAAGGGAAACTGAAAAGACAAATCTGTCTTAACAGCATAGTTACTACCATGAATGGATACATGAACACCATGTACAAATATCCAAGATTTGCTTTTGCATTAGAATGACTGGTTTTTGCATGGTCAGAAAAAAAAATGAATGTGTTGAGAGGTACAAGTTCAGGCAAGGTGAAAGGCAATAAAGTTGTTTTCAAGATCCAAGGAAACCAGTAACACTCGAAGATTGCTTTTTCACAAGGTGAATAATTTCTGTTTGGTTTTTATAATTTATCTAACACTTCAGGGGTTGTGTGGGTCCATATTCCCTTATGGATATTTTGACTTTGACACCTCGCAATTCCGAGCTCTCTCGTAGAAACACATATGCAAAGGATATGCCTTAGAGCAGTGTTAGAATAAATTCATCTTATTTCAATCTGTAATGTTATCAAAAGGTTAATTTGAAAACTAACTTCATTTTAATTGCTTTAGCTATTAGGCCAAATAAATGTTTTGGAGAGTTTATCACAGAACACAAGTAACATGAAAAATCAAACAAAATATGCCTCAAACATAGCTATTGTTTTCTCCACTCATTTATTATACTTATTTAAAATGACTAAAAATTTTCATTAATTTACTAAAATTTCAAAAAAATTCCTAGGCTCTATGAAGTAAAGTTTAAATGTCCAATTCACTATTCCCCAATACATCCTCTTCTGGGCATCAAAGATTGTATTTCAATAATCATACAGGCCTTCTCTCTATGCAGTTATCCATACCCTTTATAGACAAAATCATGTGGATTTGTTAAAAGAAAAAAGGAGAGGGTGGCACCTGTGGCTCAAAGGAGTAGGGCGCTAGCCCCATATGCCAGAGGTGGTCGGTTCAAACCCAGCCCCGGCCAAAAACTCCAAAAAAAAAAAGAAAAAGAAAAAAGGAGAGATTATTCTATAGATTTTTTTTCATTTTAAAATCTCTCATTGAACAAAAACTTATGAATATACCACCATATATATTCTACCTCATTCTTTCTAAAAAGCACAAGGTATTACATAGTGCAGATATATCACTGTAAAAATCAAACATTCTCCTGTGGTTGTAAGTTGCCTTTAAAAATTTCACTAAAAATATGTTACCCCGAATTACTTTCAACAGACCATAGTTGAGCACATGTACCAGTATTTCTATAGTTTTGCTAAGTGGAAGGAGCCAAACCTAAAAACTTGCATATTTAAATAGTTCATTTATATGAAATATTAAGCATAGGCATATTCATAGAGACAGAAGGTAGATTAGTCATTGCCAGGGGCAGGGACAAGGGGAGAACAGGTAGTAACTGATGAAAATATTGTAGAATTATATAGTGGTGATATTTGCACAAGTGTGTAAACATACTGATGATCATTAAATTGTATTCCTTAAAAGCATGAATTGTATGGCATGTGAATCACATCCCAATAAAAAGAAAAAAATAAAAAAAGGAATTTCTAATCAAAGGTTATATGTATTTAAAATTTTGATAGTTATTTTTGAACAGACCTCAAAAATCATCAGGCTTAAATTCCTATTCCAAACATATGAAAATACAAACAAATCCCCATGCACATTCAATACTAGATATCATTAAAAATTTAATTTTATTCAATATGTATTTAAAAACACTATTCATTGATATAAAACAATTTCCTTTTCACTTATTTTCAGTGAGTCTGAGCATATTTCAGTACTTATTGACCATGTGTGTGACCTACCATACATTTTCCATTTGTGTGTTCTGCCTACTTTGCTCTTAAATTCTAGGAGGATTTTATATAGACTTCTAAAGGAATTCATATATAATGAGTGATAACTTATTTAGTAAATATTTTGCAGATATTTTATCCCCAATTTTTATTTAATATTGTACCTTATATATCTCATATACTGATTTGAAATGTTATATTGACAAATCTATCAATCTTTTCATTTGTAGTTACAAAACTTAAGTAGAAAACCTTTGTCTCCTTCATTATAGAACTATTTTCTCATATTGCAATCCAGCACTGTCATCTTTTTTTACATTTAAGTCATTTGAGCATCTTCAATTTTTGGTATAGTGTGAACCAAGAATTTAACTTTTTTTTTATATTTATGTTCATTGATCTTTATTTTTTGGCATGCTTGAAATATATATATATATATATTTTTTTTTTTTTTTTTTTATTGTTGGGGATCTATTGATGGTACAAAGACCCAGGTTACAATGATTGCATTTGTTAGGTAAAGTCCCTCTTATCATTGTGTCCCTCCCCAAAAAGGTGTGTCATACACTGTGACCCCCCCACCCCTCTCCCTTATTCCCTCTCTCTGCTTTCCCTTTCCCCCGCCCTCTACTGTGTACTCAATCATTGATTTCCTAATATCAGAATTGAGTACATAGAATTCTTGCTTCTCAATTCTTGTATGCTTTACTAAGAATAATGTGTTCCACTTCCACCCAGGTTAATAAAAAGATGTAAAGTCTCCATCTTTTTAAATGACTGAATAGTATTCCATGGTATACACATACCACAGCTTATTAATACATTCTTGGTTTGGTGGGCATTAAGGCTGTTCTCACAATTCAGTGTCCACAAGTCAGTAGCCTTTGTATACGCTGATAACAGTCAAGATGAGAAGCTAATTAAGGACACAATCCCCTTCACAGTAGCTTCAAAGAAAATGAAATACCTAGGAATATAACTAACAAAAGAGGGGAAGGACCTCTATAAAGAAAATTACGAAACCTTAAGAAAAGAAATAGTAGATATTAACAAATGGAAGAACATACCATGCTCATGGATGGGAAGAATCAACATTATTGAAATTTATAGGCTCAATGCCATCCCTATTAAAATACCAACATCATATTTTCAAGACTTGGAAAAAACAATTCTTCATTTTTTATGGAAGCAGAAAAAGCCTTGTATAGCTAAGGCAATTCTTAGTAATAAAAACAAAGCCTGGGGCATCAGCCTATCAGACCTTAGGCTGTAGTACAAGTCCATAGTGATCAAAACAGCACGGTATTGGCACAAAAATAGACATAGACACCTGGAACCGAATAGAAAATCATGAGATGAAGCTAACATCTTACAGCCACCTAATCTTTCATAAAACAAACAATAACATACTCAGGGGAAAGAAACCCTATTCAATAAATGAATAGGTTATCCTATTCAATTCATTTGAGAATTGAATAGGGTATCCACATGTGAAAGACTGAAACTGGACCCGCACCTTTCTCACTCACAAAAATTGATTCAAGATGGATAAAAAACCTAAATTTAAGGCATGAAATGATAAGAATCCTCAAAGAAAGCATGGGAGAAACAATTGAAGATATTGGCATGGGCAACATTATTTTTGATACAAATTAATAGCTAACTTTTCCAAAAGCATTTATTTAATAGCTTATGTTTTCTCACCTTAGCCCATGCAAAATTTTCTTTTCTTAAGCCTGCTTTGAGCCCATATTTGTAATATATTTACATTTAATCCTTAACTGTGCCTCTATTTGCACTTTATTTCCTAATCTTTCAGAATAAAAAGTTTCTCCTCAATTAAGTAGCACCAATAGTGAAATTTTATCTTTTTTTTTTTTTTTTTGCAGTTTTTGACCAGGGCTGGGTTTGAACCCGCCACCTCTGGCATATGGGGCCGGCGCCCTACTCCTTTGAGCCACAGGCACTGCCTATAGTGAAATTTTAAAAGGCATGTATGTATAACCTACTATTTTCAATTTAATCTGTGGGAAAAAATTTCAAGGAATACCATGGCCATAAAACTATAATGTGCATTTACACCCATCATAGAAATAATATCAAATATGTCCAGTTACTATTGCTCTGCAGAAAATCTCTGAAAATAGCTGTTTATGTTTTCTGAAAAGCCAAAATTAATATTTGTCACTACAGGTCTTTAAACACCAATTTTTTAAGGAGATGGGGAAAGCAAGCCAGCAATCGATTCAATATGCTTGTGCCTCCCACGTCCATGAGGAAATATTCCCCATTCTGCAGGATGAAGAAACTCTCAGTCCTGATACCTACAAGGGGCATTTTTGGGCCCCAACAGTGAACATCAAAAGAAAGACAGATTTCAGGGCAGAGAATTAACAGGAGGAAATGAGAAGTAAAACACTGTTCTAATTATTCTAGAGCCTTTATAATTATAAACGTATATCATTCCTTGAGGGTTATTATGGTGATAATTGTATAATGAAGAGAGAGCTGGCAAATTAGGATAAGATATGTTGTAGTTTCTAAGCTTGCAGACAAAAGTAAATTTAGAAAAATACAGCAAGATTTTTCTATCATGGAGAAACATCATTTTTATTTTATTCTAGCCATTCAACAGTATTTATTAAAAGGAAAGTGAAAACTAGAAGCCCTTTCCAAAGCAATCTGGAGCAGATGTATATAGCATTGAACATTGTAGGTTACTAAGTATAAAATGTCTGATCCAATTACCTAAATGATAGGTTTTCCAGGTGATAATCTCTGACAATTCACTTTAACACTTCTTGGGTTTGGGGGATGTTTTGTTTTGAAGTTGCATCCTTATTCTTTCAAACTTACATTTTGGCTTGTGATGACTTTCAAAAATTTTTTAAGAGCAATTTTTGTGAAACCATGGATAAATCAAAAGTTTGTGTTGTTTTTGAATCTGAGTTTCATCATAAAACCAACACAGTGCAGACAGCTTGAAATATCAATAAAGTGTTTGGGAAGGATATGACTAATAAATGTACAGTATGCTGATAGTGTGAGAAGTTCTGTTCTGGTGCTTTTAATCATGAAATTAAGCCACATGGGTGACCTGAGACTAAGGTGGATAATGATGAAGTGAAAGCTGTGGCCCATCTCAACCTAGTGTGAATTGGAAGCAAGGTTTAATGTTGCTATTCCAACAATATTGGACCATTTGAAACAAATTGGAAAGGTAGGGAAGCTGTTTAAATGGGTTCTTCCTGAATTAAATGAGTGTCAGACGAGACATCAACTGAAAACGTGGCTTTCTTTATTGTCACAACACAAAAGTGAACCATTTCTATGCTGCATTGTTTGTTACATGGGAGGAGAATGGATTCTTTTAGAAAATCATAAGCATTTAACACAATGGTTGGATAAAGATGAAGCACCAAGACTCGGTCTAAAACCAACTATTCATCAAAAAAAGCTAATGGTTTCTGTTTGGTGGTCCAGCACTGATATTATCCACTACAGATTCATGAAACTTGGTGAATCAATTACAGCAGATGTCTCCTGCAACCAGTTGGATGAAATGATGAGGATGCCTGCAATTAAGCAGCTGAGAACGGTCAATAGAGATGGGCCAATCCTCTTGCAAAACCACACTCGGCCACATGTTGCAGAAACAATACTGCTCAAATGACAGAAGCTAGACTTGGAGACCTCTGTTATCCATCATATTCACCAGACTTTGCACCAACTGACTACCACTTCTTCCAGGCTTTGAACCATTTTTTTGCAAGCAAACATATTCATTCTCAACACGCTATGAAAAACACCTTTCATGATTTCATCACTTGCTCTCCAGGCTTCTTTGCAGCTGGCCTACACAAGCTATTGTAAAGATAGCAAAATTGTTTCTATAGTTTAGACACATACTTTGATCAATGGTATTGCTTCTTGTTTTAGGTATAATAAACTAAACTTTTAATTCAAAATTGGGCATTTCATATTTAACAATCTAGTATTGTTTTGATCATCGTTAATGATATTGGACCCTTGAATATGCATTATCCAGTTGTTTATTATTATTGTTGCTATTATTATAAAGGCACTTTAGAGAGTAGTTTAATCTTGCTTTCAAATTGTGCAATCACAGCTCCTAGCAAGTAACTAGTTCAAAAATAACCCAACTTACTCTTATAAATAAATTGAAGATCTTGTCTAAATTCTTTCTCTTACAACCCACATCTTAAATTCATTTGTATAGATACACAAATACATCTTTCAACACTTGTATTTTGTATTGCATTTATATTTTTTAAATAATCATTTGAGGTGAATCCACAAAAGAGAGAACAAGTCAGTGGATTTTGTACACTAAAAATTTTTTTACAACCATTTCCTCTATTCACTCCAAAGGATTCCCTTCACCATAAAGTAAAGCCCTTGCCCACTAAGCAGATTATCTGCATTCCCTCTCCTTCCACTGTTCCATAGAAAACATCAACTTGCATTCTGTTTCTATGGATTTAACCATTCTGAGTATTTCATATAAATGGAATTATACAAGATGGGACCCTTGGGGGTCTAGTTTCTTTCATCAGCATCATATTTGGGAGGTTCATCCACATGTGGTGTATAGCAGTACTTCATTCACTGTTATGTCAAAGGACCCCATTATATGTACACACAGGCCACAATTTGTTTATCCATTCATCCACTGATAGATATTTGGGCTGTCTTTACCTTTGGCTATTATGATCAGCTTTGATATGCACATGTGTCTACATGTACTTGTTTGAATACTTATTTCCACCAAAATTCTTTTGGTGTATACCTAAGGATGAAATTTCAGAGTCATATGGTGATTCTATATGTTTAGCTTTTTGAGGAATTACCAAACTGTTTTCCACAGAGATGAAACGATTTCCAACTGCAATATATGAGGGTTTCAGTTCTTCCATAGTCTCACCAACACTTGTAACCCCTCTCTTTGTTCCTATATCCATCATAGTGGCTACTAAGTGGTACTTCATTGTGACTTTTATTTTCTCTTCTTTCCTCTTGTTAATTCTCTAGCTTACGAGTCTCGAGCAAATTAGTCAATAAGAAAACATAATGACTTTGAACATCTTTTATGTGTTTATTGATCACTTATGTGTCTTTGGAAAAATGTCTATTTAATATTTGTATTATTTTTCTTAATGGAGACACAAAGAAATGGAAGTCAAAAGCACAATGAGATATCATTTCATCCTAGTTAGAATGGCTACCAGGAAGGGGACAAAAAATAACAAATGCTGGTAAAGATGTAGTGAAAAGGAACACTTAGACACTATATCTGGAAATGTAAATTACTATAAGCATTATGTAAAACAGCATCAATGTTTCTCATACACTAAAAATAGAACTACACGTGATCCAGCAATTCCACCACTTGAGTATATATACAAAGAAAAGGAAACCAGTATGTCAAAGAGATATCATCATCCCCAGGTTTATTATAGCACTATACACAATATAGTAGGTATAAAATCAATTTAAACATCCAGTAATAGATAATAGATATGTATAAAGAAATCGGTAGACCTACATAACAGACTACTAGTCACCCATAACAATAATGAAATCCTGTCATTCATAGCAACATAAATGAGCCTGGAGGACATTATTTTAAGTGAAATAAGCTGAGCGCAGAAAGATTAAGACCACATATTCTCATTCATATGTGAATGCTAAAAAAATTCATAACATAGAAGTAGAGGGTAGAATACTGGTTGTTAATAGCTGGGATTAGTAGGGAGTAGATAGAGGTTGGTTTATGGATGCAAAATTATGGCTAGGTAGGAGGCATAAGTGCTAGTATTTTAGTAAAGGCTGAGTATAGCTAATAATTTATTCTATATTTTCAATTAGCTAGAAGAAAGGATTTTGAAAGTTCCCGAAACAAAGAAATGATGAATGTTTGAGGTGATGTTAATTACCCCGATTTTGATCAATATTTGTATTTTTAAACTCCACAAAATAAAAAATAAACTTTAAAATTTTACTTTCTCTTTTATAATTTTTCAAATGCCCTTTCTTTTCCTTTATTCTAAGATCTCATGAAAGATCCAGACTATTCTATTTTCCATATCTTTTACTTCTCTTCAGTAGATGTAGGCAAAATCCCTCCGAAACATATAATTAAGAAAGCTAGATGTGCCGGACATATTGAGAAAGCACCCAACTAAGTCTTTTGAAGCTAATCAGGAAATTGTATGCACTAAAATGGATTTCACCCTTTATGTCCGTGTGGTGAAATGGAAATATAATAAAGGGAATTTGAGTCATAAATGGATGGTAACAACAGCTGAGTGACAAATAATGTGACATAAAAACCTAACAAATGGCCATTTCTTTTCCTTGAATTTTAGTTGCCCAAAAGCTGTCTTACTTCCCAGTCAGAGCAGAACATTGGAAAACAAACCTCAGCTAAGTCGAGCTTTAGATATTCTTAGAAAGTCAGTGCAAACTAGATGAAGGAGCCCCCTCTGCTGTTGTCTTGGTTCATCCATATTTCTATAACAAAACACTTGGGACTATAAAATTTATAAATAAATTTCTCACAGTTCTGGAAGCTGAAAAGTCCAAGATCAAATCACTGGCAGAGCCAATGCGTGGTGACAGCCTACTTTCTACTCTCAGATGGTGCCTTCAAAACCCTGGCCTCCCAAGGCAGAAGAAATGGGAAGGTGGAAAGGGAAGAGGCAGCTCTCGGAAGCATCTTTTATGAGGGCATTAATCCCTCTAATCACTTTTTATAGGCTCATCCTCTCAACACCATAACCATAGGTACTGAGTTCTAACTTATGAATTTTGAAGAGACACAGCCGTTCAAACCAAGCAGCTAAGCAGCTATTCCTGAGTATAGTAAACGTTAAATGACACCTTGAGTTCAGAATACCTATCAATATGTCAAGGACAAACTCTTTTCTATGCTCTCTCTTTCTTAAAATTGTGTTTCTCCTATCCAGAAATATTCTGGCTTCCAAATTTATTTGGTAACTCTTCTGGCTGGTTTTGAAATTAATTTCTAATTGACTAGTTTTTATTTTTCTGTAATATAAATTTAATTATACATGCAAGTCTACATTTCACAGAAATTTTCAGTTTCTGTTCATCCATTTATTCTTTCACTTAAAAACTATTTCAAAGTTTCTTATAGGGGGTAGCTGTCATACTAGATATTGAAGATTCAAGATGAAATCTGACATGGGATTACTTCCTAGGAAGCTCGCAGTCTATCGAAATAGACGAACAAGTAAACTGACAGTTCAGGGGTATGGCACATTAAGGATAAAGATTACCATAGACTACCATGCTATGAGAGAAGAGAAAGAACAAAAAAAGGAAAAGAATTTATGAAAATTCCAAAAAGAAGGAGAACTTGAGTTAATCTTATAAACTCAATAAATAGGGAAGCACAAGTGAACGTTTCTTCATGAATACAAAGCCTTTGTTGCCCAAGAATGGTTGATTTGCTCTTTCTCATCAACTATCACAATGCACAAACTTTTTTTTTTTTTTTGTAGAGACAGAGTCTCACTGTACCACCCTCGGGTAGAGTGCTGTGGCGTCACACAGCTCACAGCAACCTCTAACTCTTGGGCTTACGCGATTCTCTTGCCTCAGCCTCCCGAATAGCTGGGACTACAGGCGCCCGCCACAACGCCCGGCTATAATGCACAAACTTTTACAGCAGCTTCTATCAACCATCCTAAGACTCTCACTGATGACAGCCAGAGTGCCACATTATCACCCAGAGCATATGATGATAAAACCTGAACACCATTTCTAGGGTCACAGTCATTCTTATTTATATAAAATCCAAGCTCATTTATTGATTGAGTAGAAGCTTCAGTAATACAGCCTTCCACCAAAGGAAATATACATATTTTTTGAAAATTAAATAGTGTTTTGGCACCAATAACAAAATAGGGTGGACATAAAGTTCATGTACAATTTAAAATAGTTTAACATAGTAAATTGCATACAAACTTTATGGACACCCTGTCCAAATAGATGTAAAATTAAGGCCAACTGCAGAGCCCTAAAGTAGTTATATATTAAATAGTTTTCTATGGATACATTTCAAATTTATAAAGCCAACCAATATTAAAAGAAACATTTAATTATTGGGTTCTGATCTTAGAACTATATATTTAATAGAAAAACAATAAAAGATTTACAGATTTATAAATAATATTTTTCTAGGAAATTAAACATTCTCATTACTTTTTACCTTGAATTTGATCTCTGAAATCCTTTAAAGAGAGTTTTGATTTTCTAAATGTTATTTTCTGGAATTTGTTGACCTTTGTTTAATCAATTGGAATGATATATCTGCACATCTTCTCTCTGTGGGAAAGCATTTCTTTGTCTTAAGGAAATAATAGGCACTTGCCTGCTTACAAATTCCCTCTTCTACTATGAGCATACACACATTCACACAAAATGATTGCATCTCTTTGCTTCACCCATGTATTGCAAAATCTAATAGTAAAAATTAGCATCCTTCATAGTAAATAAACATTTATTTCTATATCATTAACTTTTTGGAAAGCATTCAGTAAACTAACACCTATAATGGACTTTGGGAATTCATGTATATTTGTATTTTGTCTAAATTCAAATTAATGCCATAAATTCATTCTTACTGCTTGCCCTACAGCAATTTAAGGGTTTATATTTGTTATTTGATGTGATATTTGCGGTGGATAAATCTCAGAGGCTTACCTACTCTCTACTGAAGTACTCTACAGAGTAAATTCAGAATCAGAACAAGTATATTCCTCAAAAGAAAGTTTTACTCCACCCAGAAAACTGAAGCAAACCTGTATCAGTTTACAAACTCACCTGATTTACTTTACTATCTCAAACTGCCTAAAATAGTTATAAATGTCAAATGAAATTTAAAAGGCTTAAGGTGGAAAATGAAAGAAAATAAAGGGAAATGTAAACATTAAGGGATATATGATTAATATACATTTGTTTTGCTTATCTTGTTTGGAATTAAAAGGTAATCAATAAATTAATCATGATTTACAATTCATATAATAGAAGTATTAAGAAGGAATTCAATACTTTTTATAAAACCTGACATTTTTCTCAGTAATAAAATGGGGAAAAATGATATCTACATAATATTTTTGTGACCATTAAATGGTATTATATATATAAACCACTTGTACAAGTGTGTGTACATAATAAAAGCACAATAGTTAGTAAATAATTTTAGCAGAGTTATTATACTCTAATTTTTATGTTAAAAACTATGTCTATTAGTATAAAAGGATTATTATAATGATGCATAAACTACTTGACCAGTGCTAAAGATTGATTAAAAATGATGATTAAAAATCTTATTGAATAAACTCTCATTAAAACTTTTCATGAAAATAATTATGAGAAAAATCTTATAAGTCTACTAAAGTAAGAAGAAATGAGGCAGGTGATTTTTAATAACAGAAAGGAAATATTTATATTTCATTGAAAATAAGATCTTGGTCTTTGGGGTAAAAATTAAGACAGCATCTTTATTTCTATCCAGAGAAGGTAAATATTATCTTAGTGGTAGATGGCAACTGTTGGTTTAGAAAGTTAACACAATGTAGATGTGACATCTTAACAGCAGTGCTAAATTGATCTGGATAAAATACCAGGACTTTAGAGATTCTCACTAGAAATTTGGGGAAAAACTAGGAAAAGAATAAAGCATGTGAGGAAAGTATCTCAGTATAATGTAAGGCCTGGAAATACCAACTGGAAGGTGTTTCAGAGCAGTGATTTGGCCAGGACTGCCAAGGAAAAAAGAAAAAGAGAAGAAATGTCTAATCACATTCAAATGGACATTGTTGCCTGAACTGTGAGATGCTCTAATTCTCATCCACAGACCACGCCCTCAGAAAAATCTGCTACACTGCATACTTTCTTGTTGATACTTACAAATTGCCACAAATTTCATAGTTTAAAACATGAATTATTCTCTTATAGCTATAGAGGTCAGATGACCAATGCAATCCTGTGAAGCTAATGTCAAGGTGGTCATCAAGGATGGATTTTTCTGGAGGTTCTAAAGTGATCAGCCAGTAATTAAAGGACCCTAAAAGCTGGACTTGATACAACCTAGGAATTAACCAAACTACAATGTTAAGGGCATAGTTTTCCAGATTGCCAAATCTGCTCAAGACTTCTGACCCTACCGCGAAAGAGTTATGGTCAAATTACAAAGTTAGAAAGAATTGTCTACACAGGACTATTCTCACTTATAACACCAACAATAAATTTAGGGTGCTTCGGACTGAATTGTGTTCCTCCAAAATTCATATGTTGACTCCTAACCCCCAAGATGAGTGTCTTTAGAGACAGAGCTTTACACAAGCCATAAGGGTGTGGCCTGAATCTTTATGACTGGAGTCCCTACAGGAAAGGGGAAGAGACCACAGGAAAGCCCATACATAGGGAAAAGATCATGTGAAGACACAGCAAAAAAGGTCCATATGCAAGCCAAGAAGAGAGGTCTTTGGAGAAAACATCTACTGACACCTCGATTTTAAACATTGAGCTTCTAGAACGGAACTATGAAAAAATAAATTTCTGTTGTTTAAGTTACCAGATTTGTGTGCTATTTTGTTATCACAGCCCCAGCACAATGTGAGTGTGTTCAGCATGCCCCCTGGGTGAAAGGGCTCTTCTGTAACTTGAACTTTACCTGGGGAGTGAGAACAAAGTAACCTAAAAAATTGTACCTTAGATAAATTTGAAATAAAAAGTGGCATTCCATGTTTCTAGATCAGAACACTTAATATTATTAAGATGGCAATACTCTCCAAATTGATACAACGTTCAGTAAAATTCATATGAACGTCCTTATAGTGTTTTCCACAGAAATCTTTAAAAAACCTGATCATAAAAATCCATGAAATTTTAAAGGATCATGAAAAGCAAAGGATCACAACTAAAACAGTTTTGAAAAAAGAGGAAAAATGTTGGACAATTTACATTTCCCCATTTTAAAACTTACTACAAATCTATACTAGTTAACACATAAGAATGAACATTTAATAGAATTAGGAATTCACAAATAAAACATTCACGTTTGGATGGTTTATTCAATCTTCAACAAGAGTGCCAAGGCAATTCAACAAGGAAGGGAGGAAGGAGAATTGCCTTTTCAACAAATGGTGCTGAGACAACTGCATGTCATGTCAAGGTGCAGAAGAATGGAATTGGACCTCTTCCTTATGCCATGCATGAAAGTTCACTCAAAATGGATTACAGGCATAAGTGTAAGAACTAAAATTAAAGAAATCAGAAAATAATGGTAAAATCATTATGATATCGGATTAGTCATAAACCTTAGTATAACACTAAAAGTCAAAGTGACAAAAAAACAGATACATTGGACTCATCTAAAGTAAAACCTTCTGTGTTACAAAGGACACCATGGAGACAGATGCCAAGATACTGCCAAGATGGCCACCTACAGACAGCTTGTTGGATTGTCCCAGCTAAAGAGTGGTGGGTTGGGTGGCACCTGTGGCTCAGTGAGTAGGGCGCTGGCCCCATATACCGAAGGTGGCAGCTTCAAAGCCGGCCCTGGCCAAACTGCAACAACAACAACAAAAAAAAAATAGCTAGGCGTTGTGGTGGGCACCTGTAGTCCCAGCTGCTCAGGAGGCTGAGGCAAGAGAATCGTCTAAGCCCCAGAGTTGGAGGTTGCTGTGAGCCATGTGATGTCTTGGGTGGTAAAGTGAGACTCTGTCTCTACCAAAAAAAAAAGAGTGGTGGGTTGGACCAAGGAGAGGGGAGAACAGTTATGGCTCAGATAGGGGCGATGGGGAGACATAGCAGAAAAGTCTGGGTACCTCACCAAGAGGAGCCATGAAACTGAAAGAGAGGAGAAGATGGGTAGCATGGGTGTCACCGGGAAGGCCCAGAGCCCAGTGAGAGGGTAAGGGGGGCTCTCATTCTGGGCATAGGTACCTCTGGCTGGCAGCAGAACATAGGGCTCTCATCCCTCCCAGGAGTGCCACAAGAAACCAAAAAGCTGACCTTCTTCCATCTGGACACCCACTCCTCTGCACCTCCTGTATTCCTGGCCTCACAGAAAGTAGACTCATGCCAGCTTGTAGGTATGCGCCCTCCCCCGTCCCCCATACAGCAACTACAAAGAGCTCTGAGCTGAGAGGCCTGTTGGTGCATTCCTAGTCTAGCCGGTCTTGGGGAATGGAGCCCCCATGGCAGCACTTTGCAAGATCGCAGCAGCACATCACATGATTGTCTGCTGGTAACTTATACAGGTGAGCAGGACCTGCTGCCCTCTGAACATGAGAGCAGTGCAGGGACATTGTGGCCCCGCCCCCACCACAGTGGCAGCTAAAGTGCCCTCTGCTAGGAGGACTGCTTCTCAGATGGGGTAGGGTTCTTGACTAGCATTGATATTGCTCATTGAGAGAGTGGGGAGATGTCGGAGAAAGGTCGCAATCCAGATACAAGTGGCAAGAGAGCTCTCAGGGTATGGCCATAGCCAATGGGAGGGCACTGAGAAGCCAAGTAGGTGAGTCCTCCCCTCCCCCTTTCCCTGCTGGAGAACTGGGGCAATAGGATTCAATTTGCTTAGCCCCTGGTTCCCATGGAAACTGAAATCCTGGAGCACCAGTGGAACCAGAGCTCCTCCCAACCCACCACAATAGGAAGTCTGACTTCAAGTGACTTGTGAGCTGCTGCTTATCCCCCAAGGGGATAGTGTCCCTGATGGACACCTCTGTAAAGAGAGAGGCAGACTTCTGTCACAGTGGGGTCAACTGGTGAGAATGGGTGCATAACTGGAGATCCTCCACCTGTCTGCATCATATGGTGACGCACACCAGCGGATCAGGCACTGAAACTGTAGGGTAGCTCCAGAGTCGATTTGGGGCAAAGAGGAAATGCATGTGGACTGATCAGAGAGGAGAATGCTGTGGATTTCCAGGGAACAAATAAGGAGGGCAAGTGTTAGGGAAAAAGTATTTCTCAGGACTTAGCAATCACAAGATTAAGTACCTCCCCTTGGGAGCAGCTCTCTGGGGGCTTGGAGAAATGGCCCTAAGGATACAATCAATAGAGTAAAGAGACAACCTACAGAATGAGAGAAAAGATTTGCCTGCTGTACATCTAATAACCACAATCTTCAGAGAACTCAAGCAAATCAGCAGGAAAAAATCAAACAATCCTGCTGAAAAATGGGCAAAAAACATAAACAGAAACTTTTTCAAATGAAGACAGTATAATGATCAAAAAACACTTGAAAAAAAGGCTTACCCATTCTATCAGAAATCAAAACTACAATGAGAATGGCTCTGGTCAGAAAATCTCATGACATGTGCTGGTGTGGTTGATGAGAGAAAAGAACACTTGATATATTGGTGGGACTGCAAACTAGTACAACCTCTATGGAATGTCATATACAGACTTCAAAGAACTAAAAGTGGACCTACCATTTGATCTAGAAATTCTTCTACTGGGTATTTGTCCAGAGGAAAAAAAGACATTTTATCAAAATGGCACTTGCACTTGAATGTTTACAGCAACACAATTCACAATTGCAAAGACATGGATATGTATTCCATGGACTACTACTCTTTCACAAAAGATGCGATCTAGTATCTTTGGTAACAACCTAGATGGAACTAGAGACCACTCTTCTAAGTGAAGCATCATGAGAATAGAAAAACAAACACGTGTACTCAGTCCTGCATTAGAACTAGTCTATCAACATTGTGTGCACATATGGAAGTGAAACTCAAAGGAAGTTAAATGTGTAGGAGGGGCAAGGAGGCTTTTGTAAATTCACAACCAACTGGTGCAATGCAACTTTCTAGATGATGGACATACAACTTTGACTTAATATGTATGAAACAAATCATTTAACAAAAATACCAAATGTGTGTACACTTGTAATATTCTGAAAAAACAAAACAAACAATAACCCAAAAATTGCCATGAAGAAAATACGAACACAATCCACAAATGGGAAAAAAATATATCAAATCATGTATCCGATAAGAAATTTGTATCAAAAATATATAAAATAAATCTTAAAATTAAAAAGACAAATAAGTCAATTTAAAATAAGCAAAGGGAGGGACGGCACCTATGGCTCAATGGGTAGGGCGCCAGCCCCATATACCAAGGGTAGCGAGTTCGAACGTGGCCCTGGCCAAACTGCAACAAAAAAATAGCTGAGCATTGTGGTGGGCACCTGTAGTTTAAGCTACCTGGGAGTTTGAGGCAAGAGAATGGCCTACACCCAGGAGTTGGAGGTTGCTGTGAGCTGTGTGATGCCACGACATTCTACCAAGGGTAGAAATCCATATAGCAGGTCACTGTAGGCGATAAAATGATAAAGTGAGACTCTGTCTCTACAATAAATAAATAAATAAATAAATAAATAAATAAATAAATAAATAAATAAATAAAAATAGGCAAAGGGAATAAATAGGCATTTTCCCATGAAATACATGGAAATGGTCCACAAACACATGCACAAATTATCAACATTATTAGCCACCAGGGAAATGAAAACCAAAATTATGAGATACCACTTCACACTCACTGGGATGACATTTAAAAAAGAGAAAGAGAGAATAGAAAATAATGTGAAGAAATTTGAACTCTCATACATTCACTGCTGAGAGGAATGTAAAAATGATTCAGCCACTTTGCAAAATAGTCTGACAATTCATTCAAAAGTTAGTCATAGAGTTATAATACGACCCAGAAATTTTACTTCTAGGTACTCTATAGAATGGAATAAGCACATATGACCAAACAAACATCTTATAATGAATATTTATAGAAGCATTATTCATAATATCCAAAACAAGGAAACAAGTCAGATGTTTATGAACTGAGAATAAACAACATGTGTTATGTTCATATAATAAAATATTAAGCAGTAACAAAGTATAAGGTATTAACACAAACATAATGAGCCTTCAAAACATTATGCTAATGAAGGGTGCCAGTCACAAAAGACTATATATATGGTATGATTCAATTTATTGGAAATACTCAAAATAGAGAAATAATTAGTGACACAAATAGATCAATGTTTGCCTGTGGCTAAGACTTAGGCATGGGGTAAATGAAAAGTGGAGAATGACTTCTAAATGATATAGCATTTATTCTGAATTTGCAATGATGGTTACACAACTCTCAATACACTAAAAACCTTAGAATTATATGTTTTAGGCGATTTAATTATATGGCATGTGAACTATATCAAAGAAGCATTATGTATAATGGATGTATCACACACACATATATATACATACACACATGTATATACACGATCATGTGTCAATGACACAGTTAAGTTCTGAAAACTACATCATTAGGCAATTTCATCATTGTGCAAATATCATAAAGTACACTTAAAAACCTAGTTGGAATAGCCTACTGCATATGTGGGTTTTATGGTATAGCCTATTATTGCTCCTAGGCCACAAATCCATATAGCAGGTCACTGTACTAAATACCACAGGTAATTGTAACACAATGGTCAGTATTTATGTATATAAACATAGAAAAGGTACAGTTAACAAGGTGGGGGGGTCACAGTGTGTGGCACACCATTTGGGGTCAGGACACAATTATAAGAGGGTCTTTATCTAACAAATGCAATCATTTATACCCTCAATGAATCCCCAACAGTAAAAAAAAGAAAAGGTATAGTTAAAATGTTACGTTATGATATTAGGGGAACACAGTGGTATATGAAGTCTGACATTGACTAAAACTTCTCTATATAGCACGTGAGTGCACACACACACAAGGTCAGATAATTAAGTTTTCAAGTTCATCCTAGAAAAAGTGTTATATCCTTCATTGCTAAATAGCATTACAGTCACTATATGGCCAAGGGGAATTCTTTGAAGGAGACTATAGTCACGTACACACAGTTAAAGAGCAAATCATAAAAATCATTAAAGAAGCTAGACTATATGTTTTTCTCTGTTACATTTTTCCTAGAAACAGCTGATCAGCTGACTTATATCTAACGTTAGATATCATTAAATTGGCAATGTAAACCAAAGGGAAATATTTTTTACTGACAATATGTAAAGAAATTGGAAAAGAAATTTTACTAACTTCTAGATGAAAATAATCAATTTATAAAAAGATTAATAAATCAAGAATTATCAATAATATTAGAACATAATCAGTGTATAGTACAAGAAGAAGATGGGTAAATACATTCTTATGTATTTTATTTTCTTTGTAGCTATTGTGAAAGGCTTTGAGAATTTGATTTGCTTCTCAGTTTTACTGTTGTTGGTATAAAGGAATGTTGCTGATTTGCATATGGTGATTTTGTACCCAAGACTTTGCTGAATTTGTCGATTCTAATGGCCTTTGTAGCAGAATCTTTAGGGTTTGCTGGATATAAGAAAATATCACCAGCATATAGTGATAGTTTTACCTCCTTTTTACTCAGTTGAATTCCTTAATTTCCTTCTTTTGCTTGGGTGCTCTGGCTAAGACTTCTAGAACTATGTCAAAGAGAAGTGGTGACAGTGGGCATTTTTGTCTCATTCTAATTTTGAAAATGCTTTCAACTTTTCCCATTTAGTTTGACATTGGTTGTGAGATGGTTGTATATGGTTTTATAATTTTGAGATAGGTTCCATTTATTCCTATTTGATTAAGAATTTTTATCATAAAAGGATGCTGAATTTTGTCAAATGCTTTTCCTGCATCTCTTGAGGTGATCGTGAAGTCTTTGTCTTTACTTCTGTTTATGTGGTGAATAACATTTATGGATTTACATATGTTAAGCAATCCATGCATCTCTGGGAAGAAACCCATTTGGTTATAGGGGATTACTTTTTGATGTGCTGCTGAATACAGTTTGCTGGAATTATATTGAGGATTTTAGCATCCGTTCATAAGGGATGTTGTTCTGTAGTTTTCTTTTCTGTTGTGTGCTTTCTTGGCTTGGCATTAAGGTGATACTGACTTCGCAGAATGAGTTGAGAAGGATTCCTTCCTTACATCCTTCTCAGTGTTATGAAATAATTTCTGAATATGAATACCAACTCTTCCTTGTAGATCTCACAAAATTCAGCTGTAAAACCATCTTGTGCAGGACTTCTTTTGTCAAAGGATTTTTTTATCAGTGCTTCAATTTTGTTGCTTATAATTGGTCTGTTCAGGAGTTCTATTTCTTTCTGACTGAGCCTTGGGAGGTTCCATTTTTCCAGAAATTTGAGGAATGTTTCCATTTCCTCAACATCTTAGAGTTTGTGTGCATAGAGATTTTGACACTATTTACAGATGATATTTTGTATTTCTGCAGAATGGGAGAAAATATTTGCATGCTGTACTTCCATTAAAGAGCTAATAACAAGAATCTACAAAGAACTCAAGCAAATCAAAAAGAAAAAAAATCAAACAACCTCTTTAAAAAGTGCACAAAAGACATGGACAGAAGCTTTTCAAAAGAAGACAGACTAACTGATGGCAAATAAATAGACGAAAAAATGCTCAAAGTCACTAATCATTCAAGAAATGCAAATCAAAACCACAATGAGATATCATCTAGTGCCAATAAAAATGGCTTTTATCAAGGAGTCTCAAAACAGATTCTGGCATGGATATGCAGAGAAAGAGTCACTTATGCACTAATGGGGGGACTGCAACTAATACAACCTCTAGGGAAAAGAGTATGAAGATTTCTCAAAGAATAGAAGTCCCAGTGCTAGGTGTTTGCTTACAGAAAAATGCATCAATAACACTTTTGCACTTGAATGTTTGTTGCAGCACAATTCACAATTGCAAAGATGTGGATTCAACCCAAGTGCCCATCAATTCATGAGTGGGTTAATAAAATGTGGCATATGTATACCATGGAGGACTACTAAGCCACAAAATTGAATCAATACTTTCTGCAAAAATCTGAATGGAACTGAAAAGAACTGAATATTCTAAGTGAAATATTGTGAGAATAGACTAGCAAACACTGCATGTATTCACTATTAAATTGGAGCTAACTCATCAGCATTCATGTGCATGGATGGCAATAAAACTGAATGGAAATCAAGCAGGTGGAAAGGGGAAGACGGAGATGGGTGAAATTACACCTAATGGGTACATGTACTACTGGGCTAGTTACAACTATGAGTCAAACGGTACAAAAGCAATCTAGGCAACAAAAAAAAAAACCCGTATCCTCATTATATTCTGAAATTAATGAAAAGAAGAAGAAAATAGAAATATCTCAATTCCTGTGTTGAATAACAAAAACCAGGTAACAAAAACAAAAACAAAAACTCCCTGAATTATTGAATAGCCCAATTTAGGTCAATATAATATAAAGGGACAATTTTGTGAATCAACTAAATAATTTAAAGATAATATAATAACATATATTGAAATAAATGGAAAAAATTCATTAACCCAAAATACAATAGTATTCAAAAAAATAATCTCAAAAAGAGTTAAGACTAAATTAAGAACGACAGCGAATTCTTACATGTAAAAACAGTGACCTCTAGAGTTTACTTTGAATGACAATTAAGTTCTCCCCTATTGATAAAAGACAGCTGGGTAAGCTGAGTTTCAGACTTAGAAAGTGTACTAATCAAGTAGACCATTAGAGATACAGATCTGACATTCAAGAAGAATTCTGGGCTCAAGGTAACATTGGGATAAATTTCGATAGAACTTAAAGCCATGAGAATGAATGAGACCACTGAGGGAGTGTATAGATAGATCACTGTGGTGGATAAAAAATCAGATGCAGGTAGATTCTATGGCAAATAAGATGATAATATGCATATAATCTATGACAAAAATATATTTGAAGGGATAATTCTTACCACTGAGTTAATCCTAAATCAAGTCAATTCATGGTATTTGAATTCCAGCTTATTGACGATTCTAATCTGGAAATTGGAAAGAGAGGTCATATACACATATTAAAGATTAATTTAAAAGTAAAGATTGTGAGAGAGAAGACTCAAGATTCATACCTTACAGTCTGGCCTTCCCCTAGCAAATTGGAGACAAAAGTTTCCCTGGCAATTGGCTATAGTATAGCTCTGTAACTAAGGCAATCCAACCCAGTCAATTGCAAGTCTGACACCGCCCCTGTCATGCTGGAGAAGGGTCACTACCTCTCCAACACTGAATGGTGATGTCCAAAATCCTGAGTGTAATTTCAAAAACTACACAGCTGAAACCACAAGTCTTGGCTCTCAGGCCTCTGTCAGGCTGGGGGTGGGACTGAAAGTGTTTGGATACACTGTTTTGTGTATCCAACTAGATAGAGCAAAACTGGGACCAGGATTCCTTTGTAAGGAAATGAATGGATAAGGTTATAAAGAGATATGAATTGCACTGTAAACTTTTTAGCACATTTTCAATTTCATACACTGTGCACACATTACATAGACTTTTTTTTCTAAAAGTGGATAATAGTGTCTATATCATTAATGAAGAAAAGCACTGGTAGCATCGTATGTTTAGATAAAGCATTTTTCTCATGAGAATAAGGCAAGCTGAATCTTCTGCTTGCTAACTAATTAGATACAAAGCATTTTGTTTACCTTAATCTTTTTCTTTACAATATCTCAGAAGATTCTCTCAAGTAACTTTATCCATTTCTTCTAATTGTTACAAAATCAGAGTTTAAACTCTTTTTAGATTAATATGGAAACTCTGAGCCTGATGTGAAAAATGAAACCATATTTGCAATTAAGTTAATTTTATCCTTGTTGAGGGTGACTTTTCTACTTGCTTTGGAAGCTCTGAACCTTTTTAAAGATATAAATGAACCATTGTTTTAATTTTTTATATTACTTATGTCTTTTTCACTTTATAGTACTCTATAATAGCTTACAACAACAACCTGCACGATGCTTTGATAAAATGTTGCAGTTTGAAAGATTCATTTTTCAAATTAGTCAGAGGAAATCACTTTATTCAATCTTTGTAATCACACCTCCTCATCTACGTCCAGATACATAATATGTACTAAGTGGTCTTTCTCTTTTCTAATATTAAGAAATATAGTCTTTTTTCATCAATGTATCATTAATGCCTAATTCTACAAATTCTAAAATTAAATAGGCTTTGAGGTTTATAAATATATGGCCACAAGTCTCTTGACTGACCATCAGAGGGAGCCCATGCCGGATATAAGCACAGCAAATATTTCCAAATGTAAAAAGAAAGCGGTATTCTTAGGATATATTTAAACGAGTCTGAATGTGTGCAATGGTGTGGGAAGGAGAGAAGCAGGAAAAGTGTTGCTCTATTAGAGAAGTCAAGTCACATTCGACGGCAACCATTTTCCAGGCACTGTCTTTCCTTCATCAACATGTGCCAGTTGCATCATACATTTTATCTCTCGAATCACTGCAGCACCTATGAAGCAGTTATCACTATTTATCCCCATTCTGTTCTCAAAAAATTTGCCAAGCTCATATATCCAGGGAAGTTGGCAGCACCAATATGCATCCTCTGTGTTCAAACTGATCAGCTGCAGAACTTGAGGGGGTAATTTCTTAACCTCGCAGCCTTGTAGTAAAGTATAGGAAGAGCATACTATGGCTTGGAAGAGTCCTTTGCACATCCCAGTCTTATAGATATACTTCAGACAGGGAAAAATAAATGAATGGAAAGTTTTCCAGGTAGCTGTAAAACGATGAGTAGGTCTACCTCACAGTTCTTTTAAGGTCAAAATTATTCCCACAACACCACACTTCTCACTGATCATAAACACAATTACAGATTAAGAAAACAATCTATATTGGGCTGTTTTGGTGTATTCGGTATGTGAGCGGTGTGCTGAGAACACAAATGCATAGGATTTCTTTCCTCTTCAGTGATCTTTGGCATATCTATACCTTCAGCCATGAGTAAACAGCCACATATGAATTTTTATCAGATAATGTGTTCATATCCATAAGACATTTCCCCAGCACTTATATTGACATATCTGGGCTTAATCCACATACTTGCTCAGGGAAAAAAATATGTACAAATCCCTAAAATAAAATTGTCTAGGAAATAACGTTATTTATAAGCATAACATGACAGCTCCATATTCAAATCCCATTAAAGTGTCGGTGGTGCAATACATTTTAAGGTAGCCTTCAGGTTTATCTTTACATTTACAAAATAAATGAAAATTCTGGGAGTTTAGTAGTGCAAGAAAGCTATGAATGTGTAATATTTCTGTGTCTGTGGAATTTTCTCACCAGCCATATTTGGTTATGGGATCTGTATCGCCTTCCTTCCCTGTCCTGAGTAAACCACTCCCCAAGACAGGCGATTGCTGAATTAAAATCTGAGTAGGGAAAGAAATAAATTTCTATACTGTTTGTATAGCAATATATTCAGCAGTGTACTGTAAGACATTATGACTTAAAATAATGCTGTAGAGTGCTAGCAACAAAGAATTTAGAGCAGACTCAGAGGGAACTCATAATCATAAAGTCATCCTTAGACAAGGATAATAAAAACACAGTTACAGTAAGCAGACTGAGTCCTCAATAACACTGGATAAATCACAAGGTAAAAAATGGAAAAAGCAAACTACAGACATCATTTAAGTAAGGTAGAAAGGAATTATCCAACAGTGAGGAAATAGCAATGTCACAGCACTGGAGCCAGTGTTCGTTACGACTTCTCTCAGTGTCATTCATTTCCTTTAAAGGTCAAAGAAAATTTGGAAGTGATGACACACCAGTTTAATTTCCTTTTTTTTTTTTCTTCTCTTATTTTTAATTATTTTTTAGATGTCTTTCCTGAGATCTGACTTGAATATTGCATTGTATTGAAGACAATAGCAGATCTTCATTTGGAGAGAAAAGCAAACATATTTTCTTTTGAAACCAAATGTGACCCGGATTTTCTTTAAAAAACCTCCGTTGTTGTTAGATAAGGGAAGGAAGTTTCAAAATACTGATAAATGGATTCATAGAAACACTGAAGAATTATCATGAGAAGTAAATTCTTTAATGATTCAAAGGCAGAACTTCACATTGTTAGACTTGACTGCAGGTACAAAAGGAGATGTGGGGATATTGGGTTTGCTTAAAAATTATGAATGACTTTCACCAGCTGATCACAAAATAAGGTGGCCTTGGTCTTGTCAACTCAAACAAGTGAAACTTTTTTATTTTAAGAAATTCCTGTTAGTGAGCACCCTACTCCTGGCAGTGCCTGTGGCTCAAGGAGTAGGGTGCTGGCCCCATGTGCCGGAGGTGGTGGGTTCAAACCCAGCCCTGCTAAAAACTGCAAAAAAAAATTTTTAATTTAAAAAAAAAGAAACTCCTTTGTGTTTACCACTTCTGTGAGGAGCCTATAGTAAGAATAATTAATACTCCACATTTGCAATAAGGAGAAAATCTAGGAAAATTAGATCTTGGCTCAAGAGGTTTTCTAAGAGTCAAAAGTGTTCAAACTGAACCACTAGGGTCTTGGCTAAAAGGGGAAGAGATTAATTCAAGTTTCTAACTTTTGGTTTTAAACATTATTCGTTTTGAGAGTGTTTGATTAAATCTATTTGGATATGTGGTACTTAATTTATGACCTGGGTTAGACTGTCAATAGGTCGCCAGGAAGCACATAGATAACAATAAAACTAACAGGAGAGGTTAGATAGCCAGTCACTTACCAGCACCCAGCCTTACCAGCTTTTGACTAATCACCAGACTCTATTCAATGAACTGGATTTGAGTCTCCATGTAACACCAGATTCTACATCTGTCTATTATTAGTCATGTATAGAGTAAGCTTCTATAAAAGAGACCCCAGAATAAAGCAGCTCAAACACAATCATTTTTTTCCACTCTTTCTCACAAAATAATCTAGAGGAAGAGATCATATAGGCCAGAGCATATAGACCAGACTGTTCTACAAGTACGTCCAAAGACTGAGGTCATGGATAAAGACTGTCATCCTTTTCAGGGAAGTTTCTGACCTTCTCTCACTAGGGCTAATGTCAGCGGCTATTCTGATCATTGTGTTCTAGACAATGAGAAGGCAAAAAGAGGGAAGTGACAGAGAATCAGCATTCATTTTAAAGCTGTGGTTTGACAATAGTATATATTATCTCTGTTTAATCTTTAATATATACTATACTATTAATATATACTATAATATTATATAGTTTATATACTATAATACTATATACTTTAATACATACTATACTATTTGTTTTCTTTAACTACTTCTAATTGTTTCCCTTTAGAGTAATAAATTTTTAAATAAACACACCCACACACATAAACACACACATGCAGTCTTAGTAAGGCATGGCATTGAATAACTTCACTTTAGTTTTCCAGCTTCCTTTTTAGCTAACTATGGCACTGTAACTAGAAACAGAGATAATATATACTATTAAATATTAAATGGAGATATAAAGATTTATATCTCTACTTAAATAGTATATATTATCTCTATGTAATCTTTAATATATACTGTACTATTAATATTTAATGTGGGGATTACCCATTTATATTATATATAATTATATATAATCTTCAATAGATAGTATACTATACTATTAATCTTTAATGTGGGGATTACCAATATCCCTAAGTATTTCTTGCATATTGATCGTATTATTAATAATACTTATTTTCAACCAGTTGTTTGTATAAGGTATACAGTAATACAATTGACTTTTATATGTTGAATATGTATTATCTGATGCATTATCAGATATTCCACGTTGATTATCATGTTATCTCTAATACCATCCATATATTTTACCACTATTTATTTTTCTTGCCTTACCTTATTGCAGTGGCTAGCACATACCATAAAAGGTTCACTATAACTGCTAATATAAAACATCATTGCCTGGATTTGGATTTTAGGGGAAAATCATCTTTCTTTCAGAATTCAGTATGATGTTAGCTAGAAGTTTTTCTTAGATGAATTTTGCCAAGTTGAGGAAATATCCTCTTGTTCATGTTTTGCTGAGAGATTTTATTCTGAAAAAATACTGAAATCTGTCCAATGACTTTTCTGCCTCATGTCGTTTTCAATTTAGTCTGTTGATGAGGTGATGTTATAATTTATTATAACATAATAAATTATATTTATTAAAATTTTGAATGTTCAAAAATTAATCTTGGATTCCTGGGATAAACCTTAATTGATCATAATATATTATCATTTTTTATATTTTTTTGGATCAACATGCTGGTATTTTAATACAAATCACTGTATCCATGTTTATGAAGGAAATCTGTTTCAGTATTCTTTCTCTGTAGTATCTTTGTCTGGTTTTGATAACAGGGTGATGCCGGCTATATAAACTTTTTTATACTTACCACTTTGTTACATAAATGCAGATAGATTGTTTTAACTCAGCCTAGTATCTATCATGCAAATCATACTTAAAATGCACCACGTAGATCAATAGCATGTCCTGTTTTGCTCCAGGATCCCATCCAAGATGCTACTTTATGCTTAGTCATCATGTCCCTTACACTCCTTGTGGCTGTGATGGTTTTTCAGACTTTCCTCACTTTTGATACTCCTAACAATTTTGAGGATTGTTAGGTATTTTGAAAAATATCCCTCAATGGGTCTGATGTTTTACTAATGATTAGACTAGGGTTATGGGTTTTGTGGGAAACACCACATTAACAAATTACATTTTATCTCAGAATATCAAAGATACATATTATCGATATAACTTTTTAGTGTTGCTGTTGATCTTAACCACTTGGCTGAAGCACTATTTATCAGGTTTCTTCACTGTTAAATTATGTACAGCCCACACTTACATAGGGAGAGGGGGGTATCTGCATGAATTATTTGAAGGAATTTTTCTACAAGTAGGATTTGCCCCTCCATCTCATTTATTTATTTATATAATTATTTATTTATATCAGCATGGACTCAGGGATATTTATCTTACATATATATTTTTTATTGTTAAATCATAGCTATGTACATTAGTGCAATCAAGGGGTACAATGTGCTGGTTTTATATACAATCTGAAATATTCTGATCAAACTGTTCATGGCATTTTCTTAGTTATTGTATGTAGACATTTGTATTCTGCACTTAGGTTTCGCCTGTACCCATTCTAAGATGCACCATAGATGTGGCTTCACCCATTTCCCTCCCTCTACCTTAATCTCCCCCATCCCTTCCCCTCCCTTGGCCCTTTCCACATATTCTTGTGCTATAGTTGGGTTATAGCCTTCATATGAAAACTATAAGTTAGCTTCATAGTAGGGCTGAGTACATTGGATACTTTTTCTTCCATTTGAGATACTTTGCTAAGAAGAATATGTTCCAGCTTCATCCATGTAAACATGAAAGAGGTAAAGTCTCCATCTTTCTTTAAGGCTCCATAATATACCATGGTATACATGTACCACAATTTGCTAGTCCATTCGTGGGTTGATGGGCACGTGGGCTTCTTCCATGACTTAGCAATTATGAATTGGGCTGCAATAAACATTCTGGTGTTTATTGCAAAGAAGTCTTTGTTATATTGTGATTTTTGGTCTTCTGGGTATATACCTAGTAAAGAAATTATAGGATCCAATGGCAGGTCTATTTTTAGATCTCTAAGCTTTCACCAAACATCTTCCAAAAGGAATGCATTAGTGTGCATTCCCACCAGCAGTGTAGAAGTGTGTCCATTTCTCCACATCTACGCCAACATCTCTGGTTTTGGGATTTTGTTATGTGGGCTACTCTTACTGGGGTTAGGTGATGTCTCAGAGTAGTTTTGATTTGCATTTCTCTGATGATTAAGGATGATGAGCTTTTTTTCATGTGTTTGTAGATCGTGCATCTATCTTCTTTAGAGAAGTTTCTCTTCCAGTCCTTTGCCCACCCTGAGATGGGATCACTTGTTCTTTACTTGCTAATATGTTTGAGTTCTCTGTGGATTCTGGTTATTAAACCATTGTCAGAGGTATAACCTGCAAATATTTTCTCCCATTCAGAGGGCTGTTTGCTTGCTTTACTATGTTCTTGGCTGTGCAGAAGCTTTTTAGTTTGATCAGGTCCCAGTAGTGTATTTTTGATACTGCTTCGATTGCCTGGGAAGTCCTCCTCATAAAATGTTCACCCAGGCTGATTCCTTCAAGAGTTTTCCCTGCACTTTCTTCAAGTATTTTTATAGTTCGATGTCTTAAGTTTAAATCTTTTATCCAGTGAGAGTCTATCTTAGTTAATGGTGAAAGATATGGGTCCAGTTTCAGTCTTTTACAGATCACCAGCCAGTTCACCCAGCACCATTTGTTAAATAGGGAATCTTTTCCCCACTGAATGTTTTTAATTGGCTTGTCACAGATCAAATAATGGTAGGTAGCTGGATTCACCTCTTGGTTCTCTATTCTGTTCCAGACATCTACTTCTCTGTTTTTATGCCAGTACCATGCTGTTTTGATCACTATCCATTTATAGTACAGTCTCAGGTCTGGTAGCGTGATTCTTCCTGCTTTGTTTTTATTTCTGAGTAATGTTTTGGCTATTCAAGGTTTTTTCTAATTTCATATAAAATGAAGTATTATTTTTTTCAAGATCTTTACAATATGACAATGGAGCTGTAATAGGAATTGCATTAAAATTATATATTGCTTTGGGTAGTACAGACATTTTAATGATGTTGATTCTTCCCAGGCATGAGCATGGTATGTTTTTCCATTTGTTAACATCTTCAGCTATTTCTTTTCTTAAAGTTTCATAGTTGTCTTTATAGAGATCTTTCACGTCCTTTATTTGATAAACTTTCAAATATTTAATCTTCTTTAGCACTACTGTGAAAGGAATAGAGTCCTTGACTGTTTTTTCGGCGTGGCTATTGTTGGTATATATAAAGGCTACAGATTTATGGGTGTTGATTTTGTAGCCTGAGACATTGCTGTATTCCTTGATCACTTATAAAAGTTTTGTAGTAGAATCCCTAGTGTTTTCCAGATATACGATCATGTCATCTGTGGAGTGAAATTTTGATCTCTTCTGATCCTATGTGGGTACCCTTGATCACCTTTTCTTCCCTAATTGCAATGGCTAAAACTTCCATTACAATGTTAAAGAGCAATGGAGACAATGGGCAACCTTGCCTTGTTCATAATCTAAGTGGAAATGATTTCAATGTTACTCCATTCAATACGATATTGGCTGTGGGTTTGCTGTAGATGGCCTCTATTATTTTAAGAAATGTCCCTTCTATACCAATTTTTTTAAGTGTTCTGATCATGAAGTGATGCTGGATATTATCAAAAGCTTTTTTTGCATTAATTGAATCATACAGTCTTTATTTTTTAGTTTGTTTATGTGCTGAATTACATTTATAGATTTACGTATATTGAACCAGACTTGAGAGCCTAGGATAAATCCTACTTGGTCATGGTGTATAAATTTTTTGATGTGTTGTTGGATTCTGTTTGTTAGGATCTTATTGAGTATTTTTGCATCAATATTCATTAGTGATATTAGTCTATAATTTTCTTTCTTTTTTTTTTTTATTGTTGGGGATTCATTGAGGGTACAATAAGCCAGGTTACACTGATTGCAATTGTTAGGTAAAGTCCCTCTTGCAATCATGTCTTACCCCATAAAGTATGACACACACCAAGGCCCCACCCCCTCCATCTGGTTTAGGGACCAAGGTGATGTTTGCTTCGTAGAATGTGTTGGGTAGTATTCGCTTTTTTTGTATATTTTGGAAGAGGATTAGTAATATAGGTACTAATTCTTCTTTAAAGGTTTGGTAGGATTCTGACATAAAGCCATCTGGTCCCGGGCTTTTCTTTTTAGGGAGATTTTATTTTTTTTTTTGGTTTTTGGCCAGGGCTAGGTTTGAACCCGCCACCTCCGGCCTATGGGACCGGCGCCCTACTCCTTGAGCCACAGGCACCACCCTTTTAGGGAGATTTTGTATAGTTGATGCTATTTCAGAACTTGATATAGGCCTATTCAACATTTCCACTTTGTTCTGGCTAAGTCTTGGTAGGTGGCGTACTTTCAAGTATTGGTTGATTTCTTTCAGATTTTCATATTTCTGAGAGTAAAGTTTCTTGTAATATTTGTTAAGGATTTTTTGATCTTCTGAGGGGTCTGTTGTTATTTCATCATTACCATTTCTGATTGATGAAATTAGAGATTTTACTCTTTTTTTCCTGGTTAGGTTGGCCAAAGGTTTATCTATTTTACTGATCTTTTCAAAAAACCAACTTTTGGATTTATGGATCTGTTGTATAATTCTTTTGTTTTCAATTTCATTTAATTCTGCTCTGATTTAGTTATTTCTTTTCTTCTCCTGGGTTTGGGGTTGGAATGTTCTTCCTTCTCCAGTTGCTTGAGATGTCCCATTAAGTTATTAACTTCCTCTCTTTCTGTTTTCTTGAGGACGGCTTGCAGTGCTCTAAATTTCCCTCTTAGGACTGCCTTTGCAGTATACCAGAGGTTCTGATAATCCATGTCTTCATTGTTGTTTTGTTCCAAAAATTTGGTGATTTCCTTCTTAATCTCATCTATAACCCATCTATCCTTCAGCCTAAGGTTGTTTAGCTTCCATGTTTTTGTATGGCATGCAGATTCCTGTTGTTATTGAGTTCAACTTTTATTTCATGATGGTCTGAGAAGATGCAAGGAATAATTTCTATTTTTTTGAAATTTGGTGAGATTAGATTTGTGGCCTAGGATGTTGTCAATTTTGGAGTATGTTCCATGGGCTGATGAGAATGTGTATTCAAATTTGTGTATGAAATGTTCTGTAGATGTCTGTTAAGTCCAGATGTTGAATGGTTAAGTTAAAATCTAAAATTTCTTTGCTTAGCTTCTTTTTGGAGCATCTATCCAACACTGCTAAAAGGGTGTTAAAATCTCCAACTACTATGGAACTGGAGGAAATTGAGTTGCTCCTGTCTATAGAGTTTCTCTTATAAATTGAGGTGCATTCTGGTTGGGTGCATAAATATTAATAATTGAAATCTCATCATATTGAGTATTACCTTTAACAAATATGAAGTGTCCATCCTTATCCTTCCTTATTTTGGTTGGTTTAAAGCCTATTGTATCTGCGAATAGGATTGCAAGGCCTGCTTTTTTCTGCTTTTCATTTGCCTGGAGTATAGATGACCATCCCTTCACCTTGAGTCTATATTTGTCTTTTAATGTAAGATGAGATTCTTGTATGCAGCAGATATCTGGCCTGAGTTTTTGTATGCAGTCAGCCAACCTGTGCCTCTTTAGAGGACAATTTAAACCATTCACATTAATTGAGAATATTGATAAGCCTTTTGAGAGTCTGGTGGTCATTTTTAATCCTTTTGCAACTGTGGAAGGTAGAATTTGATCAAAATTTTCTGGGTGGGTTTTGTTTTGTGGTGAAGGATTACCCTGGTCTTTATGGACGAAAGGTCTGAGAATATCCTGGAGAGCTGGTTTAGTTATGGCAAATTTCTTCAACATGTGAATGTCATTAAAGTATTTAATTTCTCCATCATAAATGAAAGTCAGTTTAGCTAGGTATAGGATCCTGGATTGAAAGTTACTTTTTTTTTAGGATATTAAAAGTCGATAACCATCCTCTTCTAGCTGAAAAGGTTACAGCAGAGCGATCTGCAGTTATTCTAATATTCTTCCCCTTGTAGGTGATGGTTTTCTTTTGTCTGGCTGCTTTCAGAATTTTCTCCTTCATATTAACTTTAGTGAAATTGATTATGATGTTTCTGGGGGATGTCTTATTCGGGTTGAATCATGCTGGAGTTCTGAAACTCTCTGCTATCTGAATTTCAGAATCTCTTGGCATGTCTGGAAAGTTTTCTTTCATAATCTCATGGAGAAGAGACTCTGTACATAAGTACAATCTCCCAGCATCATTATATTATCCAAATACATTTGACTTTCATTTTTTATTTCATACCCTTTTCAGCATCTTTACTGAGTGAGACATACTATTCTGTGAGCTCTTTTTTCGACAAACCCTGTTAAGAGTTAGATTCAGTCTAAGTATGCACATTAAAGTTTTTGAAACTTTTCATTAATAAGTTCTGTTACAGTTTCTACTACATGTAAGCAATCAATAAATAGTAATAAACTAAGTGAAATAGATCCATGATGATTCCAGGAAAGAGTTTAATGTTTATAGGTATAAAAGCTATAAAATATAGAGGCAGAAAGCCGAATAAAGTGCTTTATTTTTTTCAAGTTAGCATTATGATAAGGGAAATGCAACTGCTGCACATATTTGTCAGAGCAATCACCAATATTTTTCTTTCATTTGGGAGAAGTAAAACCCTTAATTTTTATCCCTGGAAGGCTTTCTCTCTTGCCGTTGTTCTTTACCTTGCATGCAAATACTTTTTGTCCTTAAAAGCTGACTATCACTTTCAAAATCATTTCAGAAGGATGTACTGTAAGGGTTTTTTACCTTGCTAACAAAGATACCTCACTGGGGCATTTTCAATATAATTTGGCTCTTGCATGAAAAAGAGCCAAATTATATTGAAATATAGACATGGCCAGATAAAAACAATTTTATTCAATTCTACATTATGTGTTTGTCTTTAAAATTCAATTTCTGCGGTAGGACTTCTTCACTAGTGCCTGACTAAGCAACTCATCAAGAGGTTTTATTTCTCACATTTCTGAATCCAGGTGAAGCTAGTTTGACGATCTCTGCTCACACAAAGTGCAATTAGACACATTTTGTATTTCTTTTCTTACTTAGATTGGGATACTTCGTATATTTCCCCAAAATGGTTATTATCAGATCTACATCCCTCTACATCCCTTCATCCCTCACTGGTTGAAGGAATATTCAACCAGTGTTCATTCTGTTGTCTGTGGTATAGTTTAGACATAACTTTATTTCTGAGTGTCTTCTTCTTGATAAGAAACAAAAGTTTTGCTCTCTGATACTTTTTTAACTAAATATAGATAGAGCATTATATCTTAATTGAGCCTAATATCCATCATGCAAGCATACTTCAAACTCCCCACGTAAAGCAATGTCAAATGCATGCAATGTGGGCTTAAAAGAAATGAATTCATGAATGGTTCAATTGAGGGATACAACCACCTTACAGTACATAAACTACACTGTGTGAATATACATATCTCCTAATTTTTGAATCTGCATTAACAATTTTCATAAATCATCTATTGTAGAGAATGAATGTTTATTAAGTAATCTAGCGGTAAACTATTAGTACTGAAATAAAGAACAATACAGTGCCTTGAAGAGCTCTTAGAAGATGACTTAAACCTTGAGAGTATTTGACTAATGCAGTGAGTAATCCACTCAGCTATTTCTTCTCCTGCATATAAAATAATTTTCCTACTACACTTGTACTCAATTATATAAGCCTCTAGTTATCTCCAGTAGAAACTGAAAAATGAAAAAGTGAGATTAAGTGATCATGTTTGTATCTAAGGCCTACCCTGGCATTTTTAGATTAACAACAAAAATACATATGTAATCTATAATTCATAATTATCCATACATCTCAAAACCTCTGTATGCCTAATAAATTATACGGTAATGACAACATTCTAAAGTCTTAAAATCATACAGAAAAATGTAAATTGAGAGGAAAGTCTTAAAATCATACAGAAAAATGTAAATAGTTGGACAATAGGTTTTGCAGGGAGAATGTAATTGAATTGAAATTCTTTAGGCTACAGAATAATGGATTGCAAGTGACTTGTGGTTGAATGTAGAAAATATAACTTTGAAAGAGAATGACAACTTGTTATGCATCTCCCGAGGAAAAAAATTAGTTAATTAAATTTGGCAATTTCTTCTTCCATTTTCACCTCTGCTGCCACCTCTGTTTCCATCTTTTCAGAATGAATAAAGTAATTGAAATATAAATAGAGCAATATCATTTTGAGGTATGCATATCTAATCGTTTTAACACTGTAATTAAAGTATTTCCCTTCCATGTGATAATAAGATAAGATAGCATGTAGTAAATTTCTCATGATGTGCTTAAAAAGATTAAAATAAAAAAAAAACCCACTGGTCATTGCAGTTATTCATCAAATAATGTCCTATATGTTTAAGTGAAAAACAGATAAAAAGACAATTAACAATATAACAGTTATTTTTAGGGGGTGGAAGAATATATTATTTTAAACAAGTAAAAAGAGATGTCATAAAAGGGAGAGAGAAAGTTTTTGAACACAATAATTCTTTTTTTATTAATATTAAATCATAGCTGTGTACATTAATGTGATCATGGGACACCATACACTGGTTTTATAAACAGTTTGACACATTTTCATCACACTGGTTAACATAGCCTTCCTGGCATTTTCTTAGTTATTGTGTTAAGACATTTATATTCTACATTTACTAAGTTTCACATGTACCCTTGTAAGATGCACCACAGGTTATTCTACCAATGCACACAGAAACTTCCTTTAGAATATAGTTTTGTTTGGTTGTTTGATTGCTTACTATTCCATCCTGAAACTTCTGTCTGTTTTTATAAATTGCTCATTGACAACCTGTCAACAAATCACATGGAGCCCAAGGCTTTCTCTTCTGTGTTGATTTCTTTAATATTATCTGCTTCATCTGGACATAAAAATACAGCTGCATTTCCGGTTTTCCCAAACCAGATTTTTGTGTTTAGAATACTCCTGTTATTTCCACACCCCAGAGTTTTCAAAATCCTGCTGTGATAGGCAGAATTCTAAGGTTGCTTCTGAGGTTTGCATCCCTTTGGTACACACATCCAGTGTGATCTTTTATTGAGTATGGACATGACTTAAACGTGGTGACAAAAGGATTTGGGGGATGTCAGTAAGGGCCAACCACTCGGTTTTGATTTAATAAAAGAAATTATTCTCTAGGTGGGCCTGATTTGATCAGACAAGAATCTTTAAATAGGATGAGAGTTTCCAGTTGGTCATGAAGTGCCTTGCTGTGGGGGAGTTGCCAAAGGTTAGGGAACTCTGTAGCCTCCAGCATCCGAAAGTGGCCCCTGGCCTACAGCTAACAAGAATAATGAGAAATTTGATCCTCCAGTGCAAGGAACTAAACTGCCAAAACATGTGAACTCAGAAATGGACCCTGAGCTACAGAATAGAACATAGCTCGACCAATGTTTCAATGTCACGTGAGACCCTGAGCAGAGTACTCAGCCCTTTCATCCCAGGACTTGTGACCTACAGAACAATGATATAATGATGTGTTTTAATTCATTAAAATTATTACCTTTAGTGGGAATTTTTGCACAACAATACATATGCCCAAATGAGATCTGGAAATCTAGAAATTGGCCTTTCTTTTGCCTTTTATGTTTTAGTCATTCAGTAACCACACACACCACACTCACACACCACACACATACACACCCTGCACCACACACACACATGCTCAATTAAGAAATAAATAAAACAGGGAATTAGACTATTGACATTTCATTTCTCATATTCTAAAATGACAGCTTTCCATATCTTTTGTCACTTTCCTCTTGTGCATAAATAGTGCAAACAACTAAATCAAACAGACAGTGCTTGAGATGGAGAAGCTAAAGAGATATCTATATCAGTTCTGGAAAATCTTAATGAAATACTACTTGTAATTTTGCCTTGGCATCACTCACACCTTGTATGTACACATGCATAGAGAAAAACTCACACTGTGGCCTGCATCACCCTCCCTGTCTGTCTCATTCCACCGTGTCTGGTTGTAGCCTCAATACCCCAGAAGACCGGCCAAATTCCATGACTCCCATTGGACATAAACTCTAACTTCTGCGGTTAGTCACCTTTCAAGGTCCAAACTCTATTTTCATTATCTTTGCTACTAAATAGTTGTTGGCAGGAAGTAAAAAGAAAAAAAAAATGATGACAAATATACTGCTGTACCACTCCTGCAATATTTTTTTTCTTCTTTCCTATAAACCCTGTAAACTGCCCTGCCAGTGATTTCACCCTCTGCTCTGCCCGATAAAGCACAGACAGCTAAAACTAAGATTATTTGCTTTCCTCTTTGAAATACATCCTAAAAATATATCAAAATGTTATCACTAATAAATTTCCCCTTACGCAATGTGAGATAGACATTTTCCTGCCATTTTATGCCAGCAATGGATTTACAAAGGTTACACCACTTCACAGAAATGCCTGCTTCAGTTGAAAGTTGTCCACAGAAACTCTTTGAAAATGATAAATTTAAGCAAAGCTTGCTTCAAAATCCTTTTCAAAATGTAATTTTTTTTTTAGAATTCTACCTTTACAATTCCCCTAAACCACCCCTTTTGTTTTTCAAATCACTTTTCTCTCATTCCAAACACAGGGATGATAATGACAGATAACTGGCACCAAGTATCCTGCTTACCCAGTTGACTTTAATTAATTACCACAGTGCCAGTCTGCAAATATTTGGCCTTAGCTGTTGCAATTATGAAAGCATATACAAAAGCTTTATCTGGACGCTTGTGTACGAAGTGATTTCTGCAATTTTTGAGCAATAGATCAGTGCACTATTGACTAAATTATGTAAGGTGGGGAAATGGAGAGAGGTTTCTGATTACTTCGTTACACAAAAGCATTAGAAACCACAAAACGGTCACAGAGAAAGACCATTAACATTCGCAGAGTGAGTTCGGTGAAAGTGCGTTCTAGTTGCTCAATTCCAAGAGTGAAGGAAAGTCTCGCAGCAGCTGAATTTCAAAGTAATAGCTTCCACATAAAGCACCGTGTTGTGGGAAAGTTTTGCATATATTCATCATGTACTCATGTGCTATAAAATGACTGTTTTCCTGTTTCAAAATGGGCAGCAGCCTAATGAGAATTTTGGCAGAAATTGTTTTCTCCTATCCATTATAAACGACTTCTGCATTATATCCGTTCTCTTAATGAGTAGTGTGAAATGTCAGATGCTGAAAGGAAAGGGAACACGTTTGTGTATTGTTAGCTCTGCAATGAATTCAGACCCATATGGCAAAAATATTGTGACTTAAATCCATCTTACAAAAGCCAAACCAGACCTGAAGAATAGGAATTGAAATATCTGATTGCACATTCACACAAGCACAAGCAATCAGCTAGCCCAAAGAAAGAGAGCGCGCGAGCTCTGGAGGGAGGGGGAGAGAGGTATTTCCTAATTTCCAACAGCATTCTGTTTTCCGGAATGTCTTCCAGGCCTTAGGACATGACAATCATGCTGCCTGCCCCATCCCTCTCCCCATATCACTGCATCCCTGTTAGTATTTCAGTGGAAAACACACCTGCCTAAATGTCTGATGCTTTCCACTAAATGCCTGCACAATACGGCTAAATGCGCTGAAAAGACCTTCCAAGCATGTGCTTGAAATGCACTGAGAGCAGCATTTTAATGCAAAAATGACAGAAAATGTAATCTAAAGGAAAACCTCTAACAAAGCCATAGCCAGATGGTGTTCTTTATTGGGGGCCAGCTCATATTTCTGAGCTTTTGAAAATGCCACAGCTTATTGCTGCTCAATTCTCGAGTTACATCCTAAATTTGGGAAAAACCCTTCCCATGTGAATATTATGATCCCTTCACATTTGTCTTGTGATTTAACATTTGGAAAATCCTTTCAATTTGGGGGTTGTACAGATAACACATGTTCATAGAACGGCATGTTTCACTAGAAAAATAGAGAAGCAGTAAGAAAAATGTAAAAGTAAAAATTCGAAGTAAAATATTACTGAACATGCTGGGGGGGTTTGCTTTATAAGTTTGTCTATGCATTAAGATATATATTGTTCTATCTAGCAAGGCTGCAATAAATATTCTCACACATATAATAGTGTACTCATTAAAATATTTGCTTAAGTTCCTAGAATAGATCCACTGAGAGAATTTCTGTAAATCTAATAACACATACAACCAATTATACAAAAATTTTGCATTTATTCAAACAGCCAAAGAGGATGTAAAAGTTCTTATCACCACAAATCCTCAGCAACAACACTAGGTATTCTTATATAGACAGAAAGTATAAGATTAGCCCATATCACAAAATCCCAAAACCAGAGATGTTGGCGTGGATGTGGAGAAAAGGGAACACTTCTACACTGCTGGTGGGAATGCAAAGTAATACGTTCCTTTTTGGAAAGATGTTTGGAGATCACTTAGAGAACTAAAATAGACCTGCCCTCGACCCTACAATTCCTCTACTAGGTATATATCCAGAAGACCAAAAATCACATTATAAAAAAGATATATGTACCATAATGCTTATTGCAGCCCAGTTTGTAATTGCTAAGTCATGGAAGAAGCCCAAGTGCCCATCGATCCACGAATGGGCTAATAAATTGTGGTATATGTACACCATGGAATATTATGCAGCCTTAAAAAAGATGGAGACTTACCTCTTTCATGTTTACATGGATGGAGCTGGAACATATTCTTCTTAGCAAAGTATCTGAAGAATGGAAGAAAAAGTATCCAATGTACTTAGCCCTACAATGAAACTAATTTATAGCTTTCATATGAAAGCTACAACCCAATTATAAACTAAGAGTATGGGGAAGGGGGAGAGAGAGGGGAGGGAGGGAGTAAGACGGGCAGAGGGAGGGTAAGTAAGTGGTCACCTACAGTGCATTTTACAAGGGTGCATGTGAAACTTACTAAATGTAGAAAATAAATGTCTTAACACAATAACTAATAAAATGCCAGGAAGGTCATGTTAACCAGTTTGATGAAAATATTTCAAATTGTATATAAAACCAGCACATTGTACCCCATGACTGCATTAATGTACACAGCTATGATTTAATAAAAAAAAGACAGAAAGTAGCTCTTGTGAGTTTTTTAATTTTATTGTTTGCTTTTTTAAAATATGAATTATAGTTTTATACATTTATGGGATACCAAGTGATGTTATAACTTTTAATAACATGGAATTATTAAAACAACCTAATTCATATATTCATCATCTCAAATATTTAACTTTTTGTAATGAGAACATTTGAAATTTATTCTTTTAGAGATATTGAAATGTACAGTACTGAGTTATTAACTATATTCATCATGTTGTACAACTGTTCTCAAAAAAGAAATCAAACTTACCCCTCCTAGCTGACTGGACTTTGAATTCTTAGACTATCATCTCTCTGTTCAACTCCCTCCCCAGCGTCTGAAATATTCAGACCATTCCACTCTTTGGTTCTATGAGTTCAGTTGTTTTTTGATTCCACATGTAAGTGAAGACTTACTCAATTCTTAATTGAATTACTAATTTTCTATCTGTAGAGTTGAGTTCCTTACATATTTTAGATGTTAATGTCTTATCAAATATAAGGCTTGAAAATATATTTCTGAATCTATCGGATTTCTCTTCACTATGTTAACTGGTTTTGTGGTGAAGATGCTTTTTATCTTGATGTAATCCCATTTATCTATTTTCTATTTTGTGGCCTATGCTTTCAAGATATAATCTAAAAAGTCATTTCCTAGGCCAATGACATGTAGTCTTTCTGTTATGTTTCCTCTGCTTTTACAGTTTCAGATATTAGGTTGTCTTTAATCCATTTTGATTTGATTTTTATATATGGTGTGAGGTAATATCCAATATTATTCTTTTGCACATGGATATCCACTTTTCACAACAGCATTTATTAAAAAAGGACTTTTCCCACTGCCTATTTGTGACACCAATGGACCAAATATGTGTGGGTTCATTTCTGGGCTCTCTGATCTGTTGTATTGGTCTATGTGTCTATTTATGCCAGTACTATGTGGCTTTAATTACTATCATTTTTTTATTAAATCATAGCTGTGTACATTAATGCAGTCATGGGGTACAATGTGCTGGTTTTATATACAATTTGAAATATTTTCATCACACTGGTTAACATAGCCTTCATGGCATTTTCTTAGTTATTATGTTAAGACATTTATATTCTACATTTAGTAAGTTTCACATGTACCCTTGTAAGATGCCCCATAGACGTGGCCTAAATTACTCTCGCTTTGTAGTATATTTTAAAATGTGGTAGTGTGTGATGTATCTAGTTTTATTCTTGTTCAAAAACTGCTTTGGCTATTTGAAATTTTATATGGTTCCATAGGGATTTTAGGACTTTTGTTATGTATGAATGACACTGAATTTTTAAAAGAGATTGGATTGAAACTGTAGATAACTTTGGGTAGTATGAACATTTTAACAATATTGAGTTTTCCAATCCATGAATATGTTGACTTATGTGTGTCTTCCATTTCTTTCACTAATATTTCATAATTTTCAGTGTTTTCAGTCTTTCACCTTTGATGAAAGGTATCTTTAAGTATTTTTCCTTGTAGCTATTTGTGAATGAATTTTACTTTTCAAAAGTTTATTGTTAATGTAGAAAAATGATACTAATTTCTGTATGTTTATTTTGTATCCTGTAATTTTACTGAAATTTTTGATGGGTTTTAACAGTTTTGTGGTGGAATCTTTAGGGTTTTCTATACGTAAGATTAAGTCATCAGCAAACAGCAATAGTTTCTCTCCCTTTTTTTTCTTTTCTTTTTTGTTTGCTACTTAGATGTCTTTCGTTTCTTTCCCTATGAAGACTTCCAATACTATATTAAAAGAGGTAGTGAGCATGAGCATCCTTGCCTTATTCCAGATCTTAGAAGAAAGGGTTCCAATTGTTCACCATGGAAGATAATGTTTACTGTGGGCTCATTATACATGTTCTTTATTGTATTGATGTACATTACTGTTATAACTAATTTTTTGAGCATTTCTATGATAAAAGGATATTGAATTTTGTCAAATTATTTTTCTTCATCTGACGATATTATAAAATGTTTTTTGTCTCTCATTTCTTAAAGTGTTGTATCTCATTGGTAATGCTGAACAACCCTTGCACCTGAGGGATAAATCCCGCTTAACCAGAACAAATTGTCCTTTCAACATTTTGTTAAATTTGATTGGCTAGTATTTTATTGAAAACGTTTGTATCTATGTTCCTTTGTAGTTTTGTTTTCTTGTGATGCGCTGCCTAGCTTTGGATTAGGGTGATTATGTCCTCACAAAGAGAGGTTGGATTTAGAAGTTTTCTTTGTTTTAATTTTTTGGAAAAGTTTGTAGATATTTAGTATTAGTTCTTGTTCAAATATTTAGAAGAATTTAGCAGTGAAACCATGAGGTCCTTGATTTTATTTATGGAAACTTTATTACTAACTAAATTTTATTATTTTTATTTTTTCAAATTAATGTGAAAGTACAAATATTTAGGTTACATTGTTCTCGCTTCCAAGGTAACTTCAAGTTGTAGTCGAGCCCTTCAACCAGGGGATGTGCTGAACACTCTCATATTCTGCACATTAGATCCAGCCAATTACCCTCCCTCCTCTTACCTCTTCTATCCCTCCTCTCCCCTCCCCCTTACTAGACCATATTTGTGCTTTATAATTCGTATTGGCATGTAATTGCTTATATGTTGGTTTCATATTAGTATCGAGTACATTGGATTTTTTTTTTCCATTCTTGAGATGCTTTACTAAGAAGAATATGTTTCAACTCCATCCAGGTAAACATAAAAGACATAATGTCTCCATCTTTTCTTATGGCTGTATAGTACTCCACAGCATACCTATGCCACAGTTTGCTAATGCTTTCATGGATTGATGGGTATTTGGGTTGCTTCTACAACCTTGCAATTATGAATTGAGCTGCAATAAACATTATGGTGCAAATGTCTTTGTGATAAAATGATTTTTCTTCTTCTGCTTAGATACCTAGTAATGGAATTGTGGGATCAAATGAAAGGTCAACTTTTAGTTGTTTTAGAAGTTTCCGTACTCTTTCCATAAAGTTGTATTAGTTTGTAATCCTACCAGCAGTGAAAAAAAATGTTCCTTTCTCTCCATATCCATGCCACTATGTGCATATTTGGGACTTTGTGATGTGGGCTTATCTTACTGGAGTTAGATGATATCTCAGAGTGGTTTTGATAATTAAAGATGATGAGCATTTTTTCATGTGTTTGTCGACTATTTGTCTGTCATCTTCAGAGAAATTTCTGTTCAAGTCTCTTGGCCACTTTAAATAGGGTTGTTTGCTCTTTTATTGTTGATTAATTGAGTTCTCTGTAGATTCTAGTTATCGAGCCTTTATCAGATTCCTAAAATGCATTAATCTTCTCCCATTCCAAAAGCCGTTTACTTTGGTTGTGGTATGTTTAGCTGTGCAGAAGCTTTTTAGCTTGATCAAATCCCATTTATTTTTGGTGTTATCACAATTGCTGGGGTGGGGGGAAGTATTCCTTATAAAATCTTTCCCCAAGCCAATATTTTCAGTGCTTTCCTGACACTCTCTTCTAGCATTTTTATAATTTTGTGTCTTAAATTTAAAATCTTTTATCCAGTGAAAATCAATTTTTGTCAATAGTAAGAAGTGTGGGTCCAGTTTTAGTCTTCTACATGTGACTACTTCTCCCAGAACCATTTATTAAATACAGATTCTTTCTGCAGTGCATGTTTTTGTTAGGCTTATCCAGGATCAAATGACGATATGTGGCCGAGTTCATCTCTAGATCCTCTATTCCAGGAGTCCTCAAACTTTTTTTTTTTTTGTAGAGACAGAGTCTCACTGTACCGCCCTCGGGTAGAGTGCCATGGCGTCACACGGCTCACAGCAACCTCTAACTCTTGGGCTTACGTGATTCTCTTGCCTCAGCCTCCCGAGCAGCTGGGACTACAGGCGCCCGCCACAACGCCCGGCTATTTTTTTGTTGCAGTTTGGCCGGGGCTGGGTCTGAACCCACCACCCTCGGTACATGGGACCAGCGCCCTACCCACTGAGCCACAGGCACCGCCCTTTCTGCTATTTCTTCTCTCAAGATTTCACAGTTCTCTTTATAGAGAACTTTCACGTCTTTTGTTAAATGAATTCCCAGGTATTTCATCTTCTTTGGAGCTACTATAGAAGGTATAGAGTCTTTGATTTTATTTTCAGCTTGACTGTTATTGGTAAGGCCACTGATTTCTGGGCATTGATTTTGTATCCTGGGATGATGCCACATTCCTTGATCCCTTCTAAGAGCTTTGTAGTTGACTCCCTGTGGTTTTCCAGGTATAAGATCGTGGTATAAGATCTCATTGACAAAGAGAAAGAGTTTGACCTTGTCTGTTCCCATTTCAATACCCATGATCTCCTTCTCTTTCCTGATTGCAATGGCTAGGTCTTCCAGTACTATGTTGAATACCAGTGGGCATGCTTGTCTAGTACCAATTTTGAGTGGAAACACTTTCTATTTTACTCTATTCAATATGATGTTGGCTGTGATTTTGTTAGATGGTCTCTATCAGCTTAAGAAATGTCCCACTAAACCCTATTTTCTTAAGTGTTCTTCTCAAGAAAGAATGACAGATATTATTGGGGCGGTGCCTGTGGCTCAAGAAGTAGGGCGCCGGTCCCATATGCCAGAGGTGGCGGGTTCAAACCCAGCCCTGGCCAAAAACCAAAAAAAAAAAAAAAAAAAGAATGACAGATATTATCAAAAGCCTTTTCTGCATTAATTGAGAAAAATCATATGGTCTTTGTTTTTGATTTTATTTATGAATACATTCATGGATTTGCTTATATTGAACCAATCTTGCATCTCTGCAATAAAACCTACTTAATCATGATGCATAACTTTTTTAATGTTTCACTGTACCCTACTTGCTGAGATGCTATCGAATACGCTTACATCAATATTTATTAATGATATTGGCCTATAATTTTCTTTTTTTCATTGAGAACATTCTTGGTTTTGGAATCAGGGTGATATTTGCTTCATAAAAATTATTTGGAAAGAGTTCTTCCTTCTCTATATTTTAGAATAGATTATGCCATATAGGTACTAGTTCCTCTTTGAAGGTTTGGTAGAATTCTGGTGTTAAACCATCTGGTCCAGGGCTTTCCTTTCTTGGAAGATTTTTTATAGTTCATGCTATTTCAGTGCTTGATATAAGTCTATTCAAAATGTCTAATTCTTTTTGGTTGAGTTTAGGAAGGTGGTATGATTCCAGGTATTAGTCCATTTCCTCTGCATTTTCATATTTCTGAAAATAGAGTTTTTGTAGTAATAGTTAAGCATCTTTTGTATTTTTGTGGTATTTGTTTTTATTTTCCTTTATCATTTCTGATTGAAGTTATTACAGACATTACTTTTCAGTTTCTTATTGGTTTGACAAAGGGTTTATTTATTTTTTTAATCTTTTCAAAGAACAAACTTTTTGTTTCACTGATATCCTGAATGTTTCTTTTGTTTCCATTTTCATTTAAGTCTACTCTAATTTTTCTTATTTCTTTTCTTCTGCTTGGTTTGGGGTTGGATTGTTTTTCCATTTTCAGATGCTTGAGATGGTCCATTGTGAACTTGTTCTCTTTCTGTTTTCTTCATGAAGGCTTCCAATGCTATAAATTGCCTGTTATGACTTCCTTTCAAGTATCTCACATGTTTTAATAGTTTGAGGCTTCATTATCATTTTGTTCAAGAAATCTCATGATTTCTTTCTTACTCTCATCTTTGACCCAGCTGTGGTTCAGCATAAGGTTATTTATTTTCCACAACTTTATTTGGGTATGAAGATTTCTATTGCTTTTAAGTTCAACTTTTATTCTGTGATCATCCAAGAAGACAAAAGCAATAATTTCTATTCTTTTGAATTAGTTGAGGTCATACTTATGTCCAATTATATGATTAAGTGGGGGCTGATGAGAAGAATGTGTATTCAGTTTTATTAGGATGAAATGTTCTGTATAAATTTATAAAGTCCATTCGTTCCAGGTTCATCTTTAAGTCCATTATTTCTTTTTTTAGTTTCTGCTTGGAGAATCTGTACAGTATTGTTAAAGAGGTGTTAAAATTTCCAACTATTGTCTTGGTGCCCAAGACAACTTTCCAACTATTGTCTCAGTGGTTAGGGCACCAGCCACATACACCATGGCTGGAGGTTTGAACCAAGCCCTGGCCTGCTAAACAACAGTGACAACTACAAGAAAAAAATAGCTGGGTGTTGTGGTGGGCACCTGTAGTCCCAGCTATTTGGGAGACTGAGGCAAGAGAATCACATAACCCAAGAGTTTGAGGTTGTGTGACCTGTGACACCATGACACTCTACTGGGGGTGAAACAGTAAGACTCTCTCTCAAAATAAATAAATAAATAAAATCTCGAACTACTATAGTGCAGGAAGATATCATGTTGTTCAGATCATTTAGACTTTCTTTTATAAATTGAGGAGCATTCAGGTAGGGTGTGCAAATGTTAATTATTGAAATCTCTTCTTGTTGTGTGCTTCCCTTGACAGGTATATAGTGTCCATCCTTGTCTTTGCTTATTTTTGTTGGTTCAAATTCAGTTGTATTTGCAAATAAGATTGCAACCCCTGCTTTTTCCTGATTTCCATTTGCCTGGATTATTGTTTTCCAGCCCTTCATCCTGAGTCTTATTTTATTCTTTGATGTTAGGTGTATTTCTTGGAGACAACAGATCTAAGGCCTGAGCTTTTGTATCCATATAGCCAGCCTGTGCCTCTTTAGAGGGGATTTCAAGTCATTCACTTTTATTGAGAGAATTGATAGGTATAGTAATGTTTTGGTCATCTCATTTTTCAGAATTCCAGAGCTTATTTTTATCCCTGTACTAAGGTGGCAGGTAGGCTTTGTTCTTTAATTTCTGTGTATATTTAGTTTGGTGATAGATGATCATGCTGGTCATTATGAAGAATGGGTCTAAGTACTTCCTGTAGAATTGGTTTTGTTATGGCAGATTTTCTCAACATTTGGATGTCAGTAAAATATTTGATTTCTTCATCACAAATGAAACTTAGTTTAGCAGTAAATAGGAACCTCGGCTGCAAGTTGTTTTGTTTAAGAAGGTTAAAAGGCAGCAATCACCCTCTTCTGGCTTGAAAATTTTCAACTAAGAGATCTGTAGTCATCCTATATTTTTCCCTTTGTAGGTAAAACTTTTCTTCTGCCTGGCTACCTGCAGGATTTCCTCCTTCATATTAATTTTGCAAAGTTAATAACTATGTGTGTAGGAGATGCTTTGCTTGGATTGAGTTGTACTAGGGTTCTGAAACTATCTACTATCTGAATTTCTATGTCTCTCGCAATGTTTTGGAAATTTCCACCACAACATCTTGGAGTAGAGCATCAGTGCCTTTAGCACCATCCTCTTCTTCGGGATTCCCTATAATTCTGATGTTTGACTTTTTGGAATGATCCCATAACTCTCTCAGGAAAAATTCCGGTTTTGTTCTCCTTTTTTCCTGCCTCTTTGAATGACGGGGATAATTCAAAACTCTTATCTTCAATTTCTGAATTTCTTTCTTCTCCATGTTTTACTCTATTACTGGGGGTTTCTACTGTGTTTTGAAGCTCCTCAAATGCCTCTTAAATTCCTTAAGCTCTGCTATATCTCATTACATCCATAACCTTGATGACTTTTTCTTTAAATTCATTAATTTCTTGAAACAACTTTGAAGTATTTTTTTGATTTCTATTTACATCACCTTCTCAATTCTAAGCATTTTGTCATCCATATTCTAAATTCTATTTCTAACATTTCAATAATTTCTCTGTGGGTGGTATTTTCTGCTGCATTTCCCTTGTAATCTCTTGGGGGAGTTCCTCTGCTCTGATTTTTCATGTTATAAGAATTCTGCTGGTTCCTCCCCATGAATATTTTCAGCTTTTAAAAAATACGTATTAATTATACTTATTTAGTTGAAATGATAAGTTTTTCCTGAATATTTAGAGATAATCTAATTTGGGACCCTTAGGAATACTGCTGAATATTTTGCAGTTAAAATTGGTGGCATGAGACCAGATTGGAAGGCCACAGGAACTGGAGCTATCCACCTCTTCCCCTATAAGCTAGAGCTTGTGCTTACTGCATTTCCCCTACAGCCTCACAAAGCTCCTTTTCAGGGCTGCAGCCATAGTCTCTAAGGGCTGGCTTGGTGAAATAGCACAACCTGGTTCTGTCCTGGTGTCAGCCTGCCCTGTACCCAATCCTAAGGAATTGCAATATTTTGCTGAAATCTCTGCTGATCTAAGATACAAACACCCACAGTCCCACCCCCATTGGCAATAACTGGAGAAGGGGAATCCATGGGCAGACCCACTGAATCTTCTGCTTACTTCTCTAACTTCCTCCAAGGCTGCTCAAAGTCATATAAGTGGTAATCCTGAATCCCCAGACAGTGGCAGTGAAAGAGCAACAATCTGCAGATGATTCTGTCTGAGAGTTTTAGTTAAACTCATTCAGACAGCATGAGCAGCACCTACTCTAACAAATTCAACGAGTTGCCATGGGAGAACAAGAATGGGAGAACAAGAATCCATAGGCAGTTCTCACTAAGGTTCCCAGGGGCTGGGGAAGGGTCTCTTCTTCCCTTGGGAAGTGGGAAAGGGAGTCAGGAGAGATCACACTTCTCCACACCAAGGTCAGAACTGCAGTGCTACTGTTTCTGGGCTACCACTCAATGACCCACATAATGCTTCAAGCCTCTCAGTGAACTCACCAAATACTCTAGCCTCTGCAGGGGGCTGTCTCTGTCAGGCAAACAGATAGTTGGACAGTTAGGCTGAAAGTTCAGAACTGTGGAGAGAATATTTGTTCACCTCTGTGACCTCTGTGCCAGGCAGGATGGAGCCTGGGCTTAGAGGTGGAACTTCCCAGGTGTAGCAGGACCAGGACATTGCAGCTGTCTCCAATGGGATGGGGTGCGAGATCCTTTGTTCCATGATCACTTGCAGAAAGGCCACCACTCCTTGGCAACAGGCACCTTCTAATCAGTCACTCCATATCTGATCTTTGTTATCTTTCATCCTATTTCTTGGCCTCACAGCTTTTCTCAGTGGAGATGATGTACACCTCACTTTCTTTTCCTTACGCTCAACTCCCCACCTTCTTTAACTCTACTTTAGTCCAATTTCTCTCCTGGTAAGGAGCCTCTGGTGAAAGCTGCCTCTAGTCATCCATCTTTCCCCCTCTGGATATAAATTTTATTTTAAATTTTAGTTCATTTTCAATGAAGGAATATTCTTATTATTAATTAAATCTCTTAAATCCTTGTCAGTCTACTTAGAGTTTCTATTCCTTTATAAGTAAGTCTTTTTTTTTTTTTTTTTGTAGAGACAAGAGTCTCACTTTATGGCCCTCCGTAGAGTGCAGAGGCGTCACACGGCTCACAGCAACCTCCAACTCCTGGGCTTAAGCGATTCTCTTGCCTCAGCCTCCCGAGTAGCTGGGACTACAGGCGCCCGCCACAACGCCCAGCTATTTTTGGTTGCAGTCGGCGGGGCCGGGTTTGAACCCGCCACCCTCGGCATGTGGGCCTGGCGCCTTATCGACTGAGCCACAGGCGCCGCCCTATAAGTAAGTCTTAATAGGCTTTATATATCTAGAAATGTATCCATTTATTCTGGGTTATCCAATTTGTTGGCATATAATTGCTCATAATAGTCTCTAATGATCTTTCATATTTTTATAATATCATTTGTAAAGTTTCCTCTTCATTTCTGATTTTGAGTCTTTTCTATTTTTAAGTCAGTTTAGGTAAAAATTTATCAATTTTATTTTTAAAAAACAATTTAATTTTATGATCCTTTCTCTAACCTATATTTCATTTATTTCTGCTCAGATTTTTATCTTTTCTTTTCTCTTCTAACATTGAATTTAGTTTTCTTCTCATTTTTAAAAAATTTTTAAATTTAAGTTTTAATGTTAAATTGTTTATTTATGACTACTATTTTTCTTTCAATGTGAGTGATTATTAATATATATTTTCCTTGTGGTACTATTTCTGTTACATCCTGAGAGGTTTGGTATTTCGTGTTTCCATTTATTTAGACTCAATTTTTTTTTCTTCCAGGAGCATGTTGTCTAATTTTAATGTACTTGTAAATTTTTCACCATTCCTACCTATCTGTCTTACTTTATAGTTCCACGTTTTTTTATAGAGGTATTTTCAATGTTTTCTATTTTTTTCTTCTTTGGGGGGTATCACGTATAGTTTTTATTTTTTTCTTTCGTGTTAACATAAGGCTTACCTAGAACATCTACCACTTAAAGCAGTCAATTTAAGCTGATAACAACTTTTATTGCATGCAACAACTATGCATTTTTACTTACCTCTACATGTATTTTGTTTTTGATGTCTGAATATATATCATTTTGTAATATGTATCCTTAGACAATTTACTTTAAATATTATTAATAGTTTTATCTTTTAACCCAAATATTAAAGATAAATTGACTTTACATATCACATTACAGTTCTAGAGTTTAGACTCAATTTTAGAGTTCTAGAGTTTTCTTAATATTGTTCCATGTTACTTATACGTTGTGTTTTGTGCATTCATAAGTTATATGTTGTTAATTACCATCTTTTTTTTTTTTTTCAATTTAAAGAATTCCCTTTAGAAATTCCTTTAGGCAAACCTAGTAGTGATTAACTCCCCTACCTTTTGTAGGGGAAAAGTTTTATTTCTCCCTCATTTTTGAAAGACAAATTTCCTGAGTAAAGGTTTCTTAATTGGCAGATTTTTTTTTTCTTTAACACTTTAAACATAATTTCACTCTATCATGGCTTGCAGAGTTTCTTTTGAGAAATTCACTGATAGACATATTAAGACACCTTATTAGTGATGTAATATCTTATTTCTCTACTCTCAGATTTTTATCTCTGTCTTTAATTTTTGATAGTTTATTAGGTGTCTTAGTGAACTCTTCTTTGGGTTAAATTTGATGAGAGAACTCTGTGCTTCCTATATCTGGAAGTTGGCTTCTTTTCTCAGATTAGGGAAGTTTTTATCCATTATTATTATTTTTTTAAATATGCTTTATGAAACTTTGTTTTGTTTCTAAATTTTTATTACGAATTCTTGATGCCCCATAATTCTTTAGGCTTTCTTCATTATTTTTAATATATTTTTTAATTTTTCTTTGGCTTCTTTGGATAATTTCAAATGTTCTCTCTGAAGTTCACTGATTCTTTCTTCAGCTGGATCAGTTTGGCTGTTGAAGGTTTCTATTGCATTTTGCATTTCAATCATTGTATGCTTTATCTCTAGTATTTCTATTTGTTTTCTGATTTTATTTTCTATATTTTTGAAACTTTTTTTGTTTATGTATTGTTTTCCAAATTTTATATGACTAGAACTGTACCACTATTTGAATGCAGCAATTGAGGAGAGTTGCAGAAAGGGCCTCAAGGCTAAGCATCTCATGACAGATGAATCAACTGTTATGCTCAGTAGAAACACATGGTTGAGAATTGCTTCCTTCCGTGGGTATGATCCAGGAGTGGGGTGTGAAATTATAAGGAACACTAATTAAACTCATATATTTACCAAATTTGTCCCACTTTTTTGTCTCATTCACCATGATGACTTTCTCCCTTTCTGGGTAGAGTCTGCAGTAAGTTTTGAGCTGACGGGGAAAACTGATTAAACTCTCAAATGTGGCAGAACTAATGATTGATTTTTGTGGAAATTTTCTGTGGGAGTCTTCTTCTCTGGACAGGGACTAGGGTTAGTGTCAGAGGCTGGGCCTGCAGGCTGTTTAGGGATTTAATAGATACCTCTTCTCACCCTTTCTGGAGCAATGAGCTTAGCTATTACCTTTACTGGTAGGTATACTGAGCTATTGGCAAATATCTGCACTGATCTCTATGCACCCCACCTCCTTGCTCTGTTTCTGCCTGACCCTGGGTGATCTAGCCATGCAATATTCTCATACTTTGCTTGTGAGGTGAAAACAAAGTAGATAACCTAGGAAGCATCTTGGAATGCTTGGGATGCTGGATGTTTTGTTTGCCTTACAAGTTCCTTTTTCTTATTGTAAACACTGCAGGCCCTGTGAAATCCTCTGTCTGGAGACCTGAGGGAGAGGAGATGGAAAGTTGGTCAAAGCAAGACCATTTTTTGTTCCTTCAATGTGAATTTTTTTTTTTTTTTTTGCAGCCACCTCTGGCATATGGGGCTGGCACCCTACTCCTTTGAGCCACAGGCACCCCAATGTAAATTTGTATTCATTTCTGCATTATATGCAGATGACTCAGGCTTTTCCCACATTTGGGAATTTCCACCAAGGTGTTCTTGCCTGAAACTAGTTGCTAGGTGATCTTCCTGTAGAGGGACGTGAAGCCTGAGACATCATGTTTCTGATGTCACCAAAATTTTAATCTGTTGTTTTGACTTTATATATTTAGCAATGTGATTAATATTTATGTGTATTTTGATGAAATATATGTATATATTAACTTTGTATCCCTTTGTCTTTTTCTCTTAGAGCATTTGTCTTTTACATGTTGACTATAGGTTCTCTGTAATATTACCTGTCTGCTTGTTATATGTAGTAAGTTTTTATTTTTTTCTTTTTCATTTTAGTTACAGTAATTTCTGCTTTATTTATAGAGTAGATTGTATAGCTTTTATTTTACATTTTCTTATAGAACTATTATATTTTAACTTTAAGTCCTTCCATAAGCCAGGTTTATAAAATTATAACCTCTATTTTCTTCCAGGATTCATTTCAGTAAATCATTTATTCCAGCACATTTCCCACTGACTTAATATGTCAGCCTATAAGATACAAAATGCTAAAATGCTTATATTTTCATAAATGCATCCATAGACTTTGGTGTTGACTTACTTTCATTACCTTTCATTTATTACAGATTCATAAGTTTTCTTAGCTAGTCATTAATCTCATTTTTTTGAAATGCCTTTAAATGGTGGAAAAGTTTAAGGTAGGGGTATTTTCTATGTTAATCAGTATCATATAATATTTTTGTCTCATTTTAATATAAAATTGTGTGTATAATCTTCATTATCAGACTAAAAATTAATTTTTTTCCTACTGTATACTGTGAACTTTTCAATTTGCTTACACAGTAGTTTAGTTTACTCTTTAGAACAGAATATTTCCACCTATTATTTATTAGATTAGAAAAAATGATAAATTATTAACATACTATATTTCTCTTCTCTCTTCTTCATATACCTAATATTTTTTCCACAATATTTTTCAGAATCATTTCACAAATGCAACTTTTATATTCATGTTTCAATTTTTGACAGCCTTAGGTTTTATATGAACTGCTTAGACTACTGTGTGTTTTGTTTATGTCCAACTATTTTGTAATTTTATTTGGACTTAATTTTATATCAGTGCTTTACCTTGTCTCCAAGTTATTTTCCTAGGATTCATGAACTCAATATTTAGACAATATATGTTTTTATATTAAGGAAGCTAAATAATATGGTTAATGAGAAAATGCTCATTTTCATAGTTATATTTTTCCAGATATTCATCTTTTGTTTTTTTCTAGTGTAATTTTTAAGAGAGCCCCTCATGCTATTGAATTAGATAAGGGTGCTCACCTCTAAAAGTACACTAAAAATGATCTCTAAGGTCTAAAACTCTGAACTCTGTCAAAGTAATCACTGCCTTGTAAAGGAAATAAAATAGGAAATGATAAAATTTGCATTATACTGTGGTTTGTGTAAAAAACATGAAGATAAACTCTAATTTTATGACCTCTAAGTAAAAAAGGCTTCTCTAGAAAAGACTTGAAATATAAATGTTTTACAGCAAATGACACATGGTCTGACTTTTAGAGAGAAAAGCTTCTTTTTTTTTTTTTTTATTAAACCATAGCTGTGTACATTAGTATGTTCATGGGACACCATACACTTGGTTCATAGATCGTTTGACACATTTTCATCACATTAGTTAACATAGCTTTTGTAGCATTTTCTTAGTTATTTTGCTAAGACCTTTACATTCCACATTTACTAGGATTCACATATACCTTTGTAAGATGCACCGCAGGTATAATCCCATTAAGCCCCCTCCTTCCCCCTCCCTCCCCCCTCCCTCCCCTCCCTTTCCCCTTTCTCCCTATTCTTAGGTTATAACTGGGTTATAGCTTTCATGTGAAGGTCCTACATTAGTTTCATTATAAGGGTGAGTACACTGGGTACTTTTTCTTCCATTCTTGAGACACTTTACTAAGAAGAATATGTTCCAGCTCCATTCATGTAAACATGAAAGAGGTAAAGTCTCCATCTTTCTTTAAGGCTGCATAATATTCTATGGTGTACATATACCACAATTTATTAATCCATTCGTGGATCGATGGGCACTTGGGCTTTTTCCATGACTTAGCAAATCCTTGAAGAAATTGGGTTGGGCGAGTTTTTTATGAGAAGGACCCCCTCGGGCAATTGAAGCTGCTTCAAAAATACACTACTGGGACTTGATCAAACTAAAAAGCTTCTGCACAGCTAAGAACACAGTAAGTAAAGCAAGCAAACAGCCCTCAGAATGGGAGAAGATATTTGCAGGTTATGTCTCCAACAAAGGTTTAGTGACCAGAATCCACAGAGAACTCAAATGCATTAGCAAGAGAAGAACAAGGGATCCCATTGCAGGCTGGGCAAGGGACTTGAAGAGAAACTACTCTGAAGAAGACAGGTGCATGGCCTTCAGACATATGAAAAAATGCTCATCATCTTTAATCATCAGAGAAATGCAAATCAAAACTACTTTGAGATATCATCTAACTCCAGTGAGACTAGCCTATATCACAAAATCCCAAGACCAGAGATGTTGGAGTGGATGTGGAGAAAAGGGAACACTTTTGCACTGCTGGTGGGAATGCAAATTAATACATTCCTTTTGGAAAGAGATATGGAGAACACTTAGAGATCTAAAAATAGATCTGCCATTCAATCCTGTAATCCCCCTACTGGGCATATACCTAGAAGACCAAAAATCACACCATAACAAAGATATTTGTATCAGAATATTTATTGCAGCCCTATTCATAATTGCTAAGTCATAGAGAAAAGCTTCTTGACACTTATGTACTGAGCATGACGTTGACAAAATTATTTGGTAGTATACCTGTTGCTCAAATATACAATCATTATATCAGAAAATAATATTTGATTTCAGATATAGATGCAATAGCTCCAAATTGTATGATTTTGCCTACCCAAATACCACTAATAGTAGAACACATAACAAGATAGAAAAAAATAAATAAAGGTACCATACTAATAAAAGAACCATTTCTTTTATGTTTCTAAAGCAAAACATCTAGATTTTGCGAACTATTGCTTTTTTTATTGCCTATTTAAGAATTTCTACAAGGTTTATATAAATTTTTCCATACAGGCATATTAACAGTGACAAAAGTTAACATAAATTGACTCTGACTTTGTCAAAGTTCCTTTTTACTAAAAAAGAATATCAATAGAAACACTTAAATAAAATCTCAACTTCAAAGGCTTTAAACTATCTAGATAATATGACTCCCAAACTATTGGAGGATCATAAAAATAGCAACATAAAAGAAATATTTATAACTGCGATGCACCCTAATGAAAGAAATTTTAGAATACTTGAAAACATGAGTTAAACAAAAGTTTGACTTGTGTTTTAAAAAAGACAAATTTAAGACAAAAATCTGGATTATGGAGTCATGGAAACTATTCTTCAACAAAGACTTTTGTTTATAGTGTAGTATTAGCATAAAATAAATTTATCAGGAAAAACTTGATACATTGATTATCATGATGAACACACAATCAAGCCCACAATTGGCCAAAGTTGGAAGCAATCAAGATGCCCTTCAGCAAGTGAACAAATAAATAAACTGTGGCACATCCTGAAAATGGAATATTATTCACCATTAAAAAAGAGATGAACTATCAATCTCTGAAAAAACATGGAGGAAGCTCAAATTCATATTACTAAGCAAAGAAGCTAATATGAAAAGCCTGCATACTGAATGATTCCAACTATCTAATGTTCTGGAAAAATAAAAACTATTAAGACAGTAAAATCATCAGTGGTGCCAGAGATTAGGGCTGATGTAGGGATGATAAGATGGAGCACAGAGATTATTTTTTATGTCAGTAAAACTATTCCGTAAACTATAATGGTGAATACGTATCATTATGCTTGTCAAAAGCCATAAATTATACAACACCAAGCGTGAAACTTAACATAAACTATGGCCTTTGGGTGATGATGTTGTGTCCATGCAAGTTCATCTGCTATAACAAATGTACCACTCTGGAAGGGCATATTGATAAAGGGGAGGCTGCTCTTTAGGGGGTAAAGGCATATGGGAAATATTTGTACCTTCTTTTCGATTTTTACACAAACTTAACAATGCTTGATAATAAAATTTTTTAAAGAAAAATATGATATTGGACAGTAGGAATCGTATTAGATCTCAAAGATCAACATACCAAAAGGAGATAATGACACTTCTTTCCTTTTTTGTAGAGTCCTTATATTTTTGAATCAGGGACTGATTCTGTAGGGAATTCAAAGCTTAATTCTAATTTTTCTGCAGTAGTAAGTAAGATTGAACTAAAGTCTAGAAACTATTTAAATGATTTTATCTATCCAAATATGCATCCCATAATTATTATTTTCCCTTTCTTTAACAGTTATTTGATCTATAACTTGTATGCTATTTCAAAATTTCATCTTTCAACGCTTCAGAGAAGTGGGAAAGGGCAGGATATTACCAGAAGTATTGCAAAAACTATTGAGAATGGGAAGTCCTCTCATTTCACTGTAAAACTTCATTTGGTATCTAGAGCAATGATAGCAGCTTCCTTGTGTAGTTACAAAGGCTCAGGGTGAAGTGGCTCTATGGGATGTCATGCAGCTGGAAAATTATTGTGTTGATCCTAGAAATCAGATATTTGGTTTTCATTTTAACTCTTTTTCCATTGCGCAAATGAAAAAGTTATGATATGATGCAGTATCTCAGTATTAACAACAGTAATTTACGAGGAAGGCTGTGATAGTAAACTACCATTAAAATTGAGTGATCCTATAAGATTCTTGAATCCTTTAATGTGAAGAAATGGACAAAACATTCATTAAACAATTGAGATTGAAATTTGAAACATTCAGTCAAAATATTCAAAGCAATTTATTACATATGTGCCACTAAGAAAGAAAAGGGGTGTGATAATGACTAAATCTGGGAATTAATGTCATCTATTCAAAGTGGTAATAAGGTTATAGTCCTGGTACACATTCTCTTAAGATTGAAAAAAAAAAAAAAATCAAACACTATATGAGTATCTTTGAATAAAAAATCAGTCAACTGGGCAGCGCCTGTGGCTCAGTGAGTAGGGCACCAGCCCCATATGCCGAGGGTGGCGGGTTCAAACCCAGCCCCGGCCAAACTGCAACAAAAAAAATAGCCGGGCGTTGTGGCGGGCGCCTGTAGTCCCAGCTGCTCGGGAGGCTGAGGCAAGAGTTAGAGGTTGCCGGGAGCCTTGTGACGCCACGGCACTCTACCGAGGGCGGTACAGTGACACTCTGTCTCTACAAAAAAAAAAAAAAAAAAATCAGTCAACTTTTTGACAAAGAAGTAAACGCAACTAACTCTATCACTGATAAAGTTAGATTAATTAATGCAGCAAGGTTGCAGAATTTTCCACTAATACAGAGGAATGAAATAATCAGGAGGCAACAAGAAACTATCACAAGGACTATTTACACTTATCTTAAATGTGTAGGGTCTACATTAAGAAGAAACATTTTATTCCATAACCATTACTATACCACTCCCTACTTTCCAGTTCTGAAGAAACACATTCTGAAGCCATAAGAATCATATTCTGCTTTGGCCTGTATTGTGTTCTACATATTTTGGAGTTATATTGTAGGTTAAGGCTTCAATATACGAATTGAAACCTTAACCCCTAATTTAATGGCATTTTAAGATGGGGCCCTTACAAAGTAGGCAGTTTTAGATGACATTCTGAGGGTGAGGCCGTCATAGTGGGATTAGTGCCCTTAAAAGAAGAAGAGAAACCAGAGCTTTCTCCTAGTCATGTGAGGACACAATAAGAAGGAACTATCTGCAAACCAGGAAGAGGGCCCTCACCAGTGACTGAGTCAGCTGGCAACTTGATCTTGGACTTCTCATCCTCCAGAACTACATGAAATAAATGTCTTAAGCCACCCAATTTGTTGTTTTGTTACGGCAATCTGAGCAGACTATTATACATAGTCACCCTATTACTTTCTCTTTTGCATCACCCATTTATGCAGTTTATGGTATATCAGCCAGAAACAGAGAGAAATTAAGGTGACATATGGCAATATTTACAGAAAGGATATGTACTTCACAAAAAGAAACTGCTAAACCACTTCAGGATTTCCTGTAGAACTAAAAACTTTTCAGATTCTCAAGGATGAAAATTATTTTATATAGCAATTTTCATTGAAAGTGGGGGTGGAGTTAAGTGGGATTGGAGTTCGAGAAAGATATGATAATATTGCTAGATAATTTTATTTAAAATGACTAGACTCAAGGCAGAACCCAAATATATGGACTATGAATGAAATTCTTAAGAACAGACCTGGACTTAAGGCAAGATGAATTAGGTACTTGCCCTGAGCACAAAATTGAGGGGACACCAAAAGGTCAACAAGCAAGATATATACTATTTTACAGCAATATTTTTAAAATCCATGATGAAGAGAATATCACAACTTTAAATAAACCCAGGATGTGACCCTACATTTGGATGACCCTGATTCATTAGCTTCAAATAATCCCAGCCCTTGTTCCAATAAAATTTTATTTTTAAAAACAGGGCTCACACATAAGCCATTGCTTTACAATTTTTCCTTTTAAAATGTTTTTTTTTTAAAGTGTATTTACAGATAATTATTTTTTACATACGCATATTTACCTATAAACTTTTATCTCAATTACTGACTTTTGTGGCACTCTTTGAATCTTACACCTGAAACCAAAGTGCCTCACATACTAGAACTTAGTTTTAAATCTAGAGAGAGCTAAAAACACTCTGTTTTTCTTTTCCAGACTCAATTCTCTGAAACTTAACAAAAAAGAAAGAAAGAAAAAGAAAAATAGGTAAGCAAGGTAGGGGGAAAAAATCACTCCTGTAGCACAATACTATACTCTGTACACATCAACTCAATTTAAAATCTAAGAGTCTATTATCACCCAGGTACATGAAGAGGGCTCTAAAAAAATCACAGCAACATATTTTTAGCAAATGATTGACATAAGATTTATCTTCTTCATACATGAATAATTAAACTAGGGTAGAAACTATTAAGAGTCTAGTGAAAAAGAAAAGAGTAGCATTATTATTTCAAAAGAGAATCAATCTCCTGAAAATAATTTAACACAGGAAATGAGTATTTTCGTATGCTTCAAGTCCTCAAGAAAATCAGAAATAAATGTATTTATGAGCTAATGTGAAAATATCGTAATAAGAAGTAGCTCATATACATAAGAAGTAGCAAGTAGTTAATATGAAAACTGCAATAAAAGGTGGCGCCTGTGGCTCAGTTGGTAAGGCGCCGGCCCCATATACTGAGGGTGGCGGGTTCAAGCCCAGCCCCGGCCAAACTGCAACCAAAAAAATAGCCGGGCATTGTGGCGGGTGCCTGTAGTCCCAGCTACTCGGGAGGCTGAGGCAGGAGAATCACTTGGGCCCAGGAGTTGGAGATTGCTGTGAGCTGTGGGAGGCCACGGTACTCTACCGAGGGCCATAATGTGAGACTCTGTCTCTACAAAAAAAAAGAAAGAAAACTGCAATAAAACACCAAGGAAATAATTTTAAGACAACAAAAATATGAGATTTATTAAAACCTATGGTAAAATAATTTAAAAATCAAAAATGTCCCAGAAAATTAACTTCAATATGCCATATGATGACCCACTTTGAAAGCTGTTGTAGATTTTAGGAGGAGAAAAGTAAAAACAACAACAAAAAAAAAAAAAAAAAAAAAGATACAGCCCTAAGGAGAAAATATAATAAATATAGAAAAAAAGATTTTTTTCTCATTTTCAAATATAGAAATTCTAGTAGAAAATAAAACCCCAATAAATTCAGCTAAATTGGGATCAGTAAGTTTGTGAAAAAGAAAACATAATGATTTTTTAAAATAAATGGAACTAATCATGCAGCTCAAATAGTTCATAACATACAAAATAAATGAAAAATAAAATAGAGATATCTTAGTAAAACTGTAAGGAAAATATACATATAAATAATTTGTACATATGGAATAAAATCAAACTGACAAGTATAAACGTTTAAGAGTTGCTTAAAGAATGCTGTAAACTGAACTGTGAGATGAAAGAAAATGTCAATAAAGAAAAAATATATATTTCTAAAGTGACATATAAATATTACAATAACCCTGTTTTTCACTAAGTTAATATATGGATTTAATGAAATTGAAAACAAAATCTCCAAGGGTAGATTCTGAAATTAATCAAGCAATTTAATATTTCATAAGAATAAACTCATGAAAACACATGAAATGGCTATGAAATTAAATTTAAAAGTAATAATGACACCCCTTCTAATATTCAGTATATTTACAATGATATTTTTATGTAGAAATAAGTATTCAGAAAAATGATAAAATCAAAGATGAGAAATAAATACAACGGTATATGCTTAAGCTTAATATATAGTTTATAAAGAAATGACAAATACATGTTAAATGACATATTATTTAGAAAATCAATTTAAACAATCATACCAAGCTTAATCCTATCTTACAAAATACACTCAAGTCAATACATTAAAAAAATTAAGTGTGTGTACTCAGTACTACTATAAAACTAATTTATAATCACTCACACTCATTTGAAAGATGAATCACATCTATAGCCTAGGATGAAGGAGGGAAAGGAAGGGGGAGGGGAAGGGAGGCGGTGGGTCGATAGAGGGAGGGTTAATCAAGTACAAGTTGGATCTATCAAGTATAGAACACAAATGTCTTAACACTGCAATTGGGTAAATGAGGTGAAGGATGTAAGTAGTAGGATATAAGCCCTCCAATTTGTACAAGTAACCAACACATTGACTCCCATAATGGCTTAAATGTATTCATGATCTATGCACAAGTGACTTAATAAAAAAAAAGAATCTGAAGGAGTCACTTTGAATTTTCTAAATGATGATTTTTCACTATTTTAGGCCCTGAGACAATCAGCCTGTATATTCACAATTTCCTGTGGTGGAAAAAGTCATAAAATTCTTTAAGAAGCAAGGATCTTAAAGAATGTTACAAGTACCTGGGGGTCTTTGTTTGTGGATACTTCTGAATATATATGTGTATATACATCTTGGACATATGATCAAATAAAAGGAAATTACTTTAAAAAATTAAGTGTAAAAAGCATGAAAAAAATAGATAAAAATTAAATAACTATATTTGAAACAAGACTGTATAGCTTTTTAAAAAATCAGGAAGGAATAAAAGAAAAAAGAAAGCAAATAGCAATGTTATGTAACTCCAAAACAGTGCAAAAAAAAAAATTGCAAAAAACAAAAAGGACATCTGCTGTACAATATTTCAGCTCTTTTAACCATACAGGAAGTTTTAAACAAACAAAACCCAACAAAACAAAGGAAAAGAAAAGAGTTTTTTCTCCACTGAAATCACAAAATCTTTTTGGAAAGAACTAGAAAGCCTAGAGTCATTTTGTCCCCAGGACAAAGCCCTCCACACTGTGTAATTTAGGAAGACCCACTCTTTCCTGCATTTTTAACACCTTATCCTGGGAAAAACAAGCCCTAATGCCTCAACAGTAAGGCAGTAATAAAATAAATAAAAGAAATTGGGTTATCTCCTATGTGAGCATATTTCAAAACAGCAGCATATAGGAGTGGGGTTATTAAATTTGTAATTGAAAAAATAAAGATTATAAATATTTAAATATTATATGTAGTATCTTGTATACTGTGTTACTCTTACATAGAACAGGAATCTTTTCCTCTTCTCAAAAGTGTTAATAATGAGTTTCTTTTTTGGAGAATATGTATACAATGAAAATGAAGAAATTGGGCTTATATCCTTACCTGGGAGCAATACTTTATATCATTCATTTTCAAAAACATGAACACACAAATAGAAACTTTTCAGTATCTTCTAATACCTAATTCTGAGATATTTGTATCATTCGATATTTTGGTATTATCATATATGTTTTACTTTACCATACTGTGCTGTCATTCAATAATCCCTATTCATAAATCTTTATTGCTATTAATAGTTTTAATGGTGAAGGGTAAACTCAACAAGGATAGTTCCATTACAATATGATTTAAATTGGAAATTGACTTTAATCAGGAAATCACGTTCATACAAGAAATAAATGGCAACTTAGATCATGTCCCACATGGTTCATTCGAGGATGAACTACACATATACAGTGGTTTAAGAATATAACACAGCTAAAACATTCATTATCACTGAGTGACATCATAGTTATATTGTAGGGCAACACATTATTCACATATGTGGTTACACTGGTGTAAATAAATGTACTGCACTGCCAGTCTTCTTTTTTTTTTTTTTTGAGATAGTCTCACTATGTCACCCTTGGTAGAGTGCTGTGGCATCACAGCTCACAGCAACCTCAAACTCTTGGACTCAAGCAATTCTCTTACCTCAGCCTCCCAAGTAGATGGGACTACAGGGGCCTGCTGCAATGCCTGGCTATTTTTCTGTTGCAGTTGTTTAGCTGGCCTGGGCCGGGTTTGAACCCACTACCTTCCGTGTATGTGGCTGGCATGGTAACCACTGTGCTAAGGGTGCCAAGCCAGTATTGCCAGTCTTATAAAAGTATAACACACACAATTATATATAGTACTTAATACTTGGTAATAACAATTATATCACTGCTTTATATATTCACTTTACGCTGCTCTTTATTGTTATTTTAGAGTGTACTCCTCCTACTCACCAAAAAATCATAACTATAGGACAGCCTCGGGCAGCCTCTATTCCAGAAGACATTATTATTATCATAAGTGACAGTTCCATGAATGTTCTCATCACTGAAGACCTCCCAGTAGGACAAGATGTGAAGATAGAAGACAGTGATACTGATGATCTTGACCCTGCATAGGAGCAGGCTAATGTGCGGGTTTGTACCTTAATTTTTAAGAACAACAACAACAACAAAATTAAATTTAAACCTAGAGAAAAACTGATAGAATAAGGATATAAAGTAACCAAAAAATTTGTGCTTTGTGCAAAATATGGGTTTGTGCTTTGAGGTTAAATGTTTTTACAAAAGAGTAAAAGCATCTTCAAAAATTTAAAAAGTAAAAATACATAGTAAGGCCAGGTGAATTTATCATTGAACAAAAAATATATTTTTATAAACATATCATAGCCTGAGTGTACAGTAATGTCTCCAGCCTTCACAATCACTGACCACTCACTGACTCACCAAAGTAACCTCTAGTCCTGCAAGCTCCATCCATGGTAAATGCGTTATACAAGTGTACCATTTTTTTATCTTTTATACCATATTTTTACTGTAGCTTCCTTATGTTTAAATATGTTAAAATAAATATTTACCATTGTCTAATGATTACCTACAGTATTCAGTACAGTAACAAGCTATATAGGTTTGTAGCTTAGGAGTAATAGACTAGGTTTGTGTAAGCACACTTTATGAAATTCCTAAACTACAAATGCCTAATGACATGTTTTTTAAAATGCATCTCTGTCGTTAAGCTACTATGGGTGATAATGTCAACCAAAAAGGTCAGCTACATAATTTAATATTTGCTGGTGATATGAGGTGGGGATTTTTTCTCTGGAATATATGAATATATCGATTTCTTTTAATGGTTTAAAATTATCTTCACCTCCACATTTTTTGCCAAGCCAAATAATTTTCAGACTATCTCACTGTGAATTAAGTCAACTAAGCAAAATCTTGATCCGGCTGAAGTTTAAAGTTAGAAGAAAATATACAACTGACTTGGTTGATTTTGCCACTTATAAATAGTTACTGAGGACCTCTTATGTTCCAAAAACTTTTCTAAACTCTGTAATGCATGCATGCATGAATGAATATATAAATAAATAAATAAATAAATGCAAAGCACAAAAACAATGTACCTTGACCTCATGGAATTTATTTCCTAAGCATGTATGTAGGTTGAATTATGTTGGAGGTGGCAAAAAAAATAAAATATAAAGGCAATAATAATATATGGCAATGGGGAGAAAGGAAACAGAAAAGCAATGTGAGGTGTACTTTTGCAGGTGTGCAGGGTGGAGGGTCCTGTGTTAAATACAGTGACCAGGGAAAACATCACTAAGGAAAACACTTGGGAAATATTCAATGGACTGAAGAAATCATCCCTGCAGTTACCTGTGAGAGAATTTTACAGGCAGAGGGAAGAGCAGACACAAGGGCTTTGAGAAAGACGCACACCCGGCTCCTAAAATGTTTCAGATGAACAAAGCGAAGGGGAGAACATTGAAGGTCAGGTCATAGTCAGTAGTCAGTATAACCACTGACTGATGCTTATAAGTCATGAGTAGGTCTTGACTTTACTCTAAGATGAGAAAACTTTTTAAAATGTTAAGAAGAATTTAAGTGTCTTATTATATGTTCTATTTTTTTAATATTTTTGAAAAACATTACTTCTGGAAAATAATGGAATCTAAAAACATACATGTGTTTCTGCAAAATATAATGGGCTTGCATCTAAGATTGTGAAAAAAAATCTAAGACCGACCATTGCTTAAGTATCATCTATAAATACACTTACTAATATTGATCAATTTACCTTAAATTTTTCTCAGCCGTAAAAATCAAGCAGTTTGGTACCTGTCACATGTACCATCTCCAAATGTTACTCAGTCATAGGAAAATTTTTACCTATGATAAATAAATGCATCTAATTGGTTGGGATAATTTGGAGGTCTGTTACCATCATCTACAAGAGACAATGCCACAATAGCCCTTTTTTTCTTGCAGTGTAGCCTGTAAATTCTTAACCATATCTCCAGTGTGAATTATATTTTCAATGCTTGTTTCTGTTTAGGACATATAATTTATATTGCCTCCAATAGATAACTCTTTTATAAAACTACAGTCTGTAATAAAAATGCCATCTGCATAATTTTGTACCCTAATTCATAGCAACATAATATTACTTAGTTTATATTCATTCAAAAATTCAGCCTGTGCAAATTTTAGCCCATATTTCAATTCATTAACTTTTTTATTATGAATTTTGCCATAGATTTGTTTAACCCTTGGCTTTTAAAATATATTTGGGCATATATAATGGCACTTTCCAATATATTTGTTCAACTTTTATAATGCTATAAACGTAGAAAACTTCTTCACTTTAATTGAGATAATAATCTTCCATTTTCCTTGAAACAAATCGTAATTTCTCTCTTTCTTGGGACTAATGTTGAAATATATACAAAGAAAGAATATTTCCTTATAACTGGAAATATGGCACAAGTGTGGTAACACATTGGAACTATCACTTGGATTTAGGGTCAGGAAGAAAAAGGGACACAGAATGGAAAGTGGCAATCTGGAAAATGTACATCTCATTTAAGAGCAGAGGCTACTACTTTTTGACAATTGTTTTCATTCAGAAATTCAAGTTCAGTCATCTTATCTTCCAATTTGCCAAAAATGCCTAACAGCTGTATTTTTAGGTGAAATCTACCAATTTAAAATATTTAAATCTTTTCTTTACCCTAAGGAAATCATATTTGCAAATGTCATTTAACCTGTTAATCACCACACTCTAAAATAAAAGTTATAACACCGAGCCAATAAGATTTACAGACAGAGGCTCAGCGCCTGTAGCTCAGCAGCTAGGGCACCAGCCACATACACTGGAGCTGGCAGGTTCGAACCCAGGCTAGGCCTGCCAAACAACAAAGACAACTACAACCAAAAAATAGCCAGGTGTTGTGGCTAAAGTACCCAGTTACTTTGGAAGGCTGAGGCAAGAGAATCCATTAAGCCCAAGAGTTTGAGGTTGCTGTAAGCTGTGACACCACAGCACTCTACCATGGGTGACCTAACGAGACTGTCTCAAAAAAAAGAGAGAGAGATTTACAACAGAGAGAACATAGAGAAAATAGGAAGGTGGTGTTAAAAAGGGGGTGGTGGGGGGGTATAATGAAACAACTAATTCATAACTAAGAGGGCCTGTCTTTTCAGAACAAAATAAGAAAAATCATTATTAAAAACAAAACCCATAGCTAAAAAGAGTATGACAAATTACTAAAAAGCTCTTCCAAAAAAGGGTAAGTAAAAGATTGCATCAAAAAATTATAACCCAACAGAGCACAAAGTTATGATTGACAAGATTAGAAACAGAAAAATAAGAAACAAAATCTTATAAATTTAAGAGAAAATGATTTATATTACAGCGGTTCACAACCTGTGGGTCGCCGAAATACATTCTGCATATCAGATATTTACATTATGATTCATAACAGTAGCAAAATTACAGTTATGAAGTAGCAATGAAAATAATTTTATGGTTGGGGGTCACCACAACATAAGGAACTGTATTAAAGGGTCACAGCATTAGGAAGGTTGAGAACCACTGGTTTATAAGCTAGAACTATATACTCAGTGAAAGCATTAATTTCAGACAAGAGGCTTCAGAAATGTTATTGTAATTGATTAATTGTAAAAACAAAGTCTGTAGACATTTTACAACAAGCAAATAGAGTGGATTATATAAAGGTGATACATGAATTTGGGAAAGATCCTTTACCAATAATTTGGTGTGTAAAAGTTGAATGTTAAAAAGAAAATTATTTTTAATCACAAACTGGTATTTAATTTAAAATGAGATCCACCTGAAATTGACATAAACTAAGAGACCAAACAGTTCTTTGCACATTTAGAGAAGGATATAGTCTAGTTCTCTACAGAATTGTGACAAAAATAAACTTTAGCATTTGCATAAAATATTTACAATTATCCCATCAAGTGGAGAAAAATAGGATAATAGTTTTGAATAAGAGAAAAAAGTTGGTAGAGCAGAATGGAAATTTAAATTAGAACATAAGAGGAAAATGAAAATAGATTTCATTTCAGTAAAAAAAGACATTATTCAATATCAAGGTTATAATAATTTGTTATAATTTTCCTTTAAAATATAATTAAATGTATGTATCATCACAGAGGGAAAAATGGATTTCAGATTAATTAAAAATCTACATACAAGAATTCTCCAAATTCTAAGTTTACTGAAATATAATATCAGATACTATATTTGTTTGTAAATCTGTAATAGAAAAGGACTTTGATTGAGATATAATGAGCAGAAAATAGGTACTCAAACAGATATTTCTATGCAAATGCTTATGGCAGCTGTATTGAAAATGGCCAAAGGTGGAAGCTATTCAAATTTCTATCTCACATGCATGAATAAATAAAATGCAGCATATAGATGCAATGGAATATTTATTCAGCCATAAAAAGTTATGAAGTACTAACACAGGCAACAATGCAAACCAACATTGAAAGCATTATGCAAAGGCAAGGAAGCCAGACATAAAAGGCAAGAATCGTATTATTCTCTTTATATAAATATCTAGAATCAGTAAACAAACAGAGACAGAAAGCAAATTGGTGGTTTCCAGGTACTAGAGGAAGGAGGGAAAACGTACTGACTGCTCAATGGGAACAGGATTTTCTTCTGGAGTCATGAAAATGTTTTGGAATTAAAGGTACTGACTGCCCAACACAATGAAGGCATGAATACCCTGACTTGTACACTCTAAAACAGCTAATTTTATGTCGTGAGAATTTGGCCTCAATAAAAAATAAAAAGCACACACATATAACCAGCAAAACAAAACAATCACTTAGTATGTTTTTAGAATTTCAGATTATAGCAATAACAGAGAGACATAAAGATAGGTAGAGGAGGAAGAGAGAAGGATGGGAGTAAAGAGAAGGAGAAGGAAAGAAAGAAAAAGTGAAAGTGTCGCCCTGGAAAAAAATACAAAATTATAATTCTTTTTCAATGATGTAAGTTTCTATCCAATAAAATCATGGGTATATAATGAATAGTCAATAAAATAACCAAAGGGAAAGAGCATAATAGGAAAAAATAATTTAAAGAGTTCAATAGTTATAAAATACTGGAAATAAAAGAACTTGAAATAAATAATGAGAAAGAGAGCCAGTTTATCAATGAAAATATCTAAAATGTGGCAATTACCTTAATAAAAAACATACAGTAGCTACATTAAAAAAAAAAAAAAACTGAAAAGATTTCCTGAATAAGGAAGGCATACATATTTGGAAATATTCCATGATAAGTGTTAGTCGGACTAAATATTCAAGATTTCTTTCTCCTTCATTTTATTTACATCTAATGCAATTATATTTCATGATGTGGTTAGGTGTGCTCATATGGAAAAAGCAGCAGTAATTTGGTGAAGGAATTATCTTTTTAAGAAAAGTAATTGGAGAGTAGGAAAAAGACACATACATACCAAAAGATTATATTTATTGCAAATAAATATAAATGTTATAAGAAAATCCATTTCTCAAAACAACATGAATGAAAACATTTAAAATATGATAAATACGGTATTCAAAATCATTGAGAATTGGCTACAAAAACTAACATAAATAATGTTCGAAAAATTTTTATGAAGTGAAGGGAATAAAAGAGCTGAATTTTCTCTCGCCAGAGGTTTTCTAATAACTTTAATAAAATGTAATAACACAACAAAAAAAGAAACTATAGTACAATATCCCTTATAAGCATAGTGGCAAAAACCCTAACAAAATGCAAGCAAACCAAGTTCAACAGCACCTCAAAAAGATTACCCTCCATTATCAAGAGGAAATCATCCCTGGGAGCAAGTATAATTCAACATATGAAAGTAAATAATTGTAATATACCACATAAACAGAAGTAAAATCAAAGACCTTGTAATATTCTCAATAGATACCAAAAAAAGCTTTCAATAAAATCCAGCACCCTTTCATGATAAAAACTCTACAACAGACTAGGTTTGGAAGAAATATACTTCAAAACTGTAAAAGCCATATATGATAAACCACAGCCAACAACCTACTGAAAGGGGAAAAGTAAAAAGTGTTCTACATTAAAACTAGAATAAGACAAGGATGCCAACTGTCACCACTTCTAATCAACATTTAACAGTACTGGAAGTCCATGCTAGAGTTTAGGCAAGAAAAATAAATAAAGGGCACTCAAATCAGGAAAGAAGAGATCAAACTAATTCTGTTTGCTGGTGACATGATATCCTATCTAGAAAATCCTAAAGACTTCACCAAAAAGACTGTTAGAAGTGATAAATAATTCAGTAAAGTCTCATGGAAGAAAATTAACATATACAAATCAGTAGAATTAAGTTTGCAAACTAATCCTAGAAAAAGTGCTACATACCTCTCACTGGCACGGGCGCCTAGTCTACCCTTCAGAGCAACTTTGAAACTTCTTTTCTGGAATGGCCATTGGTGCTGTCATCATATTATCTTTGATGTTCTGAATATTATTGAAACATCTTACTTTCTATATCTCCTTTATCTTTGGGTAAAAAAAAAAATGTCATTGGGGGACAGATAAAGTGAAGAGAGAATGTTTCAATACAGTTATTTGTTTATGGGTTGAAAACTCCCTCCTAGTGCCATGTGAGCTGGTACATTATTGTGACAGAAGAGCCACACCTTTCTCATGCTAATATTTTGAGTCAAGATCTTCCTGTTTATCTATTGATGTTTACTTGGTCTGCTATGCTTCTCTCAGTCAACTGAATATTTTGATGCATAATTAGATGAATTTTTACAATGTTTGCCATCAGTTCCACTCATTACCATTCACCCTAACAGAGGTCATCAGTGACATTATTCTCTCTCCTTGAGAAAAACATTTAATCCATTTGTACATTACTATTTTCTTCATGGTGTTATCCCCATAACTTTGGGCTAACATGTTCCTGATTTCACTTCCACTCTCACCAAGTTTAATAAGAAATTTAATGTTTGTTCGTAGCTCTAATTCAAACTCTAACATTATACCTAACAACAATAATGAACACCAGTCAGCAAGACAATGCCAAAGGGTGACACAAACAAGAGACACTTTACCCATGAACCTGGGTTGTTTCACCATTTGTTTTGGTCATCTATAAAATACTGATGAAAGAAAATGTAGATGACAAGAACAGATGGCAAAACATCCCAGATTCGTGGACTGGTACATATAAATAATTAAAATATCCAAACTGCCAAAAATAATTTACAGATTCAACATAATTCACTCCAAAATACCAATCTCTTATTCTACACATATGGAAAAAATAATCCTAAACTTCATCTGGAAACAAAAAAGAGCCCAAATAGCCAAAGAAATCTCATCCAAAAAGAACAAATATGGGGGCATCGTATTATTTTCAAACTGTACTACAAAGTTATAGCAACCAAAACAGCATGGTACTATTACAAAAATAGAAACATAAATCAAAGGAACAGAGTAGTGGGTCCAGAAATAAAACCATACCTACAACCAACTGATCTTCAACAAACTAAAGAAAAAGATATACTGGGGAAATGTCACCCTGTTTGATAAACAATGCTGGGAAAAGTGGATAGCCACATATGGATGAATGAAAGAGTACACTTATCTCTTGCCATATACATAAATTAATTTAAGATGAATTAAAGACTTAAATGTAAGCCATGAAGCCATAAGAAGTCTACAAGAAAATGTAGGAAAAACTCTTCTAGGTATAGGCCTAGGCAAAGAATATACAATTAAGACCCCACCCCAAGACTAAGACCCCAACAACAAAAATAAATAAAGAGGATGTAATTAAATTAAAAAGCTCTGGGGAAAAAAAAAAAAAAGCTCTGCATAGCAAAGGACATATACAGGCAACCTATGGGATGGGAGAAAATATTCACAAAGTATACATCTGACAAAGAACTAATACACAAAGAATCAAACAAAGACTCTACAAAGAACTCAAACAAATGAGCAAGAAAAAAATACAACCCATTAAAAAGAGGGCAAAAAGGGCCACGCCTGTGGCTCAAAGGAATAGGGCGTTGGCCCATATGCCAGAGGTGGCGAGTTCAAACCCAGCCCCAGCAAAAAACTGCAAAAAAACAAAACAAACACACACACAAAAAAAGAGGGCAAAATAGGCCAGGCACACTGGCTCACACCTATAATCCTAGCACTCTAGGAGACCAAGATGGGAGGATTGCTTGAGCTCATGAGTTCCATACCAGCCTGAGCAAGAGCAACACCTCATCTCTAAAAATAGTTGGGCACTGTGGTGTGTGCCTTTAGTCCCAGCTACTCAAGAGGCTGAGGCAAGAGAATCACTTAAGCCCATGCCCATGACACCATGGTACTCTACCAAGGTCATCAAAGTGCGATTATGTATCAAAAAAAAAAAAAAATGAGGGGCAAAATACATGAACAATTTTTTTCAAAAGAACACAGACAAATGATATGAATATATGCTCAATATCACTAATAATTAGGGATGGCAAATTAAAATCACAATGAGATACCACTTTACCCCAAACAGAATGACCATTACTAAAAGTCAAAAAACAAAGATGGTGGCATGGTTGCAGAGAAAAAGAAACGTTTACACACTGTTGGTGGAAATGCAAACTAGTATGACCCTCACAAACTAGTGCAACCCCTAAGGAAAATAATATGGATGTTATTCAGAGAGATAAAAGTAGACCTAACATCCCATCAAGTAATCCACTAAATGAGTATCTATCTAAAAGAAGAGAAATCATTTTATCAAAAAGATACCCTATCTCAAATGTTTATCACAGCACAATTCACAATTACAAAGATATGAAATGTGGAATCAACCTAAGTGCCCATGACCTAATAAGTAGATAAAGAAAATATATTGGGTGGTGCCTGTGGCTCAGAGGAGTAGGGTGCCAGCCCCATATCCTGGAGGTGGTGGGTTCAAGCCCAGTCCCAGCCAAAAACTACAACGAAAAGAAAAGAAAAAAGAAACTATGGACACATATATGTGTGTATATACACACACACACATATTTAAATACACACATATACATACATACATACATACATACACACACCATGGAGTACTACTCAGCCACACAAAGGAATGAAACAATGACATCGCAGCAACTTGACTAGAACTGGGGACCTTTATCCTAAGTGAATTATCTCAGAAATGGAAAAATAACCATCACACATTATCACTAATAAGTGAGAGCTAAATGGTGGGTACACACAGTTGAAAATGTACAGGACATTGGAAACTAAGCAGGGACCTGGTAGGTGGGCGGTGAGAGGTTAAAAATGTACCTATTGTTTCTGCTTCCCCCCCCCCAGAACCTTAATTGTCATTAATTGTCCTCATATCATGGAGGGGGGAGGTGGGGCCTTAGTGTGTGTCACACTTTATGGGGGCAAGACATGATTGCAAAAGGGACTTTACCTAACAATTGCAATCAGTGTAACTGGCTTACTGTACCCTCAATGAATCCCCAACAATAAAAAAAAAAAAAGAAAAAAAAAATGTACCTATTGTTTAAAATGATCACCATGCTGGCGATGGGCAATGAAAACGCTGAATTCAGCATTGTACAGTGTAACAAAACCATTTGCACTCCCTTAATATTATGAAATGTAAAAAGGAGTAAATGTAAGAAAATTAAATTCCATGAGAAGCAAAAATTCATTTTTTAAATATTATCTTATTTAAAAGAGAGGTCTTATTAAGTTTAACGCCAAAGACAAGAAGCATAAAAACAGAACAAGAATAAAAAATTGTGTCAAAACTTCTGTACTTTGAAATACCATCAAGTATTAAAACATTAAAAGAGTTGCTACATTTTATATGTGAAGAATCTTTCAAATCAATAATTAAAAATGCCAATGAAAAAATAAACAAAGACCTGACCGGATACTTGTAAAAGAAACTCAACTGGTCAATAAACAAGTAAAATAATCAACTTTATTTCTAACCAAAAGTAAGAGAAAATAAAAATTCACACATGACAAATTAAATATCAAATTGGAAATATATCTTGTGTTGTTATCAGAAGGATGGACATCTTCAAAATATTTTTAACTGCTACATATTCTTAACATAGAAAAAAAGGGTAGTAAATTCAAGAAACAGAGTTGTATAGCTGTTGAATACCACCTTAGAAATGTATAAACATGTGTATTTGTGTGTATGCATCTGGATTTTTTTTCTACAAGTATATTTAGTATATCATATTGATATTAGCAAAAACTTGGAAACTGATTTAATGTCCAGCATTTGGGAATCAGTTAAATATATCATGGCATAGCCATATATTGCAATATTAAGCAGTCATGAAAACTAGTACAATTGAATAAGCACTCAGATTAAGAAATTTGTATAATATACTCTGAAAAGGTGGGGATAAAAAGAAATTACACAAGAGCATGCAAAATGTTTACGGGAGAAACTGTTGCCACACCCTTCCAGGTTTGACAGGATCTATTGAATAGAAACATCTCCGCTTTTTTTAATTATTTAATTTTTAATTAAAATCATAACTGTGTGGTGATTTGATATACTTTTGAGTAGTTTTTTCTCTCCTTTGTCCTACTTCATTCCTCCCTTAACGAGACAGTCTAACTCATCTGGCTTGTGGGCTTTAGCAAAAGGACCAATCTTCTTTGTCTTTTCCGACCTCTCTTCTTTCCTGTCCCCCACCAGACATTTGGTCAGTGCTTTGTCTATAATTAGATATATAAGTTTACATCTAAGATTCAATAGAAAGAGGTTGTTTCTGTCTACAAGTCCAGATATAGTCTACGATTTGAGTTTTCAATAATAAATAAACCTGACAATTTTCATTTTTCAAATTCTTGAATTTTTTCAAAATTTGCTCCAAATTCAAAGGGAAACAGGAATATGATTAATCATCCATGAATGTTGATAATATTAATAATAGATATAAATAAAAAATCTAAAAAAAACTAATAAATATTAATACTTTCCTTCCATTGAGATTATGGAGGGCTATAATGTCTTTTGGGTGATTTTCTATATTTCACACATTTTCTAATTAGTATACATCATGTGTATTTATTTATAGACATAAATAATTACTTTTAACTGAAAGTAAATATTAAACCTCTGTGGGGAGGACTTTCTTTTTTTTTTTTTTTTTGTAGAGACAGAGTCTCACTTTATGGCCCTCGGTAGAGTGCCGTGGCATCACACAGCTCACAGCAACCTCCAGCTCCTGGGGTTAAGCGATTTTCTTCCCTCAGCCTCCTGAGTAGCTGGGACTACAGGTGCCCACCACAGCACCCAGCTATTTTTTTGTTGCAGTTTGGGGCTGGGTTTGAACCCGCCACCCTCGGCATATGGGGCCAGCACCCTACCCACTGAGCCACAGGCGCCGCCCAGAGGGGAGGACTTTCTAACTTTAAAAGAAATAGAAAGTAGGAAAAGAAAATATATATGCCAAAAAGAGCCTAAATAGTCAAAGCAATCTTAAGCAAAGAGAATAAATCTGGAGGCATCACATTATCTGACTTCAAATTATACTATAGGGCTATTTTATCCAAAATGGTATGGGGCTTCTGTAAAGATAGACATACGGACCAACAGGACACAACAAAGAACCCAGAGATAAAACCAGGTATCTACAGACTACGTGTTGTTCATTGCAAAGTCAATAAGGCATATTCAATAAATATAAAAATGTTAAATAATAACAAAGCAATTTTTCAGGATATAACTGGTTTTTTATAATGAATAAAATAATGACACACTTTTTTAATGAAACTTTTAATGAATGATATATTTGGTTTCCTCATGGATAAAAACAAAGACTAACATTATTCGTGTGTTTGAGCTGTTATTAGCTACCATTATGGATATACTTATCACATATTGAGTCATAATAAGGGATTTTAGCTTTAGGTATAAATAGCCTACTCACATGATTATTTATTTCTTCTCAGATCCTGGGTTCCTAAACTTTAATGAGTTTGAAAATCACCGGGAGAGCTTTTTGGTATTGGGTCATTAGGGTATGAACATGGAAAGTGGAATTTAGGAAACCACCTTTGGAAAAATTTATCATAGATATTTCTCTATTAAATTTGCTCTTAAACTAGATTAGCTGTAATGCCTTAATTATGACCATTTGATAATAAAAGCTACAAACACTTATTTTATTTATTTATTTATTTAGCTAGAATCTTACTCTGTTGCCCAGGCTAGAGTGCCATGGCCTCAGCCTAACTCACAATAGTCTCAAATTCCTGAGCTCAAGTGATCCTCCTACCTCAGCCTCCCCACTAGCTAGAACTACCTGGGAGTAGCCAAATGCTCAGATAATTTTTCTACCTGTAGTAAGACAAGGTTGTGCTCGTGCTCAGCTTGAACTACTGAGCTCAAGCAATTCCTCCACCTCAGCCTCCAGAATGCTAGGATTACAGGTTTGAGCCACCATGCCTAGCCTTAAAAACACTGTTAATAGAGAGATTTCAATCCCTTTAGGCCTTGCCTTTTCTTTTCTTATAAAAAAGTATTTCAACATGGTATAAAATACTAATAAGAAAAATATACATGAACTTAAGATTTATTTTCCAGTTTGGAGGAAATAAAATTAAGAAAAAGCAAAAAGGATTAACTCAACTATATATTTTATTTGTTTAAAAAAATGTGCAGCAAACTTTTCCAAGTATAAGTTATAATGTTATCTAACTCCAGAGGAGCCACCTCATGGTAGTCTATACAAACAGGACTCCCAAGAGGCAAACACTCCATGGTCTAAATGGCGATATACAAAAACCCTGGAAAAATGCCCTTTTCTGAAGATACCTATGGTGTATATAATGGTGTTATATTATTCGCTAAATTTTTGAAATATTATGTAATTTTCTTTAATTAGCAGTTATTGGTAAGGAGATCTAAAGTATTCTTACTACATCCAAACACAAATGGTAACTAGGTGAGGTGATGGATATGTTAATTAGTTTGAGTATGGTAATCACTTCATGATGTATACAAATATCAAATTATTATGTTTTATACCTTAAATGTGTATAATTTTTATTTGTCACCCACAACTCAATAAAGCTGGGGGAAAAGTGAGTAGTTACCAAAAACTCACATTTGTTAGGTAGAAGTATATGAAATTTCCAAGAATTCATCGTTTTGGAACTTCAACAATAGTAATTTGATATGATTCAGTCCAATATGCAATGAGGACAATTCATACTAACCTTTCAAGTCTCCTGTTATTCCAAACAATTACTATTACCCTAATCTGAAGTTTGAAATAAGACTAAATGAGGGTGGCGCCTGTGGCTCAAAGGAATAGGGCGCCAGCTCCATATACCAAAGGTGGCAGGTTCAAACCCGGCCCCAGCCAAAAAAAAATGCAAAAAATAAATAAATAAAACTAAATGAATTTTCTCAAGGATTGCTTCATCGTACCTTATTTCCAAGCTTGCACTTAACTCACTTAATGTCTACACAAACATTACAACTTAATATAAATACAGCATATAATTTGCATTCACTAATGAAGACACATTTTTCCTTATACAAAGAGCTGACAAATATCATCTGGCTAACAACCTGTAGGCCAACGTCTCAGTGCTTCAAGCTTAATTGTTATTTAGTACCTTGCATATGTGTTATAGGGAACAAACTTTCAGCAGCACTTCTTAAAGGGTAATTGTTATATCACAACTGCTGGTGAGTTCTGATTATTCGTAGACTTTACAACTTTGCTCTAACATGTTTTCTTTACTATATGTCCTTTTAGTTTTTTCTTCTGTATTCCCCCCCCATTTTTTCTTTTTCCTGGAGTCCCCGACTATTTACTCAGTACTTTGTACAAGGCACTGAGCTAGGCTCTAGGGATACAAGTGGAACATGGCAAACACGTCCAGGATGAGGTTCCTTCCTCAGTGTTCACCACATTTTCTTTCTCTATTCTGCCCATTCACAGAGAATTTTCCATGAGCTCTTTGGATAGTTCACCTTAAAACTTAGTCTATCCTTATAGTGTTCACACACTGGCCACCACGGATGTGATTTTATAAAACACATTAGCACTGACTCTTAAAAAAGGGACTTCCTCTTTAATACCACAAACTGAAAAGGAGGAATGACCCTCCCAGTGAACACAGAAATGATACCAACCTACTGTTGTCTCTTCACGTAGCAGGGGATGAGGAATCTTTGATTTCTCAGTGATCATGGGGTACCCATTCTAAGGTATGAAATGACACCTATGTGGCTATTAGTCTCTAGAGGTAAAATTTTACTATATAACTTCAAATAAGATCTCTGACTTGCAGGGAGCTACTTTACTAGATGCATACGAATACACAATATAAAGAAAATAGCAAAATAACACAACTCCTATTTTTTAAGCTATCATACAAAGTAAAAAATGAGCCAGATTCTGGTTCTTCTGAACTATGGCCTCCAGTCTCAGGGACTCTACTATGGAAATGTGGTGAAGCAGAACCTGATGGCAGATATTTAACTCTGACTGGCCTGAGTCAGTACCACTAGCTTCAGAGCTATTTCCAAAGAGATAAGTTCTGAAAAAATGACAGATAACGAAAAAGGTTAGACTGAGTCCAAAGACAACAAGAACAGGCAAAGGGGAAAGTCAACACACTCGTCCTTGCAGACAGAAAATCTTTACACAATAAGGAAAGGTATTAAGAAATGAAGTAAATAAATCAAACATTGAAGGGAGCAAAACACAAGGGAATAAAAAAGGAGAATAATGAAAGAATTCATCCCAGTAGAATGAAAGTCCTTAAGCAGTTATTTAAAACTGAGATGAAGAAAGCAGACATTGCTGGGGCCAAAACCAGGATCTTACTGCAGTTCTCTCAGAAGCTGGGTGGACCAACTAGAGCCCTTGTGGGTCCCCAAACATCAAAAAGTCTTAAATAAATCTGCTTTATTCACTTAAGGAATTCAAGAAACTAAGACTTCGAATTATCTGGGTGATAATCCCAGAAGAAATCTAATCGCTGCAAAAATTGGCCCTTTACTGGAGAATAAAGCTTTCTGCCTGTGAATGGGCAAAATGTCAGAGATAGAAAAGAAATGTTTCTGAGACTCTTTCATATCTAGTCCCATTGATATCACTGTGAACTGTGATACCAAATCCATTGATGAAGCCCTATCAGTAGCTACAATTAAATCGACAGAATATAGAAAGAAGGGCAGGGAAAGGAGAGTGAAAGTCTGGGTGAACGTCGTACTATTTGAACAAACTTTTGTGAAGTGGCGGTATCTCCTTTATCTGAATATATCATTGAGTTGGCGTGATTTGGGTTATTATATTATGTTTGAGTGAGGAATATTTCCTCTACCTAGTATTGCAAAATGGAAGGTATATAAATACATTCTTCAGGCCATATGAATTGGATGTACAATCATATACCACATATTCCTGTTATGATTAATAATAAACAGTATTTATGAACATAGCCCCATAACATTATTAGGCAGCTGAAAAATTCCTACTGCTTAGTATTTACTATAGTACAATTTTATCATTATTTTAAAGTATATACCTTCTCCTTATTAAGAAAACTTACCTGTAAAACAGCCTCAGGCAGGTCCTTCAGGAAGTATTCTAGAAGACTTTGTTATCATAGAAAATGACAGCCTATGTATGTTATTACCCACAGAGAACTTCCAGAGGAAAAAAAGCACACGGGTAGAAGAAAGAGATACTGATGATCCCATGTGTAGGCCTAGGCTAAAGTGCATGCTTGTATCTTAGTTTTTAACCAAAAATATATAAATTTTTAAAATTAAAAAATATTTAAAGAGAAAAGCTTATAGAATAAAAATATAAATGAAATATTTGTATACAGTTGTATTATACAATTGTTTCTGTTTTAAGCTAAAACAGTTATGAAAGAGTTAAAAGGTTTAAAAATTACTGTTTGGAAAGTTAAACATTTACATTAAGCAAAGCTTAATTATTACTAAAAAAAAGGAAAAAAGTTATAAATGTAATACAGTCTAAGAGTATAATATTTATAAAGTCTAGGGTAACAGACAGTAATTTCCTAGGCCTTCACTCACCACTCAACTCACCACTCACTCATGACTCAATTACAGCAACTTCAAATCCTATAAGCTCCAATCGTAAGTGTCCTATACAGGCATGACATTTTTTATATTCTATGTTTCACTTTTACTGCACCTTTTTTATGTAGAGATATATTTAGCTACAAAAATGTTTGCCATGTGCTACAATTTCCTACAGTAATATGGTGTTCAGTTCAGTTTTGTAGCCTAGGAGCAATAGGCCATACCATATAGCCTAGGTGTAAACACTGGCCTACAAGTTGTGCTTCAAACTTAACTGTTATTTAATTCCTTGCATATGTGTTATAGGAAAGGCAAAAGGGAGAGTCAACACACTCATCCCCTCAGACGGAAAATCTTTAAACAATGAGGAAAGTTACAAAGAAATGAGGTAAATATATCAAACAGTGAAGCGGGCAAAACACATACCATCTAGGTTTGTGTGAGTACACTTTATGATGTCTGCACAACAAGATTGCCTAATAATGGACTTCTCAGACTGTGAAGCAATGCATGACTGTGCAAAAGGGGAACTAATAAGATTTCCAGAGCCCACACAAGTCATCAATTTCAAACAGCATAGAATAGAAGCTGGAGTGCTGGTACTGACAAGTTATCTGTACAGTTGTCTGAGAGGAGAAAATGGAGATTATTGTATAATCCTATGAGCACCACCCACCCACAAGTACTGGTATTTCAAGCCAGAAAGTGTCCATGTAAAGGCAATTACTAGCTGGATATTGGCCTTTGACTAACACTGCTCCTGTGGCTGAAGGACATAAAATAATCCTGAAGACTGAAGTGCCCCTAATACCTTCAATGATATTAGAAAAATGCTCTAATAAAAAGGACAATGCCCAGAAGAATTCCAAAATAAAACTGAACTGGCTTATATAGGAACATGCTACTAAGCTAGGAAATATTAATGACAACAGAGCTATTTTTCCCTTTAAGCTTATTTTGGAATCACGTAAGTGGTCTCAAAATGATATTGCTACTTGGGTAGTACCCAATAACTGCTCTTATTATTACCAACAAATAGCCGCTTGGTTTGGACGGCCATTCCAGGATGAATGGTCAGCATCTTATTTAGAAGACTACCCCTGTGATGAAAAACGTAGAAAATGTCAGTTTGGTGAGCTGAATTGAATGCTGCTTTCCCTTACACTAGAGCTTTACCAACTCCTGGGTATTGGCAACATCCTGGCTATGAGGACAGATAACAGGGCAATCAAAAACTAGCCTGTGAAAGGAATTCCAACATGGTTCATTGCCCTATAGAAATCACTACAGAAATCCAAAGTGTTGATGAAAGTAAGACACATCAATTTCCATCAAAAGAACTTCCATAAAATAGGAAGGTGGTCAGAATTGATGAGAAGGTACGCCAGTGAGCTTGACCGACATGGCCCGAGGGTCCATGAAATGAGTAGGCATGGATGCACCACAACAATGCAGAGAGGATCTGAATCTAGACATAACTGCCATGACACAGCAGGACTCTAGGAATGCACCAATATTTTTAGACCCTTATTTCTCAGATTACAACTGTTATACTCCAACTTGGTAGACATTACGATTGTTGGTAAAATTACAATACTAATATTGAAGATACAATTTGGATTAAGTGTGGTTATAATTCTATGTAGTATGAGAAAAATAAAGCAGGGAAGGCAGCTCTGGTAGTGAGGAAATATGTGAGAACAGTTGTAAATGAATTTGTCAGAAATATGACTTTAATGTAAACAACATAGAAAGTAAGAGAAGGTGTTGTGAAGATGTCTGTGGGTAGACCCTCCCCACCCCGAGTAAAGCAAGTGCTCAGGCCCTGAGGCAGGAGGTTGGCCTTGGTGGTGCAAGGACGGAGAGCTGGAGAAGAGTCATAGGAATTGAAAACAGAGCAAAGGAGAATCCAGACTGTGTGTGGTTATAGGCTGCTGTGAAACCTTTGGCTTTCACTCTGAGCATGAGAGAGTCAGGGTCTCACATCTCTTTAAAGAATCACTTCAGTTGCCATCGTCAAGGAAACAGACTAGTCAGGAGGCTGTGGCAATAATTCATATTAGATACATCGGCAGTTTGGTCTACAACGATGGTGGGGAGATGGCACAAGTACCTAGACGGCAAAGGTGAAGTGACAGGATTTGCTGACGGGTGATGTGGATGCAAGGAACAGAAACATGCCAAGGGTGACTCCAATGCCCTTGGCCGAAAGAACTAAAAGGATGTCTGGTTTGGGGAAGACTGCCCTGCTGGAGGGGCAGGATTAGGAGGAGGAACCTATCTTAGACATCCGCGTGGGATGTTGACTAAGGAGTGGGATATGCAAGGCTAGAGTCGGAAAAGAAATACAGGCTCTAAGAAAAAATGGGGCGTCTTCAGCATAGAATTCATTTTTAGAAGAAACTGGGAGAGATCACCGAGAAGGTCAATGTATCATTTATAAGTGAAATATGTTTGTAATTTCCCTTTATAATGATACATTTTTTCCAATTTTAATATCAGGTGTATTCAGATGAAGTAGAATGATTTTGAAGTATTTTGTCTAGAAATTTGGCATGATCTGGTTTTGAAATTATCTTTTATTTTTATTTATAAATATGAGTTGTCTATGTTTTGAGACTTTGGGAAAAAATAAGAAGAAGAAGTTAAATGATGACTCCATACTGAATCTCAGAATCAAAGCATTCTATAATAGACACGCTCTTATTTGATAATGTGAATGTTACTTCTTGCATTATTATTATTGCTCAATATTTCATTGCAGCAATCATCTGATTTCTTTTCTGAATGCATTTATCTTCATTCATTCTTTACAAGGTTTTTGTTTCCAGTCCTTATCTTAAACATTGTTATTGTTATTAAATTTTCAGCCTTTTTCATTCTGTGAAGTCAAAAAGTGGAAACCAAATAAACACATGTATATGTAAAAAAAAATAATAAAATAAATAAATAAGAGATAGAAAGAAAGAAAGGGAAGGGAGGGAGGGAGGGAGGGAGGGAGGAAGGAAGGAAAGAGAGAGAGAGAGAAAGAGAGAGAGAGAGAAAGAAAGAAAGAAAGAAAGAAAGAAAGAAAGGAAAGAAAGAAAGAAAGAAAGAAAGAAAGAAAGAAAGAAAGAAAGAAAGAAAGAAAGAAAGAAAGAAAGAAAGAAAGAAAGAAAGAAAGAAAGAAAGAAAGAAAGAAAGAAAGAAAGAAAGAAAGAAAGAAAGAAAGAAAGAAAGAAAGAAAGAAAGAAAGAAAGAAAGAAAGAAAGAAAGAAAGAAAGAAAGAAAGAAAGAAAGAAAGAAAGAAAGAAAGAAAGAAAGAAAGAAAGAAAGAAAGAAAGAAAGAAAGAAAGAAAGAAAGAAAGAAAGAAAGAAAGAAAGAAAGAAAGAAAGAAAGAAAGAAAGAAAGAAAGAAAGAAAGAAAGAAAGAAAGAAAGAAAGAAAGAAAGAAAGAAAGAAAGAAAGAAAGAAAGAAAGAAAGAAAGACAATGTAAATAGACAAGATAAGAGATCCCGATGCTTGGGCCCTGAGCACTTCAGTGGTCAGGTCAGAGCTGTGGAGACGAGAAAGAAGAAGCAAAGGGGAAGGAAAAGATGTAGCTTTTATTACTTTTATTTGACAAATCATAATTATAGACCTTTCTGAGGTCCCAGGTGATATTTTGATAAATCGTAACTAAATGAGATGATGGAAAAGGTGAAAAGGTCATCAGGAAAGTGAGGTACGCTGGACGCCAGGAGGAGACTGAGTTTCAAGGAGGGAGTGATCAGTTGTGAAAAACTCTGCTCACAGTCCCCTTAGACGAGGCCCGATGGAGTCACCAGAGGTCCCTGAGGTTCTCAAAAAGAGCAATTATCGAAAACCAATTTCCTAAATCAAAGGCTAAAACTTGAAATGCCAAATATTACTAGAAAACTAATAGCTTCAAAGCAATTTTCAAAACTATAACTTTATTATGCTAATTATTCATTTAAATATTTGACAAAAATTCTCAAATACTATTCGGAATTATGCAAATAGATCCATGATTAACACATCTCTCTTTGAAGCTTTTCTTTTTTGAATTTCTATTTGTCATTCAATTTCCTTTGAATAGATTTGAATTTTTCTTTTTTATATATATTTTGGTAGCTTTCTTCCAGTGTTCTGATATCATTATATTCTTTAAAAATTTTACTTAAAAAAATTCTTTAAGATTAAGAATGAAATGGAGGGTCAGTGTAAGAGAGTTTTGTTAGTTTTATCATGTTATTAACTCCCGAAATTTTGCTGGTACAAGAAAAGCACATCTTTTACTTAAACTATAACAGTGACTTGTGCCCCTATATCACTAAAATGAACCATTTTATTTCAAAAGACCATAATCCAGAACACATTTTTATAAAGGGGTTATTAAAGATTTCCTAAGCCTCACAAGATGGACAATGCTCAGTTAGTTTTACTCTGAATGAATAACAGCCCTTTCTGTCCAGTTTGCTTGAGACTGAGGAGTTTCCCAGATGCAAGACATCCCATGCTAGCACCAGAACAGGCTTAGGAAAACCAGGATAGCTTTTCACTTGCTCCTAACATGTTACCTCCTCTGAGTGTCTTTTCTCTCTAAATTATCAAAAATGACTAAAAGCACAGGCTCTAGATTTGGACACAAAGGTTCAAATACTGACTTAATCCCTCATTTTTTATATGACATAAAAATTTACTTTATTTGTAGGTTTAAATAGAAGAGTATCTATAAATGCAAGGGCCTGGGCCTGCCAGGCCTTTGAGCTCAGAAAAATGTTACCTATTTTTATTATGGGTTGCAGTGACAGAACTTCTTTTTCATAAGGAAATTATGGCTGCTCCTTTTCTTAAGCCTTAAGCAAATAACACTGACCAGCTAATGGAAAAATAAAACATAAAAAATATGGAATCTAAATAAAATATGTAGAAAATGTCCCTACAGTGAGACCAGAATGTATTAGTAACTGAATTCTGAAACTCTCTGACAGTGTAGGGGCTGGGAGTGAGAGTATGTGATGGGAACACAAGTTCATTAAAAAAAAAAAATCAACGTTTGTATTTGAATTAGTCAAGTTAAAATATAATATCTCATCAAGATTTTGAATCATAGAATCAAGTTATCTAATAAACCTGCTTATTTACATGAGGAAACCAAACGCCAGAGATTAACTTATTTTTTTAAAGGCATCTGACCAGTTAGTAAGAAAAGCAAACTTCAAGTTTGTCAGGGGCAGTGGTCAGTCCTGCCTTCTTCATCTCTGTATCCTTATGACCTTGAAGAGTTCCTGACACTTAGTAGGTGCCAAATCATTGACCAACTGACTCTTTGACTGGTAGAATGATTGAATGAAAGAAATTAGGAAATTCCTCTCCTTTTATTCTTATTCTACACTCAACATTGATCCAGAGAGTCTTCCTCAATACACCTCTGCCTGGTTTCTGCTTCCACCCATCTCTTGAGTGAGTGTTCAGAACATGAAAGATACACTGAAAATAAACTCCCTTAGAGTTTATTTCCAAACAGAGCAATATGGAAGAGTATTGCTGAAAAATATACTTGAAAGAGTGTTGATGGATAAGAGAAAAAAATGTTCAAATAAGTTTGAGGTCCATCAAGAAGAGAGAGCTCCCACTGTGTTGATTTGCTATACTGAACGTCTCGTGTAGCTGCTGAATTCAGTCCATTTATCTAGCCCTCTATAGCTGTGCTTGACTTAGACTCCTTTGTAAGAGAAAAGATTTCTCTGCAAACCCCCTGCATGATTTTCATGGTGTGAAAGGACTTATTAATGGAAAAGTAAATTCTGAAATAGTCTGGCCCTGGATAAAAACCTTACGATGAGCTCCAGGCAGCTTTGTTCCTCAGCATGCCTTAAATATACCCACGTGGATTGAAAAAGTTGTCACTGAATTACTGCTCATGCAGAAGAGAGAAAATTAAATAGGAGACTACTTAAAGAAAATTACAGCTAATAGAAACATCAGATTTACAAAGTCATTGCTCTGCTTCAGAAATCCTTTAGTGTCTCTTAAGCCTTAAAGCCCAGGACCCCTAATGGCTTTGAATATGTTTCAATTTCAATTTCTATACCCTTGCTGCTTTGCTAGACAGATAGAGGAGTGGTTATTTATAAGAGTTGTTGTTTTCTTCTTCCTATAAATCTTGACCCTAATATCCAGCTGTACAAAGCTATGTAAACAGTAAAGTCCTGCACAGATGGTTCTTGTCCATTGTCATAAAAAAAGAAAGACAGTTTTATACTCAAACGTGATATCTTTTTTTTTCTATTTTGTGAAACATCTTGAGATCCAATAGTTTACATAGATGTTTAATGTTTTCTCCAGATAAATCATTGCCAAGATGAACATAATCAACCTAATAATAATTGTTCTCTGTCATCTTAATATAATTGTTAAAGCAAATGAACAGTAGTCTACAAAATGGTATGCAAATGCTTATGACCAAAAGTGCCAAGAACTTGTAAATCACCTCAATAGCATGTCTGTTTACATTAATAGCTGTTGCTGGAGGTCAAGTGAGAACCAAACCAGTCAACTGGAAACATATCTGATTTATTTTAAAATTATAAGAAATTTGGAAAAGTACTGCCATAGCAGACCCAGCGGAGCAGGCAAGATGGGTGAGAGGAACCTGGTGACATAACATAGCAGAGCTCCTAGAATCGTTAGTCAGGTGAAAAAGGTTCTAATTCCACCTCTACCACTGTCTGACAATATCAGAACACGTGTTAGGGTTGTTGCAGGAAGACGAGGCCTGGAGGAGAGAAAGAGCGCCCAAACATGGTGAGCAAAAAAGGAAAGGCTTTACTTCTGCCAGTGGAGTGATGGCACAGAAGAATTCAAGAATTCAAAAGCCAGCTCCCCATCTGGCTCAGTCTTCTCCTTTTTATTCCCAGTCAGAAAGTTCCGGTCCACAGGTACCTTTCTCATTAATCAGTTTGAATCAAGCTGGAGAAACTGGCTCTGGCTTTTACAGAACCATGGGTTTTCACAGAAGTGGAAGCAAGCATCAGCCTCCAGGATCCAGGAAGTTAAGTTTACAAATTCCTAAAAGCTGAGTCACCAAGGGAGGACTCCACAGGTGTATCCTTCGGGTCCCCTTGAGAAGACCTCTGTTCTCTTAGACTTACATTTTCTGGGTATCCCTCTCAGAGTGTTTTGACAGCTCAATTTCCTTATCTGATAGGATTATTGCAAACAAGCATAAACAAGATAATGAGTGTAATTAATAATGAATATAACTAATACAGTTCTGCCAGATAGACTACATTCAATAATGTTAAATATTGAGTTGATGCTAATGCTCTTGCGAGTGCTGCCTGTCTTTTACAAATTAAATGTTTACAATATATTCTCTATTAGTCCTGAAAAAGATATCTAAAATTTCTAAATTAGTGAGCTAAGTACTAAAGACTTTTATTATCCAAATAAAAGTCTTTGCCAAAATATCTCTGAAAGCTTCTAACTAAGGATTCAAGTGGACAAAACCTAACAAATCATGTCAGAAGAAAGGATGGAGGCCAGGAGGCGAGGCAGGGAATGAGAAGTCGGTGATGAGGGAGCGTGAAATGGAGAAAGAAAGATGGAGGAGCCAACTGAGCACTATCCTGCTAAGAGTGTAGCCCGGAGGCTTCTCCTAATGCAAGTCTCCTTTGCTTTGTGGTCAAAATCCAGAAAACCAGCTTCTACTGAGAAGTAGACTCGCTGCTAGGTTCTGAGAATAGCTCAGTGTACTCTGTGCTAGGTTCTGAGAATAAAACACGTCGCTGATCTCCCCAGGGATTTACCAGACATCATAACGGCTCTCCTCAGCTTCCACAAACTTTGGGAGGCTAAGTATGAACAAGACAATAGGAAAAAGGAAGTGAATTGTCTTAAAAATGACACCCAAGGTGGGTGATCCTGGGTCTCAGCATGGGTACACACACAGGAGAAAACAGGGCTGCCCTCAGCTCTCATCAGAACACATTTTAATTGCCAATTTACTACTTCGTCCACCCCACTGGATTCTGAGCCTTAGAGGGCCCAGGATGTTCTGTTTATCATGACTCTCATCCGAAAATAACGTGGCTGTAAGAAAATGTTGCATTTTAAAACTGAATCATATTGTGAAACTGAATCATTCCCTAACGTTCTTGGATTAGCTCAATTGGATTAAGCATGTTTAATTTTCTTTATTAGGACTAAAAGAGTCACAGACTTTAAAATGATAATAGTCTGTAGTAAGGTGGTAAAAAATAACATCAATAAGGAGGTGACAATTAATAATAATTTGTCAAAATAAACTGAAAGAAACCTGTGGGTGAAGGAGGAACCAAGAGACCAGTGACATTTGAAGATGGAAATACTATCACTTTGTAATTGAAACACGACAGTGTCTCTATAGGCTGTGTATACTCATTTAGAATGCAAAGCATTATAAAAGAACATGTTAGAACTTCTTTCCCACTGGTTGTGTAATTAAAACAAATGAGTTTCCATTCACACAAATTCTGCCCAAGTTATTTCGGAAGGTTCTATTTAGAAGAGAAACGGATATGGTAATGTTTCTCAAGCACTAAAAGATGTGAAATGAGCATGCATGCTTTCCCTAGTGATGTGTGTTTTCTTAATAAAGAACCAAGGTTAAATTAAACCAAAGACATAAGACGAGCACCGAAAGAAGAGGACAAAAAATTTGAACAAACAGATTCTCATTTTAAAAATCATTTGGACAAGACAGTGTCTTTCAACACCAACTTGCCCACGTAGTTATTGACCAATAAAAATAATGTAACGCAATACTTCCCCTCCTCCACCAGCTGAGGATATACTTGTATTATGATGACTTGCTCTTTTTTTTTAATCAACTTTTTCTCTAGGGACTTAGATTTCAGCAAAGATCTCATCCAAATGGCAAAAGCAGAGGGATCTCAGAAAGACATGATACTTCTCAGGAAAGAATAGCAAAAGAATATGCCAAGAGAAATAAAAGCCACAGGCCATAAGTTCCAAAAGCACAAACCAGACCTCTAAGGAATCAAAAGACATTGAAGATTTATTAAGAAGATTAATCTAATGTAAAGCCAGGTGTGCAGCTAATCATACTTTTAACTCACTCAACAAATTAAAAGAATTGATTGAATAATAAGCAATTGCAAGCTTTAATAATGTAAAACCCAAAGATATAGGGATTCTGGAGATACAATCATAAAATATAAAATATTTCACAATTCCACAAGATATTTTACCACAAGATAGAAGACAAGTTTCTAAAGGAAACTTAGATTGAAGCCTTGACCTGATCCATCATGGGAGCTAACATTATTTTTCATTCACTTCACTCTAGAGGCAATGACTATATTTATCTATAATGGAATGCTAACAAATGCAAATGTTGCAAGACCATAAAATAATGTTTTGCTAAGTCATCACAAGATAACTCCTGAAGGAGAAAGAAAATACCGAAGATAAATTAATTCCAGTTCAGGGAAACCTGCGCTTTAACACTTGTTTCGTTCTTATGAAAAATAAAGCAAAAGAAATAGAGTTGATATGGACACATAAGAAATATAAGGTTAGACAGTAGGAAAAATTTCCAATTGATTAATCAGTGTAAGGCAGGAAATCATTTACCAAACTCTAAAGTTGAAGCTACCCTTCTGCTGTGTATTTACATATAACAATCATATTTTAATATAAAAATGACAAGATACAATCTGTTCCTTAGAATATTTGCTTTAAAAAAAAAAACACTCGCATATATTTGTATGAGTTGGGACTTTGGTTTGTTTGCTTTTTATAATGGGAGGATTTACGTATTAACATTTTAGGGCATAAAATGGAGGCGAGAGTGGGTGACTTCCTTTTTCAAGAATAGTAGACCTCGTTTTCCTGAAGATCTATTTGATGTCTTATCAGTTATTTTGTTTAAATTATGTAATTACCTTCTAAAATATGTCTTACTATTTAAAACTCTTATTTAGTATACCTTAAAAACAAGAAAACTGAGGCTGACAAAATTTAACATAATTGCTAAAAAATCACACATTTAAAAGGTGGCAGAGCAGGAAGTTGGATATGGCCTATATCTCCCAAAGATATACATTTATCCTTCTGTACTTTACTAGGTTTTTATATGATCCTTGAAGCTATCTGAAATCAAGAATTATGGTTGATGATGTATTGATTTAATTTAATCAGGAATATGTATGTCTTTATTCCTATAAATGTCATTATTTCCCTTCCATCCCTCTATAAGTAAAGGTACATGACTCACTCAAGGCAGAGATCTAGTTGAGAGATGCCTTGGTCCTGAACTAAGAAATAACACACGGGGGGAAGAGAATGGACAAGACTTACCAATGAATTGGAATGTGTGAGTTAGGAGAAGGGAATAGTTGAGAAGAAAAGACACAATAAGCAGGAATAGGGTCAAGAGAAAGATAACTTTCAGCATCAGACATGAACATTAAAAAATAGGAGATTTGTCATATCAATATCTAAATCCATCTTGATGCATCCAAAATGGCCTTCCCTTACATTGTTCTTTATACTACCAATAAGATAGTAAGATACCAAGGAATTATTTTTATGGACCTGAATATGACATTCAAGATAGGGCAAAATATTTAAAACATTGTGTTATTTTAAAACAGTAATATATGCCACAATTACATGTGTTAAACATAAAAAATATTTCACAGCAAAATCTAAATTAATGAATTTATCACAACATTGAAGATGTACCTCCCACTTCCAGAAAAATCTTATATTGAACACAGCCATCCTGCAGAGATATTGTTCAGTTCCAGACCAGAGCAATAAAGTGATTATTGCAATAAAGTTTGTCACAAAACTTTTTTTTGGTTTCCTGGTACATAAAAAAGTTATGTTTGCACCATACTAATGCAAATTTGAAAATATAATACAGCTACAAAAACAAATTGCAATAGCATCATGCCTACAAAAACAATGTAAAATTTTTAATTAAAAAAGTCTTTATTGCTAAAAATGCTAATAATCATTTGACACTTCAGCATAGCAACTTACAATCTTTTTGCTGGTAGAAGTCTTGCTTCAGTTTTAATAGCTGCTGACTGGTCAGATAGTTGTGACACTTTCTTAAAATAAGACAACAATGAAGTTTGCTACATCAATTGATTCCTCCTTTCATGAAAGATTTCTCTGTAAGATGTGCATTGATAGCATTTATCAATCGACTATCAATTTGTTAGTAGAACTAACAAAACTGGAGTCAGTCCTCCCAAACCCTGTTGCTGCATTCTCAACTAAGTATATAGAATATTGTAAATCTTTTGTTGTCATTTCAATGATGTTCACAGAATGTTCCCCAGGAGTAAATTCCATCTTAAGAAATCATTTCCTTTGCTCATCCAGAAAAAATATTGTTAATATTGACATTTTTATTCCTCCCCCCAATGAATTGCAGAGGTTATTAATGACATCTGTCATAGTGAATCCTTTCCAAAGGTTTTCAACTTACTTTGCCTATATCCATCAGAGGAATCACTATCCATGGTTCTGTCTCTAACTATAGCCATACAAAATTTATTTCTTAAATAAAGAGCCATGATAGTTGAAATTACTCTTTCTTCCATATGCTGCAAAATGAATGAGGTATGGGAACAACATTAATCTTTTTGTACACAACCATTAAAGTTCTTGTGAGACTAGATGCATCATCAAGGAGTATTTTACAAACAACCTTTTTCTGAGCAGGAGGTCTCAACGGTGGCTTTAAAATATTCAGTAGATCATGTTGTTGCCCAGGTTTTGTGGTTTCATTATATAGAGCATAGGCAGAGTTGATTTAGCATAATTCTTTATTTGTTTAGTTTTTTGTTTTATTTTGTTTTGTTTTAGAATATTACAGGTATACACATATTTTGGTCATATAATTTTTTTAAATATTTTAAATCAAAGTTACAAGTGTCCCTTTCACCCATAATATGTTCATTGCACCAATTATGTGTGAATTTACCCAACTCTTCCTCCCCCTCCCACCTACTTGATTTCTTTTGACTTTGACTTCCACATGCGCATATAGTGTTGATTGAGTAGTTCCATTTAGTATTGAGTACATGTGATTTTCTTTTCATTCCTACAATGCTTCACTTAGAACAGTGGTTTCCCAGTTCATTCAAGTTGTTACAAAAGACACTAGATCATCATATTTTTATGGCTAAGTGGTACTCCATGCTCTGTTTGAAGACTGAAGATAGAGCCCCGAGCCCTCCTGGTTTGTAAGGGTAGAGAAGTCTGCAGTTAGCCCAGAAGGTTTTCTTTTGTAAGTTTGTTAATATTTTCACCTCATGGCTCACATAAGTTTTTCCTTTGTGTTGACGTTGGCCAATCTGATGACTTTATGAAGAGTGCATGTGGAAATACTTAAGGGAAGAGTCAGACCTTAATGTGCTTGCATTACTGGTAACAATGATTTTCTAAGTTTGAAATCAATATTCAATTATTAATTGTTAGTAGATTAAAAGTATTATTAGGAATAGAATAGCAAAGTATGAACAAAGGGAGACAGTAATACAGGATTGATTTGAATGTAATTTCCTAACTTTGGGCGCAAAGTGTGAGACTTTGTCACTTTAATATTCTGAAACCTGATGTGTTGAATATCCCCCCACAGCTGCTGCACCACCGCAGGCTGCAGGCTTTGAGGCTGTTCTCTGCCAGGGCAGGGCTGTGTGAACCAGTAGAGTGCTTTTTGGGAGTAAAGAATGTGGAATCTTTAAACCTTGTTCAACATAGGAAGATTTGCTCCAGACCAGACAAGGAGATAAAATATCTCTTTTCTCTTGTCACCTTAGTTTGGCCAGAGAAGTCTATTTCTCTGGACAGAAGACTGTCAAGAGTATTAAAACATCTCATTTGTGATGTGTGACTCAACGGTTTGTTCCTTGAGTCAGCCTCTAATTGGCTACCTTGTCAAGACTCTGTATTGAGACCATAAAGATATTAACACAATAAAAAGTAGCAAATAAATCCATACAATTAACATAATTAGATGCAGAATTAGTTTAGTTTATAGAAATGTAAGTTTAGCAAGAACCATGATGGGATTGTTTGCCTTTCCTTCATGAGATTTATGATTGTTACACTGATGTATGAAATAAATACAGAGCTAGCCTAATACTTGGGGTGGCATACTGGAAGCCTCATGAAAGGTGTGCCACCTCCTGAATCCCCGCTACTCTTAAAACCATCGATTTATCTTTGCCTATAAATTTTCTATAACTTTCATAATAATTTTCCCTTGGTCTTCTCACCCCACCAGGCTAGTAGGAAGTAGACTCACCATGTGTTGGGTCTGGTTTCCCTACAACTTTATGTCTTGTTGATTGCCTCTTTACAATCTGTGAATCTCCCAGATGTTCACTGAGCTTCTTGTACCTGGATGTCTAAATCTCTAGCGTAATTAAGAAAGTTTTCTTCAATTATTCTTTCAAAAGGTTTTCCAGCTCTAATGCATTTTCTTCTTCACCTTCAGGGATGCATATGATTATTATATGTGACTCTTTTAGATAAATTCATAATTCTTACAGGCTTTGTTCATTCCTCTTAATTCTTTGTGTTTTCTTTTTTTTTTTTTTTGTCTGAATGAATTGAAACTGTTGTCTTCAAGCTATTATTTTTTCTTCCTTGTCTAGTCCATTCTTACAATGTTCCACTATGTTTTATATTTCCTTAAATACATTTATTTCTAGAAGTTCTATTTTGTTTTTCTTTTAATATGTCTGTCTTCTTAATTTTTCTCTCATTTCCTAAATTGTTTTTCTGGTTTCTTTGACTTGGTTTTACATTTTTTCCTTGGATTTCCTTCAGTTTCCTTGCAATCCCTATTTGAAACTATTTATCTCTTATTTCAATATTTTTATTTGGGTTGGGATTCATTGCTAGAGAGCTGATGTTCCATTTGGACCTGTTCTTTCACATCACACACCTGGTGTTCCTGCATTGATTCCCTCTCATCTGGAGCAGCTATGGCTTCTTGTTTTTGGATTTTCTTTTGTTTAGGTGGTGCTTTTATTTCCACTTCATTCTTAAGGGTGTGTCTATTGAATAGTATATGTTGGGTAAGAATTTTGTCTTTGCTTGCAGGTGCTTTGTTTGGGGTCTAGGTTCTGGATGGATTCTTAGTTATAGATATCCTTAAGTGTGATTTTTCTCTCAGTTGCCTGTTGTTTATAGGCTGTAGCACTGGTAAGCTATATGTGTGGGCAGATTTCCTGTCTCTTATTAATAAGAATGGATGGAGGTTTTTGAAATTCTTTTTCTTTCCCTGTGGTCTTCTTTATAGTATGAATTATACTGGTATGCCCAGATTAATCTCTGAGACAGTAGGTGCTGCTTGTGAGTCAGAATCAACCAGGCTCACTATAACTGAACCAGTAAATATTGTACAGTGCTGCACAAATTTACCCCTTTGCCAGTAGGTTGGCATATGTCAGAAAGAACCAGCTACAGTGTTGTTTTGGAGATCTGCGACCAGCTCTAGTCCCTCAGGAGAATGTCCTAGGTGATGGGTGGGACCTTGGAACTTCCAGGTGAGTCTTTATCTCCCACCACAGCAGGGGTGGGTGGGGAAACGAGACTGGGTGGGGTTGGGTTGAGGGAGTTTGCCCTCAGGTTCCACAAAAGCCAGTGAGGCAGCTGTCTCAGCAGAGGTACTCAACACTCCCAGGTCATCAGGGAAAGCCCCCAGTGAGGGGCTGAATTGGCCCTGTTCAGCCGTTTTGTTTTTCTTTTAATAAGTCTGTCTTTTTAGTAAATGTAGACTGCAGTCTGCTAGTGGGGCTGGGGCTGTCTGAGACTGAGTCTGGCTGAGAGGGAGAGTTTCTGTTCTTCTCCCTCCTCCCCTGCTCTGTGATTTCTCTCTTAGGTCTTCTGGCGGATGGGAGCTTCCACTAGCTGAGGTCCCCAGAGACGGTGCTCCTTTCACGTCTAGAATCTCACCTCAGGTTAAGAGTCCAGCTTTCCTGTGGGGGAAGGGGGTGCTCTATAGGTGAGCTTTGTCTGGGATCCATGCTGCACTCTCTTCTCAGTTCTGCCCACACAGGCTCTCTCACTTTCTGTGATTAACTTACACATCTACTTTCTATGCTCCTGAGCAACACAACTGAGTCCTGGAGATCTGGGTTTGGCCTATTGGCCTGTCCCTGGGTCCCTGAAGATTGATCTCTGATCATGCCAGGGAGAAACATGCTGACCCTGAGGTGCTTGTGGAGCTCAAGCAAGTTTAATGTCCCTGCTCTGATGGAGCAGCTGGGTGAGCAGCACTAGAAGGATCAGTGAGCAGGGAGCTGCCAGGCCACACACCCCTTAGTCTACTGCTGTTTTTTAAGGAGAATGGTTTGAACCCCTTTCAGTGCAAGCTTCAGTGTGATGACTGCACCAACAGAGCATTGAGGAAGCAGCTGCTCCTGAGAGCCTGGGCTCAATTGTGTCCCAGAAGCCACAGGTGGTGAGGGGAAAGGGAGAAAAAGAGTCTTAAAGTGGGTGGTGCCTGTGGCTCAGTGGGTAGGGCACCAGCCCCATATACCGAGGGTGGTGGGTTCTAACCCAGCCCCAGCCAGCTAAAACAGCAGTGACAACAGCAACAAAAAATAGTGGGGTGTTGTGGTGGGCGCCTGTAGTCCCAGCTACTTGGGATGCTGAAGCAAGAGAATCTCCTAAGCTCAAGAGCTGGAGGTTGCTGTGAGCTGTGACACCAAGGAACTCTGCCTAGGGCGATAAAGTGAGACTCTGTCTCAAATAAAAAAAAAAAAAAAAGAGTCTTAAATCAAGAAAGAAAGCACTCTGTTTGTAAGAATTGAATACCCAACCTCTATCCAACGATGTAATACTTCATTTGTTATATATACAATCTATGCAATGTGAATGCAGCAATATTACACATGAAAAGCAATTTAAGATAGTTCACCAGTTTTAAAATTCAGCATAATCTTCCACTCACTGGGACTATCACTGATGTTGTAGACTTTACTTGATAGCCTTGAAAGTATAATTCCCTCACTGCTTATAACATTTTGGCCCTTGTCTGATCCACGTCTGGCTCTCTCTTTCCACCGTCTTTTCTCCCAAATAAGTGATGTGATACCCCTGAATAGAGCACTATTATTTTCAGCATGCCTGGCAATGAGGTGATTTTCATGAAATAATTCAAATGACCCCATGTGTGGTATACAAAGAAGATAAAAGCATTTTTATGCCTTACATTTCTTACCTCAGTGAAGCGTCATGTAAAGCTAGATTTGACTAAAAATATGTACCATGGTATTTAAAAAATGACATGTAATTTTCCATATCATGGGAAATAAAATATTTCTAGAACTGTGGTGATAACAGCACTTTCTAAATTGGCAAAGGCAGAAGGGACTATGTTTTCCTCTCGAATGATAAGAGTTGTCATAAGAATTTACTTTGTGGCCACCCATTTTAAAAGTAAATCAGGCAATATAAAGAGATATTTTGTTCTTTCCAAAAAAAGCATCTTTCTGAAAGAGCAGTGAGTAAGCAGAGAAGAGATTATCCTAAAATTTAACATTTTAAAATAGCTCCACTGAAAAAATTCTGATGTTCACTTTCCAATCAAACATTTAGATATATGGGGAAGGAAGGGTGAAAATTCATAACCATTTTGTTCAGTATTTGGTTTCTAAGGGAGGAAGTACAATATAATATTTAGGGAACTTTATTTTTCCCTACAGAGTATAGCTTTGCTCCCATGAGCACAAGTTACTGAATGATGATGAACTCTTCAAAATTAAGTTGGGATCAGAAAACTCAGTCTTATAGAGGAGTTGATTCTTCACACTATAATGTTTAGTGTTAAAATTTCTGTGTATCTTCAGATAGGTCAGCAATTGTCAGTGAACTAGGACATATTTTACTCCTTTAAAATGCACTATAGTTGGAGAATTAAAGATAAATCCCCTCATAAGTAGGTGTTCTTATACTGTAGTGATTTAAAGCACAGTCTCTATGGTCTGAGGAACTGAGTCTTCCCCTTCACTTGGAGTTGTTGAGCCATAAGTGATTTACTCACCAGCAAAATGCTCTGTGGCTCAGTTTCCTCCACTCTAAAATAATGCCAGTAACAAATTCCTGCCTCCCTGAGTTGCCACAAGGACCTAATAAAAACAGCATTTAGAATAGTGACTAGCAGATAATATATGCTCTTACTACTTTCAGCCTCCAGGATACAAGGAGAAATACAAGGTACAATATGTGTTGTTAGAAAGATATTTTTCTACCTCTTTTTCTGAGCTTGCCAATTAAAATTCAGGTAGATAATGTGAATAAATTTCATAGTCCATATTTATTTTTGAAAAAAGCATTTTTGCATATTAAACACATATATAGGCATGTCATTCTTTTCCACAAAGAAATGTATTTTCCTAATTTTATTTCATGTAGCCCTGTCCAGCTACCTAGTTTTCAACCCACCCAGCCCTGGTTTGATAGCATATAAGGAAAAATAAGCAACACTACACATACCGTGATGGAAAGGCGACTGACCCTGGGCCTGAGTTTGAGAAAAGCTGGAGCAGGCAGAGGGGAGCAGACTGAAGAGGTGTGGAGCTGAGACGCGTCACTGTGTCAAGGCAGCATCCAGTCCTTGCTGGGATATGAGGTCCTCAATCTCCAATTTTACAAATAGACCAAAAAAGATGGACTTTGAAGTGTCATTTTTAGATATTCAAATGTTTGAAATACATTTAAAACCATTTTAGAAAGAACATTTACCTAGACTTTGGCCATTTCACAAACTTTGCTCAGCACTGTAATCAGAATTAACAATAAAAGTAGTGCAGAACAATTTCTAAAATTGTGTTTTATGTGTACATTTAGAAAATATTTCCCTTCTTTGTTACAGAACTACTTTAATTTTATGTCCTTTAACCAAGTTATTCTGAGTTTTAACATTCCCTTTCACCATACACACATACACACAAAAAAACCATAAATCTTATGAATGTTGCATATAGATTTTATCAAATATATTGGAGAAAGTTTGTGTGCACATGTATGTATCTGTATGTGTGGCATGTAAGTCCACATATATTCCTATTTTCCTTCTTATATTTTTATATTGTCCCCAAGTTCTATTATAAAACTTCCTAAATCTTCATAAAAATTTTAAAAATGACACCATGAACACCCATGCAACCTAGACATGACACTTGCTAAAATTTATCATATTTGCCACATATTTTTTCCCTGAACTATTTGAAAGAAGTCGCAACATTATGTACTTCATTCTTGCTCTAATATGCATTCCTTCAAAAAAATTTTAAATCTGAACATCAATTAGGCAATTCCTTATTTCTAAAATCACAAATACCATTGTATATTTTTATATTCTACTCAGCTAAGCATTGATTCATGTAATAAACGTTACCAAGTGTTTTCAATTTTTCTGATGCTACACTAGGCCCAGGGTCTGGCACTGGCACTCATGAAGCTTACACTGGAGTAGAAAAGATAGGACTTTGTGTAAAGACGCAGAAATGCTATGACTGTGGTGAGAGGTGGGCAGTTGGAATAGTAGGTGATCCCAGAAATCAGAGGCGAGCGTAGGAAACAGAGGCAACGTTGAGTTTCTATTGAGGAGTACCTCAGCTGAGATTTAAATGATACATGGAGATGGTTGAACTAAGAACACAAAATAGTATATCTTAGACCTAGAATGAACATGACCGAGACAAAGTTGGAGATCTTGTAGTGTGAAGTAGTCGTGACATAGCTGTGGGGTTCTTAGTGCAGCTGAATCACTTATTGTGGGCCAGGAAGCACCTTAAATACTTCCTAGTCATCTTAAACTCATGTTTAGCAATGGTCTAGTCCAGAAGGTCTTCAAGGTATTTTAAGTAGGAAGGCATTATACAGAGAATTCTGGACGTTCAACTCATTAGAAAGGTTGAAGCAGCAAAGCAAAGCCTGGGCCTCCAAGAATGATCCACACACTTGTGTAGAGTTAGTAACCTGACAATGTTTCTGGAGCTCTTCAGAATCACCAGCTGCTGCCATCCCCCACCATAAGATTCCCAGGGTCCATAGGATGGGCCCTAAAATGCTGCTGCAGGGAACCCACAGATTCCACACAGCAGATAAATGTAAATCAGAAGATGGCCTGTGTTAGCCAGGCGTTGTGGCAGGCTCCTGTAGTCCCAGCTACTCGGGAGGCTGAGGCAAGAGAATCGCCTAAACCCAGGAGTTGGAGGTTGCTGTGAGCTGTGATGCTATGGCACTTTACTGTGGGTGATAAAGTGAGACTCTTTCTCTTAAAAAAAAGAAAGAAAGAAAGAAAGAAGATGGGCTTTGCCTCTTTTTCCACCTTCTAATATTCACACAAATGAATCTGATTAATGATAAGATTTGGTCTCTAGACTCCTTGACACAATGGAGTCTGGGAAATGTGAACTTGGGTTTTTCAATCATTTCTACCAGAATGAGAATAGAATGAAATTTAAGGAGTCCATCTGGATATCCAGAAAAATTTTCTGATCTTTTCGCCTTCTGTCCAGTCCTAAACTGAATGTATTGTTAAGACCCTGGTTAAGCATTACAAGATGTAAATTATTCCCAAAACTGTTTCTTGTTGCCTTCTGTTCCATATAAACTGTATCATTTTCATGTACAAGAATAAACACATGATCTTGGCCTTCAAGATATTACAACCATGGAACAAACTGAATTTAACAGCCTAGACAATTAACTTTCCCCTGGTAGTTTTAAATATATTACCCTTTATTTTGGAACATGGTGAAGCCTAAACAATAGGAATGAATTTATCACATCATAATAAATTTTAATCTAAAATAAATATGTATTTCCTAAAGTAGAATTATTGACTGATAAAAGTGTTATCACACCCACAAATGTATTTAACTTTAAACATCTATAAGACCAAATATTACTCTTGGGGATGCGAGATTAGTATTATAAAGTCATCAAAGCACATTAAAATAAGTTATAGGAGTTCTAATTAGAAGTTATATATTTAAAATCATACCAGATACATCAATATTCTTATATCTATTTCAAGTGGACATCCAACTTCTATTCACATATTTTAAGAAGTCAGAAACTACTTTCCTATTTATTCCAATTTTTACTAAACTACAGTAAAATGTCTTCTAAATATAGCCTTCAGTCTCACTTCTGTACTTTGAAGCTCTTAAAATTAAGACTACCTCCTCTTATGAATTAAGACCTTTTAATATTTAAAGTCCACAGTCACATTTTCTCTTAAACTCCTTTTCCACAAGCTAAACAGTCAGTTATCCCACCGATAGTTTTAAGCTATCATGAGATCTTCTACTGCCCTTTAGCTTGGTCTGAAAATGGTCTAATAATTGTAAAATATAAAAAAATTACTTTTGGTGCAGTTAAAGGACCATAATTTTGTATGTAAATTCACACAATGTATTGCTTTGAGTTGAATTTACTATCAACTAAAAACTGATATTTTTCAAAAACACTACTCTTAAGCCATATTGCTTTGTCTTATACATATTCAGCTATGGAAGCTGGAACTATGTTTCTGAGTTTTATTAACATCAATATAGATTTGTTATATTGCAGGCATCTTTAACTTGGTGATTGATACTGTCCTAGTCAAAGACAGCTTCTATTCCTCTGCCATGGTTTGCATATGGCTTACTGGCCTCACCAAGTCTCATGTTGAAATTTTATGACCAGTGTTAGAGGTGAGGCTTAATGGGAGGTGTTTGAGTCTTGGGGGCAGATACTTCATCAATGGCAAGGTGCTATTCTCACAATAATGAGTGAGTTCATGCTCTGTTACTTTCTAAGAGGGCTCCCCAGAGAGCCAGGCACTTTCCTCCCTTCTGTCTCGACATCTGTTTTCACCATGTGGTGGGCTCTCCTTCACCTTCTACCGGGAATAGAAATAGCTTCAGGCCCTCGTGGGATGCACACGCTGGTGCCATGCTTCTTGTATAATCAGCAGAACCACATGAACCTCCTTGTAAGTTAATCAGCCTCAAGCACTCCTTTATGAATCAACTTAGACAAACTCCAATTATCACATCTTATTTCAGCAAGAAGAAAGATAAAAGGGAGAAGAGCAGTGGCAACAAATTTTACTTGCCTCTTTGGTTCGGAAATGTGTCAAATGCCCACCCCTACCTAAAAAGGGGGCTTAAAATATGATATTTTGCATCCAAGCCTCTGTGGAATGGAACAACAAGAAAAGCTGATGAGAAGCCAGTCCGTAATATCTGCCACAGATAACAATATCTGAATTTATGCCGCTCCCACTGACCGTTGATCACACTCACTTGTACTAAGTACTCATAATCCACCCTTTTAATTATTTACTCTGGAAATTTTCTATGATTATACTCATCCTCCCTAGTCTAAAGTTTATGGATGTCTTTTAGTTTTTACTTACTTTAAATGTAAGGATAAAGTTGCTGATGTCCAATCTTCCATTACTCATACCTTGTTCCGTGATTTTTTTATATTTATTTATTTTTTATTTTATTTTTTTAAGTCAGAGTCTCACTCCATTGCCCTGGATAGAGTGTCACTGTGTCATCATAGCTCATAGCAACCTCATACTTTGGGCTCAAGCAATCCTCTTGCCTCGGCCTCCTGAGTAGCTGGGACTACAAGCGCCTACCACAATTCCTGGCTAGTTTTTCTATTTTTAGTTGAGATGGGTCTTGCTTTTCTCAGGCTGGTCTCAAACTCCTGAGCTCATGTGATCCACCCACTGCGGCCTCCCAGAGTACTAGGATTACAGAACTGAGCCACTGTGCTTGGTGCTCTATAATTTTTTAATATTCCAGGGCTGTTCGGTGATTTTCACTACAAGTTCTTTGGGGAAACTATAATGCAATTAATCTAGTCCAGAAAAATGAAAGTCATTTAGAACAATCAGATGCACATTTGCCCTTTCTTCAATTACATGGCTTTGTTTCCCAATTACCAGTAGGTTTCCTAGCCTAGTGAGTGTGAGGATTATTCTTTCCCACAGAGAAAAGGGGCAAGCAGCCCAATAAGAGTTATTTACTGAATTTCACTTTTCTTATAGTTTTCACATCTAGCCCCAAACACCAAGCCTAGGCTTGCCTTCCTCTGCTTTTAGATCCAAACATAGAAAAACTTATTTTCAATCTTCTTTCCTTTTGAAATACAAAATCATACATTGTTTCTCTGAACTTGTAGAAATGCCTTCCTAAAGTCTAAAAATCAAATCGGACTAAGGCATTTCCACACTTCATCACAACTAACACACACTCTGAGAGTCTTTATTTGATTTCTCTACTTTTCCCACAACTAGCACATAGAATTAAATCCAGAGGTGTAGCAGTTCACACGATTTCCTAAACTCCCAGGTTAACAAGTCATGAACATAGCAGGTCACCACACCATAGGAGGGTTATAGCAAACTGCATTTGTATCATATTAGTTTCTTGTAGAAGGTCAGTACAGTCTATATAAGCATGGAGACAAAATGGTTGCAGAATGACAAAATTCTCATACATTCCGGTTTGCCTTCAGGTTGAATGTTGTGGGAAAATTCCAAGTTTCATAACTTGAAACAATGTAAAGTTCAAAGGAGATCGCAGCATCATCAGTAGTATTAACGTAATAATATTTCTCCTGTTCCCTCACTGTCCAGAGAACAGTCTGGAAAATGACCAAAATAGTTACCTTCTTCTCTAGTAGTTAAAATCCCTCCTAAACACCACAATAAATATAGAAAGAAACAGAAACACTACATGATTAAGGATCTTTATAATAATAACCCAATTTAATGTTGTTCACCTTGAAAAAAACACAGAACACCACTACATGATTAATGGGCCTGAAATTTTAGCTTCCTGAAAATAAGTTTGCTAACCCAATTTTTTTGACATCAGTCCCAGCAATTGGAATAAAAAAGCATGCGGCAATATGATGGTCTACCTAAACTCAATTCTATAATTATGTAAAATATTTTCAAAATGCTAAAATACACAAGTTTGCAATCTATTGTAGAAGGTGTATAAAATAATTCAGACTAACGCAATGGACACTGAAAACAATTTTGTGTGTATTTCGTGACATTTGAGGTCACTATCTCTGCACATACGCATGTAGGGAGATGCTACTTTTACCACTGTTCCAAAGCTAACTTGTAGGTAGATTGAAATCAGCATACGTACACAGCCATTAAGATGGAGTGATTTGTTTTTAAATAATGAACTTCAGAATATTATGAAAATTTTTATCTATATTCATAAGAGACCGTGTAAATTATTTCTGCAAAAATAAACCTTGGTTTTTGCTTATATATGCTCACCTTGAAAAAAGAATGCCCAAATCACAATAGCATATGACTTATGTTTATTGAACACAAAGTCAGTCTTAGAGAATTTTTAAAATATTTTCAGTAGAGATTTTTTTTAATATTTCAAGGCTACTCTGTACACAAAGGTTGGAGTAATTAATTTAATTATTAAATTAATTTTAATATTAATTTGATAGTAAATGGGTGGTCTTTGAAGCCTAATTTAGTTCTCTAACTCTGGTCAAAAATAATTACAACTGCTCCAGTTTATTTTGGTCCTATACTTTGAGGCACAATATCTCAAATTTTGACACAGGTCTTTTAGGATGTCATTATTAGCCCCTTTTCCGTGACAAAGATCCTGGACCTTAAAAACATAAGGCCCTTGCCTAGAGTCACCCACTTTGTAAGTAGTAAAGCAATGACTCAAATCTCTACTCTGAATTAGGTTGTCATACTATATGCCTCAGATACATCACTAACCTAAGTAAATGTGAGCTTAGTGCATCATATAATATGATTACATACTCCTTATATGGTAGCTTTATTATTTATTTATTTTTGTCAGTAACCCTATTGCTGGCCAAGAAGTAAGCTCTTTGGTGCTATAGGAAGTGTCATATATTTCTTCTTGATTCTCCTCTGCACCAAGATAATGCTGAATACCTACTGGGCACCTGATTAATGGATATGTATCTAGGAAAGTGATTGTTTCAAAAAATATAGTTCATTATAAGAACTTATTACTCATTACTCTTATTACTTTCAATTTACTCTCAATTGACTTGACTTAATGAAAATAAGGCTGTTGGCCAGAATATAGCAGAAGCTCTATCATCATTGATACCTATGTATCAAATATGGGGAAAGTGTTAAAATCATAACCTCTTCCTTGCATATAGAAAGACTGAGGCAATAAACTTTTAAATACCTAACTTGTTATGAGTAAAGTAAATGGAAATGGAGATTTGAGATTGTAAGAATTAAGGACATATATACGCTAGACTTATGGCACTAAGAAATTCTGTGAGTTATAGCAGAACATGTTCATTATAGTGCATATTATAATAGAAAAAAGGAAAAAATGACCCAAGTGTACAACAGAGTACTATTCCATAAAATGAATTAAAAATAATACAGTAGAATGTTTTAATGATAAAGATATCCACAATATATTAAATGAAAAGCTGACTACAGTTTGCTAACCCAGTTTGCATGATATATGTACATATGCCTTTTGTGTGTGTGTTAACAGGATAGAAAAGTGGGAATCTTTCTGTGTCAGTTCTGAGGTTTTGAGACTATAAGCAGCAAATAATCCCACATTGCAAAAGGAATGATAAATACTAGTTTTGTGACCCTTAGATAAGTATTCATTTCATGTGAGTCCCAAGACCACTCCAGAGGTAGAGGCAAGAGGATTGCTTGAGTACAAGATTTTGAGGTTGCTGTGAGCTAGGCTGATGCCATGACTCTCTACCCAGGGCAACAGAGAAAGACTATGTCTCAAAAAAAAAAAAAAATATATATATATATATATATATATATATACCCTGTTTCCCCAAAAATAAGACAGTGTCTTATTTTAAGGTGTGCTCCCAAAGATGTGCTAGGTCTTATTTTCAGGGGACGTCTTATCTTTCCTGTAAGTAGGTCTTATTTTCGGAGGATGTCTTACTTTCGGGGAAACAGGATATACACACACACACACACACGCGCGCGCGCGCACACACACACTATCTTCTACTTAAACAATCTGTCTGAGGCACTGTGTAATAAACAGAAAGCAGTACTTTCTTATCTAGTGACATCATAGCCCCCATGAAGTATTTTTGTTGAATTAAATGGGTCTCAGACTCTTGGCCAGCTTCTTTGCAATGTAAAGGAGCAAACTGATAATAGGTGTGTCTCAGTGTTCTGTGCAGCTGCAATATTTTGCCTACTTGTATACACAATCCATGAATATTAATATTCATGTTAATTAAACTAGCACTTAATTTTTTTATAGAGTAAACTGACTTTTTGAGAAGCTATAAACTGTCAATAAATTTCTTCTTTTCTCTATGTGAAAGGAACACCGGAGTATCACCATAATTGGCAGTATGCTATATTTAGAAAACAAAATCTTATTTAATTAATGCATTTTTATGAGTACACCTGGGTAACTAATGAGCAATGGAGTTTACTTTGCAATTGTTATGTTTCTAATTTTTTAATTGAAAGTGAAATAAGAATCTCTATTTTTTTTTCTCTTGTGGAATATTATCTTTATTAACAAATGTTTTCTTTTGTTATCCCAGTAAAAAAGTATTCCATTCTTAATTAATGTGTAAAAATATTACTATTAAAGAAAGCTTGCTAGAGACTTCTACCCCAACAGATATTCAATGGCATTATAATGTACAAAATTGTTTCACTATAGATGATAACTTTCACACGGAGATACTGCATTCCAGTCTGTGCCAAATTTTAATAAGCGAATGCAGTCACTGAAAACTACAGAAAAAAATTACTATTTGAAATATTCTAGAGTAGTATTTTTAACTACAGGAAGGCCCTTTAAATAATTAGAGAATACCTCATAATGTTCTAGGAAAAAAAAGCTTACATTTAACAAATACTGTATATAATATCTGTTTCTGTAGGCCTGAAGCTTGGCCACGTGTGTTTTTTATGGTTTACACTTTATGTACTAACTAACCCATAGTTGCAAACACATGCTGACCAATTTGATGATGTTGTAATGAAAATTTTGTCAGGAATTTTCTCCAACATTTCCCACTGAGATCAAATCAATGCTGGACTTTCTCCCATACAGTGTCTTCCATTCATCCTTTAATGTTCAATGGTGCTTTTCAATTTATTTAATTAGTCCTACTGAGGGCCATATTTACTGGTGCCACCTGAGAGAAAAGGTATGATGAGACAGGCTTTTGCAGTCATTCTTGGCTCAGAATCCTCCTTTCAACATTAGGAACATATGGGCACTGTTGGCTGCTTATGATGACACCCATCTGCTCAGATGGTGAGAAATCTACAGGGAAGTGAGTTTCCTCCTCGCCTTAGGGTTTTAGTATCATAAAGGGAGAGGTGCATGTGAACAAGCGGTAGGAACTTCGATGACACCTATGTTTAACCTGAATCAGAATAGGGGCCTAACCTCCTCTTCACATGCTGCTCTTCCGCGCATGCCAAAATACACTGGGAAAGGAAGCAAAATTATGAGTGTTTTTGGCTGCCAGAGACAATACTGCCATAGATGCCTTGGAAACTTAGTTACATCCTGAAGCTGCCTGCAGGTGAAAATAAACACCTGATGTGGAAAACCTGAAACCATAGCCAAAGATCTGCTATGAACATTGCCATACTAAAAGGGCATATCTCTCATGAAGAAATAGAAAAGTGTGGTTCATGGTTCTCCATTCCTGCCAGGAAATTGTCATAAAAAATAGGTAGAAAAGAGACAATAACATATTGTCTTCTAAAATAATCAACAGTATACCCCACCCCAAAACGGTGGAAAAAATAATGTCAAAGAATTGGTATATTTCCTGTACATTCAGTGAACAATTTAAATATGCAAACACATCCAACCAGAAAGTGATATGAATTAGACACTATGCTAGACACAAAGCATGCATGACTAGCAATGGGCTATCCTTTAAGCCAGACAGAAGGCTATCATGTCCTGCCAGCCCTTACAATTTCACACATTATCCAACATTCAAGGAAAGTTTTAACTCTTTTCAGATCCACTCACCAATTCTCTTAACATTGACTTTCTACTATGAATTCAGTACTGAACACAGATCTCTACATATGAACAAAGTCACTTAATCTTCATAGCACTATTTACCTTGATGGCATCTGTCTTACTCAAAACCCATGGCTATACTCATCCATCTTTGATGCATGCCCCCATCCCCTACAGATTTTCCATTTGTACTGATACACATATTTGCCCAGCAGAATAGCAGGCAGAGACATAAGCATGACAGTGACTGGCCAGACATGGAACCACTCAGATCCAGTGCCAGCAGGACAAAAATGCATAAGGTCATGCTCTATCAAAATTCTTTTAAGGTACATAAAATTATCCCATACAGTCTATACAGAGGTCGATAAACCACTGTGGATGCTGGGGAGGAAAGGAACAGAGTTGGCATGTGGCGAGTGAACAAACAACGTAACTTGAAAATAATGGGACTGTCTGCAATATGGTATTTTTATAATTTTACATTATATCTTGATGGGGGGGAAAATGTCCTTGGGTTGTTACAGGACAAATGAAATAATTTAGGTAACAGAAGGTTTGCACACTTACAGTTCTATCGTATTTCCAAGATTCTTATTTTTTTATTCCAGCATGTATTAGTATTATGCTATGACATTACAAAGGATGAAGGATACTGGATTATGAATGATGGAGTTGACAAGGATTATCTCCCACCTCCCCCTCAAAAATGCACATATGCAAACCATCAAATGTCCTGATAACTATTTTATTCTAGAAAGGAACTTTCTCAAAGGAGAGAAAAAAAAACGCAAGTAAGATATTTTAGTAATCCAGATGAGAATGGAGGCCTATACATAAAACTGCTAATAGTAGAGGCAGAAAGGATTTGACTTACAGTAAGAGATACTCATGGAGGTAAAATCAGTAAGACACAGTAACTGATTGACTGTGGACGAAAGAAAGGGAAAAGGATTCATACATTTGGGCAACTGGATAAATGTTGGTGGCATTAATTGAGCTACAGATTTGCAGAGGGAAAGTATAAGAAAAATATGTCTGTGAAGTTCTATATGAGGCTCTTAAATTCAAGGTACTATGAAACATTCACATGAAAGTCTATTGACAGGACCAATGAGCCAAACTGGGCTGATGTGCATTGAAATACTGCTTTGTTCTGAAAGAGATAAAAGCATTCCCCTGCCAGGAATTGGCCTGGGTCCCATTTGTCTTTAAAAATGCAGCCTAGCAGTAGCACATGTGGCTTCCTAATTTGCCAGCAGACAGACCAGTACTCCTAATTAGATAGTTTTAAAGAGCGCTGCTAATCCTTACATATTTAAGTTCCATGAGTAACTAAAAGACAATGTCTGTTTGCAGCAATAACTTTCTGACTTCCCCGCCAATGGTTACTATAATAAGAACCACTAACAAGAGAGCATTCCCCATTGTTTGCACATGAATACTGTCAAGTGATGATGGAAAGAAATTTTTAAAGGAAAAAAAATACATAATCAAGGTTTAGAAAGAAAAAAGGCAAAAAGATCCTGAGCATTTGTGGGGATGGATTACAGAGTAAGACAGGTTATAAGCACTACAAGCCCCTGCAGGCAGAATGAGGGCTGAAGACCCCATTCTTGGCAAAGGAAAACACTCCCAGAAAAAGGGAAATATTAAAAAGTAAGCTGAGTGAGTCAGAACAAAGGAAAGTCAGGTAGCTTACCTTTAAACCAGCTGCTGCTAAATTTCTTATCTGAGCAGTTTCCTCTTTTTCTAGAACTCTGGCCTATTGGGCATATAATTTACAAACATCCCTGCTGGGTCTGTGAACACTCTGAAGAAAATATTGGCCACAGAAGATGCTGTGGCAAGTCCTGGAAAGATACATTAACTAGGCTGTTTCCTGCCCAGTAAACAGTTAAAGCAAATACCTATTGTGAAGATTTGTATTTGGCTGGGGCAGAGATAAAGGGAACAGCTAGAGCCCTGAAATCTAGGTAGGAGGGCTAATATCCCTTATCGCAAAAGAAGACCCTCTGCGGTGGTGGTGAGAGGTAAATTCCTCTCTCCTACTCATTCTTCAAAGGAGATTGATGCCAGTGGCATTTTACTCCACAGTGAACTAGTGGAGTTTAATACCTCCCTAGGAATTTGTGTGCGTGACCACAGACAGGAGGCTGCCCCCACACAAGGCTCAGGTTCCAGATTTCTCAAGATTGCTCAGACCCTTAAAACTAATGATTATAGAGGGCAGTGCCTGTGGCTCAAAGGAGTAGGGTACCAGCCCCATATACTGGAGGTGATGGGTTCAAACCCAGCCCCAGCAAAAAACAAAGACAAAAACAAACAAAAAAAAAAAAGAAAGAAAGAAATTAGTGATTATAGAAACAATAGGAGCTGATATGCTCACTCAGAGAAACTGCTAGTGTCTTTCTTCCCTTCCTCAACTTACTCTCTGGGCTAATGAACAAATAGCCTTCAATAAAACCTGAGTGGAACTGACACTCTGGGCCACTCGCTGGAACCCCACAAAAGGGTGGTGGTCCCCTGTGTTCCCTGTGTTTCCACCTTTGAAAATTCTATTCTGTGTGTCTTGTCTCTTTCTTTCTCATTGTTTCTAACTTTATATTTCTTCAGTGGGTCACCGCCAGATCCACATGTTTAACAGACCCTGTCCCTGGGGCAGGACCCTGGCAAGGCACAAGTTTTTTTCTTCTTCGTCTTTTTTTTTTTTTGAGACAGAGTCTGACTCTGTCACCCTGGGTAGAGTGCCGTGGTGTCATATATCAAAGCAACCTCAAACTCCTAGGTTCAAGCAATCCACTTGCCTCAGCCTCCTGAGTAGCAAGGTCTGCTGGTGCCTACCACAATGACCAACTAATTTTTCTATTTTTTTTTAGTAGAGATGGGGTCTCAGTCTTGCTCAGGCTGGTCTAAAACTCTGAGCTCGAGTAATCCACCCACTTCAGCCTCCCAGAGTGCTGGGATGCCTGGCATGAGCCACCATGCCCAGCCACAAGTTTTTCTCATGGAATCTAGGATACCCTTTGTTTAAGGCCTTTACTGCCTAATAACCAGTTAAAAATAGTCTTCCTACTCTGGGAAGCTAAAAAGGCAAGTGATGATCTTATATCCAACGGAAGTAGTAGAAGGAGCCTGTGATTCTTTTTTTTTTTTTTTCATTTTTTACTTAGCCTGTGACTCTTAAAGCACTAGTGTATTTGATGTCAAAAAGGCGGTAGTCAGCAATGTTAAGCACTACAGTTCTGTCCATTAAAATCTTCCACTTAGATTTGAAAACTTTTCATGACCTTCACAAAAGCATCATGAGGACTGAATTAGCTTACAGTACAAAGTAAGAAATAGAGGCAGCTCTTTTTTTATCCTTTTGTATCAGTCTGCTAGAGCTGCCATAATAAGACAACACACAGGGTGGCTCAAGGAGTCTGAGACCAAGGTGTCTGCCAGTACGTTTGGTTTGTCCCAAGGCCGCCCTCCTTGGTTGGTAGACGAGCACCGTCCCACTGTGTTTTCATATGGCCTTTGTTTTGTAAGCACATTTCCCTGATATCTTCCTCTTCTCTGACTGATAGACATCAGTCCTGTGGCATGAAGGCTGACCCATATGCCCTTGTTTAAGCTTAATTTTCTTTTTAAAGGCCCTTTTTCCAAACACAGTCACATTGGGGATTACAGTTTCAACATAAATTGGGGTGGGGCAGAATTTCGTTCATAATGCTTTTCTTCCATTCCCTTCCCTTACTGAAAAATTCAATCTCAAAACCTTTTCTGGAGGTCAAGTGAGCTAGGCATCAGCCTGAGGCTTGTAGGAGGATAGATTTCAGGGTCCTAGTGCAGTGTGTTTGAGCTCCTGTGGCAAGGAGAAAGACAGGGAGAGACACAGAATACTGCAGACTATTAAGCCAGGAAGGTGAGAGAGGATGGCCCTGGTGGCAGGGACAAGGGAAAATGGCTAATTATGGGTTTACAGGGCCCCAGCAAACAGAAGATGTGTTCAGCCCAGCTGGGAAGCCTGGCTTGGGATGCTAGCATACCGACAGAATAAGGACCAGCATCCATGCAGGAGGGGTGACAACAGATAGCACAGAATATTGGGGGTCAGGTGGATTGAGAAGTGAACCCTGGGATGGAAAGAATCCCGTGCATGGGATCTTAGAGCCCTTCCAGGGTGAGAAGGGCAGGGTAGTGTCAGCTTGGCACAGGTGTATCAGAGCCATTAAGGAGCTGTCCTTGCCCATTTTGTGCTGCTGTAACAGAATACCACAAACTGGCTAATTTATAAACCACAGAAGTTTATTTGTCTCATGGTTATATACTCTGGGAAGTCCAAGAGCATGGCCCAGCAGGCATGGGGAGGCAGAAGGCTGAAGGGCCTTGGAGGGTGAGAATGAAAGGGTGTGAGCCAAGTCATCATTTTTATTGGGAATCTATTCTTGCCGTGACTAACCCACTCCCATAGTAACGGCAGTAGTCCATTCATAAGAGGCCTCATGATCTAATCACCTGGTAAAGGTCCCATCTCTCAAGAGTGTTGCATTTGGGGATCACATTTCTAACACATGATCTTTGGTGGATACATTTAAACCATAGCAGGATGATATCCATGTGGGAAGAGGGCGGTGACACAAATAAGAGACTGGTTATGGATAGGAAAATTTAAATCAAATCAGTAAAAGTTTAGAATAGTAGGAGCCTGTTTCTCACTGTTACAGAAGGAAGTTGCAAATCTGGAAAGAGAGAAAATGAGAATGAACTCCGTGCTGTTGGATTGGAATTGAAAACTTCAGTGTGAATTCATGGTTTCATATATATAGACAAAGTTACAAATATAGATACAAATGGGTGTGTGTGTGTGATAATTTGCATATCTCCCCTAGTCCTGTCCATTGAGAGAAAGGGAAAGCCATGCCACATTAACAGCCCTTGTTTACTAAGTAACATTCAACTTGACAAAGAACCAAGACTTCCAGGAGAAATATTTGATTCCTAATCTGGGGTAGGAAAGGCAAAAGGTGAGTCTTAATCTTACTTATGCCAGAAAGTAAGCATCAAAGAATGAAGAAGACATCTCAAAAGGACCAAGAAGTCAGCTGGAAGGAGCTGTCATTGGCAAAATCTTTGCTAAATTGAATATAAAAATAAATAGTGTTAGTAAAGGATTTCAATTTATTTCATAAGATAGAAAACAAGAGTTTATACAGATAGAAATAAGGAAATATATAATTGGAAAATTTGATGAGGGGGATATTTATAAAAACTCAAATTACTACCCCATGAAATATTCATTAATTGCAAAGGGATTAAGAATCATTTACAATGAAGAAGGCTGGAAGGTATAGCGCCTTAAATCAATGTGAATATTACCAATGATGTGAGAAATTAATGATATGAGCAATGGTTAGGAAGGAATGAGAAGAATACAATATTACACCTGTGATCGTCCTGCCTATCACCTCACACGTGCGACTTGAATCTACTCACAAGAAAATGTCAAGCAACCCACGCTGAGAGACATTTTATAATTAGCCTGTATTTTCAGAGGTGTCAAATGTAAGAAAAGTCCAGGAAAGACTGAAGATTGGTTCCAGATAAAGGAGACCATAGAGATACATAACTAAATGTAATGTGTGATTCTAATCTGGATCCTTTTGCAATAAGAACATTTAGGGATGAAACGTAAACGGATCCTGAGAATTAGAAGTTAGTGATGCTTCGGTGCTAATTTCCTTATTTGGATGGTTGCATAGGGCCTTGTAGGGGAACGTCTTTGCTGGGGGGAAAAAATACCCTAAAATATTCAGACCTGATGAGGCAACGGCCTGCAATTAAAAATATTAAATAGTTGGTGAAACTATTTTTTCACTCTGTTCACAAAAGTTTTACAAGTGTGAGGTTGTTCATAAATTAAAGGAAGAAATATAAGAAATATAAAATCTACTGTTATAGAACTCAGATGAGTGTGAGAAAAGGGATAGGGATTTACTGAGGAAGGGTTAGAGGAAACCTTCAGGGATGACAGAAACGTGTTACATGTTGAATGGAATGGTGGTAACTTGGGTGTGCATCAAACTATACAGAAAAAAAATCTATACGTCTTGCTGCAATTTAGCTTATGGAAAGAAAACGCACACAAAACATGAGGGCAGTGGGCTCAGGCAATTCATTCGCACTGCCTGGTTTAGAAGAGAAATAAAGCAAGGCTAGAGGAGGGAATCCGGAGCTGAAGAGAAGATTTCTCCTTTCATTTATTTTTCTTTTGTTTTGTCTGTCAACGCAGCTTTGGAACAAGTAACTATATCTTATAAATTATCTGAGCTCGTTGAAGGAAAAAGCCAGCAGAAAGAGGCTGGAACCAGAGGAGAGAGAAAAGATCGGAGTCAGAAAGAGCGCAGATGGCAGACAGAGGCCTGGAGGAGACGGGAACCGGATCTGGTGGGAAGCACCCCTCACTTCTGGGGCCGAATGACAGTGGCTTTAGGACATGGGGGGGTGTAGGTGGCTGAGCGTCTTCTTACTGGGTAGTCCTCTTTCCGGTGAAGTAAGATTTGAAGTCATCTTTTGAACGCAAAGGGTTTTAAATAGCTAAGGGGGCTTTAAAAGGTGATGCAGCTTGAGATTGGAGACCAGAATAAGGATCTGACTAGATATTCTAATTATATAATGAGAATATTGTGGGTTTCCTCACTAACCCAGACTTCAACTAGGAGAAAAGATAATTTCCTTAAATCTGCCCTTAGTCTGATTATGCAGCCTCCATCATCTTAATTCTTTAAATCAACCTTACAGAATAGCAATTTGCTCAAATAAAAAGGATCCAAATGAAATAAGGCCTGAAAGGAATACGTCATGTCCTCCCCCACTCAGCAACCTCCCTAGCTGTGTGGAATTTATCTCTGAGTGAATAGGATGATAATATACATTGCGTTCTCCTAGCCCGATTGGGTGAGGAGGTTTAAACCATGTAGAAAATCCTCCTGAATGAAATAAGAGCGATGACTTTGATAATTGTTTATAAAATGCTTACACAAACTGCTAATTTTCCTAGGCAAAAAAAAAAAAAGTATATGTATGTACAAATAATAATAATGAATGGCTATGAAGAGAAAGAAAACGGAAAAGTAATGTGAGGTATACTTTTGCAGGGGTGCAGGGTGGAGGGTCCTGCATTAATACACTGGCCAGGGAAAATATCACTAAGGAAACCAGTTGGGAAATATTCAGATGGACTAAGGAAACCAGCCCTGCAACTATCTGTGGGAGAATTTTACAGTCAGAGGGAAGAGCAGGCACAAGGGCTAGGAGGCAGAAATTTGTGTACTTAGGTCTGACAAGCTAGGGAAAAATTTTGCTTTCAAAACATATTTTGTAACAAAGTTACCAGGACGCTGTATGTTACATACATTTTTCATTAACATATTTACTAGTTTAATTAGGATTCCAAGTTCAGAACTACTTCTTAAATAGCAAGCCTAAATGTCAACAGAGAAAATGGGATTTTTCCAAGGCTATGCCAAAAATGGAGCTGGGCAGCCTCAGGTGTTAGCCCTCCTCTGAAATCTCCCACCTCCTCAGAGGGTGTGAGGTTCTCATTGCTCCACTGAAACTCAGCTCCAAGCCACCGGGTTGTTTCACAGAAGCAGCTCCTATCTTGTAAGAGCTTATGGTATCAGTTAGATAGTTTGTGTATTCCACTTTGCCCAAAATTTAGAATATCCTATGTACCTAACATATATTTATAACAATTTTAAACAAAATGATCGCTTCCTTTCTGAAGTTAAGGAACAACAATATTTCCCTCATTGTGTTTTCCCAATAGAGAAAAATTAAAACTGGTGAGTGTGTTTAATTCCATTATTATTATGAAGCGAATAATTAGAAAGGGGTGCTTTGCTTCAAATGTGTATTAGAGCAACTATTCAATGATACCCGTGGAAAAGATACCACTTAAAGTTAACATTACGTGCTAATTTAAATAATAAGAATTGAGTCTTTTGCTTTAGGTACAAATTTCCCCCTAGGTGCAATTTATGAAATTGTTTTATTTGCAGGTTTTTACATTTTTTGTTGCATGATTCACTTGAGTTGGAGAATATCAGGCAATCACTTTTTTACAGCTAGCTCAGAAACCAAACATTCTTGTTCCAATCTGAAAACACATGGAATTGAGAAAAACAGGTTTTCTTCCAATAACACTCGATCCAGAATCTCATAATGATATTCATCCTACAACCTTCAAACCATATGTGGCTCACAGAACATTTCATGCTGCTTTCTGCTAAGTCACATTATGGAGTCAGACAGCTTCCTTTGGATTGTGATATAACAGTTGACCTGGAAAATGGAAGATTTAAAACAGTCATCTCAACAGACACAGATGGACTCATACTAAGGCAAGTGGGAGGAATTCAGGAAGCCAGCTGTCTAGAAATGAATGACTGACTCTCCTTGACTGATCTCTCCTTCAACCTAAGATAATACTCCTCAGATCATAATCTTTATTTAGCTGTTTTGATAAACTTGCTTTTAAATTTTACCATAAAAATACTGTATGATATTGCATACTACAATAATAAGGCTGAATTCATCAGTGGTTTCTCAGGGCCCTTGATGGTAAAAGTAGGAAGAATGAACTTCAGATATTTAGGAGAGGCAATGCATTACAATAAACGGAAGACAAGATTTAGAGCCACCCATGGACTCCATCTCAACTTTGCTACTTGCAAGATCTATAATCTCAGGTTACTCATTTTTCCTCCATAAGTCCAATATAAACAGTACAGGGATGCTACAAAGAATCAGTGATGTCATGTGCGTGAAATAATTACCTCTACTGGAGATCGCCAACAGCTGGAAGTTTTTATTTATTTATAATATGCCTTATTCTTCTTGGTATCACTTACACTCATTGTTACGCCACAGATACACAATAAATGAACGATTAACTGGTGATTTTTAGTAGAGTTCCTATTAATCAACTAAAATAAGTGATTTCATATCAAAAACATTAAATCAGCAAATCCACAAATTAAAAATAAATGTCCTAACTTGGCTCACTTACAAAAATACTGACAGAACTGAGTCATTCCAGGTGTAATATTACTGTTTGTTTTCATACTCTCAATGCAATATCAATTTTATTTAAATAAGTGAAACATTATGGAATGTAATCCTCTGTTGATTTTTCATTGGATTCTATTTTGTTTAATATGAAGTATCATGGAGCCCAAGCTTTTTAAAGAGAGACGCCTTAGAGTTCTCTAAATAACCCCATCATTTTATAGGTGACAAAACTAATCCCTAGGGAGGCAAAGTAACTTGAACATGATCATAACAACAGAGCCAACATTAGAAATCAGGTCACAGGAATCTCAGTGCAATTTTCTTTATTCTACATCATCCTGCATAAATCAAACCTAAGCTGTAGTTATATGCTTTGGTGTTTTAAAAGAGAATTCTGTGGTGAGTTCTTATGAACAAAAGACGTCTTAGATCAATATAACTCAAGGACAGACAGGAATCATACCTGATTCAGTCAACATTTTAAAGGGAATTAATAAATTTAACATTGCCTTTCTTTAGCCCTTGGCACAGAATCTATGAATTCTTCTGACAAAAATATTGGGACCTTAGCAAAATTATTGGTATTAAACACATGTTGCTCATTCTAAGGTAATGGTAAATGGTTCTCTTGAAAGAGATATAAAACCTATTCTTCAAAGTGAATTTTGCTTTTTGAGGTTGTATGGAAATATTCAAATACATGTTTCTCCTTCAAAGACAGAGTGTTGAGGCTCAGAACACTCACCAAATGGTTGATCCTTGGAGGGTACTTAATTGATTTGTGCCTAAGTTTGTACCTCTGTCTCTATTGTGATACTGATAGTATTTATACAGTTATTATAGAAATTATGTGAACTAGCACATATAAAGTACTTAAAATGAGGTGGCGCCTTATAGCTCAGGGTGCCACCCACATACACCCAGGCTGGTGGGCTTCAACCCAGCCCGGGCCTGCTGGACAATGATGACAACCTCAACAACAACAAAAATAGCCAGGCTTGTGGCGGGCTTCTATGGTCCCAGCTGCTTGGAAGGCTGAGGCAAGAGAAATGCTTAAGCCCAAGAGTTTGGGATGCTGTGAGTTGTGACGCCACAGCACTCTACCCACAGTGACGTAGTGAGACTCTGTCTCAACAACAAAATAAATAAATAAAAATAAAAAAGGAATTTTAAGAAAGCACTTAAAATGATAGTATAAAAATGAGAACTTAAAAGCACTAACTGCTACTATTATTGTTCCTAGTATCATAATTTTCATGACCACACATTGTGACTCCAGATAATATTCGCCTACAGCAATATTGGATTCCATTCTCTTTCCTCCTCTTACTTCATGATGATGGTTCTCCCACGTTAGTTCCCTCTATCATTTGATTAAATGGTACTATGCAATTTTTTAACCTTTACCAACATCTATGCTTTTAGCTACTGGCCTTCAATGCTACAAAAGACAATGATAGTTAATAAATATTAACACTTTCTTTCAGGGGAATCTTACTGCTATTTGAAAGTCCTCTTAGTCTTCTCCTCGAGCTTTCCAAATCTGCTAAGTTCCTCTTCATTTGGAAATGAAGGCAGACATAAAAAAGAAAATCTTGCTAGACATCTGAATAAAATCTTGAATAAATTTAATATACAATATTTCTGGTTAGCTGTAGGAATACGATTTCACTTGCTTTAAATGACTGCATGCAATTCCTGGTTTGTTATAAGAAAAAGAATAAACCAGGGAGAACGTTTCTGCATTTTCCACAGTCTTATAACTAGACTTCTATAAATATTGTTGGATTAATGGATAAAAGAAATCAAGATGATAAATTTATATTGTTAGTCAAATATTTGCAACTGTAGCATTTCTTCAGTATAGGTTTCCTTTTTTTTTTTCTTGTGCATCTTCATTTTTCTTTTTTTTTTTAATGCATCACAGTCTGAAAGGATAAGACTTGGTTCTTTGCCAAGACTTACAATGTGCATACAACTCTTTGTTACCTCTAAATGCACAATTATTGGGTATTTGTCATTCACATGCCAGTGGTTGATTATCCTGGAGGCTCTACTAAAGAAAGTTCACCTTTCAACGTATTAACAACAGGCTCAGAACACTGAACAAATAATTCATTTCTCTAACTTAGAGCTTTTCTTCCCCTGATCAAACATATTCTAAAAAGATAACTCTTTATACCAAAAAATCCAAGGTCATAATCATACTTTCATCAAGAAACATGTTCATAGAATATATACCACCCAGCATTTCTAATTTTATGTACTCCTTTATACCCAGTTCTACACTGTTACTCTAAAAGCTGGAGGGATGGCTATTTGACAGGCATTGCCTAAATTAGGTTGGTAGACAAATATATATACATATATTTTTTTTAAAGACTAATGAATACCAGAAAACTTCAGAGCAAATATTAATTTGAATATAACTTAGATTTAATTCAGGGTGTACATAAATTAAATTTGATCCTAGAAATACTGACAAAACCCAAATTTACAAATATTTTCAGGTGTTAAAGGTAGAATGAAAGCAATTTAAAAATATATACCTATGAAGTAGATTAAATAAAACTTGCTTTAAAAATAATGTCTATAAGGCTAGGGGTAGTGGCTCATGCCTATAATCTTAGCACCCTGGGAGGCGGAGGCAGGTGGATTGCTTGAGCTCACAAGTTTGAGAGCAGCCTGAGCAAGAGTGAGACCCCCATCTTTACTGAAAATAGAAAAACTAGTCAGACATTGTGGTGGGTGCCTATAGTCACAGGTGTTTGGGAGGCTGAGGCAAGAGGATTGCTTGAGCCCAGGAGTTTGAGGTTGCTGAGAGCTTGTGCCATGGCACTCTACCCAGGGCATCAGAGTAAGACTCTGTCTCATAAAATTAAACAAACAAATAAATAAATAATGTCCATAAAGTAATACTGATTTCTATCCCCCCACACACACATACAAGATACAGGAAAATAAATTGTAAACTCTTTCCAAAAAAAAAAATCATAGAATTTTCACTAACTCAAACCAAAAAACAAACAGTCTCTTGAATTATCATTAAAAATGCTTAAAATCTACTGCCACAAAAATACTTTCTCTAATAAACTCAAAAAATGTCATCATTTTACATGTACCTTAAGGAATCTGTCTTAAGACAATCTCTTAATGAAATTGGACTGTTTGAAGAAAGTGCAGGGAAAACTCTTGAAGGAATCGGCCTGGGTGAATATTTTATGAGGAGGACTCCCCAGGCAATTAAAGCAGTATCAAAAATACACTACTGGGACCTGATCAAACTAAAAAGCTTCTGCACAGCCAAGAACATAGTGAGTAAAGCAAGCAGACAGGCCTCAGAATAGGAGAAAACATTTCCAGGTTATACCTCCGATAAAGGTCTAATAACCAGAATCCACAGAGAACTCAAATTTATTAGCAAGAAAAGAACACGTGACCCCATTTCAGGGTGGTCAAGGGACTTAAAGAGAAACTTCTCTAAAGAAGACCGACGCAAAATCTACAAACACATGAAAAAAAGCTCATCATCCTTAATCATCAGAGAAATGCAAATCAAAACTACTCTGAGATATCACCTAACCCCAGTAAGAGTAGCCCACATAACAAAATCCCAAAACCAGAAATGTTGGCGTGGATGTGGAGGAAAGGGCACACTTCTACACTGCTGGTGGGAATGCCCACTAATACGTTCCCTCTGGAAGGATGTTTGGAGAATACTTAGAGACCTAAAAACAGACCTGCCATTCGATCCTATAATTCCTTTACTAGGTTTATACCCAGAAGACCAAAAGTCACAATATAACAAAGACATCTGTACCAGAATGTTTATTGCAGCCCAATTCATAATTGCTAAGTCATGGAAGAAGCCCAAGTGCCCATCCACCCACGAATGGACTAGCAAATTGTGGTACATGTATACCATGGAATACTATGCAGCCTTAAAGAAAGATGGAGACTTTACCTCTTTCATGTTTACATGGATGGAGCTGGAACATATTCTTCTTAGCAAAGTATCTCAGGAATGGAAGAAAAAGTATCCAATGTACTCAGCCCTACTATGAAGCTAAATTATAGCTTTCACATGAAGACTATAACCCAACTATAGCACAAGACTATGGGGAAAGGGCCAAGTAAGGGGAAGGGAGGGGGGAGGTTTTGGTGGAGGGAGGGTAATGTGTGGGGCCACATCTATGGTGCATCTTAGAATGGGTACAGGCTATTGCACTAATGTACACAGCTATGATTTAACAATAAAAAAAGAAGAAAAATAATAATAAATAAATAAACAAACAAAAATAAATAAAAAGAAAAAAGCAGGCTGTGAAAAATAAAAAAATAAAAAAATGGACTGTAATGTCTAAAATCCTGAGAACCAAGACCTCCAATGTTCAAGGGCAAGAGATCACAGGTACCGCAGCTCAAGGAAAGAGAAAGAAAATTCATCCTTCTTCTGCCTTTTTATTCTGTTAGGGCCCTGGAATTGGATGATGCCTACCCATGCTAATGAGAGCAGCACTTACTTTCTCAGTCTACTGGTTAAAATGCTAATATCTTCTGGAAACACCCTCACACACCCAGAAATAATCTTTTACCAGCTGTCTGCCTATCCCTGAGACAAGATAAATTAACACATAAAATTAACCATCACACCTTTTAAGGGAAGGTCAAATGCTAAATTGAAGGCAAGAACAGCTAAATAAAGGAAGAGCCAGCTAGAATACATTATTCACTCTGAATATTAGGCTCCCACTATGTCACAGGCTTTTTGAAGTTTAATAACAATTTAATGGTTGATAGTACCAACTCAGAAACTATTGTCACACTTAGCTACCACACTGTAACGATCCTCTAAGAATCACAGATTAAAGTAAAGACAGTCACTTCAGTATCAGAGGATGACTCATCTTAAGGCCAAATATGTTTGCCAATTATATAACAGGAGGAAGAAATCATCTTATGGTTCCCATAAGAGAGTCCTCACAATGGAAACAAGTATAGTTTTCAGAAAATCAGAAACAAAGCAAACATAATCAGAGTTTGATATGTCACTTCCAAATAAACTTCTAAATAAAACGAATCCTGGAACCAGTAGTATGTCTTCATTCTCCAAACACTAGCATGCTTGCTATTTGTCTTGAAGTGGAGAAGAGATGGATTTATCCTAAATAAGAGAGAGAGATACATGCTACCTTTTTAAAGAGGTCAGTAAAAGGCACAGATTAAATAAACACATCAAAATGTTTCATGATGAATTGAAAAATGTGCATTCCATGGTCTTTAATAATTATGTTAAATTAGAAGGGGATTTTTCTATTGACAACATGTAACATATGTGAGATATAAGGCTCCTCTGCTAGCAAACTGGTGGCACAGAAATCTTTCCACTAGCTGTGGGTATTGCTCTCTTTTCCCAATGCTCAGTCAGAAAAACTGCTAGTTGATGTGCACCTGAGAAATTGAGCGTGCAGCCAATTCAACCTCTCTGGACAGAATGAAGCACTGGGAATGATAAGAAAGCTATGTGAATTTGTAAGAGATACACGTATGCTGTTGGAGTCTAATAGAAATATTTTAACCACTGGCCTGAATCCAATCTGCACAGTAATTTAATAGACTATCAACCACAAATGCAATCCATAAGGAAAGTGAATGGGTTCCAAATGCAATAGGTAATTTTCTTGGAATGGGATTGGTAGAATCAAACTAATCTATGTGAAAAGGAAGCTGCCTGCCAATATCATATAGTCAAAATCTTTAATAAGGAAGTGTAACCAATCATATCCATATAATATATTGCTTTGTAAAAAAAAAAAAAAATCTGATCAACACTATTGGACCTAACAAATCTGGATAAAAAAATTTAGTGACCAAGAATTTATTTTTATAGATTTTATCTTATTAAGTATATAGAAATTCCATTGGAATAGAACTTGAAGCCAGTGTTTTCTAAGCAACATACAAATGTGCATGTTTAAAAAAAGACCTTTTTTCTTTCAAATGGTCTTGTATCATTTAGACATTATTTTAAATTCCTCTTTGGGAATTATTTTTAGATTCACTTAGGGAACTATGCAAGGAGATTAATCCCAACTTTGTTATTATAATTCAGAGAATGTGAATTAATCTGTACTAAATATAAATATTTAGATAGGTATAAAATATTTTATAAGAGAAAAGTATAGAAGAACTTCTGCAGAAGAAAGATTCAAGTTTTTCTTCATGGAAAGATTTGAAGACCACACTGAACTGCCTTATTTAGATGATTGGGAATTATCTAAAGAGACAAATTAATAATGATGCTCTAAATGTACTTTCTAGCAGAGGATTAGATGTTTTTGTACACATATGTACTGTGTCATATACAGAGACTATGATAAGAATATTACTCACCCATTTCACTGGTTTTATGTAGTATTCTCTGCTGATCATATATGATATTGTGCATATAAATCCTCACTAATGCTCTTTCTCTCCATGGATGCTCAGATTTTTTTTAAATGTAAAAAAGAATTGCAGGCAGAATGGGGACAGAAGACCCCATCTTTGGCAAGGGAAAACACCCACAGAAAAAGGGAAAAATTAAAAAGTAAGCTGAGTGAGTCAGAACAAAGGAAAGTCAGCTAGTTTACCTTTAAACCAGCTCCTGCTAAATTTCTTATCTGAGCAGTTTCCTGCTTTTCCTAGAGCTCTAGTCCAGTGGGGATACAGCTTACTAACACCCCTGTGGGGTCTGTAAACACTCTGAAGGAATAATGGCCACAGAGGATGCTGTGGCAAGTCCTGGAAAGATACATTAACTAGGCTGTTTCCTGCCCAGTAAACAGTTAAAGCAAATACCTACTGTGGAGATTTGTATTTGGCTGGGGCAGAGATCAAGGGAACAGCTAGAGCCCCGAAATATAGGTAGGAGGGCTTATATCCTTTATCGCAGAGGAAAGCCCTCCATGGTGGTGATGAGAGGAAAATTCCTCTCTCCTACTGATTCTTCAGAGGAGATTGATGCCAGTGGCATTTTACTCCACAGTGAACTAGTGGAGTTTAATACCTCCCAAGGAATTTGTGTGTGATGACAGACAGGAGGCTGCCCCCACATAAGGCTCAGGTTCTAGATTTCTCAAGACTGCTCAGACCCTTAAAACTAACAATTATAGAAATAGGAGCTGACATTCTCACTCACAGAAATTGCTGGTGTCTTTATTCCCTTCTTCAGCTTACCCACTGGGCTAATGAGCAAATAGCTTTCAATGAAAGCTGAGTGGAACTGACACTAGGGGCCACTGTCAGAACCCCACAAGCGGGCAGTGGTCCCCTGGGTTCCCACCTTTGCAAATTCTATTCTGTGTGTCTTGTCTCTTTCTTTCTCATCATCGTGGCCAGATCCACAGGTCTTAATGGACCCTGCCCCTGGGGTGGGACCCCAGCAAGAATAACCAAGAGATTTGGTTAGAAAAGAAAGTTAATTGTATCATTAAAGACTAAATTGCTAACAGGAACAAATAAATTGGAAGATAACTCAAGAAATCCAATACCATATTTGATTTACCTTTCCAAGCAACGAACAGTTGTTAACTTATGTGACAATGTTCTAAACATTGACATTCAGAGATTAATAAAGGAGACAATGCCCCCTGTGTTCATATAGTTCAAATTCTTACATGGAAGACTGAAATTAAACCAAGTTACACAAATAAATATGCAATTAAATATTCTGATAAGCCCCATAATGAAAAAAAAAGTAAACTGCTTTGATACAGGAAAAGGGAAAATCAAATTCAGATTTAAAATGAAATATTTAATCTGAGTTATGCAAAATTTTAGGATTTACCAGTGGATGTCTACTTTAGCACAGAAAGGAAAATGTAGAAAGGTCTGCATGGTGGGAAAGATACCGACACTCTCAAGGAATTGAACAGTGGGAAATTAGGCAAGAGCTTCATCTGTGATGGAGAGTAGGAGATGTGAAGATGGAGAAATGAGTGAGGGTCAAGTCATGCAGGGATTTGCTAAAAAAAAAAACAAAAACTACAAATTCCTATAAAAAAAACTATAGGCAAATTAAATTTAGCAGAACTTAATTGAGCAAAGGACAATTGATGAATTAGGCATCTCTTAGAACCAAAGGAGATTTAGAGAACTCAGCCCAACAACATGTACAGCAATTTTTTATAGGTCAGACATGGAAGCAAAATAGAGAAACCACTTGATTGGCTATAGCCAGGCCCCTGCCTTATTTGGGTATGGTATGATGAGGCATTTGCTTATTTTGGTTGAATAACTGGCTGCCTGTAATTGAAGTTCAGTTGCTTGCGATTGGCTGAAGCTATTACTGTATATTATACTCCTAAATTAGGTTTTGGCTTATTTACATATTATGTTAGGTTGCACTTTGCTACATAGGGACTCAAGGTATAGAGGCAGCCTCAGGCCAAGCTTATGTTTTCTTTAACAATATACTAATAATATTGGCTTTTTTCCCTAAATGCAACGAGAGATCATTGAAGGATTTTGAGCAAAGGAAGAACATAGCCAAACTTAATTCATAAAATGTTCATTCCAGTCCTAGGAGAGATGGTGGTGGAGATGGTGGTTTAGAATGTGGGGATAGGTTTTTGAGAACTGAGTGGTCAGGATACTATTGCAGTAGCCCACCTCTGATGGAAGTGGAACTCCCAAGGTGATAATAGTGATGAAAAGAAGCAAAAGGCTCTGAAATACATCTTGTGTGGCGTTACAGTATCAAATTAATGCCAGAAAATAAACACTTTTGCTCCTCGACTCAAGATAAAACTTTGACAATAATTTTACAAAAAGACATTAATTTGAATGAAGCCTTTTATAGTAATCCCTGATAGCATAAGACAGTGGAGCTTATAGAATTAATCACGTTTACCTACCAGGAGAGCATGCTAATCCCTAGGATACCATCTAATGAATACCAATTCATGTCAAAAGCTTCTATTGTCATTAGTATCCCACAAGGTGAGATTAAGATTAGAATTTATTTTTATGTGGTTACTATAATACGAACGAAGGCTTAAAGGAATAGTAACAAAGAATATACACTTAGTTGGACAAAAGGTAAAACAAATCTAAATATTCACTCATAAGTAAATACACATAAGTATGACAAAGGAAATCATTAAACAGGATTTCGAATGTGTTCTGAAGTACCTGTTCTTGAATATGACTAGAGATTTGCATGCATAAAACTGAAAACAGTTGCGTGCAAATGCCCCATCAATAAAAGTTAAAAAGGTTTGAGTGATGTTAAACACAGTCCTTGGGATTAAGCTAATTAGTAAACTAGAGAGTCTTAAAACTCTCAGTGCCATCTTTGAACTAAGAAGACACCTACTAATGAAGTCTCCAGTGTGCTAGATCTGGTGGTGTGTGTATTTTCTCTATCTGAATTTCAACTATGTTAATGCATTAAAAGCAATATGAGATGTTCCTCTATAAAGAAAAAGAAGGGTGAAAATGTTCACAGCACCATGAGCTGAAAGCATTTCATATTTAATTGCTTGGTTATATCTATGTATACAAAGTAATCAGATGCAACTGAAATACCTGATAACCAAATGAGAGAGAAAGGTAAAACTTTGAGATATGATAATCTAGATAGCATTTGGTTACATTTATAATGAGTAGTAGAAGCTGGGAATACATGTGAAAGGGACGTGAGAAACAACATCCATATCACAAAGATAAAAGAGGTAAATGTTGCTCTTTTAACAAGCTTTGCAGACTAAAATATACTTTTATTTCAAATAAAATGTTTAAAGCAACATAACAGGAGGAGATTTTGAATGTCGAAATCTGCGTGGTTTACCTAATTGTTTTAATCTGGACAAGAGTAAAAGGATTGTCCCAATTGCTGGGTAATACTTACTGCTTATTACCAACTATGATTTATTATACTTCATAGAAAAGTCACTTGCTATGAGAGCCGTGTTTTCTAATAAGCAGCCCACTGTGATGTGCTGCTGAGTGTTTTTTTTTTTTTGTTTGTTTTGTTTTTTTCCTCTTTCAGCAGGAGGCTCTAGAGACACTGGGCAAGTTTCAGGGATCAGAAAACTTTGCAAACATCATCATCCCAGACTGACTTTCAAACAGATTCATGACACACAGGAGCAATGCTAGAGAGGGAGCTTCATATGTGGCCTTTTCCCTCCTCTGAAGACCCAAGAAATATTTACCTATAGTTTGAACACCTAAAAATAGATGAACAAGGCAGAAGCATGATTAAGAAAACACTTCCTTATTATACCACACGTGTCTCATGAGTCGGGGAGCAGCAGTCGGTAGTGTGCTGGGTGCTTGGTACACCTGCATCTTACGTGTTCTACTTGCTTCTATTCTCACCATTTTGTCTTTACTTCACAATGGAACTATCTTTGTAGATCTATCGTTACTTCCTTTGTAAACTACCTTAGCACCACATTCACTAGGGGCATTTGAGATCTCGTTTTTATTAGTTGCTGTTATTGCAGATTTTAACATCCTTAATGTTGCTCATCAATAGATTGTAGTAAGATTCAGGAACAACAGAAAGTTCTCTCACTAATATTTTTCTAGATAATTATAACTTAAGCCCATAATTCTACCTGAAAATCATCAATTAGATAGTAATCTAGGTCTTGATGTCTCCCATATTTTAAAATGAAAATTATTTCTAGGATCTTACACCAGACTATTCATCACTGACATTTGAATTAAAATTAGATGGCCAGCTCCTAATACATTGCCATTTACACTGAAGGGACTAAAGTATCATGAAGTGATTAAGAGGGGTGATATACATTTATGCAAAAGCCACAGAACATAAAGCTGATACAGGAACTTTAGTGAAAAAGGATCTTATAGTATGAGAACACACAGACTGTAAAGTTGGAAAATGGTGGTGGGGCAGAAGAATGGTAAACTCTATATACTTTTCAATTTTGCCTCCAGCTGGTTCTGGGTCCTACTGTATTTATTATTAAAATAATACTATGATACCAATATATAGTCACCTACACATTCATACAAATGATAAAACAGAACTATAGTCCAGAAAAAAAGAGAGAAGAGGAGGATGAGAGGAGGGGAGGAGGGAGGTCAGGAGGAGGGAGGGTATTTGGTGTAAACTCACCTAAGGTGCATAATGCAATGGTACATTTCAAAACTATTAAGAATAGAGTATAAATGTCTTACCACAACAAATAAGCAAGCAAGGCAATGGTTACATTAGTCAGTTCGATTAACCATTCCCCACTGTTTATCAATTCAGCACATTGTACCCCATAAAAGCATTAACGTATACAGTCATGATTTAAGAAAGAAAAAAAATTAAAAAAAAAAACTTCCTTTAACTTGTCTTGTTCTTTCCCATTGTGACAGGTATTTCTTAACCTTATAAGTTGATTCTAACTGCAGCTCTCTGATAGTTTATCACTGCTTAGAGATTGTTTAATCTTGGGATGAAGTGCAAACATTGATAAAAACAGTAGAATCATAGAGGCAAAAGAAGTTTTCAAATGACACAGTTTTTCAGAATTGGTAAACTGAAGAACAATGTTGACTATTGGTTCTAACAACGAAGGAGTAAGAGAAAATAAATGGTAGACAAGGGAAATAGATGATGGGGTTATATTAATCAAAGAGTGAAATAGTCAGAATGGTGTTTCATTCTCAGATAAGAAATGATACTTCCTCTAGTAAGGGCAGAGTTTAATGTTCTGGGAGGATACTAATACAAAGACAGTAGAAAAATATAGAAACTAAAGTGACAACAGGATTGGATTTGAGATAGAAAGGAAATTTCTTGTTTCAGATGTTCTTAACAAAAGATGATGGGAACAAAAAATATGATAGGAATAGAGCCTTTAGACGTGTCTTTAATCCTTTACTTTCTGTAAAAAAATTAAAAATTTTAACTGAACTTGTTCTTGCACAATTATAGTTTTCATGTTTGATCATTTATTTTTGTTTTCTTCACATTTCTTCTGAACCACTTGCAACAATTAATTTCAGACAAGGGCAAGATTTCCTTTACTCTTACAGGGTTGACCTGTAATTTTGTGAGAAAATTAACAAAAATCTCATTTTGTTTCAGAGAGGGTTGATTTAATGGGAAAGAAAACTATGAATGAAATCATATTTGTTCTAGAAAATACTATATTGTAATAATAAAATATGAAAATAAAGTTTGTTAGTTAGCAAATATTAGCACGCCTTGCTCCAGGTGAGGAAATACTACTGTACAAACAATACAATCACAGTCCAGTATTACTCTATTATGACATATTTTAAGAAATAAATAGTATCTTCTAAATGTATCCTTGTTTTTGCTTACTATTTCTCCAGCCCAAGCCACTTCCCACTGATTTTTTTTCTTAATAATTCATTATCTATTCTTTTTCTTTCAAAATATATGTTGGAGCCACATGATAGCTTGAGGAAGTCACCATAATAATTGAAAAGAGCAAGTAAAGTTTTAGCAAGGGGAAAAATAGGTTTTTAATGATTTGCAGAGCAAACTTGGCCCCATCCTAATGACTGTGGGCTCTGTGAAAAGCAGAGTCTGGGGTATATATGCAATTTTGAGGAGTATCAACCTGGAAATGTCCCCAGGTCTTAATTAACTCAGGTCTCAAAACAATCCACCTACAAGATCTTGATAAGAACCAATTGCAAAATCTTAACCAGCCTCATTCCCATGTAGCCCAAGTCAGCCTGATCCAAAATAATCCAAAATAGCCTAAACATGTCTGCCATCAGCCCTGTTCATATCTATCTAACTGCCTAACATTTAGGCTGATTTTTCATTTCTCTTCTTTTTGCCTTTTACTTATTAAACTTTGTGTCATTCTTCTGAAGGCCAGAGAACTGGCAGATACCAATTTCCAACCCCCATGCCCCCCTCCACCCCGGCTTAGACTTTACATCTAAACCCTTCTTGCCTCAAAAATATCACTCTTCTCACAGTCACCCAACACACTCTTTTCACTGGTAAATGTTTCCAGGTCACTAGTGAATGAAAAACTGATCATTCTTTGCCACCGTTTCTAGCCAACACACTGCGTTCTGCCACACATCCTAGTTCTTACTCCTCACTTCCCTTCTGTCCTTATCTATCATGCTTTTTGAGTGAAATTTGTTACTTCCGGCCTCTTCTTGTTTCTAACCTTACCAGTTTCCTTTAACTGTCTTCTTTCAAATATTCCCCAAGGACTGCTAGTTTCCTCACAAGGGCCTCTCCTAGAAGGCCACCCCTTTCCTCTCTCCAAGTCTACATCCCCAGGCCATTTTCCCTTCCTACATTTACTGGTAATATTCCTTGCAAGGAAGTAAATGTTACCTTGACCTTTGAAGCGGAGTGGAAGGAATATGGGAAGGTGGGCTGTCAAGGTTAAATATCACCTTAGGAAAATTCAGGGAAAGCGTTTTAGAAAAATGGGAGAAAGGGCTACAAGAGGAAGAAAATATAGTTGTTAGGTAGCATCAGGCTTTATTCCTAAGCATTAAACAGAAGCCAGTCTCCTGGTCCAGACTACTATTCTTTCCTGATAAGGGCCTACTAACCAGGAAGTGGTTTCAACCAGTCTATAGAGCATGCACGGAAGAGTGCATTTGGGATCTCAATGGCACAGGCTCATGTTTCCCCTTTCATAAATATTCATGACTCCTCCTATAGCTTGTTAAATATATATATTTGGCCATCCAGCTTAATACAAATTATTATTCCCATCAACCCTGCCTGCAAACATGCGTTCCCGGTGGCGTCTGGCTGGGGCCAGCTTTCTAGTCTGCCACAACAGCCACCTACGGACCGCAAAGGTTTGTGAGAAATAAAGCTTTCCTTTCCAAATTATGAACCTTGCTATTTCTTTAGTAAACAAAGTTCTTGCATACTGGCTGGTTTGAGACTTTTCTGATCTCTAATGTTATGAACATGGTCTCTAGATAGTAAGGGCTCATTCTCTGTGAAGCAATTAAGAGCAACACAGAGTGGCACTTTCATTCACACTGGAGACCTTTGCTGAGATTTGACCCTGCTCTTCCATAAGAATAATTAACAACCAGCCCCAGGACGACCTCAACCCAGGTATCTAAGACCACAATGAGAAATCTGTGCTGTCTAACCTCTGTCTATCACACCCAATGAATTCACAAGCCTGCTTTGATCTTTTCCAGTAAAGCACTCAATCCATAAGACCCTGCTGCAGGGATTAAGGGGAGGGAGGCAGGCTGCATTTGGATTTCCTTTTTTCCCTAATTCTGAGTGAAGTGTAAATTGGCTTCTTGTTTTGTTTTAAGAGTTTAAATGTCAAGAGTGTTTAATTTGATCTGCTTTACATATGTTAAGAAGGAAATTAGAAACGCTATTAAGGGCTGTGTGCCAAGAGTTTTCATTAGTGACTTGAGTCTATCTTGTATCATTTTAAAAATGTTTGTAAGTTATTTGGGAAATCTGTATTAATGTGATAAAGACAAAAATGATCAAACTGTAGGATCCACAGCCTAAGGTATTACTTTCTTTGGTCTTGGTCTTCTGAGCACTTTCAAACCAGGAGGCCATTCATTATGTGCTAAGTGAGGGAGAACAGGCAAAAGTTCGTGATTAAATTGGTTCAAGTACGACAATGGATGGGGGTATAGAAAAGGGATTTTTCGTGGTAGCTGAAGGAGGTGAGTGGTAAAAATGATCAGTACTGGAGGAGATGAGCTACAGTAAAGAGGAAGCTGTGAAGGAAAGGAATATTGTATTAGGGATTTTTTATAACTCAGGAAAAAAAGAGAAGACAAGCAAAGAGAAGAGTTGAGATTTGGGCAGCTTCAGTGAAAAATGGTACTTGGAGGAAGAAGTATTTAGTTGTGCTGTATAAATACAATACCCTACACCAAAACTTGAATCCCTCCAAAACATAGCATTTCTCTTCAATTTCTTTAGCATAAAGACATCTTTTTTTTTTTTTTTAATCCTACAACATGTTATGACTGTTCTTAAAGTCAAGAGAAAAAATTAACTCATTTTATTAGGGCAACATTTCAGAGATTTATAGAATTTTAGCCATAGATGATTTCCTAGCTGTACCTCTGATGAGCCAAGACTGCCCCTTTCATCATGACATCAGGTTACTGAATTTGACAAACAGAGCAGATACAAGTCCTAATTGGACTGTCCTTATACTACCACAGCAAGGTAGGAGGCAAACTGTAAGACTTCTTGAGACTAGAAGAATGCCTGATCTGTAACTGGATATATCAAATGGCAGAGAGAGCTTTACAACTATGTGAGACTGCCAGACTGCGAAACTCTAAGAAATTCCTTCAGAAGGTTACAGAATGAAAACTAGCACTTAAGCCACATTCACAGACACATAATTTATTGAAACATCTGAGTCTTTCTTAGAAGAGGTCCGGGCAGGCACAATTGAATAGTTTTAGGGCCCCTTCCTAGACCCACAAGCTAAGATCTGATTCACTGGTGCTTGGAGACCCCAGAGAGCTGAAAAAATCCTCCCCTTAAGGAAACTAGAGAAATTTTCATAAGTTAAATTCCAGGGCTGCGAAAAGAGAAATACAACCACAGTGGCAATTCTTGTGACAGAATTAACAGAGATTGAGAAGGATATTACACATCTTGAGGAACTGAATCTGTAGACTTTTATTTCCATAATCAAATGCCTGATGGCCCTAAAAAGAAGGCAGAGCAAGACAGGGAATTGATGGCATCAATTTATAAATATGTGTCAGAGAAAGGGGAGCAGTTTTCTACATAGAGTTGGGATTCACAGGCCTTTGACAGTAGATCACACCTTTGTGATACAGCATAGTCTGGAGAGAAAAAAATAGCTGGCTTCTGTCAGCATAGTTGAAATTTAAAGCCAAAGGTTGATGAGCAAACTTAAACTTCATACATAATCCCTCCCCCCCAAAAAAACTGTATCTTCAGTCTTAGTAAATATAAATAAATATGAGGAAAAGAAGATTACTGAGGCAGCCCTCAGGGACAGAAGCAAATAGTGGACTTTAAGTCAGGGATGCCAGGTAGATGGGTAGGGCTAAGGAATCTTATACAGGAAAGAAAGCATACACCAAGAAAAGAAGTCCTTAAGTATATATATGTCCTCACAGGCATGAATAGAAACATTTCTCCACTTTCTATAAAAAGACAGGACAGGCCTGGTGACATTTTATGGATTGTGTCTCCTAATTTACCTTCTGCTCCTCAGCCTTGGCCCTCAACTGCATCTCTCTAGCCACTTAGCACTAATCTCCTGAAACATATCAGAAGTTGGGACAGATACTCTAACAGACCTAAGTCATCGAAGGATTTTGAAGTGTAGCAATACTCTGTATATTTTAGTGATAGTTAAGCCAAGCATTTGTTGGCACATTGTACTTTAGAAGAAAAATAGTCCATGAAAACACCATTTCTCCTTTCTGCTTGCATAGAAATTTCTTTGTTGAGTGCAGTCAGCTTGAATCAGAAAGAATGGGAACAAGAGCTACACAAAGGCATGAAGCTCAACCCAGTAGAAAGAGCAGAGCATCAAAAGACTGCGATTTAAATGGAAAGGGATACTGGGCGTCCATGTATATATTACAGTTCTTTTTGAGAAAAGAGTAAATTACAACAGTCAAAAACTTTATTAAAATGTAAGTCTTACATGCTTTCTCTCACCCTCACACCTTAGAAAATGTCCTTAGTTTTTTACTGAGCTATTCAGCAATAGCCCTTTACAAGATCCACTGATCTGTGGGAAAGATAAAGAGAGACAGGTAACAGGAAAGGATATGGCAGTACCTGGAGAATGTGCTGGGAACTGGGCAGGAAGGAGTCACTGGAAGACATTCCTGGAGGAGCCGGTTATACGTTGAGGAAATTCACCGTGAGTTGATATGGGGGGGGGGGTATTTTTCCTTTTAGCTTTATTTATATTTGCTTGGGAATCAGAAGGAAAATCAATAGGATAAGAAGTTTTTACAGTTTTCATGAAGAGAAGAAATTTGAGGAGAGAAAGATGACACTTTCAAATCTCACATGTCACCTGCTTTCAAAGGCCTTCCCTGTCCATTCTGTCCGGTAACCCCACATACCACGCATCCTTCCAGGTGTTATCAACCATATCAATTGTTCATAAAAGTCACAGCATTTGCTGTCCCTATGTGTAATTCATCTTCATTACATTTTTACTTAGTTATTATTTGTTATTATTATTTATAGCTCTGCCATAATTTTTAGTCTACAGTAGGTAACAATTTTATGAATGAATGACCAATTGAAAGATGGAATGACATGTTGCTCTGTCATGTACAATATAATCTCCTAAGTCTTGTTTTGTTCTGATTACATTGGCATAAAAAAGAAAAAACCAATACATATAACCACAATTTGGAATTACCCATGCTTCCTTCATTTTGTAAGAAGAAAAAGTAGACCCTCCAAGTTTGACAGAAGAATATTACAAAATCAAAGAGGAACACTTCTATGCTGACAAGATTGAAGATAACATACCATCGTTTAATAAAACAAATAAACATGCACCTTATATTTATATTTGATTTTCTTTTTTGTTAAAAAAATATTTATTTTCTTGCTTAGCTTAAAAGTTTGTGACTGTAGGCTGGGCACAGTGGTTTTGATCTGTAATCTAGCATTCTGGGAGGCCAAGATGGGAGGATTATTTGAGCTCAGGAGTTCCAGACCAGCCTGAGCAAGAACAAGACCCCATCTCTTCTAAAAACAGAAAAATTAGCCAAACTTTGTGGCAAGTGCCTGTAGTCCCAGCTACTTAGAAAGCTGAGGCATGAGGACCATCTGAGCACAAGAGTTTGAGGTTTCTGTAAGCTATTATGATGCCAAAGCACTCAAACCCAGGGTGACAGAGTGAAATTATGTCTTAAAAAAAAAAAAGGTTTGTGATTCAGCAAATTTTCACCCCTTCAGATACAGTATGTAAGAGCATTCCCAAAATTAACCTTAGTCTATTGACTCTATTATCAATAAAGTGCGTAACTGTCCTCTCTAGATTCATATAGGTCCTTGATATTTTAATCATGTTAAATGAGTTGTCACCACCTAATTCAATAAAGTCTATTCTCTTCATCACAAAACCACATCTAAACTAAAAACTGAATATACGTGATTCTCAAAATTTAACTTATTTGTCAGCTGAATTTCATTATCAATTAAACAATCTTGCATCAAAGAACTTAAGTTTGTTGGCTTGGTGCCCATAGCACAGTGGTTATGGCACCAGCCACATACACTGAAGGTGGTGGGTTCAAGCCTGGCCCAGGCCAGCTAAACAATGACAACTGCAATGAAAAATAGCCAGGTGTTGTGGCGGGTGCCTGTAGTCCCAGCTACTTGGGAGGCTGAGGCAAGAGAATCACTTAAGCCCAAGAGTTTGATGTTACTGTGAGCTGTGACACCACAGCACTCTACTGAGGGCAAAATAGTGAGACTCTGTGCCCCCAAAATAAAAATAAAATAAAATAAAAAGAACTTAAGTTTGTCTTTAAAATAAATCCCCATTCCCCACGATTGCCCATGGCAAGTACAAAATGTGTTTTTAGCCATTTCTAAGCTGATCTCTGACTACTCTCCTTCAAATCCTTAACAAATAAAAATATCCACAACGACACAATAGCTTGCAAGCTTCTGATTATGAATTCATTTCACAGCCTTTCAAATCTTATCCCTTTCTCTCTTCCAGTGTTAGTAATCAAGGCCAATTTCTCATTAAAACATATTGGGTCCACTAAAACACTATACTGACTGATTTTACTACTTCTAGGTCAGAGACACTCAAACTATGGCACAAGACCCTCTGAAGTGGAGGTTCCCGAACATTTTAGGTTACTCTTCAATTAAAAAAAAAAAAAAAAAGAATCTGTGTATGCACTCACCATGTGTACATTTCTTGATTTAGTCCTAAATGATATGCCTATTTATTTCACTAATGCCTAATGTTTTAAATATATAAAAACTTTAAACATGAGATAAAAATAAATGCCAGTTCCAATATTTCCTTCCTGAAACCCAGGGAATCATACATTTCTGTCCCAGGGTGGTGATTAGATGACTCCAAATCTATAACTCACTCTATTTTATATATGCACATGCAGCATTCAAGTTATCTGTGGCCTCTCAGGTTAAGATCCAGTGAATGTATCACCCTGTCCCAGACTGACTTTCACAGATCCTATCCTGAACCCCCCTCCTCCTTTCCAAAAATCTCTAACAGTTTAACAGATTACAGTTACTATGTTAGTAAACATAGTTCTCAAAATCCGAGGCCAAATTTGGCCATGTTAATCTCCGACAGTCTTGCGGACCAAATGGAAAACACCCTTTCTCCAGCACATTGTTCCTGCTGCACTTTTGTGTTCTTGTATGTTTACTTCTCCACGAAGAGAACTAACACACGTATTTAAGCAGTAAGGCCACCACACTTCCTTTGGGTTGCACGTGTTCATTATGGTATTCAATCCTCACAACTTTACAGAATAGGGGTTTTGATCCACAGTTTACTGAAAACTAAATTACAGGTCATAAATGACTGAATTTTACCAAATATAAAATATTTGAATTCAACCGAAGCCTGAGTAATTCTAGCCTGAGCATGTTACCACCACAATGAACTGCATTCATACCTCGAGGGCCATCTAAATTGTACCTTCTCCTAAGACTCTAACCCCACCCCAACCCCATTCCTCCCAGGAAACTAAAGGAGTCATCAGCTAAATGTTTTTTAGCATTTTGATCGCACACCTAAGCATTTATCATCAGCCATTTGAGTGCTTTGTGTGTTCCCGAATCTTTTCTCCCATCTATTGTAAACTACTAGAAAAAAATTATTTCAATTACTTCTTTTAATTCAGCTATCTGGCACTTAATAAATGTCTGTATAGACATTTTTAATGATACAAATGATTATTGTTTTTGAACTGATTTGTACTTTATTTTTAAACAAGAAATGACTGATGTCCTAATGTTCATCTTTCCACATGCAAGAACCTGTGGCCAAGAGAATCAGGTTTAGCAATACTTGGGACCATTTTTCATCTGAATTCAGTGATGGGGTAATGTTTTTGGAAAAAGTTTAAAATCTAGAAATTTCCTCAAATTCAACAATAAAAAATAGAGAGTTGATATATTATCTAATACTTATAATTCTAAAAATCCCCCATTCTTGATACCTTAAATGTTCTGAGAAGAACGCAGAAATTACACACCATAAATCATAGTTTTGATATTATCTTTTTACATTATAGAAGCATGTACAAAACAAACAATGTAACCAAAACTTCTATACTTCTATAATATTCTGAACATTTTTAAAAGGGTATATATGAAAGCAATCAGACAAATCCAGATTGAGAAATATTTTGTAGTTCTTTGTACTCTCAATGAATCCCCAACAATAAAAATAAAATAAAATAAAAACATTCAAAAAAAAAAAAAGAGAAATATTTTGTAAATCAATTGGCCTGGACTCTTAAAATGTCAACATTATGAACAATATAAAAAATCTGGTGAACTGTTCTAGATTGAAGAAGACTAAAAAGACGTGGATGACTATTAACAATGAGGGGAGGAAGCAACATTAATGGAACCTTTAGCAAAAATTCCTCGATTTCCTCAGGGTAATCATTGAACTATTTATTCAGGTATCCATTCCTGGGTGAAATGTCTGTTCTTAGGTGAAAGACATGTTGAATTATGTTAGTTAATGATTTTGCTGACTTTTGAAACTAATTTTCAAATGGTTCTAAAAACAATAAAAAGAAAGAGAAGAAAATAATGAAAGAAAACAAAAGAAATAGGAAGGAAGGGAGAAAAGAAGGGAGAGATATGAAGCTAATGTGGCAAAACGCCAACTGTATGTATGAATTGGTGTCATACTTCTGCTATAAATTTTATGCAGAAAAAGATTTGTTTCTAAGTAAAATCCCAAGGATCAAAAAAAATGCTATTCGTCATCTATATCAACCATAGGAGAAACTCAACACTACATTATGCATTACCTGGTTTTGATCAGCAGGGCCCTCCAGCGGGCTTTCCTTGGTAAGTTAGCAGCAAAATGCACCGAATACTTAACAAATTCATCTGATGGATGGGGATATTTATATGTAAGATTCAAACCTTGAAGAGATGTACTCAAACCAAATTTTCTGACTTGGCATTGCTCATATTACACACAACTTCCAGTGGTAACTATTTATGATGCTTGTTGTGCCTATTTTTGGTGTTCAGTAATAAAATAATATCATCGGTGAAGAATGTGATACTCATACCATATTTATGGCAGATGAGTATGACCCAATTCCTTAAAAATGTCATTTTTAATTTGTTAAATAAATGGGACTAGAACAATTTAATTTTATACAAGAATTAAAGGCAAGCCACCCTAGCAAGGAAACTATCACTGCATATTTAGAATCATTCATTTTATAGGTTTTGCAAATAAAGTGAAATCTATGCTTAAGATGTATAGGCTGATTTATATTAATTTTTTACTGTAATGTTAAAAACTAAAAATAAATTCAAGGAAATTTTCAGAGTTCTAGGATGTTCTTGACTAATTGCTCTAAATATAAGATTTTAGCCTAAGAAACCTAGAACTTACATCTAACAGATTATGCTATTATGTGATTTATATGACTTTGCAAGAAAACTAACAGAATTAACCTTAACACAGGTTGGATTTCTCCTAAAGCCAAACCGATGAAGCATTTGAGCAACATAGAGTGACCAGAATGGCCTGATGTTAACAGGTTTCTATCAGTGCCTTATATCTGGGCACATTCTTAGGCACACTACATTTTTGCTGTATCTTTGAGAATTAAGTCTTCTTGTAGTAACCAACTGGTACATCATTAACATTAGTTTGCTCATACAGTAGAAATCTCCTTATTCTATCTCAATTTTTTAAAATCCTCATTTATTACAAATAGACCCTTAATAGCTATACCAAAGGGAAAAGAACAGAAAAGGGATAGATATCTTTCAATATCTTCTAAACCAGGGGTGTCCAACTCACAGCAGGCCAGGATGGTTATGAATGTGGCCCAATAAAAAATCATAAACTTACGTAAAATACCGTGAGATTCCTTTTGTGATTTTGTCCTGGAACTCAGTTGTGCAGTTCTTGAATGTAACCTTTGTAGCAACATCATGTTGCAAAGTTACATACTCCAAACATACATAAGCGCTCACTATGTGTACACATGTGCGGATGCAGTTTTATAGCAATCTGCAGCTTCCGACGTGTTATATTCTAAGCGCTGAGAGTCAAATGGACATCATCGGACGTTTCATGTGCCAGTGGTGACTTGGCGAAGCAGCAACTATCAATATTTCAACCTACCATTGCAATGTTAGGCATTTAATGTAATTTAGAAGTCAAGTGAGCATTCTTACTTGATCACTGGGAGTACTTCCACACCTCAACAGCGGCTCACACATCCCCCGCCTAAGACATCATCCCTCACACTTTACCATCAGTCGCCCGCCTCACCCTGCCTACATCAGCAAAGGAGATATGGAAAGCAAATCTTGTTTTCTATTTTCCTGTCAATTAACTTTCATAATAAAAATAAATACATATAACCCCTTATCTACTATTTTTTTTTAAATCCCAGCATGGCTTCTATAATGTCTCAAAAGAAAATAGAATCCCCAAAAGGAAACATTACAGATGAAGGAATATTGTTCAGGGGAAAGTAGACCGATGACTATTTTTTTGTCAAGGTAAATAGTAAGGCATCTATTTAATTTACAGGGAATTTGTGCAAGTTTTCAGAGATATAAATTGAAAAGGCACTATATGGAAAAACATGCTACCAAATTCGATGCCCATGAGGGGTTATTGGGATTGAAAAACAGTCTGTTTTCTCAACAACAACAAAATTTTTAAAGTTACAGCTCAGATGGATTCCATTGGAAAAGCTAGTTATGTGGTAGCATATTTAATAGCAAAAAAATCAAAACCATTTACTGATGAGTTTATTAAGCAATATATTGGAAAGAATGGTAGGTCTCACTTGTCTTGAATAAAAGAACCTATGTCTAAAATCAGTTTGTCTCTTCAGACTATAGCCAGGAGAACTGAAGAAAATGGAGAATCTATTAAAAGAAGTTTGGAGAGTAAAGCTGCTAATTTTAAAGTTTATGTTTTGGCAATGGATGATGCTGCAAATATGGCTCAACTTGACATTTTTATTAGAGGTACTGATGGCAAATATAATGTCACTGAAGAAATGGCTTCTCTAGTGTTATTAAAAGACACAAGTTACTCAAGAGAGTTATATGAAGCAGTAAAAAATATGTTAAAGCATTTTTTCTTTGTCCATTGTCCACATATCTGCTATATGTCCCAGTAGTGGAAGGTAACAAAGAGGGACTTGTAAAATTAATAGAAAGTGATGCAATTGATCCCCCAAACTCACATTTGATCAGACATGATTGCAGAATATGTCAAGAAAATTTATTTAAAAATGGATAAAGTCATGCAAATCATCAAACTGTGAATTTCATAAGGGTCAAGGAATTGAATGATTGCCAATTCCAGTAATTCCTTAAAAGTATTGATGCTGACTATGATGACTACATTTACTTTTCAGAAATAAGATGGCTAAGTTGAGGCCAAGTATTGAAAATATTTTATGATTTGCTACATGTTATCAAAGCATTTATGGTATCAAAAACCAAATTTGTGTCAGAACTTGATGAAGAAAACTGGCTTGCAGATTTAGCATTTTTAGTGGATTTAACCCCTCCCTCATTTAAGGGAGTTAAACATGCATTGTCAAGGTGAAAAGCAAACCATCCATACAATGCTTTAAACCACAACAAGCATTCCAAATGAAACTAAAATTATGGCAACCTCAAATTAAGGAAAACAATTTTATGCATTTTCACAAGTTGACTAGACCCAATACTCTGACCAAAGGAAAATATGTAGCCTTGTTTTTTAACTGGATACAAGAATTGGAAGATGGATTTCAAGATTTCCAGGAGAACAATCAATATTTTTGCTGCATTTGCAACTCCATTTTTCATCAACATAAATATGTTACCTGCTAATTTTCAAATGGAATGCATAAAGCTAAATCTCAAAAATCTAATCATGTCTCTTTACTGTCTCTTTACTTTCATAAGTTTTATCTTCCCAGAGACAAATATCCTTTGCTTCACAATCATGCCTTATTCATGTCATTGCTTTTGGCAGAACCTACATTTGTGAGCAACTACTTTCAAGAATGAAATGCATGAAGAGTAGAATTAGAACCAAACTATCTAATGAGCACCTTAAGAACTCACTGAGAATTGCAACCACTTCCATCAAACCAGGTATTGACTCATTAGTTTCTCAAATACAGTGTCTAACATCCCACGAGTTTTATGTTGCCCACTTTTCTTTTATTTTTATAATAAAAAATTTTTTAAAAGCCAAAAACATTTTATTACTCAAGTATGTACATTTTCTATGTCAGCGATTGCAAATTTGGAATCTGCTTGACAATTTTAAAAGATTCTCTGAATGGGCTGCTACATAATTTTGATTATTTAGGAGGGCTTTTTTGCTTATTTCATGAAAAGTATGCACAAACCTTTTTGTTTTTTGCACATCAGCTCTCATTAGTGTTTGTGTATCTAGTATGTGGCCCAAGACAACTCTTCTTCCAATGTGACCAAGGGAAGCCAAAAGGTTGGATACCCCTGAATTCTAAACCATTGATTCCATTAAGCAAAAACTGTACCAATAGGTAAGTAGCCAAGAACATTCCCATCACTGCTTGAGGAAAAATTACAATTCAGTCTGGATTTGTCCCAAAGGTGATTAGCTAAAATTATTAAGCGTGTTTATGGATAAATTTACATACATGTTTTCCTCCATTATCTTGGCATTTATTTCTACAGAAATATCCCATCAGAAATCTGTCTTCCAATGATTTTCTAATGATAAAATACTAGAAAATATTGTAAATTCCATCCGTTGAAACCACTTTATAGTAAATGATATGTATGAACGTTGAAGAAAAGACAGTTAAAGAACCTTTTACATTTTGAATAGATAAATACATTGTAGAGTCAACTTTTGTCCTATAAAGTATCTGAGTCATGAACATTACAAATCAGTATTTATTATATATGCCTTGTAATTGTGAAACTATTCTTCTAAGATTGCTGGTTAAATTGCTTTTTTGATTTCTAACAAAACTACTTGGTATTATTGCCATTTTTTAAAAAAAGCCTTTAATTAGAGATCAATAGGAAATTTATTTTGCAAAATACAGTTTCCTCAGAGATAAATATCCAACTAAAAGAAGAGATAAAAAGCACAAATTTCTTTTCGTTGCTGTATCTACCTATAAACATTCAAGAGAAAAAAACCATCTTTACACAAAGGTATATTTCAATAGTCCAAATGGAAAAAGAATGAACAACTATTTATCTGCCTTTTTTTTATTTTTTTTTTTATTAAATTATAGCTGTGTACATTAATGTGATCATGGGGCACCATACACTGGTTTCATAGACCGTTTGACACATTTTCATCACACTAGTTAACATAGCCTTCCTGGCATTTTCTTAGTTATTGTGCTAAGACACTTACATTCCACATTTACTAATTGACATAGAAAAGATTATATTACAGTCTAAGAACATACCAATGAAATTACATTTTAACAATTAATTTTAGTAATAATATGGCAAAACAGGGTAATCAGGATGAACTGATATTAATCTTGATTTCTTAGCTAAGTGGCCCTAGACTTCAGATCTAGACCCCTTTTCAACCCACCTGGGCTAAAATCATGTTGTAGAACTACTCCAACTAGCTCTGCCACTTGTAGGGCTCCGGTGCCCTCCTGCTTCCTCCTGAGTTCCTCACATAGGAGTGATGAAGCAATTATCACAGCTCCCTACCAATGCAGGGGACTATAGCTCAATTACAGTGCACCTCTTTTGAGTAATGTGACAACAAAAGGGATTTGATAAGAACTCAAACTCAGAAACTCCTTCTGAAACTCTGCCTTCCTGGAGTTGATGAAGTTTGATTATGTTCATCCTGGGGCAGGATACTTGCTTGTCAATTTTTAGTTATACAAATAATATTTTTCAGAAATACAAAAGAACAAAGGAAGTTATATTCACTATGTAGCAGGAGGAGCCAGAAGAGTTTTCCATTTCTCCTTCATATTTAAACAAGCATAGGCAAAGCTGACTTCTCCATAATGAGATTAGCTTGAGAAATTGTTAAATGTTCTCATTTCCCTGCCAAAGAGCCCTCGGAAATTCACAGCTCATTAGAACCTTCAGATTAGTTAATAAACAAAGTTTGATATTATTACCTAATTAAAATATATCTCATTTCAACATTTTATTACTCACCATTAAGATTCTTTTGCTACAGAGATTATCATTCTGCTTTCTTTCAATTGCATATTTCACAGGGCAGTTCTTTTATTTCAAAATAGAAATTGCAGATGTTAAGTCATGTCACCCTATCTAAACTCATTTAAATAAGCTCTGAAACAATATTATGAATGCCAAATCTAGGAACTCTACCTCTGCACTTCTCCTTTAATAGTTCCTTCTATCATGTCCTACAGAGTCACAAATACAAATCAGAATTTGACTTTTGACAAGTGCAGATAGCTACTACTGTAATTCTAGCACGCTGAGAGGCTGAGGAGGGAGAATCCCTTGAGTTCAGCAAGAGCACAACCCCGTCTTACTCAAAAAAATAAAAAATTATTTGGGCATTGTGGTGGGCACCTGTCATCCCAGCTACTAGGATGGCTGAGGCAGGAAGATCACTTGAGCCTAGAAGTTTGAGGTTGCTGTGAGCTTGATGCCCTGGCATTGTAGCCTGGGCAACAATGAGACTGTCCCAAAATCCATCTATTAGTGCACTATCTAGACTCTTTTTTTTTTTTTTACTAAAATATCTGAGCATAGTGGAAACAGCATCAGAAGGGCTGTAGATGCCAGTCTTGCTCCTGACATCTCCTAGTTGTGCAACTTGAGGCAAAATGTTTATTCTCTTTGTGCTTAATTTTTTCCTCCTTTAAAATGTGGTTATAAAAATACCTGCCCTCATACTTCACATGATACTTTAAAAGATCAAATGTATTGAAGTTACTTATAAACATTTAATAAAGGTCTTTTTTTTCTCACTTATATATAGAATTTTTTATTTATTTTTTTTTAATTAAATCATAGCTGTGTACATTAAGGTGATCATGGGGCACCATACACTAGTTTTATAGACCGTTTGACACATTTTCGTCATACTGGTTTCTCTTATGGCTGAGAGGTGGCATAATGGGCCTTATGGAAACCAGTCAGCAGCCCAGGCCCATCCACTGGGGAAGGCCCAGGGGAGAGGGGGTTCTAGTTTGGGGATGAAGCTATGTGTTTCAGGGTGGTCAAATAAGTGAAGATTTAAAAAGTATTCACTGAATTTGGTAAGTCTTGACCTTCATGAAAGGATTTCAGCTGCAAGAATTAAGGTAGCAGGAGGGGCTATGAGGTGCACGCCAACATCTACCATGAATGTATCAAAGTGGTCTCTACAAGCTGAGGTGTAAGATGGGTGCTGTGAGGGCACAAATGTCAAAGCAGAAGGAGTCCTTGCAGTAGAACATACGAGGGAAAGCACTGGGGGGCAAAGAGAATGTTGGTCTTACCTCTGAGACCCCTGCACGCAGGTTAGGAGAGACTTCAAGAGCCTTGACATGGGATTGCCTTAAGGACATGTTACCAGGTTCCAAAGATGAGGAAGAAGGACGATTCTCTCAACAGTCTGAGAATAGTGTAGAGATTGTGATGAAAGGAAGAGATAGATGGGCAAATGAATTGTGGGAAAGGAAAAAGTGAATGTGACAGAGAAAAAGTGGATACCCTGAATTTTGTATGGTGGTAATGACAGTGGGCTGACATGGCCTCTGATTTCTAAACTGGATACAGTAGTTTTGAGACTGTCTGAGGCTACAGGTACTTTCCGAGGCTATGTCAAGAGCAGCCAGCAGCCCTGGAGGGGGAGTCACCATGTCCCATATAGGCTGAGGACCCCTGAACTGCTGAGGCTGTGTAATGCTTACATATAATCTTGACTCAAAGTTCTTCATTAAATGTTAGCCAAAAATTGTAGGGGTGACCCTGAGAAACCCCAGTGTAAGGAATAGAGAATGTAGGATCAGGTGTTCTCAAGCTCCTAACATAGTGGCAGAAGTAGCAGAAGCACCCGGTAGTTAGAGATCTCTGGCCTCTCAGGGGATTGATTGTGACCTAGAATTATGGAAATTTCTTCTTAGCAGAGCATATCAACCTGAGAAGATCATAGGTGATCTGTTGATAATACTGACATTTAATTGTTCAAAGACTTTCTAACTTTACAATTCTAACAGTGTTCATGTATCAATAGATAAAAGTGACAAAAGGATAAAAAATATGAATATAAAATTATGAACTTCCTAGACTAATCATAGTCTTTTCACAAGTCGAAGCTCATCTTTAAACCAAGGCTTTAAATTGTGTGTGCATGTGCGTGTGTGTGTGTGTGTGTGTGTGTTTCCTAGTCCACGATAATATATTTGCCTAGAGCAATGTTCTCAGTTCTGGGCAGGGAGTTCACATCAAAATCGCTTAGGGAACTTTTTAAAATTACATCTTTTTTTTTTTTATTTTTTTTTTCACCCTACAGGTTTATTACCATTGCAAGTGTCTGGTTGTGGGTGGGGGACGATATTGTTGCTGGGGTGCATGGACTAAGCAGGACACTAAAATTTATGTTGAAGAATTATCTGGGGGGATCTAATAATCTTAATCTCCATCCTCACTCTCACTCCCACTCCTAAAATCACCAGGCTAAATGAAGTCCTAGTCCCAAATATCAGCCTTGATGAAAGTCAGGGAGTATTACATCTGTGGACTAATACAAAAAACAGACCACGAAGACTGAAGTGAGGACCATTACCCACGTTCCAATAATTCCAATTTCATAACTATTAGCCATACAGCCTCAAACAAGTATTCACTTGTTTAGCTTCATTTTGATCAGCTTTAAATCACTTATTTTGAATTAAAAGACATGTAAGATCCTAAGATGACATGAGATATCTTCTTTTACTGTTTTTTTTTCCCACCAATCACAATGATTTCTATGAAGTTCTATGAGAAAATCTTTATAAAACTTGGTGAGTTCTTCAGAAAAACACACATAATAAGAACAAACATTCTTAAATGTTAAGAAATTTATTTGTAAATAAAATTTTATAAATAAGGAAATTAATTTTATTTATAAATTATTAAAATTTTATAAATAAGGAACATTTTATTTATAATTTTTTATTTTATTTATAAAAATATATAAATATAAAAATTTAATGATTTATTTATAAACATTTTATAAATAAAGAACATTTTATTTAAGGGAGAAACAAAAGAACATTGAAGAATCAAAGTTATGATTCTGATCATTAAGTCTTACATTACCTATCAGAAATTTGGTACCATTATTAGCTGGGATAAGACTGATTCACATGAAACCCTGTTCGTTTTTTTAAAGCCTTTACCTAGGCTTCACTCTTTCATGTAAAAAGGGAGCAGAAATTGTGTGCATGATCAAGACTATTTGTTTGAATAACAACCCTAACCCCACCACTCAAAATGTATTGCCTGATCTGCTAAAAAGTAAGAAGACTGAACTGGTTGTTTTGATTCCGTGTTCTTTTTTGTTCAAAGTACTGTACCTACAAGGAAGAAAAACAAGGGACAAGGGATCAAATTCTACATAACATGAGGTTATTTCATGTCTGATTTTTCATGATATGAAGAATGCTTTCCATGTAGCTCGAGTTAATTTCAGTGTGGTCATTTCTTTTTTCTTTACACAATTATCTGATTATATGCGTTAAACACCTACTTTTAAAACTGAAATTTAATGAACATGTGATGTCAGAAATGAGTCCATTTCTGTGGTGCATTTGAATGAGTCGCAAAAGAAGTGTCTGTTTACTTTGATAGATAGAAACTAGAGCAGTGATTTTTCAACCAGTGTGTCAAGAGAAACTCCTAGGTGTGTCAGGAAAATTTTTAAAGATCATTAATTATATTATTTTAAAAAGAAGTTCAAAGCACAGTAAGTATATTCTTTTTTTTACTCTTGTTTTTTCTTTTGGATCAACATAATTTAACTATTCTGCCAAAGTTTAACTATAGGTTCGAGTGTGCTATGAAATACAAAAGGTTGAAAACACTGGTAGAGCCTACAGTGTTAAGAGGGGCAGTAACTTTAAGTTTTATATCCAATACCTGCCCATGGATTGCCACGTGGTCAGAAACTGCAGATTTGAGTCATTCAAAATATCCTTAGAATATCTACAATACTGGCCACAACGCCCGGCTATTTTTTTTGTTGTTGTTGTTGCAGTTTGGCCGGGGCCAGGTTTGAACCCGCCACCCTCGGCATATGGGGCCGGCGCCCTACTCACTGAGCCACTGTAGTCCCAGCTACTTGGGAGGCTGAGGCAAGAGAATCGCGTAAGCCCAAGAGTTAGAGGTTGCTGTGAGCCGTGTGACGCCACGGCACTCTACCAAGGGCGGTACAGTGAGACTCTGTCTCTAAAAAAAAAAAAAAAAAAAAAAGAATATCTACAATACTGGCAATTAAAAGAAAAACTAAATTTGATAAAAGATTGAAGTTTTAAAAAGTCTAGTTTTTATTTCAAAATATCCTTAGAATATCTACAATACTGGCAATTAAAAGAAAAACTAAATTTGATAAAAGATTGAAGTTTTAAAAAGTCTAGTTTTTATTTCAAAATATCCTTAGAATATCTACAATACTGGCAATTAAAAGAAAAACTAAATTTGATAAAAGATTGAAGTTTTAAAAAGTCTAGTTTTTATTATTTAAAAATATATGAATAGTCCTATCAAAATATGTCAACGTGTATGCTGTATTATTATTAGACATGAAAAAATTAAATATGTGTATTTACAGGTGTATATATTAATACAGACACATATCCTATTATAAGAAGAAGGAACCATATATACCATCTTATGTGTTACTGAAGCACCTCGGTAAAGATGAGGAAGATCAGAGGTCCATTATAAGATACTTTGCCTCTAGTCGAATACTTGAAGGAATAACCCTTATCGGTACGTAAGAGACATTTGTTCTGTATGGCCCAAAAAATAAATCAAAGCTGTATGTAATACCTATGAGGAGATAAATTTTAACTCAAAAAGGTATTTTAATTCCCAAAGGCAGAACTGTTCAAACATTAAACAGATTAAATAGGGTTGATGTTACATGATTCTTCTCTCTACTTGCTAAAATGTCTATACCCAGTTTGCAGTTTTGGCCGGAGCCAGGTTTGAACTTGCCACCTCTACTATATGGGGCCAGTGCCCTACTCCTTGAGCCACAGGTGCCACCCTTCTACACTCAGTTTGTATTAATTATAAGCAAAAAAAAAAAAAAAATTCAATAAACATAATGGCAGAATGGACTGTTGTGAGAAAAAACATTTCTTCCTGCTATCATCACAGCTTTACAAGAATAGGCTGGATATCTACTGATAAAAATTCTATTAAAAAGGATTCCTACTGTCAAGAAGGTGACTGCCCATCCTGATTTGTATGCCACTGTCCTGACTGTATTCCAGAAAGTGCTGCACCTCTGGAAATCCTGCAGTCCTAGGAATATCAGAATTGTTGGTCACCCTACTTAAATACATGGATGGACTAGACTGCTAAAAGGCTATCGTCACTTACAGATGAAGCTTGCTGGTGGCAGCAGTCACATAAGAGCTGACAACCAAAGTAGCTACAAGAAGTCACCCCTGCCAGATTTTGCTACTGTGTGACATCTCAGGGAACTGGTGGAATCCATGAGTGCTCCCCACATGGACAGCAGTTGCCTTCAGACTCTGCTGCTGCCTTTATCCAGACCATTCAATTCACTCCAGCATTTACTGGCATGCTACGTATGTAAATTCAATCAAAACATTCTCCTGCTAAATCCCTCCAATGAAATTCAATCAAAACATTCTCCTGCTAAATCCCTCCAATGACTTCCCATTGCCCTTAGTATACAGCCCAAGATCATTAGTATGACATCTGAGAAAGGTCCAGTAACCCCTCTGATCCTTGATTTCTTTCTTGTCTCATCTACTGTTACATTGCTAGTGTGCTCTGGTCCAATAACCTTGGATATCTCTGTATTTATCTAATAACTGAGCTTTCTAAATCTGTGTCTTCAATGCTGCTATGCACCCCTCCTCCCCTAGTAACTCCTTCACAGTCTTCCAGTTGGTTCCAACTCTTCTGCCCAATCCAAACCACGGCAACATCAAGTTGCATCTTAGCTACTCACCTTGTATCCAGTCCTTTCCCCTTATAATTTGTGTTTTAATGGTAATATTTTTATATGTAGTATCATATATATTTTGTGTGTCCTCCGCCTTACACAGACAGTTCCACACAGGCAAGGATAATGTCTGTTCCAATGTTGTTCTTTGCTATGTTATGAGCACCACGTTGGGGTTTTGAACAACCGTAGTCATTACCGTATGGAGCTCATGCTATAGAGTAGTTGCTCCTCAACATCCCGTGCTCTCAGAACCAGCTGGGAAAATCCAAGACATGGTTACTGTAGTTATGAGGATCTTGGGACTTAGAATTGGTAATTCTCACTCCCATTGCAACAAAATAACTATGTGTTCCTAAAACCTCAGCCAAATTGCTTAAAGCATATTCCCAGTAAGTTAGTGCTAATTAAGTGTCATAATATTTAGTATTCTACTCCCTATGGAAGCAACTTCCATTTGCTAGTCCAGAAACTCAACTACCACTTTAATCATTGTGTTCCCGAAGTCCCATTCAATTAATACACAAGGAACTTTAGTAAAATTACTTATCTTTAAATTGGAAATTGTCTGCATATTACCTTCGGAATTCATCATGCTTTATTTTTAATTTAATGTGATAATATCAGCATAAATTACTCCAATTTAAAGTAGAGGTAATTTTAAACATTTTTTTTTATGATTATTAAGACTAGTAACAAATACTCCTATTCTAAAAACAACTGTGAGATGCTAAATTGACTTCTTACAAACCCTATTTATAAGTTTTGAATGTTTTCAATTTTATGGCTTCAAATGTTTAGGATATTCTTCCAAATATTTTTTGTCTTAAACCATTTTTTCAATTTACTGAGGGTGTGCTTTACTAAAACCTCAATAATTAAATTTCAGCAGCAAAGATTGTGAAATACTGTCTTATATTTATAGTAAGGGCATAAAATTGTTTAATTCTTTCTGTATAATGTGCTGTATAGAAAATTTTTATTATTATTAGAAGGTTTTTAAGCATTTTAAATAATGTGGTTATTTGGTCAACTATGCCCATGGGAAATTCTGCATTTTAATAGAGACTCTTAAACCACATTTACTTAATATAGATAAAGAATTTTACCTACCCTAAATAAAACAGACTCTAGCACTTATTAGTATTCTTACTAATAAACTACTCACTGTGAGAAAATTTTGTTTAAAAAAAAACATTGGATTATCTAAATAACCTTCAAATAAATATGAATTTAAAATCTCTTTTCATAGAAATTTTAGACTTTACTTACCTTTTATTACCACTATATTATGTAAAGTAGCTATTATTTATATATATAATGAATATGCATATATAATGTACACTTAAAGATTATGCATCATGTATATATAAATGAATTAGGTAACAGAGTTATTTACTTATAAGGACAAAAAGAGAATCTAGGACCCCAAGAAGCCTACAACATGAAATAACATCATTGAAATACCAACATATAAAATATTTGAAATTTGTTCAAAGGGGTTTCTTTAATATCAATATATAACTCAGCTATATTCCACAAACTGGGGAAGGGGAATTTCAGACCATTAAATATTTTCCATAATTCAAATCAAATATAAATTTATCCCAGCCACGTTTTAGAATTCCTTCGAAACCCTTCCCAGATCTTTGAAAAGCCCTGACACCTCCAAGCTCCAACTTGCTGTCCTAGCAATACAAAATGGAACTCAAGTCTGGGAGAGAATGTGTTTTGTCTTCCTTTGCACCACACTGTGCTTTTCCTCCCACTCATGTCTTGGTTATTCATTCAAGCGCCCTTTTCCTCAGCCAAGCATTTATTCAACAAACACTGAGGACCTGCTGTTTCCAAGGCAGCTTGTAAGTACTGAAGACAGGTTGATAACATGTTCTTTGTCCCCAGAAAACTTTCAATTGAAAAGAGTTTCCAGAAAGGAAGGGGATGATAAATAGCAGCACCAGGTGACAAGTACTAGGATGGACTTTGTGCAAAGACCTAGCAAGGCAGAGAATCAGGTCCTCTCAATTTAACTTGCAGAACTGCGGGATTTGGAGAGGCCTGTGATACCTTTCGGTCAGTTTTGAAGAATGAGTAGAAATTAAAAAGAGGAAAATTGGGACAAAGTGTTCTGTGACTAGAAATTAACACACATAACATCTGAGACACAAAAGAATATGCTACATTCAGAGAACCTGAGGTATTTGTTTATGCTCAGAGTAATGAAAGTCTGGGAAAGACTGGGAGGAAACAAGTCTGCAGAGACAGCAGCAGGAGATTGGAATGGTGCATGCGAGGCTAAGAAGCAGATGCATTATGACAAAAACCACAGATTAGCTGAAGGTTTGAAGCCAAGCAGTGACACAATCATAGTTAACTTTTATAAAGATTATCATGAAAACAGTGGGGAGAATAGACTAGAAAAGTTCCATAAAAAAAATGAGACCAGTTAAGACAATTCTGCCATAATCCAGGCAAAGTAATAACCATAATGACAGCAAACATTTCCAAAACACACATAACATGCTGACTTCTGCTCTTAGTTGTTTTGCATGCATTAATTTATTCAGTGCACCCTACAAGTCATGCAGTTTCCTACCGGGGGGTTAGCGTAGAGTAAGAGAAGTTGATAAGTAACTTCCAAGGCTCACATAGCTGGTAAGCCCCTAAATTGAAATTTGAACTCAGGCTTGCCTAGCCTGGAATTTCATGATCTAGAAATTAGTATCTGACCTTGAGGAATAACATTGGAAATGTAAAGAAAGAATCACATATATTTTTAAATACATGCATTTGAAATATCCTTGTATCAGGAATTTAAATTCAGATTAAATGCCATAGCCCTAAAATGATTAAACATATCAATAAAATGAGCAACATACATTGATGTAGGATTCCCTCATTACCCAGTTTTCTTAACCTGGGTAATTTCATAAAGCGAATGTCCTGTTATTTTGCCCTGAGCTGGAGGGACTGCATTTATTTATCTGTCAATATGCTCATTGATATTTGAAAGGTAACTCTCATCTACCAAGTCCTAACCAAATGTAATTCTCAAGACCTTATACCCCTAGATAAAGGACCCAAAGCATAGATTTCCCTTAGAAAAGTTTGGAATATTTTACTAGAATATTTTATTTTATTTTTATTTATTTATTTATTTTTATTAAATCACAGCTGTGTACATTGATATGATCATGGGGCATCATTCACTAGCTTAACAGACCGTTTGACACACTTTCATCACACTGGTTAACATAGCCTTCCTGGCATTCTCTCCGTTACTGTGCCAAGACACTTACATTCCACATTTACCAAGTTTCACATATACCCTTGTAAGATGCACCGCTGGTGTAATCCCACCAATCCCCTTCCCTCTACCCACCTCCTTCCTCCCTCCCCTCCCTTTCCGCCTTCCCCCTATTCTGAGGTTGTAACTGGGTTATAGCTTTCATGTGAAAACCCTAAATTAGTTTCATAGTAGGGCTGAGTACATTGGGTACTTTTTCTTCCATTCTTGAGATACTTTACTAAGAAGAATATGTTCCAGCTCCATGCATGTAAACATGAAAGAGGTAAAGTTTCCATCTTTCGTTAAGGCTGCATAATATTCCATGGGGTACATATACCACAATTTATTAATCCATTCGTGGATCGATGGGCACTTGGGCTTTTTCCATGACTTAGCAATTATGAATAGGGCTGCAATAAACATTCTGGTACAAATATCTTTGTTACCATGTGCTTTTTGGTCTTCTGGGTATATGCCCAGTAGAGGGATTATAGGATTGAATGGCAGATCTATTTTTAGATCTCTAAGTGTTCTCCATATCTCTTTCCAAAAGGAATATATTAATTTGCATTCCCACCAGCAATGCAAAAGTGTTCCCTTTTCTTCACATCCATGCCAACATCTCTGGTCTTAGGATTTTGTGACATAGGCTAGACTCACTGGAGTTAGATGATATCTCAAAGTAGTTTTCGTTTGCATTTCTCTGATGATTAAAGATGATGAGCATTTTTTCTGAAGGCCGTGCACCTGTCTTCTTCAGAGAAGTTTCTCTTCAAATCTCTTGCCCAGCCTGCAATGGGATCCCTTGTTCTTTTCTTGCTAATGCGTTTGAGTTCTCTGTGGATTCTGGTTATTAAACATTTGTCGGAGACATAACCTGAAAATATCTTCTCCCATTCTGAGGGCTGTTTGCTTGCTTTACTTACTGTGTTCTTGGCTGTGCAGAAGCTTTTTAGTTTGATCAAGTCCCAGTAGTGTATTTTTGAAGCTGCTTCAATTGCCCAGGGGGTCCTCCTCATAAAATACTCACCCAGACTGATTTCTTCAAGGGTTTTCCCTGCATCTCCTCTAGTATTTATATAGTTCCATGTCTTAAGTTTAAATCTTTAATCCAGTGAGAGTCTATCTTAATTAATGGTGAAAGGTGTGGGTCCACTTTCAGTCTTCTACAGGTTGCCAGCCAGTTCACCCAGCACCATTTGTTAAATAGGGAATCTTTTCCCCACTGAATGCTTTTAATTGGCTTATCAAAGAGTAAATAATGTTAAGTAGCTGGATTCATCTCTTGGTTCTCTATTCTGTTCCAGACATCTACTTCTCCATTTTTGTGCCAATACCATGCTGTTTTGATCACTATCAATTTGTAGTATAGTCTGAGGTCTGGTAGTGTAATTCCTCCTGCTCTGTTTTTATTTCTGAGTAATGTCTTGGCTATTCGAGGTTTTGGAATATTTTAGATATTCCAGTAAAATGTAGCAGAAATCTAACCTTGACCCTAAGTTCTGTTTGCCCTAGGAATGTTTCTGGGCTTATCTGGAAGACAAATTACCATAAGTCTGTCAAAAGTATAGTTAAGTAAATCATCTGGGAACATCTTGAAGAGGAGTAATACATTGGGAGACTTCCCTTATACAACAATAACTGGGCACGTGCTGATAATAATGGGTGAAACATCAACAACGACACTGGTAGTCATTGATTTCTCTAATGTTCTGGACACCAGGTATAAATATTTTTGGTACTTCTGGAGGGGTTTTACCAAATTAATCCAAATAGCATGAATATCAAGAGTAATACCAATATTTTTATAAGGCAGTAGCAGTAAATCTGGAGGACTTCTGTAACATGATACTGTTGGCTAAATCTACTCTTAATGTCACAGGCAATTGAATATATAAGGGAAGAAGTCTGGGTGATGTCAACAAGATGGCTGCTATGACTTAAATGTTTGTTTACTCCCCAACTTATTTCAAATTTAAGTGCCATATATTGTAATAGTATTAAGAGATGAGGCCTTTAAGAGGTGATTAGACTATAAGGGCTCAGCCCTCATGAATAGATTAATGACATTATCTCAAGACTGGGTTTGTTATAATGGGAATAGGTTTATTATAAAAGGATAAGTTCAGTTCCATTTTGTCTCTTTTACTCTCTCTTTCCCATTCTGAAGTGTGGTGCCTTTTGTTATGTTATGAAGCAACAAAAAGGCCCTCACCAAATGCTAGACCCTTGATATTGGATTTCCCAGCCTCCGTAACTATAAGCTGATACATTTCTTTTTACTATAAATTACCCAGTCTGCAGCATTGTTGTAGAAGCACAAAACAAACTAAAATAATGGTGGAATAGAAGTTCCCAGCTCTTATTCCCTCACAGAAACATCAATTTGAATAACTGTACTTGCACAAAAAACTTTCATAAGAGCTAAATAATTCAGGTGAGTGGATAATACCAAATCTAGGGAAAGCAAATCAATTTTTTAGAAAGAATAATAGAAGATAGAAAGAACAGTTTCATATTACCTGTGTCACTCCTCAGTCAAACTTGGACAACAAAGAACCAATAGAGAACCAAAAAAAAAAAAAAAAAAAAAGAACCAATAGAGATAGACTTTGTATTCACCCCAGTGAATCCTGGTTCAAGCCTAGACCTGGTGGCCCCAGACTCATTACTACCCCCCCTATAGACACAGGTTTCAGGCCCCTCTCAGTACCAGGTTGGCCCTTGTGAACACAAGCTTCAGGCTGGCCCCAACAGACTCAGATTCTAGACTAACAACTATAGACAGAGGTTCTAAGCTTTTCCAAGTTATCAGGCCAGCCTCTATGAACCCAGATAGCAGGTGTAACCCAGTTAACCCAAAAGCCAGATCAATTAGCACAAATTCAGGACAGTTCCATCCCCAAATACCATGTGGCTCAAAGGAGTAGGGCACCAGCCCCATATGCCAGAGGTGGCGGGTTCAAACCCAGCCCCGGCCAAAAACTGCAAAAAAAAAAAAAAGTATAAACCAAAGCCATGAAGATTGCAAATATCAGAAAATCATAACAGCAACAGACAGCAACATCAAACAATATAAAGCACTGGTAAACTACCCTAAAGAAATGAAGATCTACAAATTGCCTGCCAACAAATTCAAAATTATCCTGTTAAAGAAGCTCTGTGAAGTATAACAGATAACAACAAAATGAAATGAAGTTAACAATACACAAACAAAACAAGAAGGTCAACAAAGAAATAAAATAAAAAAAAAGAACTATAGAAATTCTGGACCTAAGGAACACAATGGAGGCACTAAAACATTCTATAGAGAGTTTCAACAGCAGATTCAGTCATGCAGAAGAAAGAATTAGTAGGCTTAAAACTAAATAATCAGAAATTATTTCCCCAGTCAGAGGGGGGAAAGTGAGTAAACATGCAAACACAGCTTTTCCTTGAACCTCCAGATATGAGCCCATCCTGATCAACAGCTTAATTTCAATCCAAGTATCTGCCTAGACTTCTGATTTATAGAACTATGAGCTGAAAAGTGGGTGTTGGTTTAAGCCTCTACATTTGTGGTAATTTGTTATGCAGCAATAACAAAGAAATATACTAGTCAAATATGATGTTATGACGTTTTAACCCACAAGATATTGTGTATAATAATTTATTCCGAGAAGACTGTTTGCATTTATAGCATAATTAAAATCCAAACAAAAACTTATTTTCAAACCTCCAAAACAAAAATAACATACGATTTAAGGACTCTGGTCATACTTTATAAATTAACCAGAAATGTTTATGTTGCTGCCCATATGCAAGAACTAGATAATTTACATAAAGAATTAAATCAATGCTCAAATTAGAGAAATAGAAAAATAAAAACAAAAAGTAAAAATAGAATTGCCATATAATTCAGCACTCCCACTTCTTGATATTTAACAAAAAGATTTAAAATCAGGATGTCAAAGAGATTTCTAGACTCCCATGTTCATTACAGAATCATTCACAATAGCCAAGGTATGGAATTGACCTAAGGAATAGTGGAGTGGAACAGCATAACCTCAGAGTTTGGGCAGTCTGTGAAATTGAAGAGGAAACAAAAACATGGAAAGATATTCCATCATCATAGACTGGAATAATCAAAATTGTTAAAATTCCCATACTATCCAAAGCAATCTACAGATTCAATGCAATCCTATCAAAATACCAATAACATTTTTTCAAAGAAAAAGAAAAAATAAAACTGTAATTAATACGAAAATACAAAAGACCCAGAACAGCCAAAGTCAACCTGAGCAAAAAGAAGAAAACTGGAGGATTCACATTACCTGACTTCAAATTATAGTATAGAACTGTAGTTACCGAATAGCCTGGTACTGGCATAAAAACAGAAATACGGATCAATGGAATCAATAGAGAACCTAGAAATAAATCCACACATCTATATTGAACTCATCTTCAACAAAGGTGCCATACAGTGGGAAAATGACAATTTCTTCAATAAATGATGCTGGGAAAAACTGTATATTGATATTCAGAAGAATGAAATAGGTTGCTTATTTCTTGACATTTATAAAAATAAAATCAAAATTACTAAGACTTAAACCTAACACTTTAACCTAGGAAACTACTGAGAGAGAACATTGAGGAAATGCTTCAGGACCCTCATCTGGGCAAGGACTTCTTGAGGAATACTACCAAAGTAGATTCAATCAAAGAAAAATTAAAGAAATGGGATCATATCAACCTGAAAAGCTTATGCACAGCAGAAGGAAAAAGTCAAGAAGCTGGAGACCCCTTACAGGATGGAAGAAAATATGTGCAAACTACTCATCTATCAAGGTATTAATAATTAGAATATAAAAGGGACTCCAACAACTAAATAGGAATGTTTATTACAACACCATTTACAACATTCAAGGTATAAAATTAACCTGTGTTCATTAATGGAAGAATGTACAAAGAAATTGTGCTGCATATACATGATGAAATACTATGTTATACAGCCACAAAAAGAATAAAATCCTGCCATTTTCAATAACATGGATTGAACTGGAGAATATTATTGTAAATGAAATAAGCCAAGCACAGAAGGACAAGTCTTACATGTTCTTATATGTGGGGATCTAAATATGAAAAGCCATTTATCTCATGAAGGCAGAGGATAGAATGATGGTTTTCAGAAGCTGGGAAGAGTAAGCAGGGAGGAGGATTTAAAGTGAGAGTAGTTAATGGGTACAAAACATAGTTCTATATTGAAATATAATGAATAATATTTGATAGAACAACAAAGTGACTATAATCAATAAGTTAGGGCTTACTTTAAAATAACTAATAGAGTGGAATCAGAATGCTCCTAACACAATAAATGGTAAGTGCCTGAGGTAGTGGATACCCCAATTACTGTGATTTGATTAATTCACATTGTATACCAATATAAAACACCAGATGGACCCTTAAAATATATTCACTATGTGCCCCTAATAATTAAAACTAAAAATATTTTAAAGATATAATGTGGGTGAATGGACAATAATATGCACATACTACTATGTGCTCACAAGAAGATTCACTTTATCTTTAAAGACGCATATAGGTTTATATAGGTTTTTATATAAAAAGATATTCTGTGGAAATCATTTCCAAAAGGGCATTTTGGGAATAATACTTTAAGTAAAATACATCACAAGAGACAAAGTAGTACATTATATGAGAAGAAGGAGAAGAAGAAGAAGAGGAGGAGGAAGAGGAAGACATTAAGCCCCAAATTAGCAGAGTAATAGAAATAATAAAAATATAAGCAGAAATAAATGAAATAGAGACTAGAAAAGCAATAGAAGATATCAACAAAAATCAAAGCTGTTGTTTCCAAAAGATAAACAAAATTGACCTTTAAAACCTTTAATTAAAGAAAATACTCAAATATAATTATGATAGAGCAGATACCATAACTAATGGCACACAAATACAAAAATTTATAAGAGATTACTCTGAACCATTATATACCAAAACATTAGATACCCTAAAAAAAATAGAAAACTTGAACAGACTAATACTGAGTAAGATTGAGATAGTAATTAAAACATCCCAGCAAGAAAGGTCTAGGACCTGATGGGTTCACTACCAAATTCTATCGAACATTCAAACAAGAACTAATACTAATCTTTCTCAAACCCCTCCAAAAAATTGATGAAAAGGAACACTTCCAAACTCTTTTTAGTAGACCAGAATTACCCTGATACTGAAGCTAGACAAAGAAACTATCAGTAAAGTGTGGGCCAACATCCCTGGTGAACATAGATGCAAAAATTCTCAGCAAAATACTAGCAACCCAAATTCAATAGAACATTCAAAGGATCATACAAAATAATCAAGTGGAATTTATCCTGAGATGTTAAGAATTGTTCAACATATACAAATCAATGATTTTGATACTCTACATTAACAGAATGAATATAAAAATTAAGTGATCACCTTAATACACAGAAAACATATTTGAAAAAATTCAAAGTCCTTTCATGACAAAACTCTAAGGCATAGAAGGAATTATACATCAGCACAAATGGTGGCCATGTATGACAAGCTGATAGCTAACATTATAGTGAGTGATGGAATACTGAAAGTTTTTTTCTGAGATCAGGAACAAGAGAAGGATACTAACTCTTGTCAATTCTAATGAAAGTTTGAGACAACAGAAAATAAAAGGCACCCAAATTGGAAGAAGTAAAATTGTTTATTTGCAGACGACATGATCTTGTATGTAAAAAATTCTAAAACCACAAACAAACAACAAAAAAAAACTGTTAGGACTAAAATAATAATAATAATAATAATAATAAAGTAATAAACACTAAAGTTGTAGGATTCAAAATGATCACACGAAAATCAGTTCTTTTTCTATATACTAACAACAATAATACAAAAAATAAATCCTTTCTTTTTTTTTTTTTTTTTTTGTAGAGACAGAGTCTCACTTTATGGCCCTCAGTAGAGTGCCGCGGCCTCACCCAGCTCACAGCAACCTCCAACTCCTGGGCTTAAGTGATTCTCTTGCCTCAGCCTTCCGAGTAGCTGGGACTACAGGCGCCCGCCACAACGCCTGGCTATTTTTTGGTTGCAGTTTGGCCGGGGCCGGGTTTGAACCCACCACCCTCGGTATATGGGGCCGGTGCCCTACCGACTGAGCCACAGGCACCGCCCATAAATCCTTTCCTTTATAGTGACATCAAAAATATGTATAGAAGTAAATTTAACAAAGGAGGTAAAATATATGGAAATAAAAACTATAAAACATTAATGAAAGAAATTAGATTAATTAGAAAATTAATGAAAAATACAGAAATAAATGAAAAGATATCCCTTGTTCATAGATTAGAGCAATTGTTAAAATGCCCATACTACTCAAATCAATCTTTCAATTGAATGTATTCCCTTATTAAATTCCAAGCCATTTTCATAAAAATAGAAAAAAAATTAAATTTATGTGGAACTACAAAAAACTTCAAATAACCAAAACAATCCTGTGGAAGTACAACACTGCTGGTAGGATCACACACTCTGATTTCAAACTATAACTATACTACAAAGCTATAGTAATCCAAACAATATGTTAATGACATAAAAATCCCAGAACAGAGTGCCGAAAAGCAAATTCATTTTTTATAGTCAATTATCTTCAATAAAGTTGCCAAGGACACAAAATGCAGAAAGAATAGTTTCTTCCTTGTGTTGGAGAAACAGAGTATCTATATTTGGAAGAAAGAATTTGGACCAGTATCTCACATAACAATAGTTAAAAAAAAAAAAAAAAACCTTAAAATTTATAAAGACCTGAAACTGTAAAAGTGCTCAAATAAAACATAGGGAGGAAACTACATGGTATTGGTTTGGGCAGTGATCTTATGGGTATGCCTCCCAAAACAAAGGCAACGTAAGGAGGACTGCATCAGACTAAAAAGCTTTGGCAAAGGAAAGAAGATGACAGAGTGAAAAGACAACCTACAGAATGGGAGAGAATATTTTCAAACTATCCCTCTGTCAAGGAATATACAGGATTTAGTCAACTCATTAGTCAGAAGACAAATAGCACAATTAAAAAATGAGTAAACAGACATTTCTCAACAAAAGTTATACCAATAGCCAACAGGTATGTGAAAGAAATAAAAAAACTCAACACTAATCATCAGGGAAATGTCAATCAAAACCACCATGAGATACCACCTCACACCTGTTAAGAGTGACTATCATCAAAAAGATAAAAGACGAAAAGTGTTGGTAAAGGAGTGGAGAAAAAAAAGAACACTTGTACACTTTTGGTGGTAATGTAAGTTGTTACAAACCTTATGGAAAACAGCATGTGGATTCTTCAAAAAAATGTTAAACTAGAACTATGACGCGATCGAGTGATCCCAGTTCTGAATATGTATGCAAAGGAAACAAAATTAATGTGTCAAAGAGACATCTGCAGCCCCATGATCATTGCAGCATTATTCACAATAGCTAAGATATAAAATTGACCTAAGTATCCATTGACAGATGACTAAAGAAAATATGACATATATGTACAGAAATATTATTTAGTCTTAAAGCAAAGAGAGGAAGTCTTTTCTTTTATGACTATGTGGATAAACCTGGAAGACATTATGCTGAGTGAAATAAGCCAGGCACAGAAAGACCAACACTGCATGATCTCACTTACATTGGGAATCTAAAAATCAAACTTACAGAAGCAGACTGTGGAATGGTGAACACCAGAGGCTGAGGGCTAGGAGAAATGGGGGGATGTTGGCTAAAGTTGCAATCAATGTAACCTGGCTTATTGTACCCTCAATGAATCCCCAACAATAAAAAAAAAAAAAAAGTTGCAGTTATGTAGGACGAGTAGATTCTAGAGATCTAAGGTACAGCATGGTGGCTCTCCTGTACCATGCTATATTGTATACTGGAAATTTGCAAAGACAGTTGTATCTTCCTTATCTTCACCACAAAACATAAAAAATTACAGTGAGGTGACAGATACCTTTAGTTTGCTTGATCATGGTAATCGTTTCACAATATAAGAATACAAGTGTACCAAAATATCATTTTGTACATTGTAATGATAGATAATTTTTACTTGTCTGTTTATCTCAATAAAGCCGGAGTGGAAGATATGGATATCAGGTCAATTTTCATGCAGTTAAGTTCTTGAAATAAATTTGAAACATCCACTGGAAATACCAGAAAACATTTGAGGTTTGAAACTGGAAATTCCAAAGATTAGATAGGTCTGAAGTCAAAGAAATATTGTTTGATGACCTACCATGTAGCCTTGGAAAAGAGATTTTGTTTAGAGGAGAGGTGGGATGGGGTTAGGGGGTGACAGTGTATGACACACCTCTTGGGGATGGGACATAATTATAAGAGGGACTTTACCTAACAAATGCCATCAGTGTAACCTAATTCTTTGTACCCTCAATGAACCCCAAACAATAAAAAGAAAAGAGACAGAGACTTTGTTTAGCAAGTTAAAACTGCTGGGTACAGTGGCTCATGCCTCTTCTAGTACTGTGAGAGGCATAGGTAGCAAAAGGATCTCTTGAGCCCGGAGTTAAGAGATCAGCCTAGACAACATAGCAAAACCTCAATCTCTATAAAAAGTAAAAAAATAATAACCAAGCAGAGTGGCACAAATTACAGTCCCAACTACTCAGAAGTGGGAGACAAGAGGATTGCTTGAGCCCAAAAGTTTGAAGTTACAATGAGCTAAGATCATGCCGCTGCACTCTAGCCTGGGCAACTGAGCAAGACCGTATATCAAAAACAGAACAAAACCAAAATTGATAAGGTTGATTGGTTGATTGGATTTAGGAAATAGGTGTCATAGAATCATGTGAAATAATGCTAATTTTTTTGTTGACTCTGTAGGTAGATTTTGATACTAGTCACCAGGATAAACATATACTAGAAGGAAAAAATTAGGGCAGGATAAGGGAGTATACTTGGTTTAGAAAATGATGAACATAGTTTTTAATTTGAGCACTATGAATTGTACAAGAAGAGATGTTCACTATGTGGTATACAACGCCTTGATCTCAGAAAAGATATCAGTAAGTTCAAATGGAATAAAAACAAAAAGTACTGATTGAATTTGGCTTTATAAATTTGGTAAATAGGATGAGAACATTCTCAGTGAATTGGTAGAGGTGGAAACCAGATTTTTAAGCGTTGAGGTGTGACTTCTTGGTGAGAAACTGTAAACTATTTTTTTTCTTTCTTCTTTTTGTTTTCAAAATTCTTAACTAAAAATGAATAAAGAAAGAAAACAGGAAAGGTCAGAAATATTTCAAATTGATTTATTATAAGTAGAATGAGGGAGAATTGGAAAATGAAAGAAATTCCCTATAAAGAAATGGGTACTGACATCAGATAACTTGATTCTGGAATAGAAATAAAGGGAATTTTCAAACTGATGAGCCAAAACACTAAGTCAATTATGCCACCCCCAGAGTAAGGCTGCAATGGTAGCACATTTCTCTTCCACATTTCAAGCCTGTTTCTCCCTCAATATTTCTTCTTTCAAGGAGAAAGAGGCATTCCCGCTGACCTTCTAGGGAGAATGGACCACATATTTTGGTTGCTTAAGAGAACCAAACACATAGATGGAAAAAAGCTTCAGGGGAAGAGTTTATCTCTGATACCCCAATATCTTTTGATTCCTAGATGAAAGAAAGCAAAAACGTAACAACAATTCTAAATATGTGACACATAATCATGAGAACAGTGTACAGAAATAGAAACATGGCAAATCCAGGGCAGTCAATGCTGCCAGTGCCCCATCCCTCACCCCTCAGTCCACTTCAGTGCTTTGGATAATATACAATTTGCAGCCTAATAACAATTTTACACCTCAAGTGTCCCACCTCTATTTTATTACCCTGTTTGGCTGCAAGGAGGCATTTTCTGGAGGTTAAAGGAGTTAATAAACCTGGAGCAACCTTCCAAGAACGGAGATACTAATAAATGGACCATTGCCTCACTTTGCTAATCTTGGCAGTCTGATTCTGAGTCTGTGGCTCGGGGTTTCTCAAAGTGTTCTCAGTGAGATTTATTCCCTGCTGTCCCCAGGACTAACCCACTTATTAACACCCTTTTTTATTGGCTTTTTTCTTTCCCTTCTCGTGTTTTCCAATTCCTTACTTGTTCATCCTGGGATCTTTCAAATAAATTCCTTGCATACAAATACTTGCTTAGGGTTTGCTTGGGGGCAAACCCAAAGCAAAACCTGGTACCCATCACCCGGAAATCTATCTTTAAGAAAACAATTAGAAATATTGGGCAGGGAGATCCTTATAAACAAAGATTGATATCTGTGGTTTTAGCCAGGTGACTCAAATCTCCCCAAATATATCAGTGAGATTCCATTAACATTGATATCTCAATCCCAATACCTAAACCATGTTGGCCCTAAACTCTTCTAAAACACTTTGAGTAAGTTCACGAGTAGTGCCTTCTGTTCGCCTCTAGGTCACTCAGGGTTGTCACCGTGAGGCCTCCCTCTGCTTCTCCTGCTTTCTGGCCTCTGCTCTTCTGAGCTGTGGGGCCTGCATTTCCCCATTGCCTGTGCTCACAGCAAATGCTACAGTTCTCTCTCAGGAACTCTTGAAACCAGCAAGCTAATGCTGTTCTCCTTGGTTGTGTTCAGAGTAGGGTTGGACCACATGTTTTTGTGGGCATTACATGCATATCAAAGAACCAATGGAGTCCTTCAGTTTAAACACATAGCTCTTCCTCCCCTTTCCTTCAAGACATACGGATCTCAGAGCATCTCGATTGAAATGTTGTCCATACTAGTTCTCCCATCAAATCCAAAACCACAAGGTCATGTTGTGTAGGCTGCTGAATTGCAAAAAGGCACCAGGAATTCAGTTTGATGAAACTAGTCCTCTCCTTGTCAAGCCAAGCTTATTGAGACATCGCCATGCATTTGTGCACAGACACACACACACACATCTGCACACACATACACATGTCTGCACACAAAAATATATACATGCACACATACAAATATACATGCACACAAATACAAACAGGCACACACACACACATATATAAACATGATGCAAAGGATGAATCATTCAGGGATGTTATGGCCATGATGGCTTTCTCCCCTTTATGAGGTTCCTCAACAGCCAAACTAATGGATACAAATATTTTCCTTAGGCAGGGACTATTTCCTCCTTCAAATTGCATTTCTCATTAGACCAGAGACATGAACAAAACCCTCTCCCAAAAAGACAAATGGCCAAGAAACACATGAAAAAATGCTTATCATTCCTAATCATCAGAGAAATGCAAATCAAAACCACCTTGAGATATCACCTAAACCCAGTGAGAATAGCTCACATCACAAAGTCCCAAAGCTGCAAATGCCTACATGGGTGCAGAGAAAATGGAATGCTTAGACGCTATTGGTGAAATTGCAAACTAATACAGCCTCTTTGGAAAGAAGTATGGAGAATCCTCAAAGAGCTAGGTATACCTTCCATTTCATTCTGCAATCCCATCACTAGGTGTCGACCCAGAAGAAAAAAAATCATTTTACTATAAGGACATTTCCACTAGAATGTTTACAGCAGTTCAACTCACAGTCGCCAAGATGTAGGAACTACTCAAGTACCCATCAACTCATGCATGGATGAATAAACTGCAGTATATGTATACCATGGGATATTATTCAGCCATGAAGAAAATGGAGATGTTACATCTTTTGTATTTACCTGGATGAATTTAAAGAACATCCTTCCAAGTAAAGTATTGCAAGAATGAAAAGTGAGTATCCAATGTAATAATATCAAACTAGTAGATAAAAAATTACATGCCCACACAAGAGAAAAACACAATTAAATTCAAGAAAATGGGACGGTGAGGAGGGAGGAAGACGGAGGGAGGGGGGGAGGAGCTTGGAAAGCTCTCATCTAACTGATACAAAGTAAGGGTATAGGGCACACCTCCTAGGTGAAGGGCTTAACAACTTGGACTTTATACTTAACAAAGGATAACCTAATCTTAAGTAGCCTTACATTAATCTGAAATTTTTTAAAAAACTGCCACCATATCTGAAAGTTTAGGGCAGAGTCCCTATTTAAACAAGAAGGAAAAAGAACAAGAGAAAAAGAGAAAAGAAAATGGAAAAATTTGTAAATGAAAGGAAGCTAGAAAGAGAGAAAAATGAAATGCCCCAAATATATAAAATGCTTAAATAAACTATGGAATTATCCTCTCTTGGAACTCTTTTTTTTTTTTTTTTTTTTTGTGATTTTTGGCCGGGGCTGGATTTGAACCCGCCACCTCCGGCATATGGGACCGGGGCCCTACTCCTTGAGCCACAGGCGCCGCCCCTCTCTTGGAACTCTTAAGAAATATTTAAAATGATGTGTATAAATAGTTTATAAAGTTACATGAAATGTTAATTATCACTGTAAATAAAAAAAAACCAAGGTATAAAATACAGAATAATCACAATTACATTAGATAAAAGCCTGTAAAAATAAGCAGAAAGATATTAACAATAATTCTCTAGTCATCTCTAGGTTATAGCAATATTATTCATTTTTCTAACTTTCTGATTCCTCCACAGTTGTCAATTTTTTCAAAAAATTATATATAATACTTATATATAATGTAAACAAGCTATCTATGTCTAGTGTGCACATAAAGACAGATGCCTGTGTGTGTACGATGAACAAATGTATATATTAAAATTGGTTTTACAAAAGAGAAAGACTGGGAACTCGCACCTTTGATCACCTAAGTCCTGACTCAGCACCTTGACTGAGTCTACTCTCGGGCGTTGTTCCTCATTTCCTTTTCTGTTACTCTCTTCTTATATACAGCCTGCCATCTCACTTAGAAATTTACTAAGAAAGATATGTAATCATGGCATGTATGTTCTACTATGTGTCAATGAGCCTTTTCATTCTTTACTTTTTTCCCCATCATTATAGCCCTCGTAAGGTAAGGCAGGTATATCAAGGCCCATGGTTCCAGGCTTGATATTTGTTTCTCCTGTTTCCAACAAAAAATGCTAAGTCAGAATTGAGCAACGGTGTTGGGCTCTCTTACCAGGCAATACTGAGCAAAGGTCTGAAGGCCTCTGCTCTTATTTCTTACGGAACCAGAAATAAAAAGTATCTGTACAAGTTAGAGAAGATATTTTTCTCTAAAATTAAGAACAATTGGTTGTAGGTTCTTAGCCTACAACTACACTCTAGAATACTTTGAGGTTCACAGTATTATCTTTAGATAATTTATACCAAACACAAGAGGTGGATCCCAGCTATACTTATTATAAGCAGCAAAAGGAAGCTCTTGCTCTCACTGTGAATATACTATCTTCCTTTTCAAACACAGATGTGTCCACAGGCACCAGGTGTATATCAGGCACACCATCTGAGCAAAAGAAAGGCCAGCCTCTCACCTTTCCTGTGCAGGCTGCAACATTTCAACTGGTCAAAACAGTTTAATATGTCACAGCTGATAGTAATTAATTTAAGCAGATAAATTTTTTCCACATTACCATTCAGACATCTGGAAATGACATCACATTGTGCAAAGACCTAGAATATTTTAATTCTTGACTAGGAGAACATTCCTCTTCCACGGATTTAAGAGCTATGAACCCAGGCATCAAGTAAAGGTACTTTTGTCTTCCTTGAATACTGATGTGTGGATCACTTACATTTTCATCTGCTTTTGAGACCTATTTCTGTACCACCAAGGACAGATGGCATTTGTTTTTCCAAAGATATTTCTATTTTTGCTTCTTACATTTACTTCTTGATAAAGCTGAGATGACAGGATTTAAAAGAAATGATATCACTCTTTTAAAAGATAGCAGCTATTCCACAGTAAAGGAATATTGTCCCCCAATTAAGATTTCTGTGCAACTCCTTATATATTTTACTACTTTCAGAATACACATAACTCCAAGCCAAGCCCATTTAAATTGATATTAATACAAACTTATTTTCCAGGAAATAATTTAATTGAATAACAATGCTACAATAAAACCTTTTAAATGACTTACTGAGTCATGATTTTTTTTTTACACCTTTTATTAGAACACTGAGAAATTCTGGTTACAGAAATGCATTATGTAGCACCTGAAAATATGCTATCCCCACAGATTAAAGGAAGGTAAATTTGTGAGGAAAAAGTTGCCTCCAGTAATCAATTTTCTTGCAAATTGATTGCTAGCTCAAGACTGAAACATAAATTTTAAAAGCTAGTGTATTTAAGTGGGCAGGAATCCACAGATGATCCATAAAATATACTTACACAAAGGAACACAGAACTTACGGTTCAAATGAGACAGATAAAAAAACAGAAGAAAGAAAGGGCATAACGCGGGGGTGGGGGGTGGGGGAGAACATATGAGATCTCTAGAAGTGCTCAAAATCATGGAAGCCAAAATTGCAAACTGTAAAACTAGGCTGCCCTCCTAAACACACTCCTCATTCAGTGTTCCAGTGGGTCTTATGACTGTTGCCTCAATTCTCCTTATCCTAATATCACTAAGTTGTTTTTAATTACAGCCCTTCATAAATTGCATGTCTCTCTCTACGGGTTAATAATCTCCATGCGATTGTAAACACATACATCCCTTTTACCAAGCTATTTAATTCTTCTAATCATCTTTTCTGGTAGCAGTCCTGGCAGTTCCTAACCACTGTTATTATTGTTCTCTATTTTTCTTCCATTTTGACTATAATTTCCTGGTAATGAGATTCATCCAAACAGAAGTATTCTTTATTATTACAATTGTGAGCAAGCCTCTGCTCTGCGGAGAGGTGCAGCTCCCTCGTGCTGGGTAATGGGGTGCTTCTCTAGATGGCACAAAAATCATAATAATGTTCCTGTGTGGCTATCGCATTTTGGTCTAACTTCTAATTTGTTTTTCTCTATTACCATAGGTCTTTCTGACAGTACTATTTTTAGGTTGTTCTTTTCCTCTATACATTTTGTTTTTAATTCTTTTTTCCAGACATAGGCACTTCTTCCTGTCCACACAGAATGCATCTTCTTGTTCCTCGTCCATATTTCTTCCGTCACGGGATTACCATGTTCAGACTTTTTTGTACTTGTCAACTTTATATTGCTTTTATTTATAGTAATATTTGTGAAATGCTCTTACAAATATACATTTTTTTTAATTTTCATCTATTTTTATATCATTGAATCAAATTTATCAACCAGTCTGGAGACTGTATCTGGTTATAGCACATCTTTCTGCCATAACTATTTCATAAGTATTATAAAGGCTTTAAATGCTAAATCTTTCTCGTTTCCCTTTTAGAATTCATTTGTTAACTAAGAAGACAATTCATATGAATAAATATGGTTAAATGACAAATCAAGATAACACAAAATAATACAAAGTTAAGAATTCATATTGATGTTTTATACCTAGAAGGTGAATAGTCACTGTTTAGTAAGGGGGACCAATTTTTTATGTCCCTTGGTATTCAGGAAAAATTTCACAAAGGAAGTAGAATTGTAAAAAGTATGAAATTTAAAAAGGGATGTATTTATATGTATGTTGAAAAACTAATTTTAAGACAATATAGAGAAAAGCTAATGTTTCATTAAAGTCTTAGTAAAGTAAAGTAACATAAAAGTTATGCTATTCAAAGTCTGTAGATAATTGGTTTTTGGATATTTTTATGAGTTGATCTCTAAATTTTAGTTTCTGCATGAGAAAAATGGGTAGAATGTGCCCATTTGTAAGGTTCTAAGGCACAGCAAAAAATGTAGATAAAGTCATTTATATAGTGCCTAATATTTTATTTGATGCCTAGCATACATTAGAAAGGTTCTATTTGTTCATAAAAAATTTCACTGAGCGGCACCTCCCTATATTATTCTTGTTAATTTTTGTTGCTATGGTACACAAAGTCTACTAAGATTAGTCCTAGATATTTAATTTTATTTTCATTTCCACATTACTTTGTTTTCAAAAGTTAATCTAATATCAGCAGCCACAGCTTTTAGAAATAAAACTTCGGGGGAGGAAAAGGGCTTTAGTTATATTGTCATCTCTAATTAATATCATATCAGATTATATCATCATATCTAAGTATATGTCATATGTTATATTATGTGTTTTCACTGCCAAAATCCTTTCTTAAGGCTCAAGTATCATGTTGAAATTATTTTATCTAATTCCCATTCTAGAAGACTTTGGCATTATGTGTCTATCCCATCGTAAGCATTAAGTGTTCTTTTTTTTTTTTTTTTTAATTTCGGGTGTATGGCCCAGAAAATCTTAATTAAAAGTACCACTTAATTAAAGTACCAATTTACCAAGATTATAAAGGTACAATCCTTTCCTTTTTTATTTATAAGAAAGTAGTACAAAGGTATTAATTTGGACTTTGCAATTAGTTAAATTCAAACCTTTCTTATTCCAATTTCAGCTGTGTGGCTTGGATAAATTACTCCTTTATTTCTATTAGCCGACGGGGGGTGTGTATGTGTGTGTGTGTGTGTGTATGTATTCAGTCATATGTATATACACACTCATACAGTCATATAACAAATGTTCATTAAATGGTGCCTCTATTGAATTTTTCATTTAAATTTGCCATGGCATTATCTAGGCCATCTGTGTTTTAAAAATAAATCATCATTTTCTGATTTTTTTTGTCCTCACATTCTCTCTTACATCTACATATTAATTTTGGTCCCACAGTCATCCCTCAGGTGGAACCTGATGCCCAAATATCTAAGTCCTGATATCAATGGGCTCCCATCTGTTCTCTAGGCCTCTAGTCTCTTTCATGTCAAATCATTTTCCTGCCAAAAGAACCCCTTTAAAATACTTTAGACTATGTCATCCTTCTTAAAACATTTGCTTTCTTTTGCCCAGAGCGAATTTGCCAGACTATATTCTACAGAACACGGATCCCACAACATGCCACTTAGAAATGAGGTCCTAAAGATACAGTAGAAAAAACAGCACGCTTTATCCTCTACCTGAAAATTTATAAAGAATGTCAGTATATCAAAGATTTCTAAACTGTTAATTCTTTATGTTGCAAAAATTTTAGCTTCAAAAGCATTTGCTTATCTAATTTTGATTTCTCATAGACTCATTAAGATTAATCTGTCCAGAAAAGAATTCTTGACTCTCCTACAACTGACTAATATTCTGCCATCTCAACATACCCAGTTGCTCAAGACAAAAACTAAAAGGTAACTCCTGCTTCTCTCTTACTACCCCCTACCACATCCAAGACATCAACAAATTATTGGGCCCATCTTAATATACTCAAAACCCAGTCAATAACTCCTCGTAACATACTCTGAACACATGATCACCCAAATAATCACCATCACACTTGTACAACTGTCAGAGCCTTCTGAGAGATCTCTCTGCAACCACCCTGACCCTCTAAAGCCTGGTCTCCACAAAGCAGCTAGAACAACACTTTAAAAATACTGTGTTACTTCTCTGTATAAAATTATCCAATGGATTTCTGCTTCTGTCTGTCATGGAGTAAGTGGGGTCAAGAGTAATCTCACTGAAAATAAATATAAACCTATTCCAAAAAGGGAAAAATAAAACAAGTTTGGACATTAGGTAATGTCTGTAGAGACCATACAGGATTGATATTTGTAAGAGTATAAAATAAATGCTTTCTGTCTAAGGTACTTACCTAACAAGCTGAGGAAACCATCATAGTGGGTGGAGGAGACAAAGATCACAGTTTGGAAAGACAGGAGAGATTTATATTATGGGGCAAATTTTCAGAACAGAAGAAGCAATGTAGAAAATAGGCCCCAGAAATCTACTTGCAATTGTCTTTCAGTCTATTGTTAAATACTAATGTATGCATGCCTAAAATAAAATTAAGTAAGACTGAGAAAATAGCAACTAGAAAGTGTACACATAATAATTTCCAGGGCTGGGAACAGTCAAGTTCCCCTCAGCCAGAGTAGACTTCAGGTCAACCCCTGAGCTATGAAGTAGAGATACTACCCTTAGCAGTAGAACTGACCTATTCCCACACTAAAGGCTATTTTAAATATGACCTAAGCATCTTTAAACAAACCTACATTAAAGAAACATACATACAACATGACAGAATACAATATTCTTTAAAAGAAGACAATGAAATCCTGCTATCAGCAATGAAAAATTCACCAAATGTAGCTTGTAAGAAAAGTACTAGCTATGTAAAAGCATGAAATTATGGAAAATGACATTCATAACTACCAGTCAATAGAATCAGATCCAGAAATAAAAGAGATGATGAGATTAAATGATGGACTCTAAAGGAAAGCTGAATAAAACATAGAGGGGAGGGGAGTGAGACATATAAAAATAATAGAATTTATACATATGGAGAATGTAGTATCTGAAATGAACAACTCATGGAGTGGGATAAGTGGCCAATTAAACATTAGAGAAACAAGTATCAGTGAACTGGAAAAGCTAGTGAGGCAATTTCTCCAAATAAAGCACAGAAAACAAATACAAAAACAAAAATAGTGTTTGAGTTACCTGTGGGGGAAATTACCAGTTGATATTTGAAATCTCATGGGGAGAAAAGGGAGAAAGGATGCCAGAAAAAAAAAATTGAATAAAGAATGGCTGAAATGTTCAAAATTATATAAACACTATATATTATCAGATTTAAGGAACTAAACAAACCCCCAAAATGGTGAAAATAAAGAAAACTATGCCAATGTATATCAGAATTAAATTGCTAAGAACCAGTTATAAAAATACGCTCTTAAAGTTTTCTACCGCAAAAGACACATTACATAAGAGCAACGAGGAGAGTGAGCACATACTTTATGCACAAATTATAAAAATAAAACCCAGAAGATAATGGAAGGACACTTGAGAGGACTCAAAGGAAAACCTGTCAACCTAGAATTCCATAGCCATTGAAAATATTACTTAAAAATCAAGCTGGAAAATGCTAAAAACAATTTTAGATAAACTAAAGCTGAAAAAATTCATCACTAGCAGATTTTCACTATAATAAAAGACAAAAGAATCTCTTCAGGCAGAAAGAAATTGTATCAAGAGAAAATCTGTCACCCTACAAATTAATAAGCACCAGAAATTGTCAATATGAGGCCTAAGACAAAAGTCATTCTTGTTTTAAATGTTTACAAAACTGATTCAATGCTAGTAAGATCTGCAGTTTAGTTAATAGTATCATACAAATATTAAATTCTTGAAAGTCTTGAAAGTCTTGAAAATGGTTCTATGTCATGTAAGTTGTTAACATTAGGAGAAGCTAACGGAGAAAAATACAGGAAATCTCTGTGCAACATTTCTATGAGTCTAAAATTAGTTCAAAATAAAAAGTTACACAAAAAAATTAAATTTACTCTTTAAATAAAAAGTAATCACGGTATATTATAGGGTTTATAACATATGCAGAAGGAAATTATTTGACAACACTGGCATAAAGGACAAAAATGGGAAAGGGATTCTTTCTCTTGCAAGAGTCTTTTGTTGTATGTGTAAAAGTTTCCAGCGCTCCAAGTAAAATTCATAGAATGGCCAACTGGAGAAATAGATATATAAGATGGGTTATAGAGATCTCATGTATAGTATATTAGGTACATATATAGTGTAGTAGTTTGCATATATAAATGAAATCTACCACCTACTCTACATATAAAGATACAGATTAAATGTTAATTGAAAAAACATGCAGTTATGTTTGTATAAACCACGCAACAACTATTCACAAAACAGCTGGATTAGCTATATTACAATCACACAAAATAGGCTTCCTATCAAGGAATTCTACCAGTCACAAAGTGAGACATTTAGAGGTAATAAAGCTGTCGATCCTCTGAAAGACATTTTAGTAAATGTAGAGATGTGTATACCTGTAACAGAGCTTCCAAATACATGAGGAAAACTCTCATGGAACTTACTGAAAGGGGAAATAGAAAAATATACAAATGTACCTGCAGGCTTCAACATTCCATTCTTAATAACAGAAGAAGGAGACAGAACATCAGAAAGATGTAGAAAACCAATAATCGATCCACCTGCTGGATACACTCTGCCCAGCAACACAGAACGCACATTCTTTTCAAGTGTACTTGAAAAGACACTTTTCAAGTGCAACAGTCACTAAGATAGATCATATTTCTTGCTCATAAAACAAGAAAAAAAAAAGTAAAAGGATGGAAGCCATACAAAATGTGTTCTTTCATCTAGATGTAATTACGTAGGAATCCATGGCAAAGTTCTTACTGGTCTTCCTACACAGGGCTGTTGTGATTCACCACTGGCTTCCTCTGACTGTTAAAATGGCTAAAGCTGACTTTCTTTCCTGAAGTGTGTAGCAGATACTGGAATTTCACTTGCTCAGCACCTGCACCAGCCATTTTTTGTTTTGCTTCGTTTTCTTCCTACAATAGTCAGGCTAACACCCAACAGCTACATTACCATTAGTTTGCAGCTAGGATATTAGACATGCCCTAATTTCTGTGCCAGTTGGGGAAAATGAGCAGCATAGGGCAGCCTTGCTGAGGGGAGATGGATTCCTTTTACAAGCAGAGTGTGCTGATTCTTTAGGATAGCTCTGGCAGAAGTTCTAGCATTTGGTGCAACATTGTTGGTTTTAGTCTGTGGGAGGCAGCAGCAGTAGTTTTCTGATACAAAAGCCAGTTCTGCAATGAGGTTGTATATTTGTCCTGGTTGGTGATAATTCCTAGTTTTGTATTATTCAAAATTGGTTTCCTGGAACTCTCAAGATTGTATGTATCGTATGGTAATCCATAATTAATCCCTGCCTGCTTACTCTTGAAGAATCCTAACCCATCTGTGGAGCTCTGGGCATTCTTCAGAGACCTCCCTCCCTGCCATCACTGGACACTTCACATCTCCTTTTCTGTCTGAAGTGAATGTAGCTACACATAATGGCACACAACAGCTAGTTCAGCCTTTCCTCAGCTCCTGGGAATTTTTAGTGCATCTTCTTCCTGTTCCTGCCTAAGTCTCTCCACCTCCCCATCCTCTTGGGTAGGATGCAGGGAGAATGCCAAGCTATAAGTATTTCCTGTAGCCCATTTTTGATCCCTGACAAACATTTGCACAAACTTTATACTCATTAAGTTGTGAAAATGCAGATTAAACAAATACAGTTGGCGAAAACTTTTCTAAGGAATTCCTGACTTAGCCTTTCATCTTTGTATTTCTCGGGTGTGTGTGTCACACCTGTCCTTTATGGTCCCCAAGTAGCTTACAGAATCTCTGGACAGAAAGTCGTGTCTGAATGAGACACACTTTGAATGGTAGCATGTAGAAGTATGCCCAGTCTCACATCCAGCTTTCTGACTGACGTCCTTGGACTTGGTAAGAGGAGAGGACAGGGGTACGCCCCCAACTGCAGCAGGCAGGGGTGGGATGGACAGCACCCCAACTGTACTCTCTACACCCCAACTCTGCTGGCTTCTAACAGGTCTTTCAAAGAGAGGAGAGGACAATTCTCAAAACCAGTTCTCAGATACCTTATTTACAAATCTTGCTAAGGTGCCTAACACTTTAACCTGTGACATGGGAATATGTGCCATGTAATTACTTTGTTCTCAGTATTCGAGTGTAAACAGAAATTTAAAGGAAAGTCTCTGCTCAACCTTCTATTGTACACAGTTTACTATATTATTGTTCCTGCCCTGCTTTAAACAAACGTCCAAAGTGTGACACACATTTGCATCTCTTCATCTCTGCGTATCCTCTTCCTATACACTGATAGCAACTTTTAGTTAATCTTAGAACCTCTTCTTTTCTCCAGGCCCAGCTCACGTGTCACCTCTTCCCTGAAGATTATTCATTCATGCTTGTTACATTGTACTTCAGTGCCTGTCCCACTTACCGGGCTCTTAGAGAATGACAAATCACTCAAACGGTACCAGCATTTCATTTCCTCCCATTGTCGCTACCACAGACCCCACTAGCCGTTCTTGGCACTCTTTCTGGCTAAGCCACTGGGTGGAGTCCATTCAGCACGGCTCTCCAAACAACTGCTTTTAATCAATAATGGTTGAAGCCTGATGTGAGATCTATTTCCCATCTTTCAATTTTTAATAGACCTTTTTTAGATGTAGCCAAGAAAAATAGATTAAGAGAGGCCAGAGGGTATGTGCAAATTCTTCTTATGTCCCCAGTAAGTAGTATAAATGAGGCCTGAGCAATGTTTGACGTTTGTAACTGCGATGGCTTTTAGCTGCGGATTGACTTTGCTTCTCCTTCTGTTGTGTTGTCAATTAGTCTTTCATAGCAAATGTAAAGAGTCAAATGTTTGCAATACTTCAATCTTGAAGTTGGCTGCTAGTGATTTTACTATTTTAAAACATTTTGTATGTTTGAAATATTTCATCACAAAAAATGGTGAGGAATAAAATCCCAAAAAGTAGAATTCCCTACCACAGCACATGAATCCAAGTGGAAGCTCTGCAGGACATGAGTAAGAACACATAAATAAATAAAACAAATAAAAAACAGAAGCCCAAGTACCCTGCGCATAAAAACATAGTAGAAGCATCTTATTTCTTTTTTTTTTTTTTTGTACAGACAGAGTCTCACTTTATGGCCCTCGGTAGAGTGCCGTGGCATCACACAGCTCACAGCAACCTCCAACTCCTGGGCTTAAGCGATTCTCTTGCCTCAGCCTCCCAAGTAGCTGGGACTACAGGCATCCGCCACAACGCCCAGCTATTTTTTGGTTGCAGTTCAGCAGAGGCCGGGTTTGAACCAGCCACCCTCGGTATGTGGGGCCAGCGCCTTACCGACTGAGCCACAGGCGCCACCCAGCATCTTATTTCTATATCACACAGAATGATATTCAAAGGGTAAGAATTAAGATCCTGATCCAATTTCACAGTGGTGTAGATGATAAGCCTCCATGGTTAGGTCACCCAAAATTTAACTACCCCTGCTAAGAGTGCTTATACTGACGAAAAGTATCAAGCCAACAGAAATTCAATAAAGAAGTGTTATGAAAATGAATATAAAGCTCATTTTCTTGTTTAGGAATTAGAAGATAACCTTTCTGATGGTAGGTTTCTTGTATATCTTATTCATATCCCCAACACCTAGCACGCTCCTTTATATATGCAACAAAAAAGTGCTTAATGACTATTTGTTGATTAAAAATATAAGAATCTTTCTCTGATTAGATTAAATTTTCATCAGGTTTTTTTTCAAGAATGTACTTAAGATTGGGGCTTGTCTTGTACTTTTATGCATTCCCCATCAGTAGCTCCAAAAGAGTCTTTATTTGAAGAATGAAAGAATTGGATGTTAAAATCTGATTTTATTCAAGATCTAACATTCATGATTCTATAAAAATAAATGTACCCCCAAATGTGCCAAAGAGGATAGGATCAGTTTTGCATTCAGCGATCCTCAATGATGAGCATTCTTTTGTAAATATGAAAAGAATCATTTCATGTATTCACTCATTCATTCAAAAACATTTATTGAATGCCTACTTAGTAAACTACTGATTTGGTTTTTGTTTGTTTGTTTTCAGAAAAAGTTATGAACTAAAATTCACCCAAAACTAGCATTTTAAAGCTAGTTGAAGAATTATGAAAATCTGAGGATGGTCAAGGCAATCTCCCCATGGACTTTTGACAGCTGCACTAACATCTTCCATCAAACTGATTCTGTTGTTTACGGAAACAGTACTTTGAACTTACTGCTCTCTTCTTTCTCTCTTTTCTGTTTTATTTGCTTGTTTACCCCATCTTATCTCCATATCATGGATATTCAGCTTCCACTGTGGTTCCCCACCTGCTTCCTTAGTCTGCTGCTTCCTAAAACTCAGATTAACAATTGAGGAGCAATCCAGACATTAATTGCATGAAATCAGGGAAAAGAGTATGGTTGGGGGAAAGAGAGGTTAGAGGAAAGTTCACGAAGAGTGGGTGTTTGCAGGGTGAATAGGATTTTGAAAGGTACAATTAAAAGCTTGGGGTATCTCAGACATATAAAAGTGTAGGCGCTGAGGCAGGCAGACAGACTGATCAATACGGTGAGTTAAAGAATTCAGAAAAGGCCAATCTGCTAGAACAAATTTGAGTACTTGAGAGATAAGTGATAAAGGCCTGAAGCAGGTAACTCCCAACCTAATGAACATAGTCAAAGGTGAGCACTTAGTGGAAACTGCCCAGAATGGCAGAACAGATTCAGAATCCTTCTACAGAGGCCGCTCTTCAAATAGTACAAATAACAGATAGTCTGTTGAGTACTACTCCCAGCTATCTGCAGAGCTCCAAGTAGTAGGAAACAAAAAGAAGACACTTCCTGGGAAAAATAATCTACAAAACCAAACCATGAATTAAATTCACCGTAAGACTATCTGGGTAGAATTACTTCTTTTTGCTTTTAGAGTTTATTCAAACTATTTTCTCCTTGTGCATATTTCTAAAAGACTCTCGGTTGCTTAGGAAATATTTTTGGCATAGACTGCCACCTTTTTCTTCCTTTAGTTCTCTCCCACGCAGACTGCACCTATTAATTTTGGGACTCATTATAAAAATCATCCCACTACAATCCCATTATGTGCATTAAAGCACAATGGATTTTCTCTGCTACACTCCCTTGCTTATGTTCCTAACTTTATTTTTTAGTGTATAAAATCTTTTTCAAGCTAGATCACTTTCTTACCTTAACTAATTATTTAAATTTTTAGGTCAAAAATCATCATTACTATTAGGGAATTCTGCTTTGTACTTATAAATTTATTTAAATTATATGTAGAAATATATTACAAGTATTCAATCATCACAGATATATATTGTCCTTAGTGTATTATATAGTGTTATGTAGTGGGAATGCTTCCTTTAAAATTTACCTTAATATTTAAAAACCACTAAAACATGCTGTTTGACTTTTACATTAACACTAGCACCAAATATTTATCTAAACTAATAAATAACTTTTCCAGATTTGAAAAATTATTAGTTTACTTGCTTCCTAAATCAGACAATTTATTATGCAGGAAAGAATGTTAAAATACTAATGATACCTCAATCTGTAAGAATTTCAGAAACTACCCAAGGAACCATAGACCAATGAATCTTACTTTCATTCTAGGAAAGCTGATTGGATTCATAATAAATGTAAATTCACTACATGCTAAAGCAGACATCATCTCAACAGGAGAAGTAACATGGCACAGAATCAGGTCTGACTCCCTTGAGACATAAACCAAGCACGTTGAAAACAAATAGCATTAAGTTGTGAAAATCCTTTACAACTAGACTTTGACCTTGTTGTGACTTCCTGTTTCTCTTTGTATGCCCAGTGGTTAGCTGGATAATTGGTATTTGTTAGGTGCTCAAAAGATGGTTGTAAAATTGAACAGACCATACCAATAAAATGTACTCAATTTTGATATGAGGACAATTAATGACAATTAAGGTTATGAGGGGGGGAAGCAGAAAGAGAGACGGAGGGAAGGGGGTGGGGCCTTGGTGTGTGTCACACTTTATGGGGTCAAGACATGATTGCAAGAGGGACTTTACCTAACAATTGCAATCAGTGTAACCTGGCTTATTGTACCCTCAATGAATCCCCAACAATAAAAAAATAAATAAATATATATAATTCCAGTGTATCATAAATTTAGAAACATGGCTGTTTCAGTCATAGGTAGAGCACTGAGTTTAAAGAAGCAGAGATATGGAGAAAATAGAAGTTCCTTCAGAGAGTCAACTCTAAATCATTTGGACTACAAGGAATCAGCACTTCATAAGTGGTCAGGATGAAACAAAATAGAGTAAATTCCTTCAGTTTGCAGAAAATGTGCTTTGATGGATGGTAATTATCACTCCAATAAAGAAAATTTGCAAAACTACCATGCTTTGTGTATGTGAAAAAAATAAAGTCACAGGTGAGTTTCAATATGACTAAACCACCTAAACCGTATGCAGTGAATAATGAGCTATCTATCATGATCTAGGGCGCATTTGATGCATGACTTGGACTTGGTGCATTGTTCTTATATTAGGACCCTCAGAGAGTTCTTTTATTCTTTAAAATACTTCAGTGTGAACCATGGAAGATAATTAAGGTACAAGAAAAAAATGAATGCAAAATTTTGGGCAAGGCTTAGACAATGTCATTAATTATAATCCCAGAAAGCTATCAAAAATTTATTATAGACTGTTTCCCAAAGAAGATGAGCTATGAGCTGTAACACAACTGCGTGGTAATATCCATAAAAAGATAGTATATCAATTAGGATTCTTCAAATATATATATGTATGTATGTATGTGTGTGTGTGTGTGTGTGTATATACATATATAGAGAAAGCAGTGGTTCTTAACCTTCCTAATGCCTCCTAATGTCATGACCCTATAATACAGTTCTTAATGTTGTGGTGACCCCCAACCATTAAATTATTTTCATTGCTACTTCATAACTGTAATTTTGATACTGTTTTGAATTGTAATAAAAATATCTAAATTCAGAATACAAATGCCTACATACAGTAACTAAGAAAATGCCATGAAGGCTATGTTGAACACTTTGATGAGAATATTTCAGATTGTATATGAAATCCGCACATTGTACCCCTTGATTGCACTAATGTACACAGCTATAATTTAACAATAAAAAAAAAGAAAAAGAAAATATCTGATATGCAGGATGTATTTTCATTGTTACAAAGGGGTCATGACCCACAGGTTGAGAACCGCTAATATATAGAGAGAGAAAGAGAGAGAGAAATATTCTTTAAGGAATCTGTTCATGCATTTGTGTGGAGGGCAAATCTGAAATATGCATGGCCGGCCAGCAGGCTAGAAACTAAGGCACAATTTCTATGTTACCGTCCTAAAACAGAATTCCTTTTTCTCTGGGAAATCTCAACTTCTGCTCTTAAGGCCTTCAACTGATAGGATGAGAGAGACTCACTCATTATGGAGGGTAATCTCCTTCATTTAAAGTCAGTTGATTGCAAATCTTAATCATATTGACAAAATACCTTAACATCTAGACTAGTGTTTGAGTGAACATTCAAGCACGAGTAGCCAACCCAAATGGATAAGCACAATTAATTATAATAGGCAGCAAAAACAGTTATGGTTATACTATGTGAGGACAAACAAAAGACAAGGGAGAGCACTGGAAAGACCAAATCATACAATCGGTGGTTTTATTTCAGTTCATATGTAATCAGAATTTTATACCTGTTATTTTTGGAAATTTCCATTCTGAGAGAAATCTATCACCTAACCAAGATATCCTAAAGACACTGATTGGTAATGAGATTAGATTAAATTATTCCCATTTAGTTTTGTTTTTACTATACAAAAGCAATTATTAAAACAACAGAAGATGTGAAAAACAGTAATAAGAAAAGTTGCTTTAAAGATAATATTTAAAATAAAAATGAATACATTGATATTCCTAAAACCACTATAATCTGTTTTCTCCTAAGAGCTATGGCCAGAAGGAATAAATGCGAACCCCTGCTATAATCAGGATCTTTTGATATGTGGGGGCTCTACCTGCTTTCTCATGCAAATTAGAGTTCTAAAAACAGTTAAAATACTCCTACCAAAGGATATGGGGTCTCAGCTCTATTGTCCACTACTGCTTCCATTGTATTCATTGAAGTTTTGTTGCTTCCGTTGATATTTGAAATTATTCAATTCACTTAATTCCCAATATGAGCTATCTTTGGTACGAGAGTTACTTTCTCTCGAGTAGTGGTTCTCAACCGTCCTAATGCCACGGCCCTTTAATACAGTTCCTGTGGGTCACGACCCACAGGTTGAGAACCACTGCTCTAGACCTTCAAGGAACTCTTGACTCCAAACTCTTATTTACTGTTTGGATTTGTAGGTTTCTGGAGTGTTCCTGCTTATATTAGCTAATTTTCTTTTCTTAAGTACTTGCCTGGTCCTCTTAGTTCACTTGCCTTCCAGTCTTGGCCCTAAATGCCTTGCGTTTTCTATTTATATGACCTCATGACATAGCCAGTTGCCACATTCTTTATATAGTTATCTATCCCATCCTCCAATCCATTTCTTGGTCATTTCCAACAGAACTTACTAAAAATTCTTCTGCCTAAAACAAGACAGTTGTTTTATCAGTTCTCTGAACCATCTTTCATGCCTCATCAAAAGCAGGTATTATGTTTTTCTTCATGACACCATGTATCCAAAGAAATAATTTTTCTGATCTTTTCTCTAATCATCGGTCCATGTAAAACAAATTGTAGATGGTTCTAGAAGGTCTTAATAAGACTTCCCTCAACCATTCTGGAAATTGTATCATCCAATACAACCCATTAGAAATAGCCTTCAATTCCTTGAAATGTAAGTCAGTCATGGTCCGTTAATATATTCTTAGACAAATGACCTAACTTTGCTAAGTGAATTTTTTTAAGGAAAGAGGTAATAATACTTATGTGATTATCTCATAGTGTTGTTTATCTACCAAACAAATACTGGGGGTGCCAAAAAATGTATATACATATTTTAAGGTATCTTTTTGGAAGTAAAATCATTAATTCCCAAAAAGCAGACACATTTCAGGTAACATGGATGGGCATAGCATGTCCAGGTACACCTAACCAGTAACCATATCTTCAATTCAACTCCAAAACGCTACATATAGATAACGTTTCCTAAAATGTGTATACATTATTTTGGCACACTCTATAATTGATTCAATAAATACTTGGTGAGCATCCATCTTAAACACTATCTCAGTAGTTAAGCACAAAAGGTGATGAAGATAATGTCTACACCCTTATGGATCTTACACACTGGTAGACAGCGTACATGGAAACAAGCAAAAATCCCCAATGTGCACATGAACAAGAGTGTGTTATAACCTTACAGTTGCTAAGAAGGGAGTGATCACTGTTCTGTAGTGGAGACACATGTAGAGAAAAAAAGGAGCTGCTTTAGATGGGTTGAGCAGGAACTCCCTTCCAGGGGAAACAATTTGTGGGATTATACTTCAAAAAGAAGAGGTATTCAGGAAAGAACTTTTTTTTTTTTTTTAATTGTTGGGGATTCATTGAGGGTACAATAAGCCAGGTTACACTGATTGCAATTGTTAGGTAAAGTCCCTCTTGCAATCATGTCTTGCCCCCAGAAGGTGTGGCACACACCAAGGCCCCACCCCCACCCTCCTTCCTAACGTTTTTATGTAAAGAGAACAGAAGGTTATAAGTGGAAAGGAAATTGGAAAGACACCAGCAAGGAGAGAGGAGTCAAGATGAGGTCCAGTAGGCAGAAATGGGGTAGATCACGTGGGAGTTTATAAGGAGTTTCAAAATCAGTTAAAGCATTTATTTATTTATTTGTTTTTATTTATTTATTGGATATGGAGTTTTACTCTGTTGTGCTGGGTAGAGTGCCATGGCAGCGTAGCTTACAACAACCTCAGACTCTTGGGCTCAAGTCATCTCCCTGCCTCAGCCTCCTGAGTAGCTTGCTTGGACTACAGGTACCTGCCACCATGCCTGACTAGTTTTTGTATTTTTTGTTTTTTTTTTTTTTTTTTGTAGAGACAGAATCTCACTTTACCACCCTTGGTAGAGTGCCATGACGTCACAGGACTCACAGCAACCTCCAGCTCTTGGGCTTTCGCGATTCTCCTGCCTCAGCCTCCGGAGCAGCTGGGACTACAGGCGCCCACCACAACGCCCGGCTATTTTTTTTTTGTTTGTTTGTTTATTTTGCAGTTTTGACCAGGGTCGGGTTTGAACCTGCCACCCTCGGTGTATGGGACCAGCGCCCTACTCCCTGAGCCACAGGCGCCACCCTGTGCCTGGCTATTCTTTGGTTGCAGTTCAGCTGGGGCTGGATTTGAACCTGCCACCCTCACTTTTGTATTTTTTAATAAAGGTGGAGTTTTGCTCTTGCTCAGGCTGGTCTCAAACAATCCACCTGCCTCAGCCTCCAAAAGTGCTAAGATTACAGGCTTTGAGCCAGCACACCTGGCAAAATGAGAAGAATGAATCCTATGTACTCAATTTTGATATGAGGACAATTAATGACAATTAATGACAATTAAAGTCACGGTGGGGGTGGGGGAAGGGGAGAGCAGAGAAAGGGAAGGAAGGAGGGGGTTGGGGCCTTGGTGTGTGCCACACCTTTTGGGGGCAAGACACGATTGCAAGAGGGACTTTACCTAACAAATGCAATCAGTGTAACCTGGCTTATTGTACCCTCCATGAATCCCCAATAATAATAAATTAATTAATTAATTAATTAATTAAAAAAACATTTAATAAAGAAACTAACATGATATAATGTGTATTTTTAAAATATTATGCTGACAAGTCCATGTCAAATAAATAAAGGAACACATTGTAGGACCAGCTAGGAAGCTACATCAGGAATCCAAGTGACTATTATGGGGGCAGCAAAGACTAGAAAGAAATCGATTTTGAGATATAATTCAATGAATACAACAGGAGCCATGCAGCATAATTGCGCAAGATTCATAGTGCACAGGGGTGCCACGTCTGAAAGGATAACACCAGAACTGCACACATAAAAGTGGAATATGTTTCCACCAACAAGAATTGCCCATGGACCGGATGAGCAGGATAAACTAGAAAATGGAATGAAGGAAAAGCTGCACTTTTCTAACTGAAAGTACGTGAGAAAGGTATTGCCTTTAATTATGACCAGAACACTTCCAGAGAAATAGTTTTGGGGGTGGGGGAGATATGAAATAACATTTTGAATAAGTTAAGCTTAGGATGCCTACTAGACATCCAAGGGAGAGTGTCCAAGAGGTGGATGAATACGTAAGTGTGCAATGTGCAAGTCGGCACAGAAAGCAGAGTTTAAGATACAAATGTCAGAGTTAGCAGTTTATAGAGTGTATTTCAAATTGTAACACTGGATTAGGTCACTTCGGGAGAGCTTGGAAGGAAGGACAGACTATAGGAGGCCCGGAGCAAGCAAATATTTAGAGATGGAGGTAAGTGGAGGACACAATTAGAGACCGGAAAAATAAAGATGCAGTTAGATGGGGGGAATGTAGAAAGCAGTGTCAGGCAAAAGGGATTTCAAATAAAAATATAGCTGACCCTTCCACAACATGGGTTGGTTTCAACGATCAAGTCCGCTTATATGTGGATTTTCTTCCACCCCTGCCACCCAAGACAACAAGATTAACCCCAGCTCGGCCTACTCAATGTGAAGACAGGGATGAAGACCTTTATAATGACACACTTCCCCTAAAGTAATGTATTTTATCAGTAAATATATTTATGTTCCTTATGATTTTAATAACATATTCTTTTTCTTAGTTTACTGTAAGAATATGTTATTTAATGTTCAACTAATTTAAAAAGAATTTGTTTTAAAAGCTAACATTTTAAGCTAATAGGGACCTAATAAATCTAAACAATTCTGGGCATGACATTTTTTTCAAGCAGTCATTTCTATAAGTTTACATTTCTCTGACTCAAATTATTTGCCCCATAGGAAATGTAATAAATAATAAAACATCATTTTGCAAAAGGATTTTTAAGAGCTTCTTTTAAAATTCTTTTATACTTCTTTTTTTAATCAATGCCATTCTCAGATTGTTTGAAGTAAATTTCCAAATGTAACATCAATAATTTGTAATAGTGATTCATTTATTAATTTTGACATAGTAGAGCAAATCCTTAGTATATAAGTAATTGACTTCATAGATATATATTTGATTGGTTTCAAAAAGGAATTGGGAAGGTACAATTACAGTGTCTTACAGGAGTTGCGAATTTATGCTAAAATGAAAAGGAAAGAGAGTTTCACCACTTAACAAGTGGACTAGAGTTCTCACACAATTCATATGTTGAACCCTGAATTCCCAATGCAGTTGTATTTGGAAGTGGAAACTTTGGAAGGCACTCAAGTCATGAGAGTGGAGCACTCATGATGGGATTGGTGTATTTGTAAGAGGAGACACAGGGAGATAATCAACGTCTCTCTCCACTGCACATGTGAATAAAATGAGACGTTTGATCGTAAACCAATAAAAGTACCCATATTACACTCCAGATCTGCCCGTGGCTTTAGCTTGGACTTCTCAACCTCTAGAACCCTGAGAAAAATATTTTGTTCTTTAAAACACCAAAAACAATGCATAATATATGATAACTGGAACATACGAAATAATTGTTAAACCACTGTTCATGTTATATGTACGCTTCCTGTCAGCAGTAGGTGATTAGTGTTTAAGTTTGAAGAGGTCAAAAGTCAGATGTGGATTTTTGACAGCTTGGGGGTTGGCATCCCAAGCCCTCATAGTTCAAGAATCAACTGTAAAATCTTCAAAAGGACAGTATTTTCCAAAATGTAGTAGTTGGCTGAATTAAATGTTCCTAATCAAGTGAGAACTATCCTTCAGGTTTCAAGATGTGGCAATTGATGATTGCCAGTCTTTGGCACTGAAACAGTGCAGAAAGAAGTCAAATGGGAATGTCTTGAAGGATAAATGGGAGTAGGGCTCTAGTATACAGTATTGCCTTGAAAGACAGCAGACAAATAGGATCTCAGCCAAGTGGAGGATATGAGGTCAAAGAAAGGGATTTGAATTAAAATAGGAAATACTAGAGCACAAGAGTAGAAATGAAGACATTGGACTTGATAGGAATAGGATATCTCCTCAATTATAAAAAAGGAGAACAACAGAAGAGGATGAGTAAAGATGCAAATAAGTTTGACATTGTGATGCGAGAATGAAGCTTTCCCCATCTGCTTGTATTTGATTAATGAGGTACGAGGAAGGCTATCAGCTTAGAATGAAGGAAGTACATAGGTATGGGAAAGTTCAGAGGAAAGGAAACATTTTAAAATAGTTCTTTGAAACAATGGTAACAGCAGGTTTACTGTGGAAACATGAATGTATTGTTGGACATTATTTAGTTTTGCTCAGGTTTGTGGTCATTAAAGTAAAACCAGTTATTCCAGGTTAGTGATTTCTTTCCCCAAAAGCTTTAGCTATTCTATTGTTGGCAAAGGAAAGATATAGTTAGAACAAATTATGTTAGGACTTCTACAAGTGCATACGACAAAAGAAGAGAGGAGGAGGGAAGTGATTGGGAGTAGTCATAAGGAGGCAATCCTAAAAATGAAATATAGATTCTAAATTGGATATGGAAGTGAGAGCAGGAGGCAGGTGATGGTTCTCTGAAGCTAGAATTTGCATGTGGCATCGTTCCAAGAGATGATATTTTGAATTGGAATAGAAATGCATTTCAAATGGAGTCCAGACAGAAGGAGAACAGAATAGAAGGAAACAGAGACACAATCTGAAGAAGCAGAGCCAAAGCTCTTGGTCTCCAAGAGGGAAGCAGCATTCTGGAGTGGGAGTAGAGAGGTGGCTGGATTGCAGACAGCAGTGGGGCTGGAGCTTAGTGTGGACAGTGCAAGGCAGTCGGGTAGCCCTGCGGCCAGCCGGTGAGAGAGGACCCCAGCAGTAATCACAGCAACAATAAAAACGAATAAAGGGGACTTGATTTAATAAATGGGAGGAGGACATAGGCAAAAAACCTACCTAATGGGTACAATGAATACTGTCTGGGTGATGGGCATACTTACCCCAAGCCCTGGCTCAAGCATTACAAAAGTGATCCAAGTAACCAAAACCATGTATACCCTCATAATATTTTGCAATGAAGAAATGTGAAAAAAAATAAGGTAGTACAAAATATTCAAAAGTGTATCACTTTCTCTGCAAGCATTCAGTGTTCAAGATATGAGAATATATAGGTCCATCAGATCAGATCAATATGGGGGATTTGAGAGGCAGATACCATGAAAGATTACATGTCAAGAAAATACAAACCATTACCATTGTTTTTATTCTCACCCACAGTTTTAAACTCACAGTTTTGACCACTTGGGAAGACCCTGGCAGGGTACCAGAAGGAGTCTCTTGCTTCCAACCAGTGCCATACCCATCTCTGCTCACTCTTCTTTCTCTGATCCTGCTTCTGCCAGCCACTGAATTCAGAGAACACACTTCACAGCTGAAACAGCACTGCTGCTTCCATACCTATCAGCCTAATTTGTTTTTGGTTTGCAAAACTGAATGTTTTCTGGCAGGAAATAAAAGTCATCAGATCTTCTTTTAGCAGTCTAAATATAGACAAATACAACATAGTGATACTTTTGAACAGTTATATGGCACTTTCCTCACACTATCAGAATCAAAAAATCATGTTCATCCACTACAATCTTGTTCACTAAATTCAGTAATAGCAGAATCAAAGGACACCCTAGGTAGCCTAAAAGCTGTAGTTATAAAACAACAAAAGTAAAGTACTCATATACACAGCAGGCAGTAAGCTCATGAAACTTACTCCTCCAACTGGTAGAACAAGCCAAGAGTACAGCTGTCTATAAATTTTTAGATGATAAATATATAATAGGTTATTAAGAAAAGTAAGATGTTTGGTGTGCTAAGTCCTCACTTTTCAGAAACTGAAGTTGTGAGAAACAAAAATCAAACTCTGCCACCACAAAAATTCTCATACCTAACGAAGAAAAAGTCTTAAGCTAAATAAATCACAGGTTTGAAAAACTGGTTCAGTCCCCCTCTCTTCTAATAATACTTACATTATAAATATAGTAGAACCTCTATCGTTAACCACTTTCCTACATTGATCACCTCCTTAGGTTAATTTTCATAGACCAGACATACACATATGTACGTATCAATACAGCAGGCCAAGTTCCTTATGTTGACCACCTCAATATGTTGACCAGTTTGCTACAGTCCCTTGGGTGATCAGCTTAGAGAGGTTCTACTGTATATGCAAAGAAAAATATACAACCCAATTATTAGTCATCCTATGGAAAATGCCACCACTTGAGTTATTTGACACTCCACTTTTTGAGTTAGTTTAAATGATATAAATAGCATAGTTATGCAGAAAAAGGAGTCAAATTTTTAATTTTAACAAAAAATAAAACTTTTGACAATAGAATGTGGTTTAGTGAACGTGGCATAGTTAAGAAACAAAGATTGATTGTCACCTTTCATTTTTAAGGATTTACTTTTTCTAGTCTTGAGAAAAACATGTTATACGACTTCCAAAAAGAGAAAGAGAGGAAGTAATGAGTACAAATATTCACTTGGATAGAAGGAATAAGATCTGGTGTTCAACATATCAGTAGGGTAACTGTAATTAACATGAATCAATTGTACATTGAAAAATAAAAGAATAATTCAAATGATCTTAGAGTAAGAAAAGATAAATATTTAAGGTGATGTATCCCAATTAACCTGATATGATTATATGAATGCATCAAATTAGCACATATACATGGAAAATATGTACATCTAACATGTATCAATAAAAAAAAAAAAGTTGGGTGTGGGGACATGCACCCGTAGTCCCAGCTACTCAGAAGTCTGAGGAAGAAGAATATTATTTAAGTTCAGGAGTTCCAGGCTACAGTCCTCTATGTCCATTGGATGTCCACACTAAGACCGGCATCAGGCTGGTGGGACTACCTGGGAGCCAAGATCACCAGGTTATTTGAGGGGGTGGGGTGAGCCAGCCCAGGTTGGAAAAGAGCAAATCAAAACTCTCATTCTCATCAGTAATGGGACTGTGCCTGTGAAAAGCCACTGCACTCCAGCTTGGGCCACATAGAGAGACCCTGTCTCTTAAAACAAACAAACAACGAAGTAAATAAAGAAAGAATATTAAGCAAAGAAAAGAAAGAAAAGGAAAGAAAGAGAAGGAAGGGAGGAAGAGAGGAAGGGAGGGAGGGACGGAGGGAGAAAGGAAGGAAAGAAGGAAGGGAGGGATGAAGTGGGGAGGGAGGGAGGGACGGAGGGACGGAGGGAAGGAATACTACTGGAGAATACTCCTGACAGATGGTAGAGTAGATGCAATTCCAATTCTTGCTCCAAACAAAAGGGACCCTGGATGTAACGTAACAAACAAATGTTAATACATAGCCAAGATCAAATGAAACAAAGCACAACACAAAAGTTCCATAAATCCAAAGAGAACTTAATCCCAGAATCCTAAGAGTGTGAACAGGCCCCACAATGTTCTGTTGGTTTCCTGCAGCCCTCAACTTGTATGGCTATAGCTGTCATCTAATGCCCATGCAGGGACAGAATATAACCTTAGGCTCTGGAAGCACAAAGACAAGAGGAGATATCATTGCAAAAAAATGAATGACTAAAAAAAATGAATAAAATTTAAAATACATAAACAAGCCTTTTTGAAGTCTTTTTTCCTTAGCACTATCTTAAGACTCGCCATATATGCAATGACAAATATTTCTTTAAAAATCATTAATAGGCTCAGCACCTTTAGCTTAGCAGCTAGGGGTTCAGCCACATATGCGGGCTGCCGGATTTGAACCCCGTTTAAACCAGGCCCAGGACTGCCAAACAATGACAACAACAACAAAAAATAGCCAGGCGTTGTGGCAGGTGCCTGTAGTCCCAGCTACTTGGGAGGCTGAGGCAAGAGAATCGCTTAAGCCTAAGAGTTTGAGGTTGCTGTGAGCTGCGACACCATAGTGCTCTACTGAGGGTGACATAGTGAGAGTCTGTCTCAAAAAAAAAAAAAAAATCATTAATAATTGCACATATAGAACTTTGAACTCAATGAATATAAAATAGACATTCTTTATAACCATATATAAGACATTTACATTTATATTTCCCATATATATCAAGAAATAGATAATTAAATTTATTTAAAAATACCATTTCATTAAATAAAACCCATTAAATTTCAAGTAATAAAGTTCAAAATGATATGCAAAATCCTTATACACAAAATATAAACTTTTCAAGAAAAATTCAAGAACAAAACAAGTAGCAGTATTTATGTTCAGTGATCAGATGACTCAATGCCATAAACATGTCAATTATCCCCAAATAGATGTATAGATTTAACACAATCCCCATCGAAATACCAAGACCTTTGTTGTGGTAAATTACAAGTTGGTTCTAAAATGTATATGGAAATGCAAAATGCAAAGAAAAGCCAAGATAATCTTCAGGAAGAACAAAGTAAGAGAATTTACCTTACTAGTTAGTAGGACCAATTTAAAATCTTTAGCAACTCAGAACTTTGGTACTGGAATAAAGAAAGAAATGGACCAGTGAATTAGAACCAAAAGCACAGAACATTCTCAGTACAGAACCTCTCCAACATACATGTGAATTCTTCGTTTATAGCAAAGATAGATCCCCAGTGCAGAGTATGAGGGTCATTGTTCAGTAAAGGGTTTTGAGTTTCTGGATTTATGTATCTAAAAGAAACTTGACTTTCTTTACACCATTCACATAAATTAATTCTAGGTGGGTTGTAGATGTAAATGTGGTGAGTAAGATAGAGACATTTGTAAATGATAAGTTGGAGACTACATTTATGGCTTTTCAATAGATAAGTATTTCATAAAGAGGACACAAAATGTACCATTGATAAAAGAAAAGATTGATACATTGGTCTGCTCAGAGGTGTTCAACCTGTGGCCCATGGGCTGCCAGCTGATTTTGAGAGAACTTTTCTTGCTTATCTGTGGTGTCAGATGTGATGAAAAGTATGCACAGATCTTATTTTTGCTAATCAGCTTTCTTTAGTGTGTGGCCCAAGACAACTCTTATTCCTTCAATGTGCTGAAAAGAAAAAAAAAAAAAAGGTTGGATACCCCTGGTCTACACTAAATTGAAAATCATGAACACCTATTGCTCAAATGATAATATTAAGAGAGCACAAAAGTATATATCAAGATAGGATAAGATACTTGCAACATGTATATAATCAATAAAGATTTTATATCCAGATTATAATAAAATACATAATAAGAAAAAATACAGACAAAAGAAATTTTAAAAGTAGGCCAAATATGACCAGGTGTGGTAGCTCACTTCTGTAATCCTAGCACTCTGAGGCCAAACAGTGAGAATTGCTTGAGCTCAGGAGTTAGAGACCAGCCCAAGAAAGAGAGAGACACCCATCTCAACTTAAAAAAAAAAACAAAAAAAAAAAACAAGGGTTGTAACAGGTGCCTGTAGTCCCAGCTACTCAGAAGGCTGAGACAAGAGCGCTTGAACGCAGGAGTTTGAGACTAATGTGAACTAGGCTGATGCCATGGCATTCCACCCTTAGCAACACAGTGGGACTGACTCGAGAAAAAAAAAAAAAGTAGATAGGATACTTGAATAGGCATACTATAAAAAGAATATTCAACTTGTAACTAGACAAATGTTGAAAGAAGCTGTAATTCTCAGGTGGTCAGGGAAACACATATGAGAATCACAATAAAATAATACTACATATACCAAATTGGCCAATATTATACAGACTCACAATACCAAATGTTGTCAATAATTTAAAGTAACAGAAATGCCAATCACTGACAGTAGAAGTTTAAATTAGTAAAAGCACTAAAAAACAAAAAAAAACAAAAAAAAAATTAGCAATGCCCAGTATGTGTTTTACAATAAACTATTTTTGGAACAGTTTTTGGCTTACTGAAAATGTGAACAGGAAGTGCAGAGAGAAACTAAGTGTATGAGTGTTTGTCTTACACTATGTGGGTCATTACGAAAATTTTGACATATACAAAAATCAAGAAATGAAGCCCTCCCGATAAGCCAAGCAAATAGACACTGGCATGGTTAATCAGAAAGAAAACTGACAACATTGTTTGCTGGAAGTGAAATAATGAACCATAACACAGTCTGTCTCAAAACTTTCATAGTGACTTATGTATTAGTTAAGCCCAACATACACTGAAGAGTCACTGTAACAATTGGTATCTTTGTTCCCTTCTTGGCTTGAATGGAAGTATTTCATACCTTTTGCCATCATTATACAGGGTGGCCATAAAGTACGTGTATCGTACATGAACTTTCTGGCCACCCTGAATTTTCTGAGTCTCTGACAGCCATACTTAATCTAAGGCCACCCCTTATCAGACTCAGGCCACCATGTCTGGAATTATTTCTATTTTGCTAGAATTTTACATTAAGTATTATATTTCATCTTCTTTCCTGCTTCCTTCAGAGTGACATGTGCTTTTCAATAAAATTGAATGTAGTAAGTGAATTTTTTTAAGAAATTTTCTAGATATAATTTTTGCATTATATATATAAATAATGAAATATTAGTGGTTATTATAATTCCTTTATTGCTGGATTCTAGTTATTAAGATTTTTAAGTTTTACATATATTTGTTCACGGAATTAGCCTACAGTTTTTTTTATTTTTTATTTCAAAATATTAAAAGGGGTACAAGTGATTTGATTACACAGATTGCTTTTGTGATGCCTGAGTGACGGCTCTAGGTATGTCTATCATCCAGACGGTGTTCACTGTCCTCATTAGGCAGGTTTTCGCCCCTCCCCTCTTCCTCCCTCCCCTCTGCTGGATTTCTACAAAGTTCTACTTCCCTCTGTGCACATGTGTGCTCATTGGTTAGTTCCAGTTTGGCAGCGAGTACATGTGGTGTTTGATTTTCCATTCTTGAGATACTTCACTTAGGAGAATGATCTCTGGTTTCTTCTTCATGGTACCATGGAAGTAAGCAATGCTGCTTTGCAGGAAGCCTGTTTTCCTTTTCTAAATATCTTTAGGTTTTATTTTTACTTTTAATATTTTGACATGTCCCATGTTTTTTTCAGAATCTGTTTTCTTTCATTCAACTGTGTTGCAAGCTCAGCAAGTCATTTTTACCAAAAAATGTTTCTTTTCTCAGTCTTTTAAAATGCTTTTCATTAATCCTTTGATTATTTCTTATTTACCTTTGTTCTCTGTACCATATTTCATAGATGTTTGAACATCTTAATTTGCCCTGTCTCAGCTTCACTCTGTTTTTAAATATTTTGTCCTTTTGTATTGCATTCTGTGAAAATCTTTTTACTACCTTCTCCACCTTAACCCTTATTCATTGTATCTTCTGGGTTTTTAAATTTCACTATAATTTTTAATTTCCAAGAACTTTATGGATACAAAGTCCTTTCAAATTAATCTGAAATTATTCACTACACTTAATTTATAATATTCTACTCATTGCTATACTAAGCCCGCTTCTCATCTTTCCTTCATTTATTTGGATACCAACATTTTACCTTGTTGGTTTCAACAATATTTGGGTGATTGTTGCATGCTTGCTCAAATTTGCATTTAAGATTCCGCATGGACTTGTATGATATTGCTGTATTCATTGGAGGTTGTCAATGATGATTTCTGGAAAAGGACATGATTTAATGCACTAATGTTATCGGTATTTTTCATCAGTCTGGGAGAAGTTGTTCTTTTCACTTTTGAGGGTCAGTATTTATCCAGTGCCTTGCTCTAACTTTCTAGATCCAGTACAAACATTCATATATTTAGTCTCAATATATGACAATATCTTTGGTGGTTGAGGTTTTGCACAGTCAGAAGAAAAAAGAACAATCCACACACAGATGACTACTCCGAATGCACTTCCATGGCATTCATCCCTCTCTACATCCACTTCTGAGGCTTGTTTCACTCTGAGATGGCCATTGCCCTAAAAGCAATTTTTCCCTTGGAGTAGTTTCCTCCAAAGGAGGAAAAGACTAAAGACTAAATGTTATTCTTTGTTTCTATAATTCAGGCTAATTTCTGCCTTTCAGGAATTTCTTATAATATCTAATTATGGAATCCATTTTTATGTACTAGAATATTGATACATCAGTACTTATTTTATAGATCTTTATTTTAAGCTCAAGGAATCTTGAGCAGGAGTAATGATGGATAAATGTTGTATAGTCCAGCACCTCATTCTAAGTCTTATGAAATTTTTGGTTATTGCTCTGGAGTGGACCCATACCAGCTTTACATTCTCAATGACACCCAAGAAGTAGCCATATTATTTGCTAATAGCACTTGTTATCATTGCTATTCCTTGTATTCCTTGATCTGATGTCCTGTCATTTGACCACTATGAATTAAGTAACCACGTAGACTCTACCAGTTACAAGATTCTAATGAAGTCTAAATAAAACTCAAATTGCTTAAAAAAAAAAAAGCTATTATGATTTTTGCTGTTATGATTCCTTTCTAATTTGGCCTTGAGATGTGTCTGTAGAGAGTGGTGATAAGCCATGATAGCCTCTCCCTGGAGATCCCTGAACGGGGTAAAGTTAGGTTAAGGTGTAGCAGTCAAATGACGCCCAATGAGGAGGTAAAACTAAAATGTATAAAACAGAAAAGCAATTATTACTTACAGGTACCAGAGATGTTATAGGTGACAACAGGAGGCCTACAGGAATTCTGGGTGTTACAGGGAACTCAACCAAGAGATGGGGAATGAGAGGGTGGAGAAAGAGAGAGACAGAGAACCCATGGTACTGTGTCCTTACTACAGTCCACAGACATCATTCCTTAGGCTTTCTTGTGGGAGTTGCATGTGGACTGCTTCGTTTAAACAAGACACAAGTGGTAGGGACTTTATTTACATGACTCTGGCATTGGCAGTTGGTTTTACTGTGGTCAGCAGCTGTGAAGCTTTTGGGTTTTGAGTCAGTGAGAGGAGAAACAAGTGGAAAGGGTTATGACTGTGTTTCAAACAGCTTACGTTAGGCCCCAAAATAGATGCTGAGGCAGCAACTATAGTAAATAAATTTATGACAATAGCTTTCAAATCACCAAAGGGGAAAAAACACTTAAAATGCTCAATTCTAATCAACATAAAAATGACTCTTCTTTCAAGGAAGCTCATCTTAGAAGAACTGTGTAATAGCCTTTAAGTCTCCGAATACTCTTACTGAAATCTTGAGAAGTAGAAATTCTCCAATATGCGTCGTAGTGAATTTACACGCTTAGTAAGCAGGCATGCAGAATACACATTCTCAGTGTAGATGAAAAAACCTATTTCTCTATTTCAAATAGTAACTTCAATAAGAAAGTTATATTTCTAGGAAATCAACATTTTATTGAATTGTTATGGAAAATATGAAATCTATTACCTTCACTCTTTTGCCACAAAAGACTGATATCTGGCTGAGTCATGTAAGACTATAGCGCCGTTCCAAAAGTCCAAATTCAGTTTCTGGGTCTCTCCTCTACTAAGAGTATTAATTTATGTATAACAAATATGTATTATACAACCTGACATTGTACGTCAGACATGTTTGCCTAAAATAACAAATTATTCGTTTACATGTAGATTTCTGTATCAGGATGCTATCTTGCAGGTACTACGTAGTTTATAGCATAAAGTTGTACATATAGCACATAAAATAGTGAATTATTAATATTTTTATATTAAGAATTGATTTAAATTCAAATTAAAAGTAAAGACAATGTGGAGGCATCAAACCAAGGAGATTTGCATGTGGATTACATTCTGAAAAACAAGAGTTTTCTCTCTTATTTTCAAAATTTTAAATGTACACAGAGGTGGTGGCATTCTAACTTTGGGGCCTATGTCACAGTTTTATACACCAGCTATAAACTTCAGGAACATTATTTATTTTAAATAGTATATGCTTCACATGTCATTCTGTGATAATTAAATGAGATAAAACATGTTGGCACATGGTAAGCACTCCATGTTGGCTATATTTATGTGAATTTATTGTGATTATCATTTATCATTATTCTATAAAAAAATCCCAGATGGTAGAAAAGCCATTTCTTCTGAGATAAACATTATGAATTGAGATTCATCATTGTCTGGTAAGATTTAAGGAGGGAAACACATGTAGCTGTGTTGCTGAAGTACATTTTGCAGCATACACACACAGAGTATGAGTTCCTTTGTGTCATGGGTTGTCTTGAAATAATGTCCAAGAATTCACTTGAAGACCCCATAGCAGCTTTATAATAATGTTGCTCCAGTCACACACACATGCATTAAATTTTACCATCAACTAGTCATGTGACTTTAAATTAAGGCCAGTGGAAGATAATACATTACGCTCAAGAAAAACAGGAACAAGGAAAAGGTAAAAGCACAATGCAAAACTCCCACCAGAAGAAAACCACTGGAGACACCAGAAGGGCAGGGCGGGGATGGGCAGGGAAGAAGAGGTATCAACAGGGATGATTACTAAAGATGATTGCCAAGATAACTAAAGACCGAAACAAAACTCACAGATAAGCACATCTGGTAGGAGAGCATATATCACACCCCCATGCTACAAGGCTTAAGGAGAGGAATTCTTCTTTAAATATGTAGCCCTTGACTCATAGTTCACCAACCAGGATATACACTTTCACATTCCTTAAAAACTAATAGATAATGATTGGGAACATAAAAGAGTAGATAATCTGAAAATCCAATATATTGCTTCTAAGGGGGTAAAAAAAAAAGTGGGGGGGGCCTGGTTCTAATGCCTAAAACTGGGATAAATTAATTCCTCATGTAGTAGGTGCTGAAAATGAATGAGTGATCAAAATAACCAGTGTTATTTGATTTCCTACACCAGTGGCTATTTTGATAACCAGTGGAAGTGCTATAAATATTTTCTGGAAATATCTAAATATATCATCTTATTTCAGGACACTATGCATTTCTACTCTTTAAAATACAAATGCCAATTTCTTTGTTCAGAGAACCTGGCCCTATTTAACTGTCGCTCTTTAACTCTGAATTTAAGCTACCACTTTTTATGTGTGTTTAGATCACACCATCATTGAGTGTTTAATCACTGGTATCTAAAATATTTTGAAACTGACACTAACATATATTTCTTGAAGCATTTTTAATTATCCAGCTTGTAGGCTCTTCAGAATCTTCCTGTAATCTCAGTTCTGACAGCTGGGAACTGAAACCCTAATTCCGCTTCCCGGCTTGCACCTGAAGCATCATCATTTACTGCTGCTGCTACATTATGGGCACTTTCTGCTTGATCTCACTGAATCCCTGTTGGCTTGTTCAGTTAAATACTCCAGTTGTCTTCTCTCTGTCATCATGTCCCCACTGTGTTCCCTGTCATCTACCTGGTTCCTCTGTGCTAGGACCGACCCTCTGAGAACCCACATCTCCAGCTAAGTGAGGATGTCTTCCAAAGCTGCCCATTGACCATGACCCACTATCCCAGACTCCTGTTCTCTAACTCAAATCCCCAAAGGCTGAGTACAATGTATACTTTTGCCTTATTCTTTGCTGTATCTTTTTACATATTGACCTTTTGGGATGGATATTGAAGAAATTGCTACTATCATATAAAATAGAGTATAATGACATCTAACTCCCTACCAAATCTAAGATTTCAATTTAGTAATTAAAGTGTATCAGAAATGTACAATGCCTATTTCCTCATTTCTTTGGGGAAAAAAACTACATTGCTTTCCTATACACATATTATTATTCTACAAAGGTCTGGATCAACATCAGGATTAGGTTTTTACTTGAAGAGAGAGGGTGTGTATGTGTGTGTTTTAAGATCCTGTTCCTATTCCCCTAATCTTGTGAACCTTGGCTTTATATCACATATGAAAAAGATCTACCAGAGACCTCTACTCTTAGTTTAGCGTAATATTCCTAGTTTTAGCTGTGCTTTACTATGACCCAGGAAGATTTTAAGAAATATCAATGTCTTATATCTCCTTAAGCAAATATATCACAATCTCTGAATGTTGGGTGCCAATCGTAATATATTTCCAAAGGACCATAGGTGCTGTAATATACAGCCAGAGTTAAAAAACCTCTGTTTCAGATTCCCTTTTTCTGGTTTGTCTTCCCTCCCTATCATGCTTCCCACATCACCTGCTCCAGGATCTTACTCGTCTCTCACACACTCGACTTAATCCAGCAGTTGTCTTGAGTATATTTAATATCCAATGCATTGGGCACATGTAACTTCTTCTAACTCTCTGGAGCAAGACCAACTTGCCACGCTCTGATTATCACAAGCCATGAACAATCTCAGAGAGAGGGAGAAAATATAAACTAAAGGAATCAATATCCCAAGTAGAGATTGTGCGTAAATCACACCAATCTCACGTCACCACTTTCTGCTCAAGTACTGCCTACTATCCATTCCCTAGTCCCTATTTTCTAGTCAGGTAGCTAATGTCACATCCCTACACATCTGACCTCTAAAATTGTCTCACTCTCTGGTTCTGACAACAAATTACTTTATCCCTTAGTTCAGCTAAGAAGTCTTCCATTTTTGTTTTTACTGTAACCTCATTATAAAAGCAAGAGAAAAGAAAGCCAAAATATTAAAAATAAAAAATACTAAAATGCAAAATATAGAACTCAAAAAGTATAAAGACTGGCTGTAAGGATAGGTCCTAAAGTCCACAGAACCAGTTGCTTTACCTGAGCTCCATAGCATGTGAGACAGCCACCACTTAGCCAGCATCTTCTGTGCACCTGTCATCCCAACAGAACCTCTGATCTTTACGGCATTACAGCAACAGTTATCACCCCAGTTTCACAGTTGAAAAAACACAGGCGATGGTCACATAGCTAAGAATTGACCGAGCCATAATACAAACTCAGGTCTCTAAAGCCAATGTGTATTCTCCTTCTAGCTCTGTACTTATAATAGACTTGACAAGCCAGCCTTGAAGGTGAGAACAATCTGGTTTGGATCTACTCCCAGGGTTATGAGATCCACCCAGGTATACTGTCTAATATTCTCCTGCAGAACTCCCACCCCCACTGCATTCTTCCCATCCCTACCTTTGTCTCTTGGGTACTTTTCATTTCTGCAACCAATTTATTTCCTGGAGTCAGTTCTAGTCCTAAGTTTTTTCTGACTCTGAACTTATAATTTTCTCCTTTTCTCCTCCCACAGACCATCTGAAATTTATAATCATTATAGTTCCATAAGATCAAAATTGCACGACTACAATCTCACTTATCACAAGATTTGAGGGCAGAGCTAATCTTGTACAAAGTATTTGGTACACATGAGGCATTTCCTATATATGACACTTTTAAAATATAGTCTAATTGGTATTATTATAAAATAGTTTTTTAAAATCTTGTGTTTATTCACCAACTAAAGTGCAAGGTCCCTTTTAGGCAAGGAGTTGGGTCTTATGCTTCAGGTCTTTAATGCTAGATATATATAAATAAAAATACATTAAAATGTGTTGTGTGAACTTAATTTACATTTCAGTACAATGTCAGTTTCTAGGAGATAACCCGGCAAAAGTTAACATACAAAAATAAACCCACCCAAATTTACTTGCAACAGCTTCGTTTCTGAGGTCTCTTAGTGAAAACAAAACTGGATACGATACAATTAGAAAACAACAACTCATCTGCCATTCAGAACTCAGTTGCCAAGTATAGCACAGCTGAAATGCATGCTGTGACCACCCCTGAGAGAGAATAAAGAAAAATAAGTGTGAGGCCACCTCCTCCTTCTAAGGTTGAGAATTCAATCTCAGAAACAAAACAAAGCTTAACAAAAGAAGATGAAGGGGAAGAAAAGCCTGCACCTAGCAAATAGGGAGGGAAAATGCACTGAGACTCCTTAATGTAACACAATAGACACAAAATCTGGGTGCTTTGAACCGACCAAGGAAGGAAATTTACAGGAATGTTTGGGATTCAAGACACCGTAATGCTGGAATTTATCATTTTGTTTTCAAAGACAATGCCAGATCGAAAAAGAGGCTTAACTGTAGTTAGGAAAATTCAAGGGAGCCTTTCTCCACCTTTTTGCTTATTGATAGTCAATCAAAAAGACTAAAGAAAGACCAAGAAATGTGGAGTTTGTCAGTGTAATGTACTGAGTGATATATTGTGATAACAAGAAAATTGTGTACTTAGCTGCCCAAGGAGCGGATGCCTTCTATCTCGCCTGTTCCTTATTCCCATCTGGGGCTTTCAATTGCTTGAGAGGCAAAGGTGGTGCAGTATCTCATCATTTCCCTCGGGGACTTTCTCCTACAAAGGACAAGCTGATAGAAGCCAAGTTCGTTGGAGAAACACACAGACTCTGCTCTGATTCCAAGGCCTCAAATCCAACTCTAAGTGTTCAGGAAAGAGCTATTGACACAGGGTCCCTGGACAGGCAAAAACTCACTGTCACAGTGAGGCCATATAGGAAAGCAAAGACACACACACAGAGTCTGATAAAGAGCAACCGCCTTATAGAAACACAGGAGGAAGGCTTGGGAGGTATCATGGCCAAAAAAGAAGACAAAAAGGGAAAAACAAGAACAAGAATACAGTAATAAAACAAAAAGTATGTATCTCAAATCACCCTAATCTTTGTTTTTCAAAATGTAAGGTTACCAGAGATATCCCACCTGCATGGACCTGAGCAGCTGAATGTGGAATCAGGGAACTGCAGGGACGGTATGTTATTATCTGGTGGTGGTTGTTTCTTTCGGGTTTGAAAACATTTCACTTGAAGAAAAGATGCTAAGAGCCTCAAAACAGAATTCAGGGTGGGGAAACAATAGCAAGGGCAATTAAAGGGAAAAAATGTCTACTTCTGAGTTACTCGAGAGGCTGAAGCATGAGAATTGCCTAAGCCCAAGAGCTGGAGGTTGCTGTGAGCTGTGATGCCGTGGCACTCTACTGAGGGAGACAAAGTGAAACTCTGTGTCTAATTAAAAAAAAAAAAAAGTCTACTTCTAAATCTGACAGTTTTCTTAAAAAGTGGAAAATAATGGCATTATGTGTCCATTAAGAACTTGTATTAATTGGCTCAGTGCTTGTAGCTCAAGCAGCTAAGGCACCAGCCACATACACCAGAGCTGGCAGGTTCAAATCCAGCCAGGGCCTGCCAAACAACAATGACAAGTACAACCAAAAAATAGCCAGGCATAGTGGTGGGCATCTGTAGTCCCAGCTACTTGGGAGGCTGAGATAAGAGAATCTCTTAATCCCAGGAGATGGAGGTTGCTGTGAGCTGTGACACCAGGGCACTCTACCCAGGGCAACAGCTTGAGGCTCTGTCTCAAAAAAAAAATAAATAAATAAAAAGAACTTCTATTACTATATAAAATCAAGAATCCTATATTAATAATGATCATATGCATTATTGATTATCAAGATAGGAGTTTCTATTAAAGGGGGAAAGTATTGTCCATATACTTTGCCTCTATAAATGTACAAATTTGCAGGCTTAAACACCTATAAGGGATCTTTAATATATCCCTTTAAAATATTCACTAAGAATATTTTTTCTAAACAAAATGAGCCCACCGTGATAACTTCATTTATTTTCCAGATGCAACAAATCAGTTTGATCTGTATCAGGTACCCTGGAAGACCTATGAAACTGTGACTGACCAAGATTTGAGGCAACCCTACACATTTACTGAAGTGGAAACATCTATTTCATTCATGTTAACTATCTTATTCAATAAGTTATCTGGCCATAGAAAATAAATACAAATGTGTTAGGTTGAAAGCCAATGAGGGGGTGAATTAATGCAAAAACTAGCATATGCGTCATGTGATGTCATACCACAAGAAAGACTCATTCACACTGAATTTGACAAAAACTACATCAAGCCAGTCACTTCTCCAAGCACAGCAATGGTTTCAACAATGTGATAACTTCAGGCTTCATTCACATTAAACTTAGGCATTAGTGTTTATTTGTTTGGTATTGGTATCATTTGGATTTGATTTTCAAATTTGCTTTGTTTTATAGTTACGTAAAAGTTTAACCATAAGGAGTTTATTAGGTTTTGTATATCTATACAAATTTAATATTATAATAGATATAACCTAAGAAAAATGGTGATTTATGAGAAGTCCTTTGAAGTGGAGTTGTTCACTTTTCAAGATTGATAATCTTGCCTCAAGGTTTTTACCTGTGACTTCAGTCATGTTCTGGGAAAAGTCACTATGCAGCGACCCCTGGAGCCACAAAGTCAAGTTAGAGTCACATCTGTTGCCTGATTCCTTCTGATACGTATCAACCCAATCCAAGTGTTTTAATCTCAGTGGTCTCAGTATAGTACAATGTTTGTGTATGTGTTAGTGTATACACATGCATGTGTTTTTGTAGTGTTCATATTACCAAATAAATAACATGAGAATTAATGTATTAGCTCAATCTGTTACTAGTATCAGCAAGACTAAAAGAATCTGACATCTAAATGTAAGGTTAGCATTTTATATCTTAGAGTTATTTTGTTCATTTCCAGATGCCTGGATTTTAATGAAGAATGTCTAAATGTACTAGGAATGATTCTTTTCGGTTAGTTTTCAGGGCAAAAGATTTTGAAAGAAGATGTACCATCAATGTGATTTTACACATCTACCTAAAAATAGGACTCACATGTTGGCAAAGTTGGCGGAATTGGAAAAGAGAAATAATGAGCCCTACCAACAGTCATGACTGCAGACATGTCAGATGCTAAACCCACCACTCAACGTTTCCGGAATTCAAATGTTGTCTTCTAGCATAGTTTTCTGGGTCCTATCTTAATGTCAAATTTTTCTTTTACATCACATATCTTCAAAATTCCCAGATGACCATGTAACTCCTCCCATAACTTCTCTCTTTTTCCAGTCTCTCCAAGCTCCTCAGCCCTTTATCCTTTGTTCAACTATAGAGGTATCTTTTGGAGTTTCATTTTCTTCTTTAGTGACAAAAGGATCTCTACTGAAACATGATTAGACATCTTGCCTTCTCAAATAAACATGACATAGAAATAAAAACTGCAGATGAAAGAAAGAAAAGAAAAGATACACACTGTCTGGGTTGCATGTACCCTGAAATGTTAAGTTCCTCCTAACTGAGTTAACTTTAGGCTAGTCATTCAACCTCTATTTCATTAGAAGCAATTGGGAATTGGTGGGAATAATCTCCAAGAGCCAAAATCTGTTAGCACTATTAGTTCTAAATTCATAAGTTAAACACTATGTAAAAAAGATCAATTCATGAGGTATTCAATGTTTATTGTTTTTTTTGTTTTTGTTTTTTTTTTGCCTTTTCACAAGCTTCATGTTGTCTTTTTCCTTTTTTAAAGTTATTTTTTTAATTTTAAAAAAGTAATACCTGAACAAGGTAAAAAATGTAAACCATAGAGGTAAGCCCTTTTCATAGACCACAGATTCAGGTCTCCTTTCCAGAAACAGAAGATTCTGCATATTCTTCCCCACATTTTTGATGCCTAATTTTAAATAAATAGGAAATTACTATATATGTTAAATATAAAAAAATTGTATTTTCCACTCAACAGTCTATAGTGGCCACTTTTCCATATTAGTGCACAAAGATTTAACTCATTATTTTTTGAAGGCTGAGTATTATCCCTCAGCATTAGTAAAATATACATTGGTCTTGCAATTTACTTCTATTTTCAGCACCAATCAGGAAAAATTAACCATGCTTTAATAGTGAAGCACATAACATAAAAGTCACAACCACAAACAAATGATATTGAATACTTAATATTCAAGACTTTATGCATTAAAATCCCAACCCAAAAATCACTTGAAATTTTTTATTTTACACTTGTACATTTGGTTACATAGATTATTTCAAAGATCATAAAACACATAATATTGGGTAAGTTCTCGAAGGAGTAACAATATTTTAGTAATTTTTAAAAATTAAAACATTAGCTAAATGATAATGAATCTCAAAAGTTAACTATGGAAAAATATTCTCTAGAGTTACTGGGAGCACTTAAAAAGTATATAATTAAAATTTCAGTAAATAAGATTCAAGGACATCAAGGTAAAGAAATGATGTTCAAACTTCTAAAGGAGTTTGTATTTTATTATTTTTTTAGTTAGATTTTCATTTGAATTTAACAATATATGCTCATTTACTGTTAGTCTTGATGTGGGGCAACTCTTAAAGATACAGACAGCCCCGAGTCAATGCAGTCATTGCAATGAATTAAAACCTACAGGTAACTTGTATTTCAAGCATATGCATGTATAATCGTCATGCCTGTCTAAAAAAATTAAAACCTAAGGCAAGAATTCACTTAAATTTTAAATGGTTCTGAATTAAATCCCTTTAATTGCAAATTAAAATGTACTCATAAAATAATCTGAACTTGATCAGGCTTTTATGGTGCACCTACCTATGCAATGCGCTGCTCATATAATTTAATTTCATCAAAACCATTACAAGGGATTGTTGCTACTTCTATCAATGTTGTTTTCATTATATTATTATGAATATTATTGTTATCATCCAATGATTGTATTAGTGCCTTGGACATTAAAAGCACTCTAAAATATTTATTGAAAAAATGGATGAATGCATATATTTCCATTATGCAGTCAAGAAGCAGGATTAAGATAATTAAGTCCAGGACAATTTGAGCAATTATACATTAACAAAATTGAGAAAATACTATTTTTTGTTAAATGACTATCAGAAAATACAACATTGCCCATAACTTTTACCCTTTTTGATAAAAAATTCACTCATTTCTAGTGTATTTCACATGGCCAATGATCTCAAAAACATTCAGCAAACACACTGTTAACCAAAATTTCAAGAATTAGGGCAGTACCTGTGGCTCAAAGGAGTAGGGCGCTGGCCCCAAATACTGGAGGTGGTGGGTTCAAACCCTGCCCCGGCCAAAAAAAAAAAAAAAAGAATTAGACCTCAGTATTTGACAGACTCAAAGATGACACTCTAGCAAAAGGAGGGAAAATTTGATTGATAAATGAGGAAAAGCTAAAGTTTAAATAAAATTTGTAGGAGTTTAGTAAGTTGATGACCAAGTATAAAAACAATGAAAGCAAACAATTTAAGAACTATAAATTACAAAATAAATTACAGAAGGGACACCAGTGTTGTGAGAGCCCCCAGCTAACTTAGGTTTCCAGGATCAGATAGCCCAGCAACCCTGCCCTAACGGGAAATGAAAGGGAGCCAGATGCGGGTGTCTACAGTGTGCCTCTCATGAGATGCTTCTTTTATTAGGCAGATGACCTAAATGCCTAATTGTTAACCAAGACCAGAGATGTCCCTCACATAGGAGACTTTATACTGGTGGACGTCCTTTGACTCCTGGCTCCTATCTTCCATTTATGTCTGTCTGACCCTTTCTCTAGCACTAGAGTCTAACCTTTTGTTCTCCCCGCTATCCCATGGAAAACCAGGCCTGCGGTGGCCCCTGATTCTTTAGATAGAAGTCACAAATTAAATATACTACTACAATAGCAACCAAATTCAATGATTTTGCTTACAGATCCTGGGCAAGGAGAACATAATGAGTCAAGAGGGCAGTCCTCTGTCCCTGGGTCATACTAAGTAGGAATGACAAGGCAGGCAACAGAGAGAGAAAGAGAGAGAGAAGTCCATGGCAACTAATAGTATGTAAAACGGATGATGGGAAGAGGTTGTAGTTCACTTCAAGTTCACAGGCCAATGCCTGAAGGGTCTGTTTAAAAAGAAGAGGGAAAGCAGGGACCCTGGTCTGCAAGGTAGGAGAGACTTGTCTACATCCTTAGAGTTGCCAGCTTGAGCCATATGGGTATGGTGTGGAGCTAAAAACCATCAAGAGTGACTGAGTTCTGCTTCTGGTAAAAAAAAAAAAAAAAATGTTAAACATGTTGAAAATGGATGCTAAGACAACCTAAAATTATAAGAATTCACTACAACCAGTATTATAAATGTTAAGTTCACAACATAATAGTGGCAAGACATGAATAAGGTGTTAGAAATGCTATTTTAATCATTTAGATGTAGATTCCCAAAGCAAGCAATGATCAAGTAGAATCGTTAATAGTCAAGCTTGAACAGATGATAGGGGAAGAAAAACATACATGGCCTGATCAAGCAAAGTAAGGCTTTACCCAAGTGGCAGTGTTACAGACCTCCAAGCCAAATCTTAGAGAGAAATGTGCCTCTGTTTGGAGGGATGCCGTCCATGTTAGTCATCATGTGACAGAGAGGCAACATGCTACAATGGTCGAGAAGAAAACATTTATTCAAGGTATATTTTTTGATAAAGTACTTTACTTCAATTACTCATACAACATAGCAATGTAGGTATTATTATTCCCAGATCATAAATAGCGAAATTAAGTTGAACCAGAACAAGCCCTTCTAGTGATGATCTCTGTGGCTCTGGGGAAATCACATCTCTAAGTTTTACTTTCTTCCCCTATAATACAGGGACGATACTTGTCCTGCTGTCCTTCCACAGTTTTTTGTGATGGCAATTAAATAACATAGAAAGCCTCCATATTCTGGAAAATACCTCACTAATATAGGGGTTATCATCACAGTCTCCAAAGTCATGCTGATAGAATCAACATGAGTAACAGCAAGTGATAGTTTAAGAGCTCAGGCCCTGGTGCCACACTGTGTGTGCATCTTGGCTACATCATTTTCTACCTGTGCAACCCTAGGAGAGCTTCATAATCTCTTTATATGTATTTCTGTATTGGCAAATAAGGATAATGATGACACCTACATCATAAAATCACTGTGAGTATTAAATGATACGACCCATAAACACATACACAGTTCTTAGAACATGCTAGTCATGAAACTTCTTGTTTACAGAGAATCAGCCCCTGGGTACCTTTGCCAAGTTTTTCAGATGACTAATTTTTGTATTTAATTATGTTCATATCAACAAATGCTTATTGAAAGCAAACACTTTGAATAAGACTACATTAGCCAAGCATGGTGGGTTAAACCTGTAATCCCAGTACTTTGGAAGCAGGAGGAAGCAGGAGAAACACTTGAGGTCAGGGATTCAAGACCAGCCTGGGCAATATAGCAAGACTCCATCTCAAAAATTAGCTGGGGAGGGTGGCATGCGCCTATCACCCGAGCTACTTGGGAGACTGAGGTAAGAGGATTGCTTGAGTCCAGCCATTCAAGCTTGCAGTGAGCTATAATTATTCTGCTGCCCTCCAGCCTAGGTAACAGTGAGACTGTCTCACAAAAACAAAATAGAAAATAGGGAAAATGCCACATATTTCAGGAATTGCAAAGATGAATAGGAAGAATCCCTGTGCTCTGAGGACTCAGAATGTTGAGAGAAATAAATACATAAATAACTATAATGAAAGATAAGATGTGATATATGAGAGTACCAAAGAGAAATTCCTGCCATATTTCCAGTATGAAATAAACATTTTCTTACCTTTATTTGTTTTCCCAAGCCCCTTGGTCCATGGTAACTGAAGGACAACATATATGGAAGTATTTTGATAAATGATAAACACAATAAAAATTGACACTCATATTCAGCGTCTGGTGTGCCAACACAAAAGGAAGATGTAGCTATTCTCCTGAGCATTCTAGTCATTGATCTGTTGTCTGGAAATTAACAAAACAGAACAGGCCCATAGACTTGGAATTATTCATCCCAGAGTGGAGATGGATATGGGCCAATCCTTTCTTGTTCACACTGCTTTGCTACCCACATTAAATATAGCTACCTATGCTTAGGAACCAGTCTTTAAGCATGGAACCGAAGATAAAAGACATGAAAAGAGATTGAACTTGAAACCTCATTTCTCTAGGTTACTACCATGCAATCAATCTGTTGAATTCAGGCACCCAAAAGGGAACATTTCTACACTGCTGGTGGGAATGCAAATTAATACATTCCTTTTGAAAAGATGTTTGGAAAACACTTACAAATCTAAAAATAGATCTGCCAATTCAATCCTATAATTCCTCTACTAGGTATATACACAGAAGACCAAAAATCACATTATAACAAAGATATTTGTACCAGAATGTTTACTGCAGCCCAATTCATAATTGCTAAGTCATGGAAAAAGCCCAGGTGCCCACTGATCCACGAATGGATTAATAAATTGTGGTGTATATACACCATGGAATATTATGCAGCCTTAAAGAAAAATGGAGACTTACCTCTTTCATGTTTACATGGATGGAGCTGGAACATATTCTTCTTAGTAAAGTATCTCAAGAATGGAAGAAAAAGTATCCAATGTACTCAGCCCTACTATGAAACTAATTTATGGCTTTCATATGAAAGCTATAACCTAGTTATAACCTAAGAATATAATGGGCAGAGGGAGAGTGATTGGTGGGATTACACTTACGGTGCATCTTACAAGGGTACATGTGAAATTTTAGTAAATGAAGAATATCAATGTCTTAACACAAAAACTAAGAAAATTCCAGGAAGGCTATGTTAACCAGTGTGATGAAAATATGTCAAATGGTCTATAAAACCAGTGTATGGTGCCCCATGATTGCATTAATGTACACAACTATGATTTAATAATAAAACAATATATATAAAAATAAGGAAAAAATAAAAATAAAAAATCTTTATTAAAAAAAAGAATTCAGTCACCCAAACACCACACTGAGAAAGTTGTTCTTTTCCCTTTTCTCATGCAAGATTAGTAAGTATTCACTCCAGAGCCATGAAGCTCAGATTGTGTCCTTTATCTGTCCAGCAAAAATCCATTAAATCTTCAATAGCCTCACTTCAATATCATCCCACTTACACTCCAAAAGTAACCTTTTCCTAGATCATTAGAATTTTTCATTGATAGCTACTACTTGAAACATAATTTTTAATTATTCTGAGACAAAAGTTTTACTCTGTTGCCACCAGCTAGAGTGCCATGGGGTCAGCCAAGCTCACAGCAACCTCCAACTCCTGGATTCAAGCAGTCCTCCCATCCCAGCCTTTCTAGTAGCTGGAACTACAGGTGCTTGCCATAGCATCCAGCTAATTTTTCTATTTTTAGTAAAAACAGAATCTAGCTCTTGTTCAGGCTGGTCTTGAAGTCCTGAGCTCAAGTAATCTTCCAAACTTAGCCTCCCAGAGTACCAGGCTTATAGATGTGAGCCATTGCATCAGCCTAGACTTTTGCAATAACTTCCTAATTGGTCTCAGTTCAACAGTTTTTAGTTTCAAATTCATTCTGAAAAAAATTGTATTGTGTTCTTCAGTTGTAAAAATATTTCCAAAGAGGTAGGCAGCCTCAAATAAATGATGGCAAGAAAATATTTGATTCATACCTGATATACAGTAGGAATTTCTCTCTGATATTCCTATACATCACACTTCATCTTTAATTATTCATGTGTTTATTTTCCTGGGGAGGCAATAAGAAGTACAAGGATTCTATTCTATTCATCTTTGCATCACCTAATGTCGAAATATGTTATTGGTACAAGCATATTAGAACTAATTTCAGTAATTGTCAATTGCTCCTTATTACTAGTTTGTTCAAAAAACTCAACCTCCACAATGTCTCCCCCACCTCAATTCCAGTCTTATTTCTGAATATTCTCTCATGTGTACCCAATACTAAAGTGGGTTCCAAAATTGAGGATTTAAAGGAAAAATAAAAAGATTATTTGGTTTCACCTTCAAACAATCTAAGTCATAGATGAAATTCAGAAGTATTTGTTTGGAAATACTAGGTCATTTAATCTGAAATGTCAATTTCACGTCAAAATTTTAGTTTGTTACATCTCAAACAAGTACAATTAATCAAAGTACGTGACTAAACTATAGATAGTTTTTCCATCTCAGCAGTAGCTTGTTTATGCCAGCAGGGAAGCCTAGAGAGGGAGTGGCAATGAAATTGTAAAAGCATTTTCCACAGCTTATTGAGAATTGAATGTTTTTCCATGCAAAGAAATCGTCCAAAGCCTGGAATATGTGGTAGTCAGTTGTTTCAAGGTCAAGTGAATGTGGAGGATGGAGGATGACAGAGAGCTTTCAAGTCCAGCTTCTTTAGTTTGAGCAGAGTTGTTTGTAAGACATGTGGTTGACTAATGTCTTGCAAGAGAATTGGCCTGTCTCTATTGAGCCATCTCAGGGGCTTAATCACAATCACCCTCATCATGTTGTCCAGTTGGTTGCAGAAGACATCTGCTGTAATCAGCTGACCAGGTTTCATAAAGCTGTAGTGGATAATTCCAGCACTGAACCACCAAAGAAACACCATTCACTTCTTTTGATGAATATTCAGTTTTGGATTGTGTTTTAGCACTTTATCCAACCATTGTGCCATATGCTTGAGATGTCAAGAAGAATTCACTTTTCATCACATGTAACAAAACAGTGTAGATATAGTTCATCTTTATGTCATGACAGCAAAGAAAAGCAAAGCTTTGAGATAATTTCTCTTCTGACACTGTTTAATTCCTGAGGAACCCATCTATCCAGCTTCTTTACCTTGTTGATTTACTTCAAATGGTCCAATCCTGTTGGAATAGTAACATCAGCCCTTCCTGCTAATTCATGGGCAGGTTGAGATGGATTTGTTTCCACTACAGCATTCAGCTTATCATTACCCATCTTGGTCTTAGGTCACCCATATGGCTCATTTTCAAGATTAAAATCATCAGAATGGAACTTCTCAAATCTTTAACATACTGTGTGTTCATTAGCTGCATCCTTCACAAACATTTCATGATATTTTGAGCTGTCTGTGCTACACTGGTTCCATGACAGAACTCATATTCAAAAATAACATGAAGTTTTGACTTATCCATGATTTCACAAAAATGGCTCTGAAAAAAAATTTGAAAATCACAAGCCAAAACATGTTTGAAAGAATGAGGATGTACCTTCACAATTTAAAAAAAAAAAAGTGTCAAAGTGAAATGTCAAAGATATCAACTGTAAAACTTGGTACAGAGTTTGCAAGAATATGTGCTGATTCTTTTATGCTCTCTTATTATACCGGGTTGATATTACCAACTCTAGAACAATAAACTATTTCACATTCCCCAAGGCCCCACCAAAATTTCCTCCCCCCAGGGTTTATTTATTTCTATCAGCCTGGAATGTACATTACTCTACAGATCATTGCTTCTCAATGCTCATCTTAAATATCATCATCAGGATTAATCTTTTCCTGATTTTTTGCTTTTCTACGAGTTTCTGTGACATCTTGTTTACATCTCTATGCTCATGCTAATAAGTATGTCTTATAAAATGGGCATCTATATACTTATTATCTCCATGAACAAATATAATCTTTTTAAGAGTAGACCTGTCTTTAACTTTTAAAAAAAACCTCTGATGCACTGAGTATAGTGCTTTATATATGGATAGGAGGCTAATTTCAAGAAAATCAGGTATTACATCATCCTGTACTATTTAGTTCCTGCAACTGTCTCTTTTATTTCAAAATGGAAATTAGTTATCAAGTGCCTTTATGCAGTTAACATGTCACATAAGAGCTTTACCTGTCAAATGATACCAGGTAGCACCTAACTTCACCTTAAATGTGCCTTTCTTAATCTAAAGCAAATGTGTTTTGCCACTAAACGCCAGCAACTCTACTTGGCCCTACTGAGCCACATAAAGTTGCAACTTTCTAATTATCCACACGGTAACATAAGGCTTTTACTAATAACTTAGTTTTATGCAGCATCATTGCCCATAACAGAGGAGTAATGGTAAATAGGCAGGGTGAAATGAACTCTGCAGATATGATAGAAAACAGTAGCTTTCAGCATGTCTGCTAGTTGAAGAGGAGGTATTCACCGTCTTGTGCACAGAGGCCAGATACAAAATTCCTGGGCCAGCCCATCCAGCAGTACTTTAGGGCCTGAGGAAAAGAGCAGCATGTTTAATCAAGGTTGATTATGATACCCATTCCTCATTCAATGCATCAGGAAAGATGGGTCCTGAGGCTATTATGAACCTCTATTCCATCCCCTAACATTATAAACCAAGATGGGTCCTGAGGCTATTATGAACCTCTATTCCATCCCCTGACATTATAAACCAATCAGTCTCATGCCCTAAATTTCTTATCACATTGGTTTGCTCCTCCTCACAGATCCTACTTCCTTATACCATTGAAGCCTACGTTATTTCCCAAATGTGAACTGTTTATATTCCTTTTCGTTCCTTAATCACTCCTTCCTCTAACTTTCCCACATGTCTGTATCGTGTGGCACAAATGATTTTTGTACAACCAGTAAGACCTCTATATTGCTCCAACTTAGTGACTATCAGGAAATAGCGCTGATGCCTTGAGGTATTCTGGAAGCACGAAAGTGGTAGGAGTCAGAAAGCTTTAGGTAGGGACCGAGAACAGGTTGAGAAGAGGAAGGGTCAGCGGCCAGCGTGGAGGGTCCCCAGTGGGAGGTTTGGGGAGACACCACAGAGTGCCTATGCAACCTGCCAGCCAGTGATCACAGCTGTTGCTGGGCAGTGGTGCCAGAAGAAGGGACTCCCCCTAGGGGATTGGAGGAGAAAGTGAACAGGGGTTAATAAAGGCAAATCAACAGAGGCCATCCGTGAAGGTTTAAAGAAATCAATCAGTGTAAGTCAGATGGGTTTAAAGGACCCAGTCATTGTGCATCAGCAAGGTGTGCGCGTCAGACAAGGCTTAAAAGCCCCTGAACTAGTGAGCTATGGCAACTCCTGTGGGACCCCTTCGATTGTATTGGAAGCTTTCCTATCCTCTTAAACTAACCCATTCCCTTACCCATGGTCCATGAATTCATTCTTCAATTCCCGACACCAAGAATCCATGAGTAGAAGAGAAATTCAGTATGAAACGCATGCAATAAAATTTTCCAAACCTATTTCAAAGGAATAGATTTTTCTGAGGTTGACAATTTACTTAACTCCCCAAATAAAACCAAAACAAACTCCTCTTCTATCTCTGTAATGATTTTTCTAGTTATCCCTCTTCTCTCTACTATTAACATTTCTGTGGAGTGCTCAGAGCCTTTAGAATCAGTAGGAGTGGGTCTTATTTTTCATCTTGGAAATTTTTGGCATTATGTCACCTAAAGCAACTTTAAATTATATTAAAGAACAGTGTTATATATATTGTATATTTAAAAATGGAGGCATGGGTTACTAATTTTTGAAAAAGTGGGTGGGCAGTGTGACAAAAAAAAAAAAAAAAAGACCAATACAACAGAGTAAACTGCAATCCAAAACTAGTCTAAAACCTGTTGTGACTGAGGGAGCCTGAACTAGAAAAAAGTACTGGTCGCAGGAGACAAATTAAAGTTTCAGGCAATTAATGGAAATAACTTCTAATATTTTTCTAAATGTCAATATCTGACTTATATACTCCTACTTCCCATCATTTCAATGTAAGTATCATTTTTGTTTTCCTGGGCACAACTGAACAATTTAGTTTATAATATCAACTTGTCATTGTATGTTTTTTAAAAAAACTATAGCATGTGATTGATCATTTTAAGGGTAAAACTGTTTACCGAAAAAAGCACCCATCCCCTCCTGCAAAATCTTTCCTCTTACACTTCATTTTCTTTCTTTTTTTTTTTTTTTATTAAATCATAGCTGTGTACATTAAAGTGATCTTGGGCACCATACACCAGAAGCAGAAGAAACCTAAACTTGGAAGATCTCATAGGTTAAGAACTGAGTAAGAAATAAGATGACCTCTTCCTCTGCATCAGTCTGTAAGTGTGAATCTAGTCAAATCACTAAATTTTGGGCTCAGTTCTACTTTTTAAATGGGGATTATAATCTACTATACATATCATAGTTTACAAATTGTAACATTCGGCAGAAATGAAAAAGATAGCGAGTTCCCTTACCCCTCTAGACCTAGAGCTGTTGCCTGTCACTTCCCCTTTGACTGTGTTTCATCTTGATACTAATTGTAATTGATAAAGGGGCCTATCTCTGCTTATTTTTGTTTCTAAAGTCACTCTTCTGAATGTTTCATTTCTACAAGTAAAACATGTTATATATGAGCTGTAAATAAGCATTGCTCTCTCGTTACTCTTTAATTTTGTTTGCTTTAAACATTAGTTTATACTCTGAACTGTAAGATTATGTATTTAGATTGGGACTTCAAACTATACAGCAAAACCCATCTAACTCCCCTAACTCCAACATAGGACCTACATAAGTTTCATTGGTACTTTTTCTTTCTAAATTTAATACCACACACACACACACACACACACACACACACACACAAATGAAGCCAGTTAAGTCTTGGGAGAAGTAATATAATCAAATTGTGTTTCTTTGTACATGTACATACTCCTTGAAGAGTGATGTATTAAATTTAATGTAAATTAATTATAAGCATATTAAATATTAAAATTTAAAACTAGTATATTAAATTAAAATTAAAAACAAGTATATTAAAACCCATGTTGGATTCTTGAGTCTACCATTTATTAATTTATATGGTAATATAAGTTATAGTATTATTTTTATAGTCTGTTGGATAGAAAAAATAATATCTCCTTGCCATATAATCACATTATTTTAGGAGGATATCTGTAAAAGTATTTTTTAAATTATAAAGTGGTCTAAAAACAGAAGTATAAGTTTGGTGTATATTGTTAGGTTGATTTCTAAAATTGCCACTTACAATGTGTAAAAGTGTCCATTTCTCTTAATTCTTTCCAGCCACCTGATCTTCTAAGTATATTTTCAAGAATTATTTTAATTGATAGATTAAATGTAGGATATAATTATTTTGTTTCTGTTGAAATTGAGCATTTTTATTTCAGATAAGTATTTAAGGTTCTAATTTCTCATTGATGTAGTTTTTCATGCTCACTTCTATTTTCTTAAGTTACAATGTTGGGTTTTTTAGTTTAATATTATTTATTTTAATGTATTCACATATTTGATTTGATATATGTGATATTTGTAATATGTATATTAATGTCGCTTTTTTAAAATATTCTCTCCCACAAGAGATAATACTGATAAGCCTTTCTAGCATTTATTAACTACTTACATTTTGTGTAAAGGGTTTTCACTTGTTCTCATCTTCATTTGAGCGTCTATAACAAAAGTATCATAAACTTGGTGGTTTAAACAACAGATATTAATTGTCCAAATTCTAGAGACTGTTAAGTTCAAGACCCAGGTGCTGGCAAATGTGATGTCTGGAGAAAGCCTGCTTTCTTGTTCATAGATGGCACCTTCTTTCTGTGTTCTTACAGGGAGGAAGGATGAGGGAGCACCCTGTAATCTCTTTAAGAGCATTAATTCCATTCATGAAGGTTCTACCTTTATAAACTGTCACTTCCCAAAGGCACCACCTCCTAATGTCATCACCTTGGGAGTTAGGATTTCAACATATGAATTTTGGGGGAATCTACACATTCAATCCATAATAAGTGAAATAGTCATTATTCATAACAGTGTGAAAGAATTATAGGAAAATGGCTGTAGAACCTTGATCAAGTCATACCTGCAATCCATCCCATCTATCACTGGACTTTTCCGCTATGGCAATAGAAAAAATAAATCAATCTTTCTTCTTAAGTCAATCTAAATTAGTTCTCCTGTTACTGCAATTGAACAATCTTATGGAAAGGAAACCTCGAGTAAATCATAAGGTCATAAAGGTTCATTGGTGTCCCTGGTGCTTTTCCCTCTAAACTCCCATAGACTCCTTGTATGGAAGTCTATACCTTAGAATATGAACAATCATGTAATTTTTATTTCCACTAAAAGATAAGTTCCTTGAGCAAAGATTCCATATCATATCCTTCTTAGTCTTTCACTAGAACTCTATCTTGTGTATATTACTTGCTCAATAAATGTTTCATCAATTACTATTTAATACATTCCATACATTCCTTTAAACACTCTTTAGCTGAGAAAACAGAAGTTGTTTATTTTGTGTTTATTTTTGTCCTTGATGCACTAAGTCTTCTCTGGTAAGTCATGTTTGTCTGCCAACTTGACAACACATGAAAGCTCTGGTGTTGCCCCATTCTTTCTAAATCTGCATCCCTAGGGAGGGTAACCAGGAAACATGCCTGACAGCACCCAGGCAGCCCAGCCAGGAATCGCTGACAGCTGCTACCTGGCTCTCTGCACAGCTGGAAACCCTACAGGGCAACAAGAACATCAAGTGCACAGAGTGTCAGGGAAACTCCAGAGTGTCACAGCCAAACCACAGGAGCCATGTCTGACTAATGCTGGTGGGAGAGCAGTCCCCAGGGGTCAGAACACCTCAACTTCAAACACCAGGAAAATGACAGCAGAAAACCATTTATCAAGAGTAGGGAAGTAAAAGGTAGTCAGATTCAATGAAATTAAGTTAACTCAAGTGTTATCCCTAAGCTTTTAAAAACTCATCGTTGATTTCTTAAAATGAAACCAGTAGGTGTATTTTATCCCTTCCTTTCACCAACAAAGAATTGCTTGTTACTTATCAATGAGGACGCACAGGGAAGGTGCAGAAGGAAGCCATGTGCAGTCACGGTGTGCTTGCCTACTGGGCCAGAGCTATTTGTTTTGGTGGCTGCTTTTTCCTCTTTGTTGTCAAAAAAGATTTAAATGTCTAAAGAGCATATCATAAATATTCTTTCTCTTTATAATGTCAACATTTCCAGAGTGTAAATAAAAATATATTCTCCATCCTACACCTCCTTCCAGGACAAAAAGTATCTTTGAGAATTTCAGCAGCCTAAAAAATGATAATACAATGGGGAAAAATACTGAGTGCCTACTATGCATCCCCACCTCCGCAACCACAGACACAGTTGTTTTCAAACACTCTCCCTGTCTTCAAGGATTTTATTTAGTTACTGATTCTCCCTGAAATAAGGAAACTCACAGCTTAAAAATTTTCATTCTCCCACATCACCCCTTCCCACTTTCAATACACACAATATTTAAAATCACAAATCGAAAGAAAATAGGAATCTTCCCTATGTTTATAATGGATACATTTTTAAAGCAGGATGTTCTGAAAGGTGTAAGCAGTAGCACCCAGATACGAGACCAGAACAGAGATGTTTAGGCCAGGTTTACTGAAAGGGGAGGGTGACCCGCCCTGGGCAGTGCGAAGCTGGCCTCTGTGCCAGGGGTCAGGTAGAGACTCTCTATGTGGGGGTGGGCAAATTTTACAGCTTGGGTAATCCTTTGGTGAGTTAGGGTCCTTTGGCATGAACTTTATCAGGGGTGGTGCTAACTAGGTACTTTGTGTCTTTGGGGGGTGAGGGGAAATGGGGTGTGTATCTGCCTTAGGCACCCCCCAACATGTTCCTTTTCCTTGAAGACCAGCATAGTAGGAAGTCATCATCCTGCTGCAAAATGGTCTCTTTCTGCGTTTATTTGTCTACTAGCATCCTTCTAAAACTATTTGAGGGAGATGTTAATAGACTGTAATTAATGGAATTGATGTCAAAAGAAAACCTGGGCAATGTTTGCCCATGTAATGGTTATACAAACATTTCTACATGAGTGAATAAATGCAAGTTCAATGGAATCCTTGAAGATGAATGTTAGTATGTTCTACTAGAAGAATTTAAAGCACATTAAGTATGGTCTCACGGCAGACAACTTTGTCTCTGTTCTTCTAGGTAGTGTTGAGGTAAATTAACCATCACAACTGTCTACATTGGTTTAATACCTTACAGGTACTTCTTTTAAATGCTAATCATTCAATTTAAACTTACAAATCCATAGCATACACAAGCAGCTCAGCTCTGTACAGAAACAATTGTTTATAACTCCATAGGTAGAAGAGGCAAACATTTCACTTTAGGAAGACAAAAAGTATGTTTTGGTGGGACTTATTTGGGAGGGACCGGCTAAAGATAATATCAGAAAGTCACTACAATATGCAACAAATCAAAGAGATTAAAAAATGAGACTATGGAAATTTATAAAGGAGTTAATATTTAAAGAAAGTCACTGAAATTTGTTGCTGCATTTAGTCAAATCCACTGTTCAGTAAATCCAAGATTTCTGATTCAATGACGAAACAAAAAATGTTTTTTCAAAGAAGAAACCAAACAATCCAGTTGTCTCTCCTATATTTCAGAGTATTAATGGAATGGATGCAAAATATTACATTCAAGATATTTCACTTATTGTAATCCTGTTCTATTTCTTTTGGGGTAGGTTAGGGAGGGAGAGTTTAAATTTTGAGCAGCTCAATCACGCCATTCTTTCTCTTAGCACTTACAAAGTTGTAGCTTTTACCTTGAAAAACTACAGGCCTTTCTAATTGTTTTCTTGTTGACAAAAATTTTCTTGTTGACAAGCTTTAAAATAAAATCCTTTCTCTTCCCCTAAAACTACAGAGAAAAGAAGATGTTTTTCAGACATCACAAAACTGCTTTTACAAGTATTAATCCTAACCTAATTTTCCTCAACCAAAGAGTCATACAAGATACCAATACTTTAACAACTGTTGCTATGTCCTCTGAAAGTAACTCTTGAATTTTGAAAAATCTCTAATTCTGATGGAATCCCTTTGTCAAACAAGAAGGAGGTGAGTGGCAATCATCTCATGAAAAAGATATAAAGATATGATTAACACAATTCTCATGTAAACATAACACTTGAGAGTATTACTTTATTTAAATTAACACCAAGGAACCTCTGTCTCAAGGTAAAATTATTAAATGTAACCAGTTGGTTATTGCTCCTGCAACAACAATTTTTTAAAAGGGATGAATTAATTTAAGAATTATTTTTCTAAAGTCGTTACAGAACTGATGAAGCAAATAGGCCTAGATGTAGTAAAATTTCAGACACAGAGTGCCCTTCATCTGCCATTTCCTCCCCAACTCTCCCCACCAAGGTACTAGCCAAGATGAGCATAAGCAGAGCATCAGCTTTACATAGGCAAAAGGAATCTATTAGAGACAAGAGAAATCAGCTAAGCATTAGAGGGTATTATTTAAAAATAAAAAATAAATTATGTCAACAAATTTGACAAATTGGCTTTGATAGTCAAAACTAACACAGAAAGAAATAGAGAATCTGAAGGCCATAAGATACTCTATTAAAAAAAAAAAAAAATCCAGCCCAAATGGCTTTGCTGATGAATTGTAACATAAAAAAAAGAAATATAACTAAATTTAAATTTATCCAAACTTTTTCACAGATGAGGGGAAGAGAACTCTTGCTAAGTGTTTTATTAGGCTCACACAACTCCAAACACAGAAATGGCATCACAAGATGGAATTAGTGGTTCCTGTGTCTCCGCCACATTGACATAAAAATCTTCAACAAAGTGTTGGCAAATAGATTCGAGTGATATGTTTTTAAAATAATACAGTATGATCTAGAAGACATTATAACCTGGGAATGTATTCCAGGAATACAAGGTCAATATAATACTCAAAAATCTATCAGTCTATAATTTACAACGTTAACTGAATAAATAAAAAACACATATGATCTTTTAAATAGATGCATAAAAAGAATTTGATAACAATTCAAGAGCTATTCATAGCAAACACATCCTAGCAAACTAATAAGTATAAAAATTACTTGAATTGAATATCTATAAAAAATATTGAGCTACCAGAATCTATTCAATACATGTTCTTGAGTTCAAGAAAAAAACATTCAGTATTAATTCCACTCAATGTTGTACTAAAAGTAGTAGTCAGTAAATGAAGACAAGAACACAAATGATATAAAACATAGGGAGAAAAGAGAAGAAAACTCTCTCTAATCCCAAATGACATAACTGTACTTAAAAAGGAAACTAGAAACCACAGGAGTCCATCCTTTTGGCTTCTCTGTGCCACGTTGGAAGAAGAAGAGTTGTCTTGGACATACATAAATACACAAATAATAACAAAAGCTAGTGAGCAAAAAAAAAAAAAAGGTACATGCATAATTTTCCTGATACCACAGGATAAGCAAATAAGTCTTCATGTAGTAACTACTAATTAATTGTGCAGCAGCCCATGCAGAGGGTCCTTTACAATCACTGAGGAGGTACCAAGTTTGTGATGACTAATACAGAAAATGTACATAAAACTAATGAAACTTCTCTCTCTCTTTTTTTTTAAATAAAAGCAATAAAACAGCAGACAACATAAAACTACTGGGATATTTGACATTCTTTGAGAGACTAATGCATCAATATGTGGTTCCATGGAAATAGTTGCAATTCTCAGTGAGTTCTCAGGTGCTCATCAGATATTTTGGTTCTAATTTTATTCATGCACTTCATTCTTGACCATAGTTGCTCACAAATGTCGGTGCTGCCCAAAACCAATGATGTGAATAAGTCATACCTGTGAAGTAAAGGATATTTGTCTCTGGGAAGATAAAACCTATGAAAGTCCAGTAAAGAGACATGATCAGATTTTTCAGATGGCAGCTTTATGCATTCTACTTGAAAATTGGGAGGTAACATATTTATGTCAACTGAAAATTGAGTCCCAATTGCACCAAAATATTATTTTCCTGGAAATTTTGAAGTTTGTTTTCAAATTCTTGTATCCAGTCAAAAAGCAAGGATGCATATTTTTCACTGTTCACAGGACTGGTTTAGCCAACTTGACACAATGCACAAGATCGTTTGCCTGAATTTGAGCTTGCCATAATTTCAATTTCATTTTGGAAAGTGATTATGGTTTGAAACATTGTATTGATAAGTTGTTTTTCACCTTGAAGACACATGTTTAACCCATTTAAATGAGCAGTTAAATCCACTAAAAATGCTAAATCTGTAACCCCGGGTTTTTTTTTTCATGAAGTTCAAACACAAATGTGGTTTTTGATACCATAAATGACTTGATGCATGTCACAAATCATAAAATCTTTTAACATTTGACCTCAACTTAACCATATTACTTCCAAAGAGTAAATAATGTCACCATAGTCAGCCTTAATATTTTTAATAAATTCCTGAAACTGGCAATGATTCAATCCTTTTGCCCTTAACAAACACATAGTCTTGATGAAAATTTGCATGATATTATCCATTTTTGAAGTTTTTGTGCATAAATTTTCTTGATGTACTATGCAATGATACCTCATCAAATGTGAGTTTGGGGCAGTAATTTCATTGTCATCTATTAATGTTATAAATTCCTTGCATTTACCTACTATAGCTGGGGTACCATTAGTAACTATACCAGGTATGTTGACAATGGACAAAGAAAATTGCTTTAATATATTTTTTACAGTTTGGTAAACATCTCTTGATTTAACTACTTTTTTTTTCTTGGCAATGTGTTTTTATTCATTTATTTTTATTGTTTGGGATTCATTGAGGGTACAAAGAATTAGGTTACACTGATTGCATTTGTCAGATAAAGTACCTCTTATAATTTGGTCCCATACACTGTGATCCCCCATCCTCCTTCCTCGTCCCCTCTCCCTCATTCTCTTACCTTTCACTTTGTATTAAATCATCTACTTCCTTTATGTTAGAATTGAGTACATTGTATTCTTGCTTCTCCATTGTTGTGATGCGTTACTAAGAAGAATGTGTTCCAGCCCAATCCACATTAATACGTAAGAAATAAAGTCTCCATCTTTTTTTATGGCTAGATAGTATTTATAACAAGCTGTTGTACATATACCACAGCTTGTTAATCCATTCCTGGGTTGCTGGGCATTTAGGTTGTTTCCACATTTTGGCGATTATAAATTGAGCTGTGATAAACAGTCTAGTGCAAATGTCCTTATGATAGAATAATTTTTTTTTCTTTTGGGTAGATGCCTAGTAATGGGTTTATAGGATCTAATGGGAGGTCTAATTTGAGAACTTTGAGGATTCTCCATACTTCCTTACAAAAAGGTTGTATAAGTTTGCAGTCCCACCAGCAGTGTGAAAGTGTTCCCTTCTCTCCACATCCACGCCAACATCCGTAGCTTTGAGACTATGATGTGGGGTAATTCTCACTGGGGTTAGGTAGGTGATATCTCAGGGTGATTTTGATTTTCATTTCTCTCATGATCAGGGATGATGAGCATCAAGTATGTCTTTTAATGTCACTATAGAAGTGATTTCTTCAGTGATATGATATTCGTCATCAATACCTCTAATAAAAATGGCAAGTTGGGTCATATTTATAGCATCGGTGCTATCTTCCATCATCAAGGCATGAAATTTAAAATTAGCAGGTTACTCTCCAAACATCTTTCAATCGATCTTCTGATTTCTCTTCAGTTCTCCTGGCTATAAGCCGATAAGAAACTGATTTTAGAAATATCCCCCTTTGTGTCAGGGCAAATTATATCTGCCATGCTTTCCATACATTGATTAATTAACTCACCATCAATAAATGGTTTTGATTTTTTGCTATTAAATATGCTAGTACATAATTAGCTTTTCCAATGAAATCTGAGTTGTAAATTTTGTGCAGAAGACAGACTTTTATTCAGTTCTGCTGTTTTGTCCTTACGATACATTCCTCATACGCATCAAATTTTGCAGCTTGTTTTTGCATAGAATTCCTTTTTTAAATTATAATCTTTGAAAACTTGCACAAATTTCCACAAATTAAGCAGAAAGACTATTTGCTACAATAAAAAAAGGTAGTCATCTGTTCGCTTTTCATTGCGCCATCTTCCTTCATCTATAATTTTTATTTTTATTGTTTTGGTTCTCTTTTCTTTTGAGACATTATAGAAGCTATGCCAGGATTAAAATCATAATAGTAGATAAGGAACTATATTTACTTTTCTTATGAAAATTGATTGACAGGAATATAGTAAGGAAAGTTTGGCCCTTCCACATCTGGGCTGCTAATGCAGGGGGAGGCAGGAGGACGGGCAGGGAAGTGTGAGGACCACTTGTGGGAGTAACCTTAATAATCAAGTAAGAATGCCTACCCAACTTCTAAACAGCATTAAATGTCTAACATTGCAATAGTAAATTGAAATATTATTGATAATCACTGCCTCGCCAGGTCACCACGGCACATACAACGTCTGATGGTGTCAATTATATTATTTAAGCTTGGACAATAACATGCTGGAAGCTGCAGACTGCTATAAAACTGAAGACAAACATGTGTACAAACAGGGACATGGCACCATGATGTGACGCTGTCGTCTGTAAATGTCATTCTCAAGAACTCTGCAATCAAGTTCCACAAAAGAAAAGCACAAAAAAAATCTCATAATGTCTTAAGTAATCTTATGATCTTCTGCTGCTGGGCCACAATCATAGCCATCTTGGGCCTTATGTGGCCCACAAGACACAGGTTGGACCCCCTTGCTATAAACAATGAGAATAAATGATTTTAGAAATGTTTCTGTATATGAAAGGCAACAATAATTTCTATATAGTAAAAAATAAATGGAAATAATTTTAAATATAATTTGTAATTATATTAAAAGTGGCTAATACTAAGAAATAAATTTAACAAATACGTCCCCAAATTAAACACTAAAAAGCACTAACTGTAGTGAGTGAAATTATTAAAAAGTAAACAATGAGATACGTTCATAGACAGGAAAACTAAATGATCTATATCCTTAGAAGTTGCCAACAACCCATTTACCAAAATAAATAAAATTATGGTGAACAAATATCAGAACAAATATCAGAATTCCCTAATATCATAAGGCAAAATAGCAACAGCACAAATGCTGGGTTTGTACTATTATTACTTAAAAATCATAAGGTTTCTTCATGTATATGATAAAGGGTTTAGCCCCTGGCACCTCTAAGACTTAAAGTATAGATTTTTATTTCCGTCTCTTTTGTAAACAAAACATAGAAATAAAATTTTACAGAAACTGAAGTAACTTAATTTAAGTAAACTCACACAGAAAAAAATGTTAGCATTAGGCACAGGCAAGTCTATGATATGAACAACTTGATCTCTGAAGGACAGACCTCATGAGGTCTGAAGCCTGGGCCATTGGGAACATGTGGTTCAAAAAATGCCCTTCCATTCACCCAGGGTCTGTAAATACCCGGGAAGTGCAGAGGTATTAGGAATTAATTCCATCTGGTGAATGGCAATTATATAACCAGTTTCTACAGTATAGTCCGTAAAGACCAGGAGGACTTCAGAGTCTTCTATATTAGAAGAGGTGAGCATCTCAAAGGATCCAAAAGGCAACCTCATCTTGATCAGCAACTCTGCAGAGAGACTTGATGGTAAAGCAGATTTGTTCTTGAATTTGCAGTGTTGTCGACTATATTCTTTTGTGTGGTCATCTTTATGCATTAAGTTCATGTACTCTGCTTACACTAAAGCATTTTCTATTCTTTGCCCTGTGTCTGGGAAATCCCCTAAATCACCTATCTTTTGCCCTATGTCTGGGCAATCCCCTAGAATCACCTAATTAGCTACATATGTGGGTGTCAATGTGAAAATATGCACTAAAACTCCAAATCCTAATAGACACAGACAAGAAAGACATTTAGCAACCCAACCAACAGAGTTTCCAGATATGTTGGTAAGAAATAGCAAACGCTTTGAGCTGGACAAGGGAAGGAGTTCATTTAAAAAGCCACTTGCACTGCCCTTTCTCTCCAAGGGATTTAGAACCTTCGATGAAGCAAGAACACAGAAAAAGGGAGAAAAACTTACCATGGTTATTTTTTCTTCCTCCCTTCTAGCCAAAATATCATAAATACCTGCTTGGACCATTCATGCTCAAATTGAAAATGTATGTATTTGAGAAATGAAACTGAGAATCCATTTAGAGGGGAAAGTAATAAATTTGTTTTAAACTACTGTTTCAGTGTAGATGAATGTATTCATTTGGTGGAGTCAATGAATTAAATTAGTCAATAAATTTGAAAACTGAAAGTTTCATCATCCCAGAGTAGTTCATGGTTTTCAGGAACACCAAATTGAAATGGTTTTGAGAACATTCCATGGTACAACAGGCTTCTATGGATTCAGCACTTCCTTTAGGGGAAGACGCCTTCTCTACCAAAGGCAACTCTGATAAACAAATGGCTAACAGGAAAGCAGAAGCCCCTCTAAAAACTATAAATCTTGGAGAAGGAATTTGTTTTTAATTTTTCTCCTAGATTGTCTTAAAACGTGGTCCTGAATTATCATTTCAGAACTGAGAAAAGGAGATTCCCATCCAACCTCCACAATCAACTTGACATTAATAACATTTTATTAAAATTTTGGGAAAAGCACTACCTAAAATGGGTCAAGTCAAATTGGTCGTGAGGAAAACAAAATAGCAGCTTCCAAATCTTGGATGAAAAGCCAGAGAATTGCAAAGTACAGGGTTGTAGGTGGCCTTTAATTCAAACACACAGTAGGATAGAGCCCTGAGTGGAAAAATAGAGCTCTACCCCAAAGCACATCACTGCTGAGTCCAGAATGTCCTGGACTGTGCTCTCTGGGAGGTCAGTGGCCACACAGGAAAGTTACACTGAAAAGCAACCAACTAATTTAAATCACATCTTAATTTCAAAATTAAGGTATGATAAATAATTTAGTCAAAAAGTTGTTTGATTTGTAGGAAGATAAAGTAATCTGTTGCTTTAAAAGACAGTTTTCCTTTTGTGTATCAGGTGTGTACAAAAAGAATAGATGGGAGTGGAGACAAGATGGCTGACTGAAGCCAGCTTTCCATAGAAGCTCCTGTCCAGAAGGAGAGTTAAAGGACAAAAATTCAGCAAGTAACCTTGTGGATTTGAGCTGCACTAAGAGAGAAGGTTGAAGAACGCACGTCAACCCCACTGAGGCAAGCTGCGACCACAAGGACACAAACAAAAGGTACAAAATCCATCACTAAGAGGACAGGAGTCCCCTCCCCCATGAGAACGGCTCAGAGTGCCCCACAAACAATCGGGCAGAGTTCAAAGGTCCTCCCACTAGACTCCATGGGAGAGACCCTCTAAAAACTGGACCTACCTCCCCTACTAGGGTGCCACAACGTCTTCCTGCCAGGCATAAAACTATATAAACTGTATATAGTCTCTACCTGGAATTCTGAGCTCCTAGCGCTCCCCTTCACTCACGCTGAGGTCTGGAGGCCAGTCCCCCAGGAGTTCAGAGTCTTGGGTGATTTCTTGAGGGGTGTGAACGGGGCCTCGACTGCAGCTGGTCGGTGCCAGCTCCGGGGCACAGGAGTGATGAGAGGACGGTCAGCGGAGAGGGGACAGCACGGGAGTGGCAGTTCCCTGAGGCACACTGCCACAGCCATCTTTTGGTGACAATATGGCCAGGCATAAAACTGTGTAAAACTGTGTGTGTTCTCTGCCCGCAACCCCAGGCTCCCAGCGCTCCCCATGCTCCCCTCTGCTCTCACTCCAAGGTCTGGAGGCCTGTCCCCCAGGAGTCCAGACTCTTGGGCGATTGCTCCAGGGGTGTAGAGAGTGCCAGGCTGCAGCTGGTCGGTGCAGACTCTGGGGTATGGGAGCCGAGAGAGGACGGTTGGCCGGAAGGGAGCTGCACTGGAGCAGCAGTTGCCTGAGGCATAAACCAGCAGCCCTCTTTTGCTAGCAATACGGCTCACTACCAAATATTCTGAAGCAACACCCCCTGTCTCCCTGGGCAACCAGAGACTCTGAGAACAGGATTTGGCTGAGGCAACTCCAACTTGCAAACCGAGGAAATTCCCAGGGCGGGGCTGACCCAGAGGTCCGCTTTACTGAACCTAAGACGCACCTGGCCCGCAGGGGATCGTCAGCCTGTAGACAATACAAGAGCAAAGACAAACTGATTTGGAACTCAATTCAGCTTTTCTTCTGCAGGGGAACCGCAAAGTTGTTCTGTTCTGTTCTGTCAGTAATATTAATCAGGGGCGAGACTGGACCTGAGTGAAAACCCCCCAACCTTCATCAAGAGCCCGAGGTTGTCAGGCCTCACCTCCTCCTGCTAGAGAAAGGCAGAGAGCAGCAGCCTGGCAGACTTCCTTGTGACTCAGGCAGGTACAAACTACTGGAGTACCGATTCACTACAGGCAACTGGGTCAGCCAACTGCAGGGCTATCAGTGACTGGGTGTAACAGTGGTGCAAGGTGGGGAAGGAGGCCGTAATCTTCCCAGACTGATATATTGGCTGGGTGGCTCCTCCTGACTCCTCACAGCACTTGAGCAAGCCACACCAGAGTATTCACCAGACCCCTATGATCCAGTTCCCAGAGACCTCTTAAACTCTCTGATCCGAGACAGGTGCAGACTGAGATAATTGATTTGGACCTTTCAAACTGAACCAATCGCCTGAGGACAAATCAGGTGGTGCCCTGGGTGCACGGTGGTAGCAAGATTTGATTTTTCTTTTCCAATTGTTTGGGGTGGGGGTGGGGTGACTTAATTGCTGATATTTCTCCACAGCTGAGACTTCAATCCAGAGTATCTGTTTCACTAGGGTGGAACAGAAACCAGCTGAAAACAAGACAGAACCACTTAGCCCCACCACACCAGACAGGGCCCCAGTTTCTCAGGCCACAACATTGTACAGGCCCTAGACAAATCCCCAGGGGAAAAAATCAAAGGGAGTACAACAACCATGGGGTGGAATCAGTGGAAAACTCTGATAACATGAATAACCAGAATAGATCAACCCCCTCAAGGAGAGATATGGCAGATGTAATTGAAGATCCCATTCATAAACAACTGGCTGAGATGTCAGAAATCGAATTCAGAATTTGGATTGCAGACAAGATTAACAAAGTGGAATTAGGAATTCGAGGAGAAATTCAAAAGTTGTCTCAAGAATTTAATGAATTTAAAGACAAAACCACCAAAGACTTAGACACACTGAAGCAAGAATTTGCAGCCCTCAAAGATATGAAAAATACAGTAGAATCCCTCAGCAACAGAATGGAGCAAGCAGAAGAAAGGATTTCTGACATTGAAGATAAAGCCTTTGAACGCTCCCAAACTCTCAAAGACGAAGAGAAATGGAGAGCAAAAATGGATCATTCTCTCCGATAGCTCTGGGATAATTCAAAGAAGGCGAATATCCGAATCATTGGAGTTCCAGAAACAGATGAGGTGGCCTCGCTGGGCACAGAGGCCCTTCTGCATGAAATTATGAAAGAGAATTTTCCAGACATGCCTAGAGATTCTGAAATTCAGATAGTGGACAGCTTCAGAACTCCAGCACGACTCAACCCCAATAAGACACCCCCCAGGCATATCATAATTAACTTCACTAAACTTAATATGAAAGAGAAAATTCTCAAAGCTGCCAGGAGAAAAAAAACCATTACCTTCAAAGGGAAGAATATTAGAATGACTGCAGATCTCTCTGCTGAAACTTTTCAAGCCAGATGAGGGTGGTCACTGACTTTTAATCTCCTAAAGCAAAATAACTTTCAACCCCGGATCTTGTATCCAGCTAAACTGAATTTCATTTATGATGGAGAAATTAAATACTTTAATGACATTCATATGTTGAAGAAATTTGCCATAACAAAATCAGCTCTTCAGGATATTCTCAGACCTATCCGCCATAATGACCACCCCAATCCTATACCACAAAAGTAAACTCACTCAGAAACTTCGGATCAAACTCCAATTTCCACACTGGCAAAAGGATTAAAAATGCCCACTAGACTTCTGAAAAACTCGATACCCAAAACTTCACCAGACTTATCAATATTCTCCATTAATGTGAACGGCTTAAACTGTCCTCTAAAGAGGCATAGGTCAGCTGACTGGATACAAAAACTCAGGCCAGATATTTGTTGCATACAAGAGTCACATCTTAACTTAAAAGACAAATACAGACTCAGGGTGAAAGGATGGTCATCCATATTTCAGGCAAATGGTAATCAGAAAAAAGCAGGTGTTGCGATTTTATTTGCAGATACAATAGGCTTTAAACCAATAAAGCCTAAAGTAAGGAAGGACAAGAATGGTCACTTCATATTTGTTAAGGGTAATTCTCAATATGATGAGATCTCAATTATTAATATCTATGCACCCAACCAGAATGCACCTCAATTTATAAGAGAAACTCTAACAGACATGAGCAACTTGATTTCCTCCAGCTCCATAATAGTCGGAGATTTCAACACTCCTTTGGCAGTGTTGGATCGATCCTCTAACAAGAAGTTGAGCAAAGAAATCTTAGATTTAAACCTAACCATCCAACATTTGGATTTAGCAGACATCTACAGAACATTTCATCCCAACAAAACTGAATACACATTCTTCTCATCAGCCCATGGAACTTACTCCAAAATTGATCACATCTTAGGTCAGAAGGCTAATTGCAGTAAATTTAAAGGAATAGAAATTATTCCATGCATCTTCTTGGACCACCATGGAATAAAACGAGCTGAGTAACAACAGGAATCTGCATACTCATACAAAAACATGGAAGTTAAATAACCTTATGCTGAATGATAGCTGGGTCAGAGATGAGATTAAGAAAGAAATCGCCAATTTTTTGGAACAAAACAACAACGAAGACACGAACTATCAGAACCTCGGGGACACCGCAAAGGCAGTTCTAAGAGGGAAATTTATAGCACTGCAAGCCTTCCTCAAGAAAACAGAAAGAAACGAAGTTAACAACTTAATGGGACATCTCAACCAACTGGAAAAGGAAGAACATTCCAAACCCAAACCCGGTAGAAGAAAAGAAATAACCAAAATTAGAGCAGAATTAAATGAAATTGAAAACAAAAGAAAAATACAACAGATCAATAAATCAAAAAGCTGGTTTTTCAAAAAGGTCAATAAAATAAACCCTTGATAACCTAATCAGGAAAAAAAAGAGTAAAATGTCTAATCTCAATCAGAAACAACAAAGATGAAATAACAACAGACTCCTCAGAAATCCAAAAAATCCTTAATGAATATTACAAGAAACTTTATTCTCAGAAATATGAAAATCTGAAGGAAATTGACTGATACTTAGAAGCACATCGCCTTCCAAGACTTAGCCAGAATCAAGTGGAAATGTTGAACAGGCCCATATCAAGTTCGGAAATAGCATCAACCATACAAAACCTCCCTAAAAAGAAAAGCCTGGGACCAGATGGTTTCACATCAGAATTCTACCAAACCTTTAAAGAGGAATTAGTACCTATATTATTCAACTTGTTCCAAAAGGTAGTAAAAGAAGGAAGACTACCCAAAACATTCTATGAAGCAAACATCACCCTGATCCCCAAACCAGGAAAAGACCCAACGAGAAAAGAAAATTATAGACCAATATCACTAATGAATATAGATGCAAAAATATTCAACAAGATCCTAACAAACAGAATCCAGCAACACATCAAACAAATTATACATCATGACCAAGTCGGTTTTATCCCAGGGTCTCAAGGCTGGTTCAATATCCATAAATCTATAAATGTAATCCAGCACATAAATTAAAAAACAAAGACCATATGATTCTCTCAATTGATGCAGAAAAAGCTTTTGATAATATCCAGCATCCCTTCGTGATCAGAACACTTACGAAAATCGGTATAGAAGGGACATTTCTTAGACTGATAGAGACCATCTACAGCAAACCCACAGACAATATCATATTGAATGGAGTTAAATTGGAATTATTTCCACTCAGATCAGGAACCAGATAAGGCTGCCCATTGTCTCCATTGCTTTTTAACATTGTAATAGAAGTTTTAGCCCCTGCAATTAGGGAAGAAAAGGAGATCAAGGGTATCCATATAGGGTCAGAAAAGATCAAACTTTCATTGTCTGCGGATGATATAATAGTATATCTGGAAAACATCAGGGACTCTACTACAAAACTCTTAGAAGTGATCAAGGAATACAGCAGCATCTCAGGTTACAAAATCAACATTCATAAATCGGTAGCCTTTACATACACCAACAACAGTCAAGTTGAAAAAGCAGTTAAGGACTCTATCCCATTCACAGTAGTACCAAAGAAGATGAAATATTTGGGAATTTATCTATCAAAGGACATGAAAGATCTCTATAAAGAGAACTATGAAACTCTAAGAAAAGAAATAGCTGAAAATATTAACAAATGGAAAAACATACCATGCTCATGGCTGGGAAGAATCAACATTGTTAAAATGTCTGTACTACCCAAAGCAATATATAATTTCAATGCAATCCCTAATAAAGCTCCATTGTCATACTTTAAAGATCTTTAAAAAACAATACTTCATTTTATATGGAATCAGAAAAAACCTCGAATAGCCAAGACATTACTCAGAAATAAAAACAAAGCAGGAGGAATCACGCTACCAGACCTGAGACTGTACTATAAATCGATAGTGATCAAAACAGCATGGTATTGGCACAAAAATAGAGAAGTAGATGTCTGGAAAAGAGAACCAAGAGATGAATCCAGCTACTTACTGTTATTTAATCTTTGACAAGCCAATTAAAAACATTCAGTGGGGAAAAGATTCCCTATTTAACAAATGGTGCTGGGTGAACTGGCTGGCAACCTGTAGAAGACTGAAACTGGACCCACACCGTTCACCATTAACTAAGATAGACTCTCACTGGATAAAAGATTTAAACTTAAGACATGAAACTATAAAAATACTAGAGGAGAGTGCAGGGAAAACCCTTGAAAAAATCGGTCTGGGCGAGTATTTTATGAGGAGGATCCCCCGGGCAATTGAAGCAGCTTCAAAAATACACTACTGGGACTTGATCAAACTTAAAAAGCTTCTGCACAGCCAAGAACATAGTATAGTAAGCATACAGCCCTCAGAATGGGAGAAGATATTTGCAGGTTATGTCTCCGACACACGTTTAATAACCAGAATCCACAGAGAACTCAAACACACTAGCAAGAATAGAACAAGGCATCCCATCGCAGGCTGGGCAAAGGATTTGAAGAGAAACTTCTCTGAAGAAGACAGGCGCGTGGCCTTCAGACATATGAAAAAATGCTCATCTTTAATCATCAGAGAAATGCAAATCAAAACTACTTTGAGATACCATCTAACTCCAGTGAGACTAGCCTATATCACAAAATCCCAAGACCAGAGATGTTGGTGTGGATCTGGAGAAAAGGGAACACTTCTACACTGCTGGTGGGAATGCAAATTAATACATTCCTTTTGGAAAGAGATATGGAGAACACTTAGAGATCTAAAAATAGATCTGCCATTCAATCCTGTAATCCCTCTACTGGGCATATACCCAGAAGACCAAAAATCACATCATAACAAAGATATTTGTACCAGAATGTTTATTGCAGCCCAATTCATAATTGCTAAGTCATGGAAGAAGCCCAAGTGCCCATGGATCGAATGGATTAATAAATTGTGGTATATGTACACCATGGAATATCATGCAGCCTTAAAAAAAGATGGAGACTTTACCTCTTTCATGTTTACATGGATGGAGCTGGAACATATTCTTCTTAGTAAAGTATCTCAAGAATGGAAGAAAAAGTACCCAATGTACTCAGCCCTACTACGAAACTAATTTAGGGTTTTCACATGAAAGCTATAACCCAGTTACAACCTAAGAATAGGGGGAAGGAGGAAAGGGAGGGGAGGTTGGGGAGAGGCGGGTAGAGGGAAGGGGATTGGTGGGATTACACCAGTGGTGCATTTTACAAGGACATATGTGAAACTTGGTAAACAGTCTATGAAGCTAGTGAATGATGCTCCATAATCATATCAATGTACACAGCTATGATTTAATTAAAAAAAAAGAATAGATAAATCAAAAACTTGAAATTCTTGAAATCAAATGAGATAGGCAGCAATTGTAATGCCACTGCTGTTAGTTTTTAAACAAGAAAACCGAAATAACTCGGTGAAATATTAAAAGTTGAATAAATAGGCCACTAAAGGGTAAAGAAGATATTTTCGTAAAATAATTTTTCACCATTCACTCCCTAGTTAATATTGATCAAAATATACCATTGAATGTTAGCCTCTTGAACATGCAATATGATTAGATTCATTCACCCATTCTTTGTTCTAAGAGTATGTAGGATTGAATTTATATTATATAATCTCATATATGATAGGATATATATAATGCTATAGTCAAAATCTGTAGGAACCAAATGTTAAAGTGTATTTTTGTCTGTGGACATGCATTTTTGGAATAAAGTAGCAAGTCCTCTTTTTAGTAGATACCTCCTGTCTGCTGCTGAAGTACATCAGTTAAATCCCCTTTCTGTGTTTCCAACTGTGCAGATGTGGATCTGCACGGTTACAGTGATTGCTTTCCCATCACATTAGAATATGATCCACTGCACAGGCAAACCCTGTCATTCACAATAATTTACTAAGTAGTTTATGCTTCCTAATCTCAAATTTCACTGTAAAACCATGCAGATCTGCCACCTTCTAATTAACGGGATTATTATTCTCAATCTTGCCTTCTTCCTTGAAGTTTTCTCAAGTTGCTCCTTCATAGTAGAGATTCCAGATATGCCCAGAGGAACACTAAGCAGCATGAGGAATGATTACAAGAACATTTTGGACTTCACCAGCACCTTCTCCAAGGCCCTTTAGGCTTTCCTAACAGTCTCGCCCAAGGCCTTTCCAATGTCAACTGGGAATTTATCCCAAAGACATTGCCACAGAATTTATTTTTTTGTTTCAGGGGAAACCCACTTTCATTTACTAAATTCTATCCCAGATCTTATTCTTGCATAAAACATGACCTCCAAATTTAAAACAGCAAAAATCATTTTATTGTCTGTGAGCTAGGAATTCATAAAGGACTCAGCTGAAGAGTTCTGACTTGAGTTCTCTTATGAACTTGTAAACAGACCTTCTAGAGTTGGAACAGTGAAAAAGCCCCTGGGTTTAGTCTGGGTTCAATGGCTTGAGAACCAGAGGAGCAGATAATGTAACTCTCAATCTGAGGCTGAAGACCTGAGATTCAGAGTCACCTCTGGTGTCAATCCCAGAATCCAAAGGCCCTAGAAACAGAAGCTCCATGTCCAAGGGGAGAAGATGGATGTCCTAGCTCAGGGAAAGAACAAATTTACTCTTTCTCCACTTTCTTTTTTTTTTGGGGGGGGGGGTTTGTTTATTTTTTGATACAGAGTCTCACTCTGTTGCCCCAAGCTAGTGTGCCTTGGTGTCATAGCTCACAGCAATCTCAAACTCCTCTTGCCTCATTGTCCCTTAGTAGCTGGGACTACAGGCACCCGCCACATTACCCACTAGTTTTTTCTACTTTTTTTTAGTAGAGATGGAGTCTTGCTCTTCCACAGGCTGGTCTAGAACTTCTGAGCTCAAGCATTCCCTGGCCTGGGCCTCCCAGAGTGCTGGGATCATAGGCATCAGCCACGGTACCTGGCGTCTCCACATTTTTGTTCTATAGCAGCCCTCAACAGATGCACACAGCTTAAAGAAAGATCTGTGCTTGGTCTGCTAATTCAAATACTAATCTCCTCTGAAACTCCCTCATATAACTGGTCATCCCCTTGGCTCGCACAAGTTGACACCTGAAATTAAACCTCATAGCAGGCATGTCTCTCTTCGTGCAGTATCAGAGCTTCTTGCTGTTGTCTCTGCTTATGAACTAGTTTGAGCTTCCTCACAGTATGGCAGCTTCAGGACAGTTGGGACTATTTATGTGGTGGCTCAGGGCTTCAGAACTAACATTCCTTCTAATGAATAATATGGAAGTTGTATTGTCTTTGTTGTTAAAGTTGCCTCAGAATTCATGTGTTTTCATGTCTCCTGCCTTTGTTTCCATGCGAGTGAATTATAAATATGCTCAGATTGAAGAAGAGAGGAATGGAACTCTAGTTCCAGAGAAATTTCTAGAAATCTATACTGGGTGAGAGATATTCTTGTAATCAATTTTAGAAAGTAAAATGTAACATAGGGTCAGAATGTGGAGGGCCTCTTTTGCTGGGCCAACATGTTCAACAATTGTTTAATATAGACGAGTCCTTAATATTCCAGTGTTAAGATTATTTGAGAGGCATATTACATGTAATTTACTAAAATAATGGTTGAGACTATCAAAACTGAAATAAAACTACTTAAAAATAATAGAGACTTCATATAAAGTTATTGCCATTATAATACAACATTCAGTCACTTACATATTTAGAAAGAAAGGGGTGGGAATATAGCTAGCTAATAAACAGTTTTACACATTATAAAGCCAATTTTGCCTACAGTAAAACTCGGTGGGATATATTTAAGAAGGATATTGCCTTCACAGGTTTTAAAGTGAGAGAATATTGAAAACTGCTATTGTAGGCTCAGCACCATAACGCAGTGAGTAGGGCATCAGCCGCATACACAGAGGCTGGCATGTTCCAGCCTGGCCCCAGCCTGCCAAACAACTATGACAACTGCAACAAAAAATAGCCAGGCATTGTTGTGGGCGCCTATAGTTCCAGCTACTCAAGCTGAGGCAAGAAAATCGCTTAAGCCCAAGAGTTTGAGGTTGCTATGAGCTGTGATGCCACAGCACTCTACCAAGGGCAACATAGTAAAACTTTGTCTCAAAAAACAAAACAAAAAAAAAAAAATTGCTATTGTAGCTAAAGAGGAGCCCTTGAAACTTGAATGTCAGTATCAATTCCTGTTTTTCAACTTTAACCATGACATTGTTGAGGCTATATATAATTTTTATTCATCCTTTGGCCATTATTACTACCTAGAGACACTATTCCACACCTTTTTGTTTTCCTCAACCCTAATTTACCCTTACCGGTGTCATTATTTCAGCAGATGATTTCAGACCATTCTTTCTTCTCTACCACTTAACCGTATCACCATTAACCACTTACCCCACTATATACTTCAGAGTTTTTCTTACCAAACTTCTCCAACATCTCACCTCCTGACAATCTGTTCTTAAGTTTTATACATTCTACATCAAAATGCCTCTTTGATCCTTATTGCTCTGGTTTAATCTTTCAATGTCCTTTCTTTGACATCTAACTTGTCTTACATCTAGTCTCTGTTCTTCGATCAATCTTCCATTCTGCTTCCTCGATTTTTGTTTCTAATCATGAAGTAGCTAAAGGCTTCTGTATACATGACACCAGTAAGACTTAAAAGCCCTTACTTCATCTTAAACCTCTCAATCTGTGAAATTTAGCAGTTCAATTATGAGCACAAACGATCTCTAGGAGCAGATTCTGTTCTATAGCTTAAAGACAGAAGTTGTTGTGGGAATTGAAATCACTATATTACATCTTCTTCAAAAATAACTATATTGGCCAGGTGCAGTGGCTCCTGTCTATAATGCTACCACTCTGAGAGGCCAAGGCGGGAGGATTACTTGAGCTCAGCAGTTTGGAATCAGCCTAAGCAAGAGCAAGACCCCCATCTCCACAAAAAATAGAAAATATTAGTCATGCATAATAGCTCTCACCAGTAGTCCCAGCTACCTGGGAAGCTAAGGTAGGAGGATCACTTGAGCCCAGAAGTGTGACATAGCAGTGACCTATGATAATACCACTGCACTCTATCTGGGTTAACAGAGTAATACCCTCTCCCCCCCCCACAAAAAAAATCATCTTAAATGTAGTAGAAGTCACAGAGGAACTAAATATGTCTATAATAAAGCACAGGAACCTGAACCCCAGGTTGGTAATGTCTAAAATTTCCCCTACTATCAATCAGCTCTATCCATTTTTTTAGAAAGATCCTTTAAAGAAAATTTATGTTCAAATATTTCATGCCCAGCTTTCCTATCTTTAATACTCTATCATAATCTTTGCTAATATTTGAATTCATATATACAAAGATTATCTCTGTGAGATGACACAATAAATAAAACTTAAAATATTATCATGATATTTTACCCTGAATCAGGGATCTGAGAGTGTTAAAAATATTCTAACACTTAGGAATTAACCCAGCATGTGCACCCTCAAAATATACTTTTCACTATCTGAGCCTTCCAGGCTAATTTCTTATTCTTTTCCTCATCACAAAAAAGCTATTTCTATGCTCTGACCACAGTGGAATTCCACCATTTCCCAAACACTTAAGAGAAGTTTTTCATCCCTCTATCTTTGCTTACACTACTCTCTCTTAGAATATACTTCTGCCCCAGCTATAACTAACATCATCCACTTTAACCTAATAGCTACACTATGGAGTATGGGCTAATGGGGCAGACATAGTTAATTTTACCTTTATGGAGATACGAGGATATTTTAGGCATCTACCAGTATGAAATTTAACCTAGATCACAGGAAATATTAAATACAATGTCCAGAGACCACCCTTGAGATATTTTGAACCTCTGGTGAAAATATCCTAGTTCTGGGGAGGATAAGAAATTAGCATGTACAACAATCCACGTTCTCTAAGACCAACCAATAATTCAGAGTTAGCAACTATTACAACCAGGGATTGCTGAGGTTCCCTGCCCATACTTTGGTAGAAAAAAACAAGTGATTTCTGAAGCTAAAAATGACAAAAGAGTGAATGCATCAATTCATTGGGGATAAAGCATGTCAACTTTGAAATGAAACTAAAAGGAGAAACAAATTTTCACACACATATGAGCCACATACCATAATATATAATGTGTGAAATAAAGTATCTAATTTATCATATATAACTAAAATTATGGTTTCATATTACATATAATTTATATATAACTTACATAAAATATATGATAGAAGCACATAATTAATACCACTGTTTTAATAAGCCACAGTTTATCATTGAAGCTGCTGAAACTCAATGGCTCAGGATTCGCAACATGCCCAACATTGAACATCTTAGTAAGTGGTAGAGCCTGCACTGAAGTCAGACCTTCTGACACCAGATTTTAAGTAATTCCTCCGTCATGCTACACTGTCTCCAACACACAATATATACCTATGAATTGGGCAATAAAACTGGACCAATGTGGATCCATTTTTAACAGTCGACAAAGTACGATAGACAGTTGCAAGAATTCAGCTGGAAAGGCAGAAATGACCCTGCATTACATGACACCATGATTAAAGCACAGGACTGATCACTGGCTGGGGAAATGCACAAGGCCAAGATCATTGGTTTTCCCAGTTTCTCATCCACAACCAAGTAAAATATAACAGTGGGTACCGGTGAACAGATAGATGCTTTTTGAAAGGAAAAGCAGCCATTGAAGTAAATAGCTTCCACTGTGTGGAGGTTATGGCTAATGTACAGAACAGTAGAGTTTTAAAGTAAAACATTTAGCTTGACACCTATACTATCAACTTGATCAAAAAGGAGGCTTGGAAGGCAACCATCAGTAGAGAGATAAAGATACGCTTTTCTGCTGCTTCCTAAAGAAAACCTCAGACTCTTCCTTTCTTTCTCTGCAATGCCCTGTCATTCTCTTGTTCCTTTTCTCTCCCCACATCATCCCCCTCTCACTCCCTGCTCTCTACGCCTTTCCCTCTCTTTTTATCATCTCTCTCTCCCCACTCTAATATAAAATAAACTTGTACTTTTATATTCAAAAAAAGGGAAAATATCAGATATTACTGTAGCGTATAAAGTAAAATTTAAAACAGCACAAAAGCTGAAATTGTTCTGTGAATCCTGCCTGATTTTAATCCTATTCTTGTTAGGATGGTTTTGCCTTTATGCACACTTTAGCAGACAACATAACAAGAATCTCAGAGTGATTTAAGGAAAAAAAAAGAATATTCTAACTGGGTTTAACCCATCCTATAAGTCATGATAATCATAATTAAACTTCCAGTACATACAACTAATTTATATGTAATAATAAAAATAAAAGAATGAAGGTAAGATAAAGACAACATACTCAGAATTCTGGGTACATTAATAACACAGGATTGAATACATAGCATAGCAAAATATATAAAGAAGAGAATAATTTTGGTGAATGTCAAAGCTGTTAAAAGTATTCCTAGACTGTGAAAACAGAAATGTCATTTAAGTTTGGGAATGCTTATTGAGGTTTTCTTAAATAGAGAGCCAAACCTTTCCTTAACAATGGCTAGAAACAAACTAAAATGAAGAACTGTAATATTTACTTTCCCAAACTCTTTTTTATGAGGAAAATTACATTGTTCTGGTCATTTGCATAGCAGCACTTAAAGTTTTACCTACAAGAAAAAATTTTACCCTATCAGAGATGCTCTAAAATATATACCTCAGGGCTGCCAAGTGTGATCCTTGAATTCTCTGCTGAAGAAGACCATGGGAAAAACTATCAAAGCAGCAAGTGACACATTTGGGGAAACCATGCCTTCTCCAGGAAGGCAGAAGGGTATGCCTCTGCCGTGTCTATGAAATGAGCCCCATGATAAATAATGACCCTGGAAGAGACTTTCCTGCCTCCAGTAGGCTGCTAAAACTATTTACACTTAGTTTTATAACGAAGAGGCAGGGTGGCATCTGTGGCTCAAAGGAGTAGGGTGCTGGGCCCATATACCAAGGTGGTGATTTCAAACCTGGCCCTAGCCAAAAAAAAGAGAGAGAGAGAGAGAGAGAGAGAGTCAAAGAATGTGGACGATAATGAGTCTAAGCTTATAAATGTGTATTTTAATGTATACCTGTCATGCAGGTTGTGGCTAAATGGAACTTCTGTCCTTCACGCCACCTGCCATTTCTCAGAATACTCCATTTACTTTTGTGGTCAGAACAAAAACTCTTCAAAATGGCGATATAAATGTAGACAGCCACTCACTTGCTATATAGATGGAATTAACGACTACATTGGGACCCAAGTGGAAGTTGGTTCGTTAAAATGGTATCTAACAAACCATCTTCTATAAAATCAAAATGTCCTGCTACCATAGCAAAATGGTATTACAAAAGTACAAAAATGTGTACTTTCTTTCTTTGATAGTCCTCTTTCTTGAAGTCAGCCCTCCCTTTAAATTACCTCTTTGATGGTTATTGCCACAACTTTGGAGCATTATGTGGCAAAGCAGAATAATGTAGTGCTTAGTTAGGAGGGTGAACACTAAGATAATGATACATTGGTTCACATCAGGGCTAAAGCATTCCACTTTCTAACTGCAATATTGGCTAATACTTCTCTCGGTTCCTTCTTGTCCTATTATTTTTGTTTCAATCTACAAAAGGGGGAAAATATTATCTGTCTTTTAGGGTTGATTTAATGATCAGTTTTTTCTTTTTTTAATCCACATGGAATGCTTAGCATCTTATCTTAAATAAATGTTTGATAAAGATTCATTATTTTTATTACTCTTATTCGCAAAATATATATATACATGGCCTAAAATCCATCATCATCACCAAATAGTAACAAAATGTCCACCATGTGCTAATCATCTATCAGACTCAGGGTCTACTCAGACACGTCTACATGGAAAAAATTAAAATCTGCATTTAGAGGTGTTTGGAGCATGGTATGTGTGCCACCTGCCCAGTGTCTGCCCAGAGAAACAAAAACAAGAAAGATTTTGAAAAGTATCAGCTGCTCATTACTATGCATGAAAATAGACATTAGATAATCACCTACTTTGAAGAAAAGACTTATGCCTACAGTAAGACATCAGTTGATTAAGACATCCCATAAGTCTTGTTTTCCCTACTTGTTGGTTTTCCTGTCCGCAAAGCACACACACACTCCTCCTCCATAGGATGTGAACTATGACCTAACCCACAGAATTTTAATGTTTACTGCTTTTCTTGAGTTGATATTTGAGTTGTCTGAAAAAAATATTTAAAGCTCCTTAATCTTAGAATGGGTACAGGCAAAACTTACTAAATGCAGAATACAAATGCCTACATACAGTAACTAAAAAAATACCATGAAGGCTACATTGAACAGTTTGATGAGAATATTTCAGATTGTATATGAAACCAGCACATTGTACCCCTTGATTGCACTAATGTACACAGCTATGATTTAACAATAAAAATAAATTAATTAATAAAAAATAAAAATAAAATGATGTTGACAAGCCTGCTAGTCTAAGGACTTCAGGGGTTACTGAGCTACCATTTTTTCTCCCTGTCTTTCTCTTCCTGCCATCCATACTGAGTGCCTGTCAACGCCTGACCTGAAAATCATAATTACCACCCAGTGACTTGGTATTGTATGAATACAACCACAATATATTTCATCATCCGATTTTATTTTGGTGGAAATCAGTTGAAATAATCTGGTTTCTCTCTCTCTTTCTCTTTCTACACCCTTCCCTCCTCTCCCTCTCCCTCTCTCTCTCCAGGTGATTATGGACTTCATTTCTCTGACCAGAGAAAAATAAATCCAGCCACCAACACTCAAAATCATCACTTACTTTTTACTTTCATATAATTATATGGAGAAAGAACACACATTCACAAGAAAGAACATTAGGATTAATAGAAATATGATGAAAATTAAAAGTGAGAATTAAGGCAATAAATCCTGCACAGATTTCAAGAACTCCAGTATCTCAAGCAATGTGTAAAAGAGAAAAAATATCTAATGTCAGGACGTAAACACAACCTCTTCTTAGCTTGTTTGGTCACCAAGTTCATTGACACTCCCTGAATTAGTATGAATCAAGAAAAGCCATATGTTTTCTGGCATTTAAAGCCATAAAAAATGGTACACCCATCTATCTGTGCATTAATGCAAGCTGATACATGCTTGCAGCAAATTAGTGTTATAAAGCGGTGTACCCAAAGGAGGCCTTCCAATACTGTGACGCTCACTTCGACTCTGACATCTTTTATAAATAAAACATGGTTTTCTATGCTTTTTGTAAAGTAACAACATTCTTTCCTTTAGGGTTAAGATAAAGAAGCTTTCAGAATCAAAAATATGTAAATTTACTGAATAAAAAAAAATAGTATATCTTGGCTACTTCTTTTTCTCCTAAAATATTCTCTTATACCTAGTTCTGCGTTCTGCATTCTGCCATTCCTCAAAAGGAAAAATCCTTCTTTCCCAAAAAGCAGTTTGACATTAATGTTTGTATCTTTTCATCGTATCTTTTCATCTCCCTTAAGGAGCCAGAACTGTTTACAGGCATCTCATTTAAGGAGCATTCTGACGCCATGTGGAAGGAATTAAGGATGAAGGAAATTGATCTGACCTAATTTTATGTAACATAAGCCAAGTGGTTTATTATAAACTAATTCCCTCAACTGTGAGTTGTTGCCCACTAAAGGAAGTTTCATATAAATGATTACATGAATGGGGAGATGTGAAAATCTGGCAGGCACAGCTACCACAATATTAATTTTCTTTCTCTATAAACGGTATTTCATAGTCCTCTGACCAGATGAAAATTACAAAAACAGCCCTCTACGTAGGTGATGAAGTTAACTATCCACATCTAAAGATTTGAGGGAGGATAAGAAGCCAAACTTTAAAAGATTTCAGCCACAGAAACTGTCTTCAGATGATCTTCAATCATCTACCCTACAGATTGAAATCTCTTTCACCATAAACATTGAGCCATCTCCAAAATATGTGTTAAATTGTACAAGAGATGAAAAAACTAAAGGTAGTCCCAAAGATGCAGTTTCTATAGTTCTCATCATGGATCAATGAGTTGTCACCCTGAATTCTTTACGAGGTGCATGTACCTATTTATTCCAGTAGCAAATTATGGAAACAGAGTAGTCAGGAGTCCTGAGTAAATGGGAGAAGCTCAAGACTTTGGGTTAAACCAGAGCTATTTCTGAAGGGAGCCATAGCTAGAGCCATCCAAGAGAAGTAACTACGGAAAGTAAGAGGAAACTTAGAAAGTAAATGTTTAATACCTTTTATAACAATTTGATATAGCCAGAAAATGTTTACTATATGTTACAAAGGTATCCATCCTCAAGAAAAATGTAAACATAAACTAATCATGAAGATGATGATGATTATGATGATATCCAAAATTGTGCCCAGGTCTTCACCAAATTATTTTTACAATGTTAAATATTAACATGTATTTAGGATTAGACACTTTTATTATTCCCTTTTTGTAAATGTGGAAACTAAAGAGTTGCTTCAAAGAGTTGCTTTGCCCAAAATCACTCGTGCAGGAAAATAGAGTACAGATTAAAATCTAGATCTTCTGACAGAAAACAAGAAAATCTCACAGGTCAGAAATTAGCCAGTGTGTAATTAAGCCCCTCATTCCCATAAAAGTTATATTCATAAATGAATTCTAGTTATGTTCTTTAATGCAATCTAATGTAGCAATATAAGTAAGGTCCAGTTGAGCCTGGCCAATAATCTTCCTTCTCAAAATGTAACCCACAGATTAACAACACAGACATCTCTTGGAAGCTGGTTAGACATACAACGTCTCAGGCCTTATCCCCATCCTCCTGAGATGTACTCTAAATCTTAAAAAGCACTGACCTATAACCCTGATAGTACCTCATCATCAACCTGTTGCTCATTCCCAAACTTCAGTTTACCAGTTCTCCCACTTACTTCGAAGACTTATACAGGTCTGAATTTGGTGAACTAGCACAAGGAGATTTAATTTGTTCATGTGTAAATGAAGAAAATAACTCATTCTTTCAAGGGTAAGAGTTGATATGAGAATTGGGAGAACTTGTGTACACATTTGATGATACACATAGCAGGTGCCCCATAATTATTCACTCCCTCACTTCCTCTTTAGCCCTTACAAACTCATTAATCACCATCCTCACTAGCTTGTATATAACAGATGTCAGCTCAGTCCTCATCTCTGTCTTTTCCTCATCCTGATTCTAGTCCTCACCTGCTGATACTTCCCACCTCCTTTCCCACCCTTAGATGGAGATCCCTTGGTGGCTCAGTATGCTCTGCCTTCACACCCCTCTTCAGATGGCATCCCAGAGCCACAGACTCAGGGCACACATGCAGAGGTGTGGCATGTGGATTGTCCAGCAAAGCTGTGTTCATTTACATGCATTCGGATTCGTTTGCATGACTCCTGATAGAATATGCGCTCTCCAGACATCCACAGAACTTTAATCACCTTGTGTCAGACACTGGTCACAGTTACAGAAGTATGTTTCCTATCACGTTCCTGGAAGCATTTGAACTTGCGAGTTATCATATCTCAACTCCTTTAGCTTGTATCCTTACTTACTATTGAAGAATAAAGGGGCAAATAATTTAACCCCCTATCTAATTACAGACGTCACTCCCTTTGCTGAGACACCGGCTTGCCCCACTCTTGACTTTTTTGGTATCTGGTCCTCTGCTGCCCCCTAAGGGCCTCTGCTCACTGTGCCCATTGGCCTTGATTTATAGCTATTTAAGACCATTAAGAATCCTTGTTTTGACCTGCTAGTGCAGTTATATGGAGTGTATACACATATAATTGCAAAGTTTCACATTGGAAATGATGACATTGAAACAAAATGTACTCCTCACCTATAAATGTTTCTTTCATGAGGTCCTTTCCATGGCACTAATCCCACTTTCTTGAACATACATCATTACTTGTCTATTTATAGACCTACTAAACTCACAGCACTGTCAGAGCCACACTATACAGCCTTGGGAGTGAAAGAAGTCCTCTGAGAGGAAAGGATTCCTACTCGGACTCACAAAATGTGAGTACAAAGTAACTTGACTAAGGACATGCAACTAAAAAACTTAGAGTAATTGAAGAAATTATTAAAGTTCAACATGACTAAAGAGTTGAACATTTCAGGTTATTCTGAAGGAAGAATATGGAAAAATAGGAAACTGCAACTTTAAATTAGATCCATATCATTAGGGACCATATTTAAAAGTTTATATTTTGTTCTAAGAACAATGGTGATCACTTCTGGGTTTTAAGCAGAAAGCATTATAACCAGGTTAACTTTTTTCTTTGTTTTAATTTCAGGTTAATGTGAAGATACATACAACTAAATTGTATTGTCCACATTGGTAAGGTGAAGTCCAAGTTATCATTGAGTCCTTCACCCAGAAGTGTCCCATATGCCCATTGTACTTGTTAGGTGCGAACATACTGAACCCTCTCTCCTCCCTCTTATTGAACTTAATTGTGTTTTTCACTCATATGGGCCTCTAGTTGTCTCCTAGTTTTCAACCTAGTATAGAGTACATTGGATGCTTTTCAACCCAGTTGAAAAACTTTTCTCCTAGTTTTCTTTTTATCTTTTTATTTTTATTTTTTTTATTAAATCATAGCTGTGTACACTGATATATTCATGGGGCATCATTCACTAGCTTCACAGACCATTTACCAAGTTTCACATATACCCTTGTAAGGTGCACCGCTGGTGTAATCCCACCAATCCCCTTCCCTCTACCCACCTCCCCCCTCCCTCCCCTCCCTTTCCCCCTTCCCCCTATTCTTAGGTTGTAACTGGGTTATAGCTTTCATGTGAAAACCCTAAATTAGTTTCATAGTAGGGCTGAGTACATTGGGTACTTTTTCTTCCATTCTTGAGATACTTTACTAAGAAGAATATGTTCCAGCTCCATCCATGTAAACATGATCTCCTAGTTTTCAACCTAGTATTGAGTACATGGGATGCTTTAAGATACTTAAGATACTGTATTTAAGAGAATGCTCTCCAAGTCCTTCCAGGTAAATACAAAAGGTACAAAGTCTCCATCTCTTTTATGGCCAAATAATATTCACGGGTTGATGGGCACTTGGGTTGTCTCCACATCTTTGTGACTATGAATTGAGCTCCTATAAACATTTGAGTGCAAATTTCCTTATGGCAAAATGATTCTTTTTTCTTCTGGGCAGATACCTAGTAGTGGGATTGCAGTATCAGATGGAAGGTCAATATTTTTTTTAAAAAAATCACCCAAGGGCGGCGCCTGTGGCTCAAGGAGTAGGGTGCCGGTCCCATATGCCAGAGGTGGCGGGTTCAAACCCAGCCCTGGCCAAAATCCAAAAATAAATAAATAAATAAATAAATAAAGTCTGTACTTTAAAAAAAAAAAATCATCCAAGAGCATTATCACAGAAATCCAGGCAAGAAAAAAAAATTATGTCTACTAGGTGAATAAGAATAGGAGTGAGGATAGAGAGGAGGTTTTGAAGTCTAGAGAGACCTAGGAGGCAGAATCATCAGAGACCATGAAGGGAAGTGATTATTCAAGAAGGACCAAGTTTCTGTTTTGGATCACTGAGTACATATGGTGGTAGAATTAACTAAAGTCAGAATCTCAATACAAAATAAGAAACTTAAAAGGAAAATAACCAGTAAATTAAACTTATACAAAATTTAAAATGTTCACTCTTCTAAAAACACCATTAAGGAAATGAAAAGGCAAGCCACAAACTGGGAGAAAATGATAATGAACACATCTGAAAGTGACTTGTTTCCAAGATTTATAAAGAACTTTTACAATTCAATGAGGTAAACCACACAATAAGTATGTGGGTGAAGATTTGAACAGACTCTGCATCAAAAAAGAGAGAAAGAAATATATGTATACACATACTCACACAAACACACATGCACACACACAATCAATGATGCAATGACACATGAAAATATACTTAATATCTTTAGTCAACAGAGTGATTCAAATGAAAATCACAAGATAACATTACATAACCACAACAATGGCAGATTTTAAAAAAACACTGACAGTACCATGTCTTGACAAGGGCATGGAACAAATGGGAATCTCACGTATTTCTAGAGAAAACTTAAAAGATTCAGCCTCTTTAGAAAAAAATTTTCCAGTTTCTTATGAATTTTAACATATATTTACCATGTAACCCAACAATTCCCATTTTAGGTATGCACTCAAAAGAAATGAATACATGTGCCCACAGCTTTATTCAGAATAGCTAAAGAACTCACAGGTCCTATAATAGATGAATTGTGACATATCTATAAAATGACATCCTACGTATCAAAAAAGGGATGAACTGTTGAAACACACAACTAAGTGTGTCTCAAAAAAAACACTCTGCTAAGCAAAAGGAGCTTGTACATATTGTATGATTTCATTCAATACAAAACTCTAAAAATGACAAATCTAACATAAAGGGATAGAAGACATATCAGTGGTGCCCTGAGGCCTCAGTGGGACGGGTGAAGTGGGAAGGGACTTTGGATAACTTTCAAAGGTGATGAAAATGTTCTATATCTTGATTGTGGCAGTGTTTACATGGGGGATTGAATTTATCAACACTCATTCACATACACTTAAGTCAATAAAATTAACTTAAAACAAGCAATCACATAGATAGATAGATAGATACTTGGTGATTTGAGAGATCATAAATGACAATTTGTGAGCTCTACATGATGAAGTTCCCTTGCCTTACCTCTCTGGAGCCCCTTTTAATTGAATTCTAATAGCAACACAAAATGACATACTCTGAACAGTATAATGAAGAAAAACAAAAGTCAATTTCCAAACATTTTCAATGAATGCACGGTGCCAAGCCTTAGTGTTCCTCCATCAAAAGGAAAATATTTAGCTCAGTATAATTATTTCAGAATATTTTCACTCAGTGAACCTTTATACACATATCATCCTTTCTAATAAAGAGCATAGTTAAATCATCACAAATGTGAAACAATAATAAATTAATGTGACAGAATGAAAAAGAGGCTATGCTAATGATGAGTGTGAGCACAGCCACCAAACAGCTGCTCACTTCTTTCCACCATCAGCCTTACCCTCAGCGATGACTTCTTGAGCTTCTCTTGTGGCTTTGGACCATCTGTCATTAGACATATTCCAAGACATCTATATTCAAACACCAGTTCTCAAACTCTGTGAGTATGCACTAATTCCAGACAAGGCCACAATGATCTATGTTAGCATTTTGTTTTCCTTAGTTTCATTTAAAGCCTCATCACACAAGGGAAAATTTTAGCATAATTGTAGCATAATTGCCTCTGGGAAGTTTCCTTACCTTCTCCAAACTTTTAGTAGCAATTCAATAAATTCTCAAGCTGTACAAAGGAGGAGAATACCATGTAATTTCCTCTAGCCAATAATGAAGATTCACTGGAGAGTCAGCTAATTCAGAAGCCTCACAGATTTTGAGCATCTGTAGGAATTTTTCTCTTTATGTTTCAATCTCAGTCCTGAATACAACATTTTAATTAGGTATGGCCATATTTTGTTGTTTTCCTACTTTCCAAATTTTACATATAACTTAGGAGAAATGGAAACAAAATTCTCTTTGTTGATCTTTGAAATAGCCCAGAGTACCCCGTTAAATGCTGTATCTATTTTCTTAGTTGAGTAGGGGAAGAAAATGAAAGGAAATGGAACCAGCTTGCTGAGCTAAATAGATGAAGTTCAGAACTTTCAGTGGAGAGCTAAATTACTATTTCTAATATATCACGTCAACACGTGCACGGAAAGCCTAGGAAATTCTATCCTTTAAACCTGCCCACTGTGACCTTGCCATGAATCCATCATCCAAGGGGAAGTAAGAAACACAGAGCAAGTATCATCCTTGTATATGACTATTCCTCTGACTCTATTTTGTTTAAACCAAGTATAGCAGGTTATTATTCTCCTTACAAACCATCCAGTTTGTATTTAGAGCTGTCAAAATACTTGATTTAGAAAATGAAAAGAGCTCTTACTTAGGATAAAACCAATTCAGCAGTAATTCAGAAACAAAAATAGACCTCAGTGCAAGTTGCTGTTCACTCTTCTCCTTGACCGTGTTTTTTATATTCCAAAATAGAAAGCCCACTTTACTCTGCCCTAAAGGCTGATCTTTGGAATGGCCATGGAGCAGTATGCAGGGAATTCTCAAAACATGAAAATTACCTTTTTTCTTCTACTCTTTCATCATAATTTAGAGCATCAACTGATAACTTGTCCTCACATCTAAGAATAAGTAGCTACAGCTATTGAAAGGGAGAAGGAGATCCACTATAAAAACAGTCACATGAGAGGCAGCGTGCCTGTGCTCACATCACTGGACCCCGTCACACTTTTCACTCACATAGCTAGTAAACAGAACAGCTGGCCAAAGACCAAGACAGTTCACGTGTCAGAACATTTTGCTTACCAAGAAAGTACCTATTACAGTTGAAAGCACCTTTATACTAAAAACAAACACCAGGAACCCAAGGCAGTGCATATTTTAAATACATTTCCTCTGCAGAAAATCACTATTTCCCCTAAACATTCAAACAGATTCATATCACTGCCAAACAGAGCCGTAGTGATGAGCATTGGCACTCCCCTCAACATCAGAAAGATTGAAATGCTACCACAGCCTAACCCTGTCACCTCCTGATAGCATTCTTTTGCTCCTTCCTCTTCTAAAGACAAATTAAACGAAACTAGAAATAATGTTCTTTTTTTATTTTTTACTGAAGGAAATAGGATTTTACAAATATATGATCTCATACCATCCCCCTAAAATCTGTATTTAGGATCCTCTTATTAAATAAAACAAGTCTCCATTTCTTCATTGCTACAGTTAAACACAAATACACACACACCCCTAAACTGTCCACATTATTTTCAGGAACCTCAACATATGATCTATTCAACTCTAATCCATGCACAGACATGTTTGGCTTGTCAAGATGGATTCACTTTCAAAAACAGTTATGAGAAGCCTAAGTTTTATTTACCTTTGTGCTTTTGACCCTGCCTCATTACAGACTAATGGAAAACAAGGCACAGAGGGCTATCCCCCTTCTTACTGCACACAGTAAGCACTAAAGATTTAGAAAGAAGCTGGAGAATCCCTGGCCTAATGTCAGCAAGCCAACAAATCAATTAAAAACAAAAACTGTGCCTGACTCTAATCCTACAGTTTAGGAGCTGGCTTCCGTCACTATTTTCAACATCTAAGGGCAATGTGTGCCACCCTAAGATTGGTGCTATTCATTCTCTGTTCTCTATCATAAAGCTATTTTCTATGACAATGAGTTTTAAGAAACAAAATTTGATAAAGAGTCCCAAATTTGTCAGAATCAAGTAAGTTTGATAGACACAGCTCCAGAGTTCATTTTTCTCTAGGAGTGTTGTGTGTGAGTGAACAGTTTCATAACCATTTTTCTTTACCCTATGATGAACAACTACTAAATATATTTTCAAGGAATAATTACAATTGACAGCATCTTTTCCTTCACTGAGTAGAAACAGCAAAGTTTCAAAGACATTGCTGGTACTAGAATGGTTGGAGATTGCTTTCTGCTTAAGGTTTCTATTACGGTATGATGTTAAGTCTGAGGAAAGGGATTAGTGTCGATGCCGTCACCAAGGAAGCAGACCAGACAATGGATTGTAAGCTTGAAGCTTGCAGATGGGCCTTCCCATAGATGGAGAGGAGGAGGGAAGGCCCCAATCAACCTCCGCAGCTGCTATTTATTGAAACTATACTCCCCTCCTCCAGCCACACCCCCCTCCCTGGAGTTCCACAGCTGATCAACTTCCTACTGCCATGTCCCTTTGTTAGTGTCCAGGAACTGCCACTGTGTCTCTGCAAGGCCACTGTCCTGGTTCCTACACATCTTTATACATAGATTGTTACATGAGTTGTTACATAGGTTGTTACATACCTTATTACATAGGTTGCTACACATCAGTGGTTCTCAACCTTCCTAATGTCACAACCCTTTAATACAGTTCCTCATGTTGTGGTGACCCCCACACAAGAGCAGCAGTGTCTTGGTTCCTAAGACCATCGGAAATATGTGTTTTCCGATGATCTTAGGCGACCCCTGTAAAAGGGAAAAGGGTCCAAAAGAAAAACAAAAAAAGAAAGGGAAAAGGGTCATTTGACCCCCAAAGAGGTGGCGGCCCACTGGTTGAGAGCCACTGCTACACATCCTGTTACATAGGTTGCTACAGATTAAGAAGTGACAGAGACAAAAATCTCAACCAATAACTTTTAAAAAAATGTATTTTAATGAAGAAAACCACTTAGGCTTTCTTCATTTTCTACTGCTGTACATGGCCACAGCCTTACTCCCCAGCCAACTCCAACTCTGGACCATGAGCCTCCCGGCATCCCTGTCACAGCACATGCATGTTGCTCCATGACAGACCCTTTTCTCCTTCATTCTGACTTCTACTTGACATAGTCTACACTTGCAAAGAGTTCCCAATAGTTCAAAGCTTGAATCCACATGTGGAGAAGAGCAACCTCTGCCTTTATGAGTCCTTATACGGTCACAGCTTATACCAGTGCCAGGCCTGTGTGTTTAGCTGCACCTGAATTGACGTGGATTCAACAGTGCGCCGGCAGGAGCATCTTCGCACGGGGAGGACAATTATACATCTATTCTCTCTCAGGCACGCAGAGAGAGGAGACCTCCCGCCCCTAACTGGTGCCACCAGCTAGCTCTCTCTGGTTCATTGCTGCCCCCACACAGCTGTCACGGCACTTACAGAGAAGGCACAACTGCCTCAGTTTCATCCACACCTACACGGCCTTTCTTTATTTCCAATCTCCTTTTCATAAACCCTAACCGTTTGCATCTCTCTTCCTCTTTCTTCTGTATCAGAGGAAGTACACGGCTGTGAGCAGAGTTCCTTTTGTCTTCCTGTTTAGATAAGACATGTAAATAAACACATCTGCTCGGCTAGGGCACAAGCAAAGCCTTACATAGTAGTGTTGCCTCAAAGACACCACTAAATTCCGCTAAAGAATTATTGCAACTAAGACTTCTCATGACAAGGCAGTTTTCAGACAGCGAGTCAAACAGCAACACATAAAATAAGACATCATTTCACAAAACCCACTTGCTCCCTTTTTGGATAAATGAAAAACAGCCTAGAAGGCAGAAAATGTACATAACAGCCAAGTAAATCCATGTTCCAGGACACCATAGAGGAAATCACAGTCCTTCAGAGCAAGAACTCTCTCTAAAGGAGATGCTTTTGTTCTTAACAGGTCTGCTTTATGGAATTCAAATTGCTATTATGAACTTTCTCCACCAAATTTTCTCTGAATTTGTATAAAACTGGGTAATTATATGTATGTATGCATTTTTTAATTTGTGAAAAAAATCTTTTGAAGATCATCCAGTTTCTTTAGCAGTTCAGAACAGATTATTAACCATCTCATAACTCCACTTCTTAAATGGAAAATTAGTGGCCCCTGTTTATTTCTCATTCTTTTAAAAATGATAGCCTCCCCTCCCTCCTCGAAAGGAAGAGCAGAGAGAGGGAAGGAGGCGGGGGTGGGCCTGTGGGGGTGCCACACCTTCTGGGGGCAAGACACAATTGCAAGAGGGACTTTGCCTAACAAATGCAATCAGTGTAATCTGGTTTATTGTACCCTCAATGAATCCCCAACAATAAAAAATAAAAATAAAAATAAATGACAGCCTATTCTGAACTTATATAACATCAATATAGTCATCATTTATACAACATGATTTGTTCATGTCCCAAACATTTTGGAAAGCTTTTAACCTTACTTCTCTATTTTCATCTCCAGGACCAAAGGCAGTGTTGTCTAAAACAATAAAGCCCATTCCTCTGTCCTGTAACTGTGCCCATTTTTCAGCCAGCATGGCATCCAGGCAAAGGCAAATCTCTGGTCTACAGCAGTGCAGTTGGTCACGCCGTAAGCTAGCAGTAGGGCAGCTCTTGGGATAGACCAGCACATAGAACACTCCTTTGCACTTTTCCCAAGTTTTAATCACCTTTCTAACTGTCATGGTCCCTGACATGCTGATAGAAAAACAAGATTCCACCAGCCAGGCTCTCTAGACCAGTTCACACCACCAATCCACTTCCCACAAGGCTGAGTCATACCACTTGTTTATTTTCTCCTCCAGGGTTGCGACCTTCAGATGGTACACACATGCTGCTCTCTGTGACAGCTAAGCCCGGCTCACTCATCCATCTGGCAAGTTCACCCTCCTGTGACTCAAGCAGCTCCTCCTGGTTAAGGCTTTGCTGACAACAAATGGCAATGTTCATCTTGCCTTTTTCTGAGCAACTGGCAGATTCTATACTCACTTCCTTACTTCACCTAAAGCCTTCATGACACTGTACCGTGGGGATCTTGTTTGCACTCCTATCCTTCTCACCTGCCTCTGCCTTGGCCCATAGATTGATTTTTGGAATCTATTCTGTGTCACTCTGTAGGCAGGCCTTCCCTGAAGGCTCAAATTTGGCTTCCCCTGTTATACGTTCCCATTCTCTTTTCCTTTATGTAAAATCACACTTATTGGTATTTGTGCCATTTCTATTTCCTGGAACTGTAGGGACCTTGAAATCTTTGTTCACAATTTAACCAATGCCTGAGACAGTGTCTGGAATCTGTTAATTCTCAATTGTTTGAAAACACTAGAAAAATGAATGAACGTTCTCTAAGCTTCACGAGAGCTGAAGCTGTATCTAAGTCTTTACTCTCAGCCCGTCCAAGTCAGCAAGCAACAATTTTTTAAGTCAACCAACAGCTCAGTAAATTGTGTATTCTTCATTTACATTCTGAGAATATGTTCAAGTTTTAACAAACTTGATTCTCAAGGTAACTGTGTAACCTCATTTCCAAAAATTTATGAAGATTACAGACATGGGAGAATAAAGTATTGATAATTGAAATTAATAAAATTTATTTTTAACTAGTATCTTCAAAATATTGTATCATGGTATATAAAAAAAAAATGTATCAATGAACCCCCAGCAGCTGAACCAAAGCCAATACATATTTATCTTCATTTGTTACCAAATACGGAAGAAGTAAATCATGGGTAATTCAAGCCTTCATTTTAGTTTTGCTTTTGATATTATTTTCTATTTGTACTTACATTTTTTTAAATAATATATTACTCACAGTCAACATTTATGTGCAGAAACTATGTTAGGCTGTACGGAGAAATGCAAAAGAAATACAAGAGAGGACAGAGGACCCAGGTACTGTCCATGATACAATGTCCTGCCTTGCTCTGTCTTACCCTGGTCTTATGCATTCAACCTGTAATGCTTTATATTTTTTGCATAGGTGTGTTTTTTCCTCCTGACTAGACTTGAAGTTCCTTAGCAACTCGACTTTTGGGTAACTTATTTTTTTTATCACTATGCATCCCTCTTGCTCACCATATCAATTCATACTGTTACTTATCAAATGTTTACTGAGTTCTTGCTCTGTGTCAGTCACTCTGCTAGATTTAAGATATACAGCAGGAAAAATATCAATTAGGTCCCTGTCCCCATGCAGCTACAGTGACTGTGGATATAGACAGTTGGGGATAGACCAAAACTGAAAAAGATAAACAAATAGTTATGAAAACTGTAGCGGGTGAAAAAGTGCTATAAAAATACATATTTCATATATAAATATAGAGCAAATATTATAATATACTGCAAAATGAATTATAAACTAATAAATAGGAGGACTATTTCAGATGAAATTATCAAGAACATTTAAACAAAATCCTGGGTGCACTGAGGAAAACACTGGCAGATCTGGGTGGGAGAATCTTTTAGGCAGAGGAAACAGAGTGCAAAGGCTTTGAGGTGGCAATGAACACTGAGTTCCAAGAACAGGAGGAGGACAGTGGAGCTGAGGGAGGGGGGCGCAGAAGGTTATAAAGTCGGGAGAGAAAGGGCCAGATGGCCTAAGGCCAATAAACACTGTGGTAAGGAATTTAAATGTTCTATTCATGGAATGAGAAGCTTATGAAAGTTTTGAGCAAAAGACTGTTACAATTGATTTGTACGCTAAAGCTGGGTATTATTCTGGCTGCTCTGTGACAAATGCTAGAGTGGGAGACCACTTGGGAGGGATCATAATGGGCCAGGCAGTGGTGGTGGTGCCTTGGATTGAGGTAGTAACGGTGGAGATGGTGAGAAGTGGTCAGATTTTTAATGTATTTTGAAAACAGAAACAGAAGATAGGACTTGCTAATGGTTCGCCTGGAAGTCAAAAGTAAATAAGGAGAATCAAGGATGACCAAGTTATCTGAAAAGAAGTGAATGGTGATGCAGTTATATGATGTGGACGACTAAGGGAGAAGTCTAGAATAGGACTCCCAGGAGCAGATGCTCTATAGACACAAATTTGGTAACTGAAAAACAAACACAAGTACAAATTAGTAGCATTGCAAGCTGTTTATATAAATGATAACAAGTACATAGTCTCAAATTCCGTATCTGTAGCATTTTAGAAAGCACCAGTAGTAATCAAAACAATAACTAGGAGAAAACAACATTCCAAGATAAGTCATCTTTGGAAAGTATAATTGAGAATCATTTCAGACAATGTGAGAGCTTTAGCTTACAATTTCACAAATTCTAAGAGCCCCTATATTAATTAAAAGTGTTTAAAAATTATTTGCTAAATGACTGACAATGCTTTTAATTCATTTATCTTTAACTTATTCAGAAGACATTACTGTTTAGCATTAGGAATACTCTCCCACCTTTAGATACTCCTGATTTCAGGGAAGTTAGAAACAACAAACCAAATCATCTTTATTAATTGTCACAATGGTAATCAGCTGAGAACTTTCAAGTTGACCTTCATGTATCAATCAGATGAGGTAAAAAGTGGTTTCTATGACATTTTAATAACATAAATATCTCTTCCATCAAACTATGTCTTAGAAATTCTTCTCAAAGTCTAATGGTGAAGTACTAGCTCCTTAATTGGAAAGGTTTGATTAATACGTCCTTACCGACATCCACACGGCCCATTTGAGGTAGGTTAAATTTTGTTTCATTTTTCAAGTTACAACAATTTGGGGATTTCTGCTTCCCTTTCATCTCTAATATAAAGTATTACACCTCTCCAATGTGAACTAATTTATTTTGGGTGATATTCTAGCCGCTTATATTCAAGACTCTAGATGTTTTAAAAAGCATTATTTCTTGGAGCAGAAGAAATAATAACTAGACACTGGAGCAAAAGTATTCCTCCAGTTGTATGGAATTTTAGAGGAAGAAAAATAGCATGGGCTTTCTGCTTTCTTATTCTGTTCATTAACTAATACTTGAAATGTTTGCCATTACATTGTTCAGTAAACTCTAAGGATAGTTTCTAATTGGTAAGAGGTACAATAATTTGTGGAGATTTACTGCCCAGTTTCATGTTCCCATAAATGAAGGAAATTTTACTCTCCAGTCCAAATATCAGATGCAATTACACAGAGAGGGCAAATGTAAATCCCACATTCAATCTAAAATCTAGGATGCCATTTTTTTTTTTTTCTCCCTGGAACAAAAACTAAGTTAATGGCTGATTCAAGCAACTACCTCTACTGGAAGGGAGTGGGAAGTCCTTAAGAAACAGGAAAAGGCATGTTTGTTTCCAGAAATTTAATAAGATCTGCCACTTTTATGCCATATCTGTTTCCAGAAGTCTCCCATCCCGTGCAGTGCCATGTGTTTGCTTTCATTTTATTTCAAGTGAAGAATGTGTAGCCTGGTGGCCCCAGAGTTCAGTGAGTGGGGCGCCGGCCACATACACCCAGGCTGGCAGGTTTGAACCCAGCCGGGGCCAGCTAAACAATGACAACTGCAACAAAAAATACCCGGACATTGTGGTGGGCGCCAATAGTCCCAGCTATTTGGGAGGCTGAGGCAAGAGAATTGTTTAAGCCCAAGAGTTGGAGGTTGCTGTGAACTGTGATGCCACAGCACTCTACCCAGGGCGACATACTGAGACTGTCTCAAAAAAAAAAAAAAAATATATATATATATCTGTATCTTTTTTCTATACTATGGGTAACTTGCATAATTCTCTCCGTAGACTATGGAGAAATTTTGTGAGAATCCCTACCATTGCATTTCATTCTTTCCCTATCAAACCAGCTTTGCTGCTTTCTTCTGCTGTGATTGTCTCATCCTTCACATATAGTCCTATTTAATCTGGTCTTCTCAAAATGTTTTGAACTCTTCTTAAGTATTCCACAGATCTCATAAAAACCTGACATTTTTGGCCAAAGCTGCCACTAAGTATTGTGCACTATAAGAGCCATTGTTTTTAACATCAAACTGTGCACTCGGGAAAGGGGCTGTGAGTGCCTGGAGCAAGGGATATTTTTTCATGCAATGGTCTCACAACAACTCTGATTCTGCCCTACAAACTTTAGAAGACAGATTTCCTCTTTACTCTGTTTTAGTGGGCAAATCCAATCAGCCTCTATTCTGTAGGCTTTTCCAATCTGAAATCTGGAAAAGACTGTCTCCAAAAGCTCCAGGGCACCCAGGTCAAATTCTCCCAATGTCACCCTGATCATAGTCAGTCTTGATCCCATGGGAGAACTGGGGCCAGTCAATGCAGATCACCAAGCCGCTAGGGAAGAGAGAAATAGCGCCCCTTTGGGGAAAGAACTCCTCATCTTTTTTAGCAACTTTTTAAAGTTCATCTCACAAAACTTATATGTGGAAGAACATCTACTATAGGAAACAATCAAACTTTTTGTATTACATCAACAAATCTTCTCCACAGAAATGAACCCTCTATATTCAAACTAAAAGTAACACAGGAAATAAGGGTTTTAATGATGATTTCATTGCCTTCTCATAGGTCCTGAAACTAAAGGACCTGTCAAGATTTTCAGTAGCCATTTTATGACAGCTGGTCTTCATTTTATGTACATGTTTTATACTTTAAGCTTGTTGTATTTTTATAGTTGATTATTATACCATGTATTTTATATTATTGCTTTGTGGATTCCAGAGTGGTTGTTTTTATCTTCTCCAGTCACCTGGAAATGAATGATACATTCAATTTTAATTAATTTATTACTCTATGCCTAAGTTTAAAAATGATTCAGTGAAGGCTATGTTAACCAGTGTGATGAAAATATATCAAATGGTATATAAAACTAGTGTATGGTGCCCCATGATTGCATTAATGTACACAGCTATGATTTAATAATAAATTTTTTAAAATAAATGAAAATAAAAATAATTCAATGTCTTTTAAACCCTGTCCATAAGATTAGAAGTCTAAGAATAACTTAGTACAGTTCAGATACTACCTAGGTAAGATTAAATGGTAATTCCTTCAGAACAGGGAAGCTACCTTTTTTCTCTCAGCCTAATCAATGGCCAGCTTAGTACTGGCATGTTTTATATAACAGAAAAAACGGTATTATAGTGAACTAAGTGACAACTGGTTGCATGACTTTCAATTTTTCTCTCCAATATGCTTAAAATAGTAAATTTAATTTATTATATTCTTTGCCTTAATTTTATAGTTCATTTTATATTTTTCTAATGTTAGCATTCTCTGGCTATACAATGAAATTTATAACAATTTTTAGACAACTCTGTGACCATCCTTCAAATTGTGCCACCAACTTTTTTTTACATATATAATTTAGTTTATTTAAATTTTAATTAAACTATCTCTTAGCTGGGGTTGGAGTATATCATCCTAAGTTAAACTTATAAGACTTATACATGAATACCATACTTTCTGTCACATCAAATATCTGAAATATCTATTTTTTTGCATTCAGAAATGAAATATTTTAGGTGAGTATATTGATAGAAATGTAGTATTACTGGAGAAACTAATATATACATGTCAGTCATGAACGCATGATTATATAAATGTAGATTATATAAACATATACACATGTTTATATATATAAACATATACAACATAATCTATAAAGAATAACAATACTATTGATAAATTACTTAACAGATCTTTCACCAAATGCAAATGCCACTGATTTTTAAATACACCTTCATTTTATGTTCCTGTAGTTGAGGTAATACACTATCATTCAAACTATCATTTGAAAGACAAACCCAAATTAAAGATATTTAAAAATGTATCTTAGAATCAAAATATGGTATATGTATATAGAGCAACATATATATTCTACATGTTTAGGTTTTCCAACCTAAAGTCTGGAAAAAATGGGTCTGGAAAAATACATATCAATTCTAATATATATTATACTCTATAATCTCTAGTTTCTTGTGAGGTATGGAATATTCATTGACTATTCTGAGGAAATCAGGACAATACCTTATGAAGAAAGTGGAAAACGAGAAGTGAGAAGAGAAAAATAGTAGACTTAACATTAAGTACAGGGAATCCTTTGTAAATATCTGTACAACAAGCAAAACACTAGTAATTCAACAAAAAAGGAAAAGCTGAGTTTATAATATTGTCCAAGAGACAATAAAAATAAATAAAAGATATTGTCCAAGAGAAAAAACATAAAAATGCATTTAAAATATGATGTATACAAAATTGAATTGAAATATATTTGAAAATTAATTGAATGATAAATATGCTCAAAAACATGAAAGAAATTGAGAACGTTGTCCCAGAAATATTCTCTTCATCTTTCTCCCATCGCTTTCCAGTATCAGAGGTCCTAGATAAACTTTCAAAGGCATCTTTTGGTCCCCAAATTTTCCACAAAGAAATTGGCATCTAAATTAAAATAATATTCAATTACATTATTATAGAGCTTAATGAATGATGTAAGTTGTAGTCCCTGTGTCCCCGCTTTCATGGGAAACTGCTCTTCCAATTCACAAGGATACATAAAATGAACCAGTCAGCATCAGAGTAAACCTTTCTTCAAGGATTTTGCCGAGGAATTAGAGACAAAAGTCAGTTATTTTCTAATAGTGGAGAAGTACATCTAAAGAGCAGATGGTGGCCCTGTTTTCGAGTAGGATATGTGTATGTACTAAGACAACATATTTGTTCTATGCCTATATCTGTATCTATTTATCCGTCTTAATGTGAATAGTGAATAATGGTGAATATATTGAACAAAAATTCTAAATAAAATATTTCGTAATCAAATCTAGCTGTATATATAAAATAAATTTATATCCTTTATATTAATCCCAGGGATAGGTTACATATTAGAGAGTATTAATTAAACTAATATTACAAATAGGTCAAATGAGAAAGCAATCTCAAATAATTTTAGTACATTTAATAAAATGTCTTTTGGTACATTTAAAAAAAAAAATCAGATCAAATTTAATATTCACTCCTGAAGGAAAATCTCTTAAAACATGAATAAAAAGACTTGATATGATAAAATGAATCAGAACACTTCCAGCCAGCCTCATACTTAAATGCTACATTCATGTACACTAATGCCAGAATGTGGCATCAATACCAAAAATAATAATCATGTTGCTATAGTTTGGATGTTGTGTCTTCAAAATCTCATGGTGAAATTTGGTCTCCAATGTTGGTGTTGGGGCCTAATGGGAGGTATTTGTGACATGGGGGCAGATTCCCTCAAGAATGGCGTGTTGCCATCCTTGCAGTAAAAAGGGAGTTCTTACTCTTGAAGAGCTGGCTGCTATAAAGAGCCGGGCACCCTTCCCCCATCTGTCTTGCTTTCTTTTACCATCTGATCACTGCACACATCTGCTCCCCTTCCCTTCTGGCAAGAGAGGAGGAAGCCTGCAACCGTCTCCAGAACCAGATGCTGGCATCCTCTTCTTGTACCCCTGCGGAACCATGATCCAGATAAATCTCTTTTCTTTATAAAGCTTCGGGTATTCTTTATAACAAAACAAATAGACTAAGAAACATGTTCTCTGTAAATAATATACACAATTAATATGAATCAGATAGCCAATGTAATTGAATAAGAAAGTGAAATATGAGAAATGAAAAATATTGAAGTAGAGAAAAAAATGTATCCAACTTAAAACAAAATGAACTAAGAAGCTATAGAAATAGATCGTGAATGCATTAAATTGAGGGGAAAGCCAAAAAATTAATGTCTCCAAAATTAGAAAATTTAAATCAAAAATATTTCACATATAACAGTAAAAAGAAACATAAAAATATATACAGGGAGAATTAACCTCACAGGAAATTAGACCAATATTTGAAGAAAATCGTAAGATTTTACTCAGAAGTATAGCAGCAAAATGATTTTGTAAAGAACATACAGAGGATGAGAGAGAAAGACACGTCTTTATAAAGATAAATTCTCTCCAAAGTTAAGCTATAGATTTATTTCAATTTCAATCAAAATATACATATTTTTTCAGTGAATTGATAAAAACTATCCTAAAGTTCTCTAGGTATGTAGAAAAATTATGAAAAAGAAAAATAAGGGATGACTCAGCCCTTTAGATTCTAAAGTTTAGTCTAAATTTATTAAGAAATTTATTTCTTAATAAAAAAATTTATTAAGAAAATACAATACCTTCAAAATAAACAACACAACTATGAAAACATTTGGTTCAAGATGAAGAAGGCTTTTCAACTTGACACAGGGAAGATGAATAATTTAATAAATGAAATTGGGACAACTAGTAAGCGATTTAGAGAAAAGTCAGATATATTCCTGCTTTCTCCTCACTCTAACATAAATTAAAAATAAATCAAGATTAAATGTAAAATTAAAACTATACCATTACTATAACATATATAGATAAAAAATTATATAGTTGGTATAAAATATCACATAATCTTGTGTTATATAATAAGTACAAAAATAAAAATATGACATAAAAGTAATCATAAAAGTATTTTATTTCTCTTAAATTTAGAACATTAGATGCCTATTAAAAACGACAAGGCTAATGGATAAGGAGAGATTATGTGCAACTATAGCACTATCTTATTTTGAAAAGTAAATTAATACATATATGTTTTAGTAAGATGAATCTTATTACCAAGTTGAATGTTTAAAAACATCATTGTTTTCTAATTCTGGATCTACCTCAGCCAAACTTGTGTCAAGCCATTTATTTTTTGCATTATGATTTCACCCTGTTAGTAATTTCGTAGTCAGCTTAGGTTGTGTATCTCAGTTAGTTTGGTTCAATGGTGCATCCTCAACATTTTCACCACCTCAGGTGCCTGCCTTCCACTGGCGGCAGCGGGCCTCCTGTCGGTAAGTGGGAGAGGCTGTGGAGAGAAGTGGCCGAGGCTACCGCTAACGTCCTTGTAGTCTGCTGTCTCGCAGTCAGTGTCAGAGAGGCTCTGGTGGAGGCCCCATTCAGCAATGTTGCCCGGCAGGCAGGGTAAGATGGCAGAGCCGCAGCAGCTGTGCTCCTCTCCCCTTCGTGCACAAGCCCTGCAGGAGTACAGCTGCCTCACCAGGGAAATCAGGAAATCCAGTTAGCCCACTGATAGGAGAAGCTCCCAGCGTACCACTCTCGGACCGGATAAATGGGGGTCTTGGTGGCCTTTTTCATAGCTAAATGAACCATGTGGCTATCTCTCTTGTTTTACAAATGCGGAATGGTAGTTAAGGCATAGCTGCCCAGCTGCCACTTTCAAACTGCAGCCAGAAGACTGCTTGTTCATCTCCTTTTTTTTTAGGTATCTCCACACTCCCAGAGGGCTTCTTGTATTTCCTTTATCTTCCCCACTTTGGCACTGATCACAAGGGGCCAGTGTAACAAAATAACACCATGCTGCTTCCCCCGCTCTCTTCTCCATCTCAACTAGATTACCCCCTATATGCTTGCTCAACATGGCTCGCAGCGCTTTATATATGGGAAGAGGAGGGAAACAGGAGCCTCGCAGGTCTTTTCCTCAGCAGGTGTCTCTGGTGAAAACCCTGAGGTCTGGAGGTCTCTGTGAAAACCCATTCCTGAGGGTGACTGTCACAATGAACCAAAGACCAGAGTAAATGTTGTTCAATTGTACAAGTTATTCTTATGTACCACTGTTGTTTCACATTTCATCTTTCTACTTATGTATTTGCATGTATGTACATTTACAGTAGATACCCCACCCTTATCTGCAGGGCTTATGTTCCAAGACTCAGTCAATGCCTGAAACCACAGATAGTACCAAACCCTACAGATACTATGTTTTGTTCTATACATACATCTCTACAGTAAAGTTTAATTTATAAGTTAGGCACAGCAAGATTTTAATAATGACATGAAGAAAGTAGAGCTGTTATAACAATCCAATAGCCTCATTACTCTTGGGTTTGGGGGTCATTATTTAGCAAAATAAGGGTTACTTGAATACAAGCACTGAGGCACCACAACAGGACAATCGATCTGATGACTTAGCTACTAAGTGACTAATAGGCAGGTGATGTCCAGAGCTGTGCTCCAGATAAAGAGAATATATATCTCTACAGTTAAGATGGGAACTCTCGCATCCTAGGCAGGACAGAGCGAGATGGTACAAGAGTTCATCACACTACTCAGAATCGTCCACAATTAAAAACATGAATGGATTATTTCTGGAATTTTCCATTTAATATTTTCATACTGTAGTTGAGTTCTGGTAACTGGAACTATGGAAAAGAAAACTGAGGAAAGTGAAACTACAAATAAAAGGAACTACAAATAAAAGGAACTACTGTACATACTTTTATAAAATTGTTAATAGAGGTATAAATGTAGATATAGATATATGAATACATAAACATTAATAGAAGATAATCTGAATGTGATATATGTCTAAGTTTTTGGTTTTTTTTTTTTTTTTTTTTTTTTTTCAGTTTTTTAGGCTGGGTCTGGGTTTGAACCTGCCACCTCTGGCATATGGGGCCAGCGCCCTACTCCTGTGACCCACAGGTGCCACCCTATGTCTAAGTATTAATAGAGGTTAAATGTATACACTTGCCCAGCATTTTTGTCTTTCATAGATAAATTATAAAAACATTTCAAATGTGATTTTCTAAATTCACAGCTGTGTATGTTTGAATAGTGTTGAGAAAACTATTCTGTCATGTAGGCTCACTCATAAGTGTGGCTTAACTTGGCTTTGAAAAACTCTTTCTGGAAGAATAATAGGCTAAATCAGAATTTGTACCATTTTTTGTTTCGTTTAGCAAAGTGGAAAAACCCACATAGTAAACTTTTCCTTTACTCCTCCAAATAGTAAAGCCACTAAGCAGCTCTAATTCCCACAACATGCTGCAGTCAAAACCCTCCTCAGCATCACTTTGGTATAGGGTAGTACAAAATATGCACACACTACCATATAAAACTAATATTTGTGTTTTAGTAAATGCTTATCAATTCAGAATAGTACTAGGAACAACTTTCCTAAAAATTAATTGTTTCTATAGAATAGTATATACCCATAAAAAATGAATAAAACACTGCACATTGGCAACAACATGAATGGAAATGAGAGAACATTACGTTAAGTGAAATAAGGCAAGCACAGAGAGACAAATCTCACATCATCACTCACATGTAGTTGTTCGATATAAAAAATCATTGATTGCATGGGAACAGAAAGTAGAATGATGGTTACCAAAGGCTGGGAAGGCTAGCAGGGAGAGGGCAATAAAATGGAGAGGGTTAATGAGTGCAAAAATATAGTTAGATAGAATGAACAATATTGGATATCACAACAGAGTAACTACAAACAACAGTATGTTAAGGTATAGTTTTAAATAATTGAAGAAGTGGAATTAGGGTATTCCTATCACAAAAAAAAAAAATGGCAAATGCCTAAGGTGATAGATACCTCAGTTATCCTGATTTGATTAATTTGATTAATTCATAATGCTGTATCACAACATCACATGTAACCTACAAACACATATAGCTATGATGTACCCATAATAATTAAAAATAAAAAATTTTTAAATGAATAAAATTGTGTTTGATCACAACAGTCTCCTGATTGAAATCTGAAGTCCCTAAGGAAGAGGAAGACAATTATGATGGACTCACCATACCAACCACAAATCTAAAATGCAGCTATCATAGGCAGTTACATTAAGGAGTGGTAGCAATAAGGGAAGGTAATCATAACCAAGAAATCTTGAGACCTCAGAGTTCTGATTTCATGCCTATACCTTTCCCATTACATTTCAAGAATCATCACATTTTCTAACTGAATAATTTGATTTTTTGCAGGAAATATGTCAAGATTGCATCTTAGAATAACCAATGATTTTAGGAATTGACCCATTCCTTTACACTTTCAGACTATTAACCTTTAGTTTCCCAAGGGACATTGCTTATAAGAAATAGGGGGAAGCAAGAAATAACCCTGTACTCGACTTTCAGATACTTCAAATTCACAAGTGCTGCCAAGAATTCTAGTCAAAGGCAGCTGATATAAAGAACAGAGTATGGAAGCACGAACATGACTCAGGACCAAGTGCTCTACACAGTCAGACTCCAGTTTGCTTGAGAGGCATAAGGTCGTCCTCCCTCCCTCATCCCAGCCCACTCTGCCCTAACCCTGTTATCAAGGTATAAGTAGAAAATTTAATGTAACTTGGTTACATGGTTATTCTTTCCCTGCTGTGAAAAATTACCTACTTCGATCTAATTTCTTACATTCCCAAGGGGCATATTACAAGATATGTTTCAGTTAAATTCCACTTGTCAGATAATGAGGCAAATCTTGTGTATGTGTATATTAATCCTAATTATTCCTATGTCCATATGCCATTTTATCAAAGCTTCTTAAAATGCAGTAGAACCTCCATAAGTTGGCCATCCAGGGACTAACTAAGATACAGAAGTGGTCAACATAAGGAAGTAGGCCTACAGTACATCATAGGTACATGTGATGTATGCCCAGTCTAGGAAAATTAGGTCAACTTCAGGAGGTGATCATGGTAGAGAGCTGGTCAACTATGGAGGTCCTACTGTATAAGGTTGATTCCATGTGATCCTCACAAGACTTATGACCAAGTCTTTATATTAAAATTCAATACAATAAATAGAAAGGCTTCATGTGTGTTTAGAGAAATGCATTTAATTCAAGAAAATATATGTTTACAAAATAATCGGAAGTTTAGAAGGAGCAGACTCTAAGCTGGGCTTCCAAAACCAGCCCCGAGCACTGCACATCTGAACCACCAGGAATATTGCTGATTTTGCCACAATCAGAAGGTAAGAAGAAAGAGGCCACCACTGGAACTCTTACGATGAGAACATTCTGGTATAGCTGTGGCCTGGGAATGAGAAAATTGCTATTGAAACATTAACTAACTAAATCTGGACACTGGAATGCTGCTATTGAAAATCCATATCTTTACAACTTATTTTCTGAAAGAAACAAATCTGCAGGAATATGGCTTCCAGATTAGTCCAACCTCCTAAATCTTGAATAAATGCTTTCTAAATGATAGGATCTCATGTGCTTCCAAGTCTTAACATCAAGAGAGCATGGGAAATAATTTTTCAGCTTTCTAGAACTGCAGACAGAACAAGAAAGCCAAGTGGTGGAAATAGATGTTGAGGACAAATAAATCAACCATATCTTCCCCTGATAGAAGTAGCTATTTCCATTTCATCGATAGGGATACTGAGGTTCAGAAAATCTAAGATACTTGTATAAGACACAATGGTAAATAAATTGAATTACCAGGAATAGAACCTAGGAGTTTGGGTAGCAAGTCCAGCATATTTCCCAATTTACTATCCTATATTAACTGATTATAAAGAATTATAGAACTAGAAAAAGAAACAGTTGATCACATCCCTTAAGAGGAAATGACATTTCCTAACATGTATTTGCTCATCCATTAGGCCATATTATGATTCCAAAAGAATGTCATCATAGGAAGAATCTTTAAGTATGTAGCAATACTTCTCAGTGGATGTTAAACATTATGGAGTGTAGATGAAGCAAGCTTGCAAACTTCAAGCATTTGATTTTCTTCCAAAATTCAAAAAGCAGGCCAACCATGGTGACTTACGCCTGTAATCCTAGTACTCTGGGAGACTGAGGTAGGTAGATAGCTTAAGCTCATGAGTTTGAGACCAACCTGAGCAAAAGCAAGACCCCATCTCTACTAAAATAGAAAAACTTAGACAAGAGGATAACTCAAGCCCAGGGGCTATATGATACCACAGCACTCTACCCAGGTCAACAGCTTGAGACTCTGTCCCTTTCCCTCCCCCACAAAAAAAAAAAAAATGTTTTTTCAAAAAGCACAGAGAGCCTATAGACAGAAAGAGACAGCCAAAAGGCAAATTTGATGATGTTCATCTTTATCCCCACCCACCCTCCAAAAATATTAGATTATTTGCAAAGATTTATAAAATATCAAAGAGTAAAAGGAAAATGTATTTACAATATCTGAATTAAATTCAGAATTACTATTTTGGCTAGATTGTAATATACAAAGTAATTTAAATAAGTAGTGATGAAATGATCTCCTAAAGAGATACTGGCCTTAGAGATGTAACTCTAGAGCTACCTAATATAATTTGGCATTCCTATCAATGTTGTAATATGTCACCTTTTTAGTAATTGGCTCTTTTTATTAAAAATGAACTGTTATCAGTATCTTCATATGTGGATATTAAATTTAACCAAATGTGAAATTTTAGGCTACTTTGGAGCATATTCAGACAGCACAAATTCACTAGGAGACTTGCAGAAAATGGTTTAGCTGTTGCTTTTCAACAGCAAAGACAGCATTCAGTGCTCATTTTTGTGACTACCTCTTTAAGGGGAAGCATTTTGGAAGAGCTCTCTGGAGAGCATTTATAATAAATCTTTCCTGACTTTCTTTTAAGCAGAAAAGAAAAATCCATTTAAGACAATGCTTTAAGGCAAAATGTTACCTGACTCCTGATTCAAACTTTTCATTTATTAGGGAAGAAGTTAAAGTCTCCAGGGGGTATTGACTCAGTCTATTCTGAGAAGTAGAAATGGAGAAGGTACTTTAGGTAAATGGTGTCTAACTTTGGCAACAGAGACAAGTCCTGCCCTGCCAGCATTCCCTCTTCTGGAAGAGCCACCACTCTACTCCACAGGGAAGGTGTATTGATTCCTTAATTGAGAAATAGGAAGACAGTAAATAAGAAGAATTGTAGCAGCTTCTATTCATTGAATCTCCATAAATGCCAGCCACGTTCGGTACTTCACCTGTTATCTCCCTTCATCTTCAACACACAGCTATAATAAATCGTCTCACATTATGGAAGAGAAAGCCACAGCTCAAAAGAGCTAAAAGTGTCCCCAGTCACTCTGCTAGTAAGAGAAGAGGCAAAACTCAAGTCTTGATCAACTGTCTCAAAGTCTGCATGCCCTTCCCCCACAGTATAGCCTGAGAAATCCAGAAACTCCAGGGAAGGCCACCTCCCACTTACAGGAGCTTCTCAAATAGAGATAGTCTCGGGCAAGCAATGGAGATTGACACAATGGCCCAAATCCTACTCTGTAAAACTGCAACACCACAGGAAAAGCTTTGCAATCTTTCCTGAATGTCTACACCAATCAATGTAAAGGTTATTCAAGTTCAGCAAACTTGCCTCTAGCAAAATACAGCTAAATTTGTTCCACTTGCGGGAAACGGAAAGAGAGTAAAAATCCTCCTTCCTCATTTGTAGCTCTCCCAGTTTGAATTTTCACCTTCACGGAGCAAAGGGACACAGCACAGAAAGGGACGCACACCAAGGACTGCAAACTTCATGCTTGAAATGACAATCAGCACCCCTCCACACTTGTACATTTTAACAACCTTTCCACATTTTACCGATTTTCTATATATTACCCAAAAGTTTCTATTACTAATACCAGAGTGCTTGTTTCTAGTCATTTTCTCATGCCCATGTGGTATTTTCCCTACAGCCTCTGTTGTGCTATTTCATATGTGTCGTAAACACATTATGCCTTTTATGATTTTTAGGAGTAGAAATTACTTCGTTTCACTTCGGGGGCGTGGGTATTTTTGGCGAGTGAGGCTTTTTCCCTTTATTTAATCGCACATTTTTTTCTTTCTACTATCCCCCCAGGTACCTGCATCTTACTATAACTCAGACATTCCAAATCAGATGTGATAGCTGAAGCATGGTAACTGAATTGTGTGGGAAGAAATACTCAGGACTGTGATTATTCTTCATAGAAGTCTTCAAAAAACATTCAGCTTTTCTGCGGCCACATCACATTACAAATTAATGTTGCTTCCCAGTAATGCTCACCTTAATTTTCTTTTACCTCACCACTCTAACAGGTTAGGTGGGCTCAGACACAGATGCACTGGCGACAAGCCCTCCAGGGGCTTTCATATGCTCCAACCACACACCATCACCTTCCCCGTAGGAGCCCTTAAGGACACTTCAGCTGTTTCTAGCCATGTATCCTGATTTGCCTGGGGACCATGAGAGCCGTAGAAAAGAATTTCTGACGTACTGGGATGAGAGGCAGTATGGAAGGGGAGTGTTAGCGTGATACAAGGCGCATGAAAGGATACAGTCTCTGCCAGGAGCAATACTGAAGGGGAAGAATATTTCTGCATACACTAGGGCTCTGTCCTTATATTCACCACTATTGCTGAGACAGATCCTACCCCTCCACAAGCCCCCCAATAGTTTCCATTTGCCACCCCACATTCTCCACCTACCAGATCCATTCCCTGTTGTGTTCTGTGCCAAAAAGGTGGACCCCTCTAGACTACACCTTCTGAGCTAATGAGAGGAACTGATCGGAAGGAGGGAAGAGAGGTCAAGCTCATTACGGTCTTTCTCACACGTGCTTCAATGCCGGGGTCCTAACAGTGGATATGACCCTTGGACGTCAGCTCTTGCCAGGCAGCCCCTCCTCCAAGGCTGTTGCTCATGGAAGTGTGGGGGAACTTTTTGTCCTCTTCGGGTTTAGAGGTGCTAACACCTTCTCAGTGGGGCTAGTCAGCGGTGCTTCCACTTCCCTTGTCCTGTCTCACACATCTCTAACAATTTCATTAAATCCTCTTCAGAACACCATTAGCATTACTTCTGTCTCTTGCTGGGCCCCTGGCTGTTGGAGTAATTGGTACCAGGAGTAGCCTCAAGAAACAGTCTCTCAGGTTAAAATTCTAGTATTGATTTAATACACATTGCTTTATAATATACAGAAGATTTGCTTACAGGGGGTTGGGAGGCAGTGAGGGACACACGTAGGGGGCAAGGCTTTGGAAGATTATGTGTCTGGGTCATTTAATCATTGTGGTACTAAAGATACAGAATGCTTCTCACTCTTTCAGGAGCTTCTCACTCTTTCAAAAATAAAAATACATGCGGGCGGTGCCTGTGACTCAGTGAGCAGGGCGCCAGCCCCGTATACCAGAGGCGGTGGGTTCAAACCCGGCCCCGGCCAAAAACTGCAAAAAAATAAAAATAAAAAAATACATGCTTAGCGCCTTGAATTTTCAACACAAGGCATGAAGTAGAACTAATCAGCTTTAACTGTCTCTTATCTCATATATCTGCAGAAAAAATGTTAACTGATGACCAGGACATGATTGTATGAGCAGAGATGCGATGCTAGTAAATATATTTTTTTTCAGTGGGCTTAGGTACTTACAGTTAAAATGAAGGTCAAGAGCTCATCTCAAGTCTCGGGGTTCCACTCCATTGTGATCAGGCCCCAGCTGTAGCCTATGAGACTGGCTGTAATACAAGTAGGCACTGGTTGGAAAAAGTGAGATTTGAGATGAGCTGACAAAGCCTCATGAATCTTTCTTAGTAATTTAAGAAATTCTGCCAGCCTGTCTGCAGAAACTACTTTCATGACTTCATCAGCAACACTTGCCTTGCAAGGAGATTCTCATTCCCCTCAAGGTTAACCTCAATCATCATTCATTGCTTACATGACCAAAAGGAAAAATACAAGGTCTCCTCAAGGATGAGAAAGGTTCTACACCAAAGAGGTGTAGAACCAGGCCTTCATAATTTTTATCACCAGAAAATGAGGATGGGAGAAGCATGTTTAGAAATTGATTCTTAAGGGGTATATTGAGGAGATAAAAATATAAAGCTATCTCAAGAAGAGTGCATCACTCTGAGAAAGTTCACTTGAGATTCTAGACATAGTATGTCAGCTGATGCACTTGAGATGGGTTCTAACAGTCTTCTGAAACCTAGACTCAGGGTGAGCTCCAACAATGAGGATGAGATGCTGAGACTCTGTGACATAAAGAGGAAAAAACCAAAGGCAAAGGGAGGTGGGAAAGCTGGAGTGGATGTGTCACATAACCTACTCGTCTATAAGCTTACCGTGCCTACAGAAGGGGTGAGAAGATACTTTGGCAGTAAACACCGGCATCTCCGTACAGAGAAGCTGCTGAAGGGTGGAAGTCTGCCAAGAGGCAGCGCTCGGTTTTAGGGATGAGGTTGGCTTAACTCCCACAATAAACCACAAGAACAGAAGGGCAATGCAAGTGTTTTGGGGGTTTGACCCATGTGGATTTATGATTGTGGCTAATATTTGTTTGTGTGATGACTATAGAAATAGATTGTCAGCCTTCTAAAATATAACATGGTCTGTATTATCAGACCAATTCTTCCTCTGATAGGCAAGAACCCAAATCAAAGTATTATAATAGGAATTCACAGCCTCTCACCCAGCTCACAAACCCAGATCCTTTTGAGACAGAGATGTTTTCTTTTAAGGATTCACCCTGAAATGTGGACAACAGGAATACACTGTAAATCTTCCTCCAAGCTTTCCCCTAGAGAACCCATGGCCATTTAACAGAGTGACAGTGAACTTGGAAGGGAATATAACCATACCACCTAGGAGCTATTAGTTATTGGCCCAATTTAACACTAATTGTGGGCACAAAGTCAGAAAATAAATGGAGTCTTGGCCCACATCTCTCAGAAAGGTCAGTGGGCTGCATCCCTTCCTGGTGGTTATTTCCCATGTTGCTGATAATATAGCTTACTTACCAACTAGAAATATCCTCACGTTGGTTTCCTGGCCCATGAAGTAAATACAATTATGATGAGAAGAGCCAAGTGCAGTCCCTGCTTTTCCCTGTCAAAGGGTAAACAAAAAGCCATAGCATATCCCTGGGGAAATTGCAAAATCTGGTGCTTCTAGCAATCATTAGAAGAAATAGGGATGGTGATTCCTGTCCCATCCTCACTTAACTGTTCTGTTTGGCTGGTACAAAAGCCAATCGAAGCTTTAGAATGATCCTGACATATTAGCACCACCAGCCACAGCTGCCGAGCCAGATGATCCTTACTAGGATGAATCAACACAGCTGATGGTCCTGAAGTATGGTTATTAACCTAGGATGGGGTTTCATTTTGTTTTGCTCTGTTCCTTGCCTGAATTGGGGTAAAACTGCAATCAGTGTAACCTGGCTTATTGTACCCTCAATGAATCCCCAACAATAAAAAAAAAATTAATAATAGCCAAAAAAAATCAGAAGCAATTCATATTTATCTAAATAGTAGGAACAGAAGTATATCTTTAGTATCTTACCTTGAGGTTATGTAAATCTCCTGATCTTTGTGATAGTATAGTTCAGAGAAATCTCAACCATGTTGAAATCCCAGAAGACACCACTCTGTTTCATTCCACTGAAGACATTATGTTAATGAGATCAGATAAATAAGAGGTCGCATGCACCCAGATGCCTTAGTAAGACACTTGCGTGCCAATGAATAGGAGATAAAACCCCCAACACTTTAGGATCCTGCCAAATTGCCAAGATTCTAGAAATCCTTTGTGGTAGAGCCATTAGGATTTCCCCCTTAAGGTGAGCAATACTTAACTGCACCTGGAACCCTGAAGAAAGAATCACCACATTTGGCATGTCTTTAGCTTCTGGAGAAAGCAGATACTACCTTTGGTAATACTGCTGGTACAGATTTCCTGGGTAATCCACAAGGCAATCAAGTCTGAATGGTGTCCAGAGTTAGAAAGTGTTGGCAGTAGGCTCCCCTTGTGGTGCAGGCTGCTTTATGTAACAGGTTCATTGGTCTTAACACAAGTCCCTCCTCTAGAAGCAGATGGCTCACAAAGGCTCAGGTAAGGCACCAGCTGTGAAGAGTGAGGTTAGGGTACTTTCAATCAATGACCAGTATATGATGATTTCCCTCCACACTATAGCCAGGTCCAGGAGTCACAGGGTGGAAGTGAGAATGACCTCTCAACATAAAACCTAAAATATCTCCACTGAAGAATGTGCTTCCTGTTCCTGCACCTTCGGGTTCCATAAATTTGGAATTATGAGTTCACAAGAAAATAATACTTCTAACAGAAACAAAGTCACAATTTCATTATATTGGAGGCTACTTCTTACTAGTTTGGGAGTCCTCTGTCAATGAATTGCATGGAGAGGGGGGCTCATAGTATTATTATAAGCGTGACCTATCCCAATAGGCCAAGGGTGATTTTATTGCTTCTACATATTAGGGACAAGGAGGGTTATGTGGATAATTTAATGTATTCACTGGAGTGCCTCTTATGACTCCTAAAATTATATTGGAATCTGAAGAAAAAAAATCAATAAAAATAAGGCCACAAAAGGTTCAAATTTTATGGAATAAGGGTTAGGGTGACCCAACTAGGTAAGAAATCTGACCAGCCAGAGTTCAGGAAGAGATAAGAGACTACAGAATGAGTAGTGGAGAAAGGATATTTCAAAGATTGAGAAGGCATCACCACCACTGGAAGGGCAGCTCGAGCAGAGGGTAAGAATTTCACCAAAGTACCTGAGATCTGAAGACAGCTGCAGCATGGTTCTCAGGGTCACCGAGAAATGGGAAGAATACCTAGGTATAGCAGTTCAAACAGATCTGAATTCCTCTCTTGGGGATTCTAAGATTATATTACATGAGGAAAGCTGAGGTACTAACCATTGGCATGTACATGTAAAAGATTATGATCAGATATAGAGACTATGATGGTTAGTTTTTTGTGTCAATTTGGGTAGGCTATGGTATCCAGCACTAATCTAGGTGTTGCTGTGGAGGTGTTTTATGGATCTAGTTAACATCTACATTCAGTTAACTTTAAGTAAAGGAAATTATCCTCCACAATATGTATGGGCTTTATTCAATCAGTGAAAAGTCCTTAAGAACAAAACAAGATTTTCCCAGAGAAGAAATTCTGATTCAAGACTGCAACATCAGTTCTTGCCTAAGAGTTTCCAGCCTGAGGACTCAACCTACAGATTTTAGACCATAATCACATAGCAAATTCATTGAAATACCTCCCACATATCCAGAAGACCAAACATCACTTTATAACAAAGATATCTGCACCAGAATGTTTATTGCAGCCCAATTCATAATTGCTAAGTCATGGAAGAAGCCCCAGTGCCCATTGATCCAGGAATGGATTAATAAATTGTGGTATAGGTACACCATGGAATATTATGCAGCCTTAATAAAGATGGAGACTTTGCCTCTTTCATGTTTACATGGATGAAGCTGGAACATATTCTTCTTAGTAAAGTATCTCAAGAATGGAAGAAAAAGTATCCAATGTACTCAGCTCTACTATGAAACCAATACAAAGTCACCCACACTTCTATATGAAAGCTATAACCCAACTACAGCCCAAGATGAAAGGGGAAGAGGAGGTGGGAGGGAGGATAGACGGAGGGAGGGTAATTGGTTAGACCACACCTATGGTGCATTTTATAAGGGTACATGTCAAATCTACTAAGTGTAGAGTATAAATGTCTTAACTCGATAATTAAGAAAGTGCAGTGAAGGCTATGTTAACCAGTTTGTTGTTAAGTATTTTAAATTGTATATAAAGCTAGCACATTGTACTCCATAAATACATTAATGTACACAGCTATGATATAATTTAAAAAAGAAAGAAAGAAATACTGACCATGGATACTTGAACAATGTGAGGGTTAGGCACCTAGACCAACCCCCCCACGCAGTCAAAAATCTGCAGATACCTTTGCACTCCCCAGAAATATAATTACTAGTAGACTACTGTTGACCTTATTCATCAACAGTTGATTGTTTTTATTTTTTATATGATTTTATTTTATTATAATGTGTACTTGCATCCTTATAATAAAATAAGCTAGAGAAAATAAAATGTTATTAAGGAACTCAGAAGAAAGAGAAAATATATTTCCTATTCATTAAGTGAAAGTGAATCATGATAAGAGCCTTCATCTTCATCATCTTCACATTGAGTAGGCTGAGGAGGAGGAGGAAGAGAAGGGATTGGTCTTTTCCCATCTCAGGAGTAGCAGATACAAAAGAAAATCCTCTTATAAGTGTAGTCACACTGTTCAAATCTGAGTCATTCAAGAGTCAACTGTGTGTGAAGGATATATAAATCCTGTGGTTGGTTCTGTTTCTCAGTTCTTTGGAGAATCCATTCTGATACAGGGACAAACCGTTAAGGTGAATTTACCTAGGATCCATAGGGAAGTAGGCTGATTTTTAGGCATCCTCAAACATTTTTTAGAGAGACAGGGGACTTTTTCCCTCGGATGATAATTTATGCTTAAGTTAACATTTACACAGGGAGTTGGGAAGAATTTTAAAACTAAGTATTATTTTTCTCTGTTTTTAAATTCTGCTTGATGATTTCTCATTTTGCTTTTGCTACATGCATCAGTTTTCTGGTTAAGTCCAGGGATGAGCAGAACTGCAAATACAAAGATGATATTTTTGTTCTAAGATGTGAGTTGTTTTACCTGTGGCTGAAATGTTTTTTTTAGCACCTGGGGGCCCCATGAAGCCCTTGTGCAGCATGCCCAGGAGTGCTGGCCAGTGCCAGAGGCTGTGGGCAGGGATGGTCACAAACAGAATCAATGTAGCTTCTGTCTTCACAACACAAGGTTGGTCTCGCTAGCAATGGTGTTCAGCAAGGAGTGTTGACCAACCATCGTCTGGATTTCAGAGAAAACACTGAAATCTACTGGGAAAAAAATGCAGAGAGAGAGAGAAACTACCCTTAACTGTTCAAAACAAAACCTACCTAAATTTATTTGACCCTTAATAAAGCTTTCCACAGGATAAGTAAATACTAAGTACACACAGGTAAATTTGAGAATGCCACAAAAAATGCAAAAAAGTAAAATCAAGAGGCAACCATTCTCTCTCCTTCTTTCCCTCCCTTCTCCCTCCTTCCCCCTAATCGGCACTGTCCCTGACTACATGTCTCCCTCATTCCTATATTCTCTATGTGTTTTTCTCTGTCTCTGCCATTTGTCACCTATTTTTGTCTGTGCCCATAATGCCATGAAGTCTGATCCCTGCTTCTGTCTTCATGTCTTTATCTTTTTCCCCCAGGTTGTCCGAATTTACCCATTTACATGTAAGCCAAGACTGCTACTCCCAGTTCTGTCTTAACATCCCTCATAAATTTAATTGCTGACAAAGGAGAGCTCCTGTGTTCCAACTGCAAATTCTAGGCCCACCTTGCACCACTGATTTCAAGTTGTGGCTGGTTTTCAGTGAGTGTCTGCACTGATGCCCGTGGCTGCACATTCCATGGTGGCTGTTCGAACAGGCTCTCTGAGAAGGGCAGAGATATTACAGGAAACATGCCTATTTAATGTCTATTAAGGGCCATAAACAACAGTTTCACCTAACAACTATTCATTAATGTATGTGAAATATCCGGTTGATTTAAAGTTTAAAGCTAGTGTCTAAAAAATTATACTATAGAACTAAAACAAAAGATGTTTAAACACATGAAAAGAGTCCTGACATCTCCTGGAGAAGGTGAATGGTCCAAAACAGGATGATAGCACCATTCTATCAAGAGACCACAAGATACTCACTTGAAGTCCTTAAAACAGCGGTTACCAACCTGTGGGTCGCAACCCCTTTGTAACAATGAAAATACATCCTCCATATCAGATATTTACATTATGATTCATTACAGTAGCAAAATTAGTTATGAAATAGCAACAAAAATAATTTTATGGTTGGGGGTCACCACAACATGAGGAACTGTATTAAAGGGTCACGGCATTAGGAAGGTTGAGAACCACTGCCTTAAAAGGAGGATTAGACATTGAGACTTTGGATGTGGCGTCCACCAGAAGAATGTGATCTTCCCAAATACTTTTTCTGAGAAAGGGGTATGGGTAAGAAGCATATCTACTTCTTAAAAATTAAACTTGATATTATAAAATTCTTTCAAGATCATTGTCTTCCTTAGTACTGTTATTTACACTCATTTAGTAGAAGGACAAAGATTGTTTTAATCATAAAAATTTTAAGTAGTGAAGTTATGTCCTCATAAAAAATTAATGTTTATTAGACAAAGGCAAGATCTATGTGGAATTTATGCACAAGCCTTATAAGTCTGGAAAGAAAAAAAGATGGGATTAAAATTTGAAGGAAAAGCATCAGGTTCATGCTAAGCTTTCCAGAAGGCACTGACAATTTGGGGATTATGAGTGGGGCTGTACAAATGAGGAAGTCATCCTGGGAAAGCTAGAAGGAGTCTTTGTAAAAATACAAGAACACTTTGGAAGGAAAGGTCAACTAAATATATGCAAAGTGTATGAATAAAAGAAGAAAGAAAAGCAAAAATGGGAGGTGCAGGGGGAGGTTGGCGTTTTCATTTGGTGTCGACTCAGGTGCAGAGAACAGTAACTGGACTTCATAAAGGGTGTTCAAGAAAGCAGAGATTGTAACTAAGGGAGAAAATTTGGTGAGTTAGTTTGGCAATACTACGTGTCACAAATTGAGTGATGGGGTGAACAGGGATTATGATTTTTCCCTGTTATATGTAATATCAGCATTTTATCTGACAGCATTAAAATACACCTAATTAGCCCAAGACCTACAAACCTGCACAGTGTCCACTCTGTCACTATGCCTACAGAGCTGGCCTCACACATAATCCTCACCTCTATAATCAGAATTCCCCTCCCCTGAACTCTGACTGATTCTCGGTTCTGGCAAGAAGCCAGATCTCAGCTAAACAGAGCCTGAGAGCTGTTCACTGTAGCTCTTGTCCCCAACCTCAGTAAAACTCTCTAAATGAGCCTCAAGTGGGCACAGGTCAAAGCATCGTGATTGTTCCTTGGGGGTCAAAGGAAGAGAGATGATGAGGGGCTACCAGGCGCTGCTGGGAGGAGACCATGAGTCACAAGATAATGAAGTGACGTGGGGGGAAGCGAAGACACTGGTGGAACAAAGCAACGGGAAGAATAAGCAAGACACACGAGCAACACTGGAGAAAATGAAAAGAGTGAAATTGAGAGGTCAGAGGAGAACAAAAATGAATCAGAGAAAGAAAAGGAGACACAAAGCCACAGAAAAGCAAAGCAAGCAAGCTAAGGCAAAGAGCAAGAGGAGAACAGGACTGGGCACTCCTGGGCCGCCTCTGACCAGGGTTACTGCTGGAAACCCACACTGCATCTGATAGTCAGCCAAAAGTAAACTAGGGGGAAAGGAAGTGAGGGGGCCGGAAGCCTCTGCAGAGAAGCCCAAGACAGCGTTCTGAGCGATTTTGGATTTATGGCTCCTCCTTGCTAATGAATAAGAAGGCACCAAAATATCTGTTCTTTTTAAAATTATGCAATTTATACAATTTGCCTGCATTTTGCAACTATCTACCTTCCACAATATATGGTTTTAAGTCGATTAATAATCTGTCCTTCCACATGTGACCAATAATTAGCTTACTGGCCTTAAAGCTTTATACCAGTGTAACATAAATGATTCATTAATTTCCTAAGTGCCACAAATCACAAGGATATTAATGAAATTAATAATCTTGCAGTGATGCAAACCCTAAGTCTTCCTCTACCTTCTCATTAAATATAAACAAGTGAATGACTGCAGAGTGCTCCACAGGAGATATGAGGAAGAAAAAAAAACTTTTATCCTGTGATCTTGTTCTTACCAAAGGAAGTCTGAATAAAGGAGGAGAAGTTTCTCAAATCACGTACATTACAAGTTATGTCATTTATCTCTTACCTAGAGTTAAGTGCTGTCTCGGACGGATTAGATTCCTGAGCTATGCTTTTACTGTGGCGAGTGTCTCATAGGTGGTATTTGATGGGTTCTTCTTGTACCTTTAAAGATTTATCTGTAAGCAACAGTAGGCTGAGAACTTTTTCTATCCCTATTCTTGTCAGGGACAGTACTGCGTCAATACTGAGTAATCATTAAAAGGCTTAGTGCCACGTTTTCTTGGAAAGGCCAGACAAAAGACTGTCTACAAAATCTTTTACAGTTTTCACAAGGTCCTTTTTTATTTTCTTTTTATTTTAACTTTTTTGTTCAACCAGGTCACTTGTAGAAGAGACCTGTGGGGATGGGGAGATTAATGGGTTTCAGATTTTCTTTCTCATCTTTTAAGTCCATCCAGGTAAAAAGTTGATTGATTTGAGGCATGAGAGTCCGTCATCTCCTCAAAAACTGTAGTATTCAGGGAGGCTGGTTAGGCAGAGGACCAGAGAGGCATCCAGGCAGCAAAAGCACACACTGCTGCTCCTGTGTGACTTGTATGTGACGACTCCCATTTGTTCTGCTCAACATTTTGGTCAGAAACATCAAGGGGAAGGTTTTGTTTTATTGTAATTTGTGCTGGTATGGAATATTCTATGTTGGTATGAAGCGTTCATTATAGAGAAGTTGGAACATAACAATGAGAAAACATAATAAAACAAACCATAAACTCTCCACCCAAACAAAATAAACACAAAAACTTTTTGGTCATTTCTTTTTTATCCTTTCAGACTTTTTTCTTTGGTATATGTTTCTTTTGGGTGGTGCCTGTGGCTCAAGGAGTAGGGCACTGGCCCCATATGCCGGAGGTAGTGGGTTCAAACCCAGCCCTGGCCAAAAACCGCAAAAATAAATAAATAAATATATATATATATATATATGTTTTTATATTATTTGGTAATCTGTTTCCACTCAATGATATATATTCCATGACAAAATGTATTCCATGTAAATAAATATGATTCTTATAGCTTTATATGTTTATGTCCAGGTTGGACGTAAAGTTCATGTGCATTAACTATGTTAAACTATTTTAAATTGCACATGAACTTTACATATATACATATATAATCAAATGTCAAGTTATCAAGTTGACATTATTTCTTTTTTAAGAAAAAAGAATGCAACATTAGAAATCTAAGATTTCAGAAAATGAGTGACTCCAAATAAATCAATTACCATTCAACTAATACTTACAATTTTATTAAGCAGAAATTTACAGAGATCCCAGTATGTACACAGGCAGATGTTCAGATATGGATAACAGAGAGGTCCTGGCCTAAAAGAAACACATTTGTGATAGCCCCCCTAAAGTATTATACCCTCAATCTCATTTTCTTTCTAAAACATTAAAAGAGTAAATGTTTTTATTGTATGAATACACAGAACAATGCTTAAACGAGGGATTTTAGTGTGCCTATGACCAGAATGGTGTTCATTGTACCAAAAAGGTAAGTTGTTCTCCCTCACCACCTCCCAACCTCCTCTCTTTTTTGTACCTGTGTGGACCCATCGTTTAGCTCCCACTTATTAGGGATAACATGTAGTTTGTTTTTCCGTTCCTGAGATACTTCACTAAGGATAAATTCCCATCAATGGATGAGTGGATAAAGAAAATGTGATACATATTTCTCAGCTTATCTCCTTTTAAATGGAGGACTCTCATCATCATTTAACCATTTCTCAGTGAACTATAACTATCAACTATTATGCCATAGATCAATATGGTCACTTTGCTTTTCAATTTGGGGGTCACTGCTTTCACTGTCACTGCTCAATAACTTCCCAATTTCTGATTATTTTTCCAATTCTAATTTATCATGGGCTGAGAAATTGAAAACCTAAGCTCCTTAACAAGTGCATATTAAATAAGGCCCAATAAATCTATGAGGGAAGTATTTGAGTCAGTAAGTACCATCCATTGGTTTTATAATGTTCACTTACATTAACTTATATGATATGTATAAAAACTTTAGGTAAGTATCAAGCACTTCATGCAATGACAGAAAAGGAGCAGAAAAGAAAATCAAGACTTAAAGAAATGAAATAATCTGCTCACTGTTACATGGCTATAAAATTGTAGAGCAAGGACTCAAACCTAATTCTTCTCATTCCAAATTGACTCTAAAACTTTGTTAAAAGGTATTTCAGATTTTTATCTTGTTTTGGTTGGCTAAGTAAATATAACCCAGAGCCAAGTTTTCTAAAATGTGTTTTACCAAACACAAATTTTACGAGGTGTAAGTATTATGAAATAAAAGAGGAAAACATAACCAAACATGTTGCAGTACTCCTCAGTGGTTGTAATATGCTAATATGCCTCATAAATCTCTGAAAGCAGCATTTCCCTAACTGTTGGGACCTCGAGGTGATCCTCGGGAACAGCGCACCTCCTCAGACTCCTGAGAGTACCTTACGGAGATACTGTCCTGCAGTGGTGGGTGAAGGGACAAACTCACCACGTGAGGTTAATGAGGCTTGCTAATCTGTCTTCATGTTCCCTGCTCCACTTCCAGATTGTTAACAAAACAGAGATTAAAACACAAATTCTAGAAATACATAATGTTTCTGTGAAATAATTACCTTCGATAATACAGAAAACCACTTCTAATAAAAAGAACAGATACATTTTACAGGAGTAGCTCCAGAATACACTTATACACTATGATTAACATATCATCAGATAAAAGTGTAAATTCATAGACACAGATATAAAATGATAATTCTTAGGCTGAATTTAGCAGCAATCAATTTAGATCACACCTTCCTAACATCTTAGTGATCTCTTATAACATACAATTTCCATCTCAGACTTTGTTAATGGCAAAGACAAAGAATTTCCAATGTAATTTAATTCATCTTCACAAATTATACATAACAAAAACATTTGAAAAATCCTTCGGAACTCAACAGATAAATTTAACATAGCTAAATCTATTTGAAATTTTGGAATATGTTCATGAAATAGCATCATTTCAGAAACATAACAAAGAATGTTACTATGTAGCCTATGAATTAAAATATTCTCCAAAGGGGCAGGGCACAGTGGCTCACGTCTATTATCCTAGCACTCTGGGAGGCCAAGGCAGGAGGATAGGATCACTAAAGTTCAAGAGTTCGAGACCAGCCTAAGCAAGAGCAAGATCCCTGGCTCTACTAAAAACAGAAACATTAGCTAAGATTTGCAGCAGTGCCCATAGTCCCACCTACTCAGGAAGCTGAGGCAAGAGGATTGCTTGAGCCTAAGAGTTTGATGTTGCTGTGAGCTAGGCTGATTCCAAAACACTCTAGCCTGGGCAACAGAGTGAGACTCTGTCTCAAAAAAATAATAATAAAATAAAAAATTAAATTAAAATAAAACAAAACAAATAAAATATATATTATCCATAGGAAAACATCATAGAATTCCTACTCTTGGCTGCATGAAGAGATGTGTGTAAGAAATTTGCTGAACATTTTATAACTATTCTCTTATTTAATAATTAAAACACCCCCAACAAAGTAGGTGCACTAAAAATAATCTCCAGTACTACGGATAATGAAATTGAAGTTGAGAGATTATATTTCCTAGGGAAGCAGAGGTAGGATTGGCAGCCAGACCGCCTGACTCCAAAGCCCTTTTACTTACCCCACTTCTTTATGATACTCATATTGAGTTATTTCATATATTAAATATAATACCCTAATATTTCTATTTCAATTACCACGGTAGCCATGGCAAGTTTAAAAGGAAGGATGTACTCTCAATAAGATTTCTCTATTTTACCTTAGAAAGCTTCCTACAGCTACAAAATATCCTTTCATTCATTTGACCAATAACTAACCTCTACTCTTCAAGTGGAAGTCAAAAGACCATGACATCTCATGATTTCTTCTTCTCTTTTGACATTTCTGCTGTCTCATCAAGGCCTTTACAAATAGAACTTAAGCTTTTATTAACTGCATTACAAGCTAATCCCAAAATAAAAATCAACAGAGCATGTATGAACAGCAAAGGAAGCTAGCTCTAAGCCCCAAAATAGCTTTCCCAGAAACCTGGTAGATAGTCAATCTGCAATTTTAGTTTTTGTATAAACTAATTTTAATTCAAAATACGTTAAAAAATGGAGAGAAAAATCATATGACTAATTTGGCTTTCAATACAGGAGACATTGTAAGTAGTATATGATTGAAGCAGTCTAGAAGGACATTCTATTAATTAAGCAAAAATTATTTATTACATATTCACCACCTCCACCATTATGCCACAATACTTACGATCCCAACCCTTGGGCTGCCAACTGAGGTTAATGTGCAGAGAATGAGTATGCCTTAAAGTGAATATATATTCCCTGGAGAAAGGATGGCATTAACTCCTTGGTGACCACCATTACAATAATATCAACATAATGCAAAACGCCGAGGGAACAGAATAAATACAGGTAAATGATGACTGATTTTAGGAAGATTACATCAATGGAGTGAAGCCCTCTGAGACCAAAGATGCACCAGTACTGGGGGACTTAATCCAGAAGGTAGCACCATTGTACAAGGTGCTGAGTATTAAGAAAACAAAATAAAGGATGATGTTGATACAGAATGTCAAGACCAAGACCACCAACTTACCTACAACCAATCAGAGCTATTTTTCTCATCCATTTGTCTATGTAAGGGGGTGCCTTATTTAGAATGTGAAATGCATTCTGGCATTTTTAGCTGAGAGCCCACAAGTAGAAAAGGGCCCCTATCCAATCAATATAGTAAAAGGTCACAGAGGTATATTACATAAAACAAGTATTATTATACATACTCAGAACTCCCATTCAAAGAGAATTACCAAGGGATATACATAGATTTTCTGATATCCTCTCATCTATGAGAGTGTTCATCTTCTTACAAAGTATGCTGTCTAGCCTTTAGTATGGTGATAAATGTTTAATAATGAACTCTCCAGGAAAAAAAAAAAAAAGTTTATCAGAAATACTACGGCTTTAAGAATATATACCACCCAATTTACAAAAAAAAAGATAAAGTATATACAATAATCTTTAAATATCAATAACTTCAGTGTGACTTCTGTTTCTATAAACTCTATTGTCAGTTTTTTTATTCTATCCTACCAATAGTGCCACCAAATTGAACTATGTATGAATCCAATTCAAAAAAGAGTCACTCGTGTCATTAACAAATAAGTGTGGTTTTGATATAAATGTTTTTGATATTTTATTTTGTATTATAAAACGAAACTAAAGTAAAACACCAACGATCTATTTCAGGCTTCACTCAGTTTTCAATGAGACAGGCAACTTCTTTGCTGAATCAGATAATTGTTTCCCAATATGAGGGCAGTATTTTCTCAATTGCTATTTACAAGGGAATGGCAACAGGCACAATTTTTAAATTAATCAGTATTATTCAGAGTTTCTCCATAATTTAAGTCTAGACAGGGAAAAAAACAACTTATAGCATTTGGTACTCTCGTGGTGTTAATACTTCCATGACGGTCCATTTCAAACTACCCACACAGCACTAAGAGGAACAGTGCACCATTAGGAAGTGGTTCCGCCATCAGACAGAACAGATGCAAACACCGTCGCTGACACAAACAACAGTAAAACGCAGGTAAATGTTAAGAAGGGACAAGTCCTGAGGGTTTACTACCTTTGTTTTTAATACAGTGTTCAATTTAAATTTATATAATTTAATTTAAAAAATGGCTCTTTAACAATCATCAAACCTGCTGTAAATTTAACAATCAGCTCTTGGGAGCCTGGCTAAGCTGGCTCCACCTTCCAAGGCCAGCCTCCATCCCTGTCAGCAGCAAGCAGAACGGCGTATTTCCCCTTATTACTGGTCTTTTGGGGGGTGTTCCTCAGATGCAGAATTATTTTAGAAATTCCCCTTCCTTGGCTTTTAAAGTCCTCCTAATTTATTTCCTGAAATTAAATTGAGAAATAACCAATGGTGGTGGTGGAGGAGAGGGAAGCACTTAACCATCAAAGAGCAAACTGTGAGACAGTGAAAAGAGCACTGGATTGGGAGTCAGAAGCCCTGGGCCCAAGCTTTAGTCCTATTATCGTAAATGTATCTTTTAAATTTTGACCTTCAGGCTTCTAACCTATAAAATGCAGCTTATAGCTACTTACTGCACAGAGTGTTGTTGTTGTTGTTGTTGTTTAAATGAAGAAAATAAGAAAATATCTGTGGGAGTATTTTGTAATTTAAAATTATAATATAAAATAAATCATCTTATACCCTGTTTCCCCAAAAATAAGACATCCTCCGAAAATAAGACCTACATACAGGAAAGATAAGGTGTCCCCTGAAAATAAGACCTAGCACATCTTTGGGAGCACACTTTGAAATAAGACACTGTCTTATTTTTGGGAAACAGGGTAATATGCTATTCATTTACATGAGTTTAACCTTTCAGAAATTCCTTTTTGATGGCAAAAGTTGGTCATATTTTATGTTTTGGATGCTATCTCATTAAAACAGACCATGTATGATTAGAGGTATTTTTCTGGTTTGGAAACAATTTTGTGTGTATTAAAAACTAGGTAGACTTGGTTACAAATAGGTTATATTACAGGAGATACCAAGCATATTCAAGAAAGCCCAGGGACTGTTTACTGCAGTGCAATTCATAATTGCTAAGTCGTGGAAGAAGCCCAAGTGCCCATTGATCCACAAATGGATTATTAAATTGTGGTATACGTACACCGTGGAATATTATGCAACCTTAAAGAAAGATGGAGACTTTACCTCTTTCATGTTTACATGGATGGAGCTGGAACGTATTCTTCTTAGCAAAGTATCTCAAGAATGGAAGAAAAAGTATCCAGTGTACTCAGCCCTACTATGAAACCAATTTATAGCTTTTATATGAAAGCTATAACCCAATTATAGTCCATGAATATGGGTAAAGGGGAGAGGGAGGGAAGAGGAGGGGGGAGGATGGGTAGAGGGAGAGTAATCAGTGGGATCACACCTACGGTGCATCTTATAAGGGTGTTATACTCATTTGCCACCTGTAAGAAAGACTTGGACCCCACTTTAGGTATAAATCAGATGGTGTTTTATTACACCTGCACAGGCAGGTCACTGCCCAAAGGGCAAAACGGCCCTGAAGAGAAAAGCAGGCTGCCTTTTATACCTTTTTTTTGTTGCTATGTGGCAAGCAAGCGAACAAACACAGAAGCAGAACATGGGCAGTTAGCCCAGGGGCGGGGTTACAGAGTTGGTTCAGGGGGGCTAAAGCCTGGCCGTTGGCATGAGGGTGCGGGGTTTACAGCGATTCAGGGGGGTTGGCACCAGTTACAGTGAGTCAGGGGGTTACATCATGGTAGCTGGCATGGGGACAAACTTGGCTTGGAAAACTTTGCTTGAGTAAGCTTTCCACCATCGTTTAGCCATTGCTAGGGGTTTGGGGTAAGTTCTACCATTGTTTTACCTGTTCCTAGGAGTCTTTGGGAAGTCAGGGAACTTCCTTGTTCTATTCTGAAACCTGTTTGAGGAATTTACCCAAGGGGGTGGGGGGATTTGAGACGTGCGGGGACTTAGGCTGAGACAGTTAGGGGCCTTTAGGGGTCCCTCTGCTGGGTACTACAAGGGTACATGTGAAATTTACTAAATGTAGAATATAAATGTCTTAACACAATAACTAAGAAAATGCCATGAAGGCTATCTTAACCAGTTTGATGAAAATGTTTCAAATTGTATGTAAAACCAGCACATTGTATCCCATGATTGCATTAATGTACACAACTATGATTTAATTTTTTTTAAAAAGCCCAGGAATTACATTTAACAGACTGAGATTTCACTCATTCAACAAAAATTATGATATAATTTTCAATTTCTCTGAACCTCATTTTGTTTATCTTTAAACTGCAATGATTTGGCAAAATAATCTGACATTCATTCTATATGGAAATTTTTCCATTGTTTCCTTAAAACCTTCCTAAAATTTTCCTCTTAAATGTTGGGAATCAGTTAAGTGGTTATTTATAAAGCTAGCATTCTTAACTTTTAGCATCCTATATTCATAATCAGTCCTCACACTGCGTCTTAGCCCATTTGGGCTGCTATAGCAAAATACTACAAGGTGAGTAGCTCAGAAACAACAAATTTATTTCTCACAGGTGGTGCCTTCTCACTGTGTACTCAATCGTGGAAGGTTTCTGGGGTTTCTCTCTCTGGAGCCTCTATTACAAAGGCACTAATCCTAATCATAAGGGCTCTGCCCCTATGACATAATCACCTCCCAAAGGCCCCCTAATACAATCACCTTGAAGATTAAGGTTACAACATATGAACTGAGGGGACACCAATATTCAGACCATAACATTTCAGTACCATGCTTTGAAATAGGTTACCCCCAATTCCTTTGCTATCCGGATTTTTAGTCACTGGAGTATATAGAGAAGGGACATGAAAGTAGACAGAAAATTTTAAAATGTGAGAAGCCACTTTCTCAGATTAAAAAAAAAAATGAAACATTTCTTAAAAATTAAGACAAATGTAGCCGGGCGTTGTGGCGGGCGCCTGTAGTCCCAGCTACTCAGGAGGCTGAGGTAAGAGAATCGCTTAAGCCCAGGAGTTGGAGGTTGCTGTGAGCTGGGTGAGGCCACGGCACTCTACTGAGGGCCATAAAGTGAGACTCTGTCTCTACAAAAAAAAAAAAAAAAAATTAAGACAAATGAAATAAATTCTGATTTTTCCATGCCGTGGTGTTTTACCCTTAAGAAGATATAATAAATTCTAAAAACTACAGAACATTGAGAAATACTCCTTTTTATTTTTCTTTTAATACCTAACTTCAAGTCTTCCCGTTTTTCAGTTCTGATTCCTCACCTCTCACTGCTCTTCAGATTGCTTTTCAGACTAGCAGCTTCCCCCTTACTGCCCTGCCCTCAAGCCACAGAGCTCCCAAACCCCAACTCCCTGCCCGTAGAAGAACATGTGTCTCCAATTCAAGTAAAAAGAAAACCAAAGCAAAAACCCAAGATATGACTTTCAATACCAAAAAGAATCATTTTAGAAAGAGTAAATGTGATACCTGTGTGACTCCTACAGAGTCAGGTGCAGAAGTAAAAATGCCCCCTGGGTAATTCCTTAGATCATGTGGGTCCTTTCTGCAATCTATTTATTACACAGTAAGGAAGAGTAGGATGTTCTTTCTGAAATATTTTTTTTCCCTTGGGAACTTAAAACGTAAACCTCTACTACTGACAAGGTGGCATTTTTAGATTAAGCCTTGGGAATTCTAACATGATTTACAAATACAGCATTCTAAGAATAACAGCCTTCCTGCCATCTGGGATTGGCATCATTATTATAGACTCTATTACAATCTTATCTTCCTGTCCAACAAAGCTATTCATTCCGCAACTAAGCTCGTGTCAGAGACAAGGCAGAGTTTACTTACTTGCAGAAAAATGCTTTTGAAAAACAGTCTTATTGCTCAGACAGAGCCAAGAGTGTATATGACATGGTACAAGGTGCTTATGATAGAAGCTGGCAGTAAATGAAGTCAAAACAGAAATACCAGCTGAGAAGGTGTTTAATCTTCGAGGTGTGAGGTATTACATTATAGCACTCTCTCTGACTGATATCAGGCATGAAGGAAAAAGCTATCTAAAACATATGGGGAAAGTACTCTAGTGTCCCTTTGATGTCTTCGTTGGCAAAACACCTTGGTTTTCATACCCAGGCTTTAATAAAACAGCTGAAGTTCCTGGTTTGTAAATAAAGGAAGCTAAGAGATTGCTGAGAAGGAGCTGCAGCCCGTGCAAAAATGCAACTTCACTGAAACCAACAACTCATCTCAACATTCTCAATCAATATCTCTCACGCACGCACACACACAAACACACCTGGCTTAGAATTATCTTTAAGTGACTCAATACCTACTTCTATCAAGGCCTATAATTTTCAAACAATTTCGATTATGGAAAACTAATGACTTCCCATAAACCCTTTATCATTCCTTTTTTTTTTTTTTTGTCTTTTCCACTATGAGGGAGAAAGAGAATGCAGCAGAATGCCCAAATACTCAAAATATGAGGGAAGTTGGGTATACCCTTTTCTCATAAGGCAGAAACTGAAGGCCATAAACATGTTGCTGATAAAGCCAGGACAGCTCTCTGCACAAGGAATGATCAATAAAATGCGTAACTGGCTTTTCAAAAAAAGTCAGGGACACATAAAATAGCAGCAAGCAAGAAAAGAGATTTTTTTTCAATGATTTGGGCAAATCCCTAAGGGCAACAAGCATTTGCCAGAGACCAATTGTGAGGCAAGTAAACCCTGACACCAGGAAATCCGAACTTTCTGCAACACTGGCCTTCCAGGGTGATGACGCTGATGACCACACAGCCCAGTGTCTGTACACAGCAGTTCCTCCACTCTCACCAGCAGGGCTCATGGGCACCTCCACTCTCCTCTGAACCCACTGCCTCCTGCCATCTCAGACCTAAAAACCCAGAAAGCATTCAAAAGAATCTGTGCTTTGTAAGCTGGTCTGTTCCATTCACCCAACACAGATGTATAGACTTTTAGAAATTAAGAATTGGAACATAAATTTGAGGTTACTCAATTCCCATCTCACCTGGAGAGAGAAGTCCTTCAAGGGCTCTTCAGGCTGTGGTGCCAACCCTGCTTTGGCCCTAGTCCACCACATACATTAAAAATATGCAGTTACAATGGGAATCCAAGCTTGGGCCACACTATAAATTTTAAGAAAATGTATTTTACCTGGGGCTGAGATCTGGTTCCCTGTGGTTTATTCCAGGAGATTCTGGCTGTTCTGAAAGAGAGAGAGACAAGCAGCCTTTTCTAAGAGATCATTAGTTAGCTAGGTGTTAAGAGTGTTTAGTTCTACAAAGTTTTTAGCATTGACATCCAGTGTATCATCATCCAAATTTTAGGACATAAAGACAGATGCTTTTAGAAAATTATCAGTCTCTTTTTGGTATCTCTCAATTAATTATGATTTCTTAAATATTAGTGATGCAAATCCTGCAATTGTGTTCGCAAATCTTTTCCGTAAACTATAAGATAATTTAATTGGATTTGTGTGAAAGGGATTAGTAGCCTTTGTTGTTGCCTTTTTACGTCTACTTTTCCAGTTGGACAACTAATTTCCCTGATCTTCAGCCAAAAGACCGATCGTATCAGGAAGTGCAGTGTCTGGTAAAACTGTGGCGTTGGCTCTTTCTTGTCCGCCTTGCTCCCTTGCCCTCTGTAGAAGGCTTTTTCACAATTCTCTGCTCATTTTGCCCTTTGTCTGCTTGGCTAGGCCTTCAGACTTCCACCACTTTGGAAGTGCCTGTTGCATTGCCCTCTTTATTTCAACTTTTGAGTGCTTTAAAACCTGAATTCTGCCGTTTCTTTTTTTCAAAATAATATGAGGGTTCGAATTCTTAGGCTACATTGTTCTTACTTCCAGGGTAAAGTTCCAGTTGTAAAAGATCCCCTCACCCAGGGGGTGAGTTATACACCCTCACAATGTGCACATTAGGTGGGATCCCACCTCATACCCCCTCCTTCTGTCAGTTGTCCTCCTCTCTCCCCCTTTCCCCATGTCCTTCCCCAGCCCCTGTACTAGACTCTATTGTGTTTTATGTTGATATGAGCATGTAACCATTTATACATTGGCACAACCTGAATTCATCACAGCAGTTTCTGTCAAGTATCATTAATTTCTTTGTTTCTCTTCCGGTATTGTTTTTCTTAAGAATAATTAATGATTTCACTTTTAGACTTTCACATTCTTATTTCTAGGACTTACCCTCCCTTTAACGGTATCTGGTTCTGTGATTGTCCTTTTTCTCCAACTTTTGGAATCTAGCTTCTATAAAATGTCGTAGAATCCTGGAAGAGGACTAATATTTCTTTACTTCTCTTTTATTCATCCTAAGTAAGACATTTTTGCCTAAGATTCTTATCAATTACACATTTTTTAAATTACTTCATTCTATCCAAGCATTAAAGTCTTGAATTCTATCTAGAATTGTTATTCAGATATGAGAGAGTTTCACAAACACACACACATATTAATACAAATATTTGAATGAAGAAATGAAGTCGGACATTTTCTGACACAGTAAATCTGATTTGGCTGATTCGTCTTTTCTAAACTTAGTTTTTTAATTCAGGGGGGTTGACAGAAATACTGCTTATTGATATAGTTATATATATTTGGGGGGTACATGTGATATTTTGATACATGTATGTATCAAATATTTTGATACAATGTATAATGATCTAATCAGGGGAATTGGCACAGTCATTACATTAGACATTTATCTTTTTTCTGGTTAGGGGACATTATAATAATTTCAACTATTTTGAAATATAGATAAATTATTATTAACTACAATTACCTTATTGTACTATCAAATATAATAACTTATTTCTCTAACTTTTTTTGTGCCCCTTAACCGATTTCTTTGCATCCTCTCCTTCCCCCTTGCCTTCCTATCTTTTGGTAACCACCATCCTACTTTCTGCCTCCATGAGATCTATGTTTTTAGCTTCCACATATAAGTGAGAACATGTGATATTTGCCTTCAACTGCCTGGCGTATTTCACATGACATAATGACTTCCAGTTCCATCCATGTTGCTGCAAATGACAAGAATTTATTCCCTGATATAGCTAAATAATACTCCAATGTATATACCACATTTTCTTTTTTTTAACTTTTAAATTTTTATTTCAGAATATTATGGGGATACAAACATTTTGGTTACATAAATTGCTTTTGCACGGTTTGAGTCAGTTAAAAGTGTTTCGATCACCCAAACGGTGTGTGTTATACCTAATAAGTGTAAATGTATCCATCCGCCCCACTTGATTTTTGACAGGTGTCATTTCTATATCTATATGTGCACATAAGGGTTGATCACTTAGTCACAATTTAGTAGATAGTATAGGTGGTGTTTGTTTTTCCATTCTTATGAGAATGGTCTCCAGTTCCAACCAGGTTGTTACAAAAGGTATTATGAATTCACCATTTTTTTTAATGGCTGAGTGGTAATCCATGGTGTAAATACACTACATTACATTGACAGGCACTTGGGTTGTTTCTGTGTCTTTGCAATTATAAGTTATGCTGCTATGAACATTTAAGTGCAGATGCATTTTTTTCTTTTCTTTTTTTTTATTATTAAATCATAGCTGTGTACATTAATGCGATCATGGGGCACCATACATTGGTTTTATAGACCGTTTGACACATTTTCATCACACTGGTTAACATAGCCTTCCTGGCATTTTCTTAGTTATGTGTTAAGACATTTATATTCTACATTTACTAAGTTTCACATGTACTCTTATAAGAGTATGTCTTTTTTTTTCTTTTGTGTAAGTATCCAGTAGTGGGCTTCCTGGCTCAAATGGTAGTTTTACTTTTAGTTTTGTGAGGAAACTCCATATTACTTTTCCGTAGAAGTTGTACAGGTACTAGTTTGCTGTCCTACCAACCGTGTACAAGTGCTCTAATCTCTGTGCATCCATGCCAGTATTTGTTGTATGGGGATTTTTTGATAAAAGCTATTCTCACTAGAGTTAAGTGTTATCTTATTGCGATTTTAATTTGCATTTCCCTGATGCTTAGAGATGTTGAACAATTTTTCAAATGTTTTTTGGTCATTAGTCTATCTTCTTTGAAAAGTTGCTGTTCATGGTTTTTGCTCACTTTTTAATGGGATTTTTTTTTTGGGGGGGGTGCTGATTTGCTTGAGTACTTCATAGGTTCTGATTATCAGCCCTTTATCAATGTATAGCAACCAAATATTTTCTCTCATTCTATAGGTTGTCTATTTGTTCTAATGATTGTTTCCTTGGCTGTACAGAGGTTTTAATTTGATCAAGTCAATTTTACTTATTTTTGCTGTTACTATGATTGCCATCTAGGTCTTCTTCATAAATTTTTTGCCTCAGCGGATGTCTGCAAGCTTTTGCAATTTCTTCATCTAGAATTCTTATGCTATTATATCTTAGGTTTAGATCTCTTATTCATCATGAGTTAATTTTTGTTGAGTGCTGAGAGGTGCAGATTGTGTTTCAGTCTTCTATATGTGGCTATCCAATTTTCCTAGCACCATTTATTGAATGGGAATTTTTCTTTATTTTTTTAAATAGCAATATGAGGATGGTTTTATATCTGGGTTCTTTGTTCTAATCCAATGGTCTATGTGTCTGTTCTTATGCTAGTATGATGCTGTTTAGGTTACAGCATAGCTTGAAGTATGGTAAAGAGACCCTTCCCAACATGTTCTTTTGTTTAAGCTTCCTTTTAGCTATTCAGGGTCCTTTTAGGTTCCATACAAACTATAGAATTATTTTTTCTAGATCTGTGAAAAATGGCATTCGTATTTTAATGGGAATTAATTTGACTCTGTAGATCACTTTGGGTAGCATAAACATTTTTAACAATGTTGATTCAGCTGATACATAAGTACAATCTGTTTTTCTTTTTTTTTTTTTTTAATTTTTTTATTAAATCATAACTGTATACAATGATATGATTATGGGGCATCATACACTCACTTCATAAACCATTTGACACATTTTTATCACAGTGGTTATGTCCTCTGCCATTTGTAGTTCTCCCTGTAGAGATCTTTCACCTCTTTCGCTAAATATATTCCTAGGTATTTTATTTTCTGTGTTGCTATTGTGAAAGGTATTGAGTCTTTGATTTGGTTCTCAGCTTGATGTTGACATATATGAAAGCTACTGATTTGTGTACACTGATTTTTTAGCCTAAGACTTTGCTGAATGTATCAATTCCAGGAGTCTTGGCAGAATCTTTGAGGTTTTCTGGATGTAAAATCATATCATCTAGATATCATTTCTTCTTTCCCTATCTGGATACCCATGATTTCCTCTCAAAAGTGCATGTATGAGGGGTGTCCAAACCATTTTTTTTCCTTTTCTGCTGTATATTGGAAAAATAAGAGTTGTCTTGGGCCACACATTAAACACACAAACACTAACAAATGCTAATTAGCAAAAAATTAAAAAAATGATCCGTGCATATTTTTTATGATATCTGACATCACGGATGAGAAAAATAAATAAATAAATAAAAATAAAGTCTTCACAAAATCAGCCTGTGGCTCACAGGCCACTGGTGGAACATCCCTGCAGTATAGTGTCAGAATCTTTGGGGGTCTCACATGAATTTTAGGATTGTTTTCTTCTACTTCTGTGAGGAATGTCACTAGTATTTTGACAGGAATTGTATTGAATCTAATTTTTTTCCTAGTTTCTCACAGATAAAATTTCTGAATTCTTGCATATTTGAATGTTATCTTTTTATCTTTGAACTTGATTGGCAGGACCAAGACAGCCAACAGCAATCTTCAGATTTCATCCCTCCACATCATAACACCCAATTCAACAATTGTCCACACAAGCAATCACCTTCAGAAAAGACAAAAATCAGGTGAATGATCACACTACATGGTTGTAAGACTATACCAAGGGAAGAGGCATTGAAGAGGGCAGAAAGGACAGTCTTGCGTTGCCTAGGCTACCTTTTCTCCCATCTCCCAGCAATCTGAGTGGAGAGAGAATCTGTGTGCCTGAGGGAGGGAGAGTGAAGGATTATGGGGCTTTGTGTTGAAACTCAGGGCCACGTTGGCACAGGGGAACAAAGAACAAGGCAGAATTCTGCCACAGCCCACAAATGGAGCATTTAGACTAGCCTAGCCAGAGGGAAATCCTTTGCCCTGAAACCTGAGTTTTGGCTAGCCCCAAAGCAAAAAAGCAGCTGAAGTCAGGACTAAATTAATAAGGCATTCAGGACACAAAGGCTGCAGTATTTTGGCAATTCCTGCAGCTATGCTGACGTGAAGCCAGCAGATTTGGAGTGCACATGACCCACCATAAGATCAGTGGCATGGCTAAGCCAGTGCCTGTTCCATCCCTCCCATAACCAGGGCAGTGTGGTTCAAGGAGAATGTTCTTCCACTTGAGGAAAGGAAAGAGAAGGCTTCAGAGGACTCTGTTTTGCAACTTGGGTACCAACTTAGCCACAGTAAAATAAAGTACTAACCAGACTCCTAAAGCCCTTGAGTATAGGCCTTAGTTCTTGTTTGATATTTTTGGACCCACCTAGGACCAAGAGGAAGCATGCTGCTCTATAGGGATGTACTCATTTCTGGCAGGATCTACTTCCTGATGACTTTAAATAAACATCAAATGTAGCCAGGCAACAATCACCACAGGCTTAGTGAGACTGAGCTAGCTTGAAATGTGACCTGGCACAGACCTAGTGTGGTAACTACAAGGAAGTGCTCACATTACTCCAACTCCAGCAGCCCAGCACAGAGACTGAGGAAAAGAGTGAGAGACTTGGCCTGGTAATCTAGAGAACTCTCCCATATCTTACCCAGGTCCCCCAAGACAGTATCATCAGGCATCTTCAAGGGTCACAGAATTACTGGGCTTGGAGCATGCCAGTTTTGAGAAGACTGCAGTGACCAAAGATGTAGATTACAAAACTCCCTTCCCTTTGAATATCTGGAAAACATTGTCAAGAAGGACAACTTCAAACAAGCTCAGACTGTGAAGATTAAAATAAATACCTAAATATCCAATAGCCAGACATCAGTGAATACCTACAAGCATTAGGAAGATCTAGAAAAACATGACCTCAAACAAATGAACTAACTAAGGTACCAAAAGCCTACTAAAGAGTACTGTAGATAGGTGACATTTCAGATAAAGAATTCAAAATTGCTGTCCTAAACTCAATGAACTTAAAGACAACACAAAAAAGGAATTAAAAGCCTAGGATAGAAATTTAACAAAGAGATCAAAATGATAAAAAAAAAGAAATAGCAGAAATTCTGAAGCTGTAAAATTCAATTGACAAACTGAGAAATGCATGAGTTGCATTCTCAACAGAAAAAGAGACCAAGAAGAAGAAAAAATTAATGAGGTGGAAGACAGGCTATGTGAAAATACACAATCAGAACAGAAAAAAGATAAGAGAAAAAAATACGAGTGAAGCATACCTACAAGATCTTGAAAATAGCCTCCAAAGTGCAAATCTGAGTATTGACCTTTAAAACGATGTAGAGAGCAAGATTGAGGTATTGAAAAAATGAATTGAAAAAATGTATTGAAAAAAATAATAGCAGAGAACTTTCCAAACTTAGAGAAAGATATCACTGTTCAGGTACAGAAAGGTCATAGAACACCAAGCAGATTTAACCCAAAGAAGACTACCTTAAAGTATTTAATAATCAAGCTCCCAAAAGTCATAGATAAAGAAAAAATCATAAGGAAATTAAGAAAAAAAAATAAGAGTGTGTCATGCCACACTCTCTCCAGGCCTGTAAGGTTTCCACTATGTCTGACAGGAGACTCATGAGTGGAAACCTTACAGGCCTGGAGAGAGTGTGGCATGACATATTCAAAATGCTGAAGAAAAAGATCCTTTAATGTGGAATATTATATCCCACAAAAATATTCTTCAAACATAAAGAGGAAATAAAAGCTTTCTCAGGCAAACAAAAGCTGAGGGATTTCATCAGCAACAGCCCCATCCTGCAAGAAACACTAAAAGTTATTTAATCTGAAAGAAAAAATACATTAATTAACAATAATAAATCATCTGAAGGCCAGGCACGGTGGCTTACACCTGTAATCCTAGCACTCTGGGAGGTTGAGGCAGGTGGATTGTCTGAGCTCACAGGTATGAGAACAGCCCAAGCAACAGCGAGACCTCATCTATAAAAATAGCCAGGTGTTGTGGTGGGCGCCTGTAGTCTCAGCTACTTGGGAGGCTGAGGCAAGTAAATCACTTGAGCCCAAGAGTTTGAGGTTGCTGTGAGCTATGACACCATAGCACTCTACTGAAGGTGACAAAAAAAAAAAAAGAAAGAAAGAAAAGAAAAGAAAAAGAAATCATCTGAAAGTATAAAATTCACTGATAACAGTAAGTACGAAAATACACACTCATCTGTTTCTGTAACTATGATGTATAAGCCACTTAAATTTTGAGTAGGAAGACTGAAAGACACACCTATCAAAAATAAATACAACTTTTTGAGAGATATTATTAAAAGATACGGATAAAAACATTAAAACATTACAAAGTGGGAGGAGGAATAGAGTTAAAGGTAGAATTTCTGTTAGATTTCTCTTTGTTTATTTTGTTTGTTTGTAAGAAAAGATTTTATATTCTAAATAATTGCATATAAAAATTGTTTCTAAGGCTCATAGTAACCTAAATTAAAAAACATACAACATGTACACAAAAAAAGTGTAAGAAATTAAAACACACTAGAAGAGAAAATCATTATTACTGTGTCTTTGTTTAAATTTCAGAATATTAGAGGCCATAGGAACAGCTTTTGTACAGTTTGATTCAAAGTTATCAGTATCGGTGTACCTATCACCAAAATAGCAAGACTTGTACCTGGTAGGTGTGAATTTATCCATTACTGCCTGCCCTTTCCCACCTGCTTAGTTTCCATCAAGTGTCACTTCCATTGAAAATTGTGATATTTCTACGGGCAGCACCTGTGGCTCAGTGAGCAGGGCACCGGCCCCATATACCAAGGGTGGCGGGTTCAAACCCAGCCCCGGCCAAACTGCAACAAAAAAAATAGCCTGGCATTGTGGTGGGCGCCTGTAGTCCCAGCTGCTCGGGAGGCTGAGGCAGGAGAATCACCTAAGCCCAGGAGTTGGAGGTTGCTGTGAGCTGTGTGACGCCACGGCCCTCTACTGAGGGCAATAAAGTGAAACTCTGTCTCAAAAAAAAAAAAAAAAAATTGTGATATTTCTTATAATGAATGAAAAAAAAATTTGGCAATAAAAAAAGAGAAAACTGTAATAGCAACTAGTTCACCATTTCTTATATTTAATATTTTACTGTGATCATTTTTTTATTTCAGATCAATATAGGGGTGTTGTATAAAATATACATTTAATTAAGTTACATTGTTTGCATTATAAAGTCAAGTCTAAGTTGCAGTTAAGTCCTTATACCCTTACCTTACACTGTGCCTGTTAGATGGGAAAATCACCTTTAAAAAAAGGAAGACAGGAAGGAAGCAATAAAGATGGAACCACAAAGCAAACAGAAAACAAATAACATGGGAGTAGTAAGACCTTACCTATCATTAGTAACATTGAACATAAACAGACTACATTCTCCAATGGAAAGAACATAGTGACTGAATAGATTAAAAAACAAGAGGAAATTATATGTTGTCTACAAGAAACCTATTACTACAAAGACAAAGATAGACTGAAAATGAAGAGTTGGAAAAACGGATTCAATGTAAATGGAAACCAAAGAGCAAGAATAGGTATACTTTCATCAGATAAAATAGATTCCAAGACAATAACTGTAAAGAAGCAAAAAAGGTCATTAAATAAAGATGTCAATTCAGCAAGACAACATAAGAATTCTTTTTTTTTTTTTTTTGGCCGGGGCTGGGTTTGAACCTGCCACCTCCAGCATATGGGACCAGCGCCCTACTCCTTGAGCCACAGGCGCCACCCAACAATATAAGAATTCTAAATCTACTATAGATATACTCAACACTGGAGCACCCAGGTATATAAAGCAAATATTATCAGAGCTAAAGAGAAATAGAGACCAATACAATAATTGTTGGAGACCTCAACATTCCATTTTATGCATTGGACAAATCACCCAGACAGAATATCAACAAAGAAACATTGGACTTAATCTGCACTATAGGCCAAATGGACCTGGTAGATATTTATAGATCATTTTATACAACAGTTGCAGAATACACATTCTTCTCCTCAGCTCATGGACCTTTTTCAAAGATAGTCCATATCAAGCCACAAAGCAAGTGTTAAAAATTAAAAAAAAACTATACCAGGTATTTTTTTCTGACCTCAATGGATGAAAACTAGACATGAATTACAAGAAGAACATTGGAAAATGTGTAATATAAACACATGGAAATGTAAAAAATAAATTCCAGAATGATCAGTGATAACAAAAAGATTAAGAAGAAAATGAAAAAAAATTCTCAAAACAAATGAAGATGAAAACAACATATCAAAACATATGGGATATAGCAAAATGATAAAAAGAGAAAAGTTTATAGGAGTAAGCGCCTACATCAAAAAAGGAGAAAAGCTTCAAATAAAAAACCTAATGGTACATCTCAAAGAACTAGAAAACAAGGCCAAACCAAACCCAAAGTTAGTAAAAGAAAAGAAATAATAAAGATAGAGCAGAAAAAATGAAATTGAAAGCAAAAACAAATTGGAAAATCTAGAAGAATCCAGACATACGTGTCTGGGCATTTATCCATTTCTTCTAGGTTTTCCAAGCCCCGCACACACAGTCCTACCAGGACTAAACCAGGAAGAAATCCAAAATCTACATGAATTAATAATGAGTAAAAAGTAGAAGAATTAACATAAAGTGTGCAAAGAAAATTTCAGGACCCAATGGCTTTACTGCTAAATTCTACCAAGTACTCAAAGAAGAACTAATACCAGTCCTATTTAAACTATTCCAAAATATCAAGAAAGAAATAGTCCCATGCTAATTCTATGAGGCATATATCACCCTGATACTAAAACCAGACAAAGATATAATGACAACAATAAAAATAAAACTATCATGCAATATTTCTGATGAACATAGATGTAACAATTTTCAACAAAATACTAGCAAACTGAATTCTACAACACTTTAAAAAGATTATTCATCATGATCAAGCAGGATTTATCCCAAGGATACAAGGATGGTTCAACATATACAAATCAATCAATGTGATAAATCATATCAACAGACTGAAGAAAAAAACTGTATGATCATTTCAATTGATTTTCAATTGATGCTGAAAACCATGTGAAAAAATTCAACATCTCTTCACGATAAAAACTCTGAAAAAAAAAAAAACTGGGTATAAGAGAAACTTACCTCAACCTGATGAGGTAAGCCACATATGACAGACTCACAGCTAGTGTTATGCTGAATGGGGAAAACTAAAAGTCTTTTCTCTAAGATATAGAATAAGACAAGGATGTCCACTTTCACTAGTAATTCAACATAGTTCTGAAAGTTCTGTCTAGAGTATTTAGACAAGAGAAAGAAGTTAAATTATCTTTCCTTGCAGATGATATGATCTTATATCTACAGAAACCTAAATATTCCACCAAAATAAACAAATGCAGTAAAGTTGCAGGATACAAATAAAAATTCAAAAATCAGTAGTATTTCTATACACAACAGTAAAAAATCTGAAAAACAAACAAAAAAAATTTCATTTACAGCATCTACAAATAAAATACCATACCTAGGAATAAACTTAACCAAAGAAGTAAGAGATTTCTATAATGAAAACCATAAACCACTGATGAAAAAATTTGAAGAGGACACAAAGAAATTGAAAGATATTTTATGTGCATGAATTAGAAGAAACAACATTGTTAAAAGGTCCCTACTACCCAAAGCAATGTAGAGATTCAATGCAATTTCCATCAAAATAGGAATGACATTCTTCACAAAAATAGAAAAACGAATTCTAAAATTTATATAGAATCACAAAAGACCCAGAATAGCCAAAGCCAAACTGAGCAAAAAGAAAAAAACTGGAGGCACCGCATTACCTAACTTCAAACTATACTAAGAGTTGTAATCAAACACCTTAGTTCTGTCATAAAAAGAGACGTGTACGTCAATAGACCATAATTGGGAATCCAGATATAAATCCACACATTTATAATGAACTTATGTAGAGATGCCAAGAATCTACAGTGGGGAGAAGATAATCTCTTCAATAAATGGTGCTGGGAAAACTGGATATCTATATGCAGAAGAATGAAAATAGACCTTCATCTCTCACCATATACAAAAATCAAATCAAACTGAATTAAAGGCTTATGTATAAGACCTGACTTTATGAAGCTACTGAAAGGAAACATTGCCACAAAAAGAGTTAAATCCTGCTATTTGAAACAACATGAATGGATCTGGAGAACATTATTTTAAGGTAAATAAGCCAAGCACAAAAAGATACATGTCACATGTTCTTATTAATAAATGGGAGATAAATATTAAAAACTATTGTTCTCACAAAGACAGAGTAGAATGAGGGTTACCAGAGGCTGGGAAAGGCAGTAGGGAGTGTGGGATAAAATGGAGATGGTTAATCGGTGGGAAAAAATGTATTTAATTAGAATGAGCAATATTTGACAGTGCAACAAAGTGACTATAATTAGAAATAAGTTAGGGTATGCTTTGAAATAACTAAAAGAGTGGAATTGTAATGTTCCTAACACAAAGAAATGATGAATGCCTGAGATGATGGATCCCTCAATTACCTCAATGTGATTAATTCACATTGTTTGCCTATATCAAAATAGCATATGTACCTTACAAAAATATACAACTATTATATACCCACAATAATTAATTTTTTTTTTAATTTTAAAATAAATGCTTGAGGTGATAGATACTCCAATTTTCCTGACATGATTAATTCACATTGTAGGCCTGAATCAAAATTTCACATGAATAAAACAAAAATGTAAAATGTACCCTATAAAAATACACAATTATTTTGTGCTCATAATAACTAAAAATAAAAAGTGAAGAGTCTAGTCCAGTGATTTTAAACTGGTATGCTGCTGCACACTGGTGTGCCATGAGATCTTAGGTGTGCCAGAAAATTTTTAAAGATTAATTATTTTCAAAAGAAGTTCAAAGAAAGTATATTCTATTTCTTTACTCTCTCTCTCTTTTTTTGATCAACATAATTTAAGTGTGTTGCAGAAGTTTAACTCTAGGTTCAAGTGGCTGTGAGATAAAAAAAAAAGGTTGAAAAACTCTGGTCTAGTCTTTTGGGGTGAAATCGGGCATGAAAATTACATACTGAGTGTGTGATTAATGTTTGTCTTGATTATACATTGGAGAGTACTGAAGGTACTAAGACAGAGAATAATTACATGAAAAAGAAAAACCAGTGGCAGAATTTTTATAAAGAAGAGTCTAGTTAATGAATGATTGAGTGTGAAAATCAAAGACTACCATGATTTCAGAGGTTGAAGATCACTTGATGTGTGGGTTTACAAGACTGAGATTCCAGTGATCAGGTGATGATGTCCGATTGAACATACAGTTTTACTAATGTACTGTGAACCAAAAACTCATCAGTCAAATTATCTTTAGGTACAAAGAAAATGCATCGATATTATAGTATATTTATAAGTAGAAACTCATACAACTTTGCTGAGTCTGAGAACTTCACATCTCTCCCCCATTCTTTCACAAAAGATGGATATTTATAATCTTTGTTTCAGACAAAAATGAACATATGTATAATGCACATATACTGCAAGCTCTAAATGTAGTAGAAGACACGTGGGATGAAAGTATATAGAAGTAAGTACCTAAATCATTGAGGAACTATAGAGTCTTAATTCACGAGTTTTTAAAACATTCCTCTTCACATAGTTCAACAGCTGAGCAAATATTTACAATCTGGTCTATTAACTGTCCTTAAACAATATAATCTATCTGTAAGCTAACGTTAGTTCAGTATACTCTTAAAATTTTGTTTGATTCTTTAGCTGACATATTGACATCTACTGGAGTTAAAACAACATTAGATTGCCAAGGACTCATCCCTTCATCCCAAATCTTCCCTGTTTTAACATTCTCAAATGGACATTAAACATGGTAGCTCTAATTTCAAAGGGTAATAATCTGGACCTAGATTATATTCCTTTCTATAATGGCCTGCAGGTGGGAATAAAAACAAGTCAACCTCTGGAGAAATACCTAAAAATGGAGATGGCTACAAATGGGATGGAAATAAGACCATATAAGTTACTTTCCTCGTCCACCAAGAAGATTTACTTGCCATAAGTCCACCATCTTTCTTCTCTTGGCCGAAATCTCCATTTACTAATTAGGATAGTAAGTAGTAAAAAACTGTACAGTAATTAGAATTTTCAATATCTGTGCTCTAAGCCTATTTTCTGCCACTGACTAGCTGTGTATCCATAAGGGAGGCATACCTTCCTAGGATTTTAAACCAATGATTCTTGAGGCCCTGTTCTTTCTAAAATTTTACATTAGAAATGTAAACATCCATAAGTGGTCTTTTTGCTCCTGGATATGTATAACCAAATCAAACACTACACCAATAGGACTCACACATCAATGTATGTTAACATGCATGTAAATAATATATATGTATATTTAAACACACGATATATTATTTAAACAGGTGTTATATTTGGTGCTAATATCAATCTTCCTCCCCTCCAGAATAGTGACTATTGTATCTATCCACACAATCCACTTATCAGTATTTAAGCCCGTAGGATCCAGAGGAAGACGCATATTACAACAGTATAATACAAACAAATCATCAACTACATGAAACTAAAATGGGTTATTCTCAAATGTCACATCCATTTCCATCTACATAATTTTCTTTTTTCTTCCTCAGTAAATCTCACTTCACTCCAGCTCAGCAGACTTACTCTGAGCATGCCATGTTGGTTCAGTGATAGCTGTGATCTCAGAGAAACCTGCCAGCATTCATTGTTTCAGCTACTAACTAACTCTGTCATCACAGATGTCATTGTCCTTAGCTTAGATCTAATCACTTCTCTTCTTCATAAAATTTCTAAGTGCCTTTCAAATTCAATCTAGCAAATAAATTTAATCTTCATAATGGACAAATATGTGTGTTGCCTACAAAAATGAGAAAATTTTATCATTCTTCCAATTTTTTCACTCAGTCTGGTTTTGTACCCTATAACAACCAAGATTATTGAATGTATGGTTCTTGATGAATGAATAAAATGCGTTCTAATAGCTATGGTTTTTAAAACCTTACTCAAACACATCATCTGATTTGAGTCCTTTAGTTAGTATGGGACATAAAAAGGTGATTGTAATTCTCATTTTTATAGATGAGGAAGATGAGGCAAGATAGTGAAGCAGAATGAGCTATGGTATATTCCAGAATGCCAGAAGTCAGTTCCAATAACATTTACCAATCCTTGCACTATTGAAGAATGCACTACGTTTTTCACCTGTTTTTTTAAAGTCAGCTCAGATTCATGCCTAATTTTTACAAATTTTTTATTATAAACTTAATTTCATTTATTAGGTAAACATTAATTAGCCCCTACTACCTCATGAGAGACTCTGCTAGGTATTAGGGCTACAGTGGTATGCAAAAACAGATGTCATCCCTGCTGTCATGGAGCTTGGACCAGGGGAAAAAAAGACATTAATCAACTAATTCAAAAAAATAGATATGAATTATGTTTGTATTGGGATATTCTTAAGTATCCTGTAAAAACAATGGGACATATTCAGTTGAGTGATAAAGATTTAAAAAGGGGTAATTGATGGTACTGAAGACAAGGAATGAGAGATTATAAAGCCCAGGTACAAAGATTAAATAGCTCCTCTAAAGCAGGAGTCCCCTATGTTTTTGGCACCAGGAACCGGTTTCACGGAAGACAATTTTTCCACGAATGGGGGCAGGGAAGACATGGCTATGGGATAGGGGCAGAGCTCAGGGGGTGAAGCTGTGAAGCCCAGTCCTAAACAGGCTGTGGACTGGTAACACTGTTCAGCCAAGGGTTGGGAATCACAGCTCTAAAGGCAGAAAGCCAGGAGCTGTAGATGTAAGACAGCTCAGATATGTGGTGTCTGATATAAGGCCAGTCCCGTCTGATCATTTAGGTTTGTCTGTGAGACAAATATACATTAACTTGCTTAGGATGTGGGAGGTTGAAGGAGAGCAAGGAGAAAGCTATTAAAGGTGTGAAAATAAGGTAGAATAAATTTTTATGTGGGGAGTGAAAGGATGAGGTAGCCAGTAAAACAGAACTGTTAAGCGCTGATGAAGACTCCTTCCTCTACACACGTTCTCCAGCACTGCTGAGCTGCTCCGGTGCAGGCGTGCTGTGGAGAACGCCAATAGCTGGAGTGCTGCAAAGCTGAGGTTTGCTCAGTTACTTTAATGAAAAAAAGAAAACAGAAAGACAAGAAATATTAGAGTAATGCACTAAGTGTCAGTGGTAACACTCCATTACAACACATGTAATATTAACTAGAAAAGGAACAAAAACATTTTTATTTTTCATTTGCTGCATGTTTAAAACATTTTAAAATGACAGAAATTTGGAAAATTTTTGTGGATTTAGGGGATTTTTTTTCCCCACAAAACATAACTACTATTAAAAATATATGACCCACCTTTTTTGTGTAGGCTTAATATCTTTAAACATTTCAGTCATTTGTATTTTGCATTTAGTAAGAAAATGCCATGAAGGCTACCTTGAACAGTTTGATGAGAATATTTCAGATTGTATATGAAACCAGCTCATTGTACCCCTTGATTGTACTAATGTACACAGCTATGATTTAACAATAAAAAAATAAAAAAATAAATAAATAATAAACATTTCAGTCATTTGTATTCAACGTATTGCAAAGTAAAATATATAAACAGTACAGCAAAAAAGATCACTGGCTATTGGGAGAATGGAAGTCTAAACTCCACCTTTCTAATGATTTATAATTTCAAAATTCAACATAAACATTATCTTCATTACAAAGCCCTCCTGACTCCTCCTCGCTTTGCCCTTTTCATCCAAGCTCACACAATGCCAAATAGAAGCTTCTGTGACAGCTCTAACACCACAGTACTGCAATGTTGCCTACTTCTAGCTCCTCCTCTCATCAGGAGGGTTTGGAAGGCAGGGACATTTTCTTCTTATGTTTTACCCAGTACTTAACTCATATAAGCATTCACTGCATATGTATCATTTGCAGATAAATGCCTAAATGTAATTGGGGGAAAAAACTTACATTAGTAACCCAATTAAAAGCGGCATTTGGTACCCTGCCCCCCCCCAAAAAAAATGGTGTTAATTTTATGCTAGAAAAGCTTTAATGCAAGAGATGAAAGAAGAAGTTGTCATTTTCTTGATTAAACTGAGAGGGGTCTCTAACTCCTCAATAAAATGCAGGTGCATGAATAAACAGAAACACACAACACAGAAAGACTAGCAGTAGCCATAGGCTAGGGTGGCAGCCGCAATGGGAGAGGCAAACACACTTGCACCATAAAATTGAAACTTAAATTATCTGAAGAAGTCTGCAGGGGCTTAGAGCCAAGATATTTTCAGGGCTAGATCTTCAATGGTACAATGATATACATACATGCACACAAATACACACACACATACACACAAACATCCATGGTTAGCTAAACATTTACATTGTTCTTTTGATTCCATTGTTTCCTATGTTCCAAAGGGTTGTGGGAAACATGCTTACCATGACCTTGATGTTTAAACACAGGCTTCCTGAGATTAGATGCACTCAGTTGCAAGACAGCTTCTACCCAGCTGCCATGAACCTCACTTAAGCAGAATAGCTGAGATTTACCCAATCCCAGCTAATATTGCTTTGGGATAACACTGAATATTGCGGAGAACATCAGGAACCGTTGAGACACGCTCACTGCTATACATTTGCATAGCACAGAGAATATTTTCTTTTGACAGACACTACTCCATAAAAGTTTGCCCTGATTTATACATCTACTGATGTACATGAGAGTATTTGAATCTATTTATAGCTGGGCTGAAAATTTCACCCTAACCAGATTTGCTTGAGCAGCCCTTGTCAGTTGGGGCTTCGCAAATTAAAAAAATCTATGATCTGCCATTTAGAAAATCCATCATGTCCTTTTCCCTCACTTTAACCTTGTCTTCAAAGTTTTACAAATCACACATCACAATGAAAAGTTTGAAATCTCCACTAAGTCTAATCCTGTTATCTTCTCTTGCTCCTTCTCATTTCATATATTTCTATGACTTATCTCTTCTGTCTTAGTGGCCTTTAACATCAGCCCTCCTAGAGCTTTACTTGTAAACCTTTTTTAAAAAAACACTACCTTTCTTAATTGTCTTATTTTAAAAAATTAGTCAATAATACTCCCATTTATACCCCTTCATCACTGTTTCCATTTGTAAACATGTTGCATAATATTAATAACATGGTCTAAATATTTCTATTAATCCTGCAGCAGTAGGACTGTTTTTAAATATAAAATCTTTGTATCTCATAATTTTCTTCTGTCACCTGCTGTGAATGTTTTGTTTCTAATACTACTAGCCTACAGGCACAGACACTCGATAATTTTCATTTCCTTCCCTTGTCTGACCTTGTCCAAAATTATTCAGATTATCATTTCTTCTATTTTTCACAATGCAGAAATACAAAAGTAAAGGTCACACCTTTCTGTTTATTTCCCATTTATATGGAGTTGTCTAGAAGCCTCACCACCAAAAATCAGCATTCTTAATTTTTTGTTCATGTCAGTTATTTTGGCTATCAGGTCCATCAGTGTAACGTGAAAATTAGTTTTGCAACAGCAATGCGGTGCCACTGCCACTCGAGCCCGAGGCCTGCGTGCTAGTGAGACACCGCATCATTCATCTGAGCCACTGTGGCCTCACAGGAGAGCTCCCAGAACGCTCACCTCCACTTCCTCCAGTGTGAGGATCGCAGGAAAAGGGCTTCAACATCGTCACTTCCACAATGTTCTCCACAAAAGCGAGTCAATTAGAAAGAAGTGTGGGGAAATTCTGCATACTACTTACTCTGTAGACATCTACGGGCAAATCTACACACTCTCTAAAGTCCTGCAATAAAGAATATAATTTCACTTTAGCCTTGAATTTTCTTCTGTTCTTAGTCTGAGAACATTTTTTTGCTGTTGTTAACATGTGAAAAAAACTATTAATATTGGAGGAATGAAGCTTTAAAAAAGAATTCTCTGGAATCCTTTAGATTAAGAAGCAGGCCCAATTATTATGCACCTGAGATGCACAGCCTTTACACCACCAGACAAATCTTCCTAGGACAAGATTTTCTCATGTGGCTTTTCTCCTCGGACTTCTATAAGAGGTTTTATTTATGACCTCTGCGTACACTTTTCAAGGTGCTCCCTCCATAAACTACCTCCATCTTACCCAAAATTTCAGATTCTAGAAGTCAGCACAGATCGATGTTCAAATCCCAGTTCTATTATTTATCAGTCACTGGACAATTAATTTAATACCTTTTAACCTCAATTTACTTATCTGCAGAAATGAGATCAGTCTTCCTCTAATATTAGCACAGCCCAGGGCAAGAATACAGATGAGGGCCCACAATAACACATGCCTAAATACCTGGAAGTTATGAAATAAGCTGCTCTCCCTATCCAGCCTATTTGCCACTCTGCCTCACTTGATCATTTAGTATGGAATATTTTTAAGGGGTAGATTCCTCCCTCATCATTCATAGTTCCGTTAGACTAATGCAACATATCAAGCCTACTCTCCTGGACCGTGCTCACCATCCAGAGGCCAGAGAGTGAATTTGCTCTCCAAGGGCAAGTTCAGGGGCAGCACTGATTTGCCAGAACTGAACAGGGCAGAAGTTTTCTAAGCTCCCTAGATGGTGATTAGAGTGCCACATGGTTATCCTAATTCAGGATTTCCAAAGAACCCCAAGCACCATCAAAACTAAACCACCCAAGCAGAGGGAATGAGGTAGGAAGAAGAGAATGTGGTATTTGGATCTTGGTCTGCCTGGACACGTTAGCAATTGGGAGAGGCAGATTAAGTCAGATGTAAACAAAAACACTAATTCTTTCTCTGGTTTCCAAGGCAGAAGATGTGATGTGTACACACTCATATACACACACTGACTCTCAAACCAGCATCCTCTGGCCTAAGACAGCTATTCTGGGTAATGCTTTCCTTTTCCACAGTTCTTATATAGATGAATAAATTTCAAACTCTAACAAAAGATAAGAAAAGAAAACCTTAGTTTGAAAAAGAAAAAAAAATTCCTGTGTTTCAGTATCTGTGCTTTGCACTATCCTTTAAATTCAGAGCACTCCTAAGGGCTCCTCTTATCCATGTGTAAGGGCAGAAATAATTGAGATCATTGGACCTATCTCACTGAATTGTATAGGCATATAATGCTTGGGAGCTATGCATTATGCAGAAATAACTCTTCTCCCTAAGCTAGGCCTCTAATTCTTATTGAGAGGAGGGGGTTAGGTAATGAAATCATATTTTCAGAACATGAACAAATCTGGAGACCAAAGTGTTACTCCGCTAATCATTCCCACATATTCAGACACGATTGCATTGTTTCATACTCTCTGCTTGAAAGATGATCTGTTTTCTTACATATTCAAGCATAACTAGTTCCCCAAATTTTTGAGGGTAGATAATGAAGGTTCTGCCTTCAATTCATTTCTGCTTTAGTGGAAATGCAGACCGCTAATGACCTCTCTTACAAAACAGTGACAGACACAGCATTGGATAAACCTTGATCATTTCATACAGAATGTTTTTAACAGGTAGGTTCCTCCCTAGTCAATCATAGCTACTTTAATTAGACTGGCTCAATTTTTCAATAAAGATTTTTCAAGAAACTCTAACTACCATATATTATAGTAGTAACTATGATGTAAAATCTATCTTTCTAAGAAACAAACTCACAGATCTCAATGGGATTGACTTAGGTGCAATTTTTTAATCTCAAGAGAAGAAAAATGAGAACTATCATCAGGGTTGCAGGGCTTCAGGTCTTAGAAGGGGAATGTGATCAATAGTGTTCTAGTCAAGTACACAATAACCTATCTGGTATAGATGCTATATATTCACTATACATACTACTATTTGTATTGCTATTTGTCTTATCATTTATAGGTATGGCTATTTATCTTGCCTGTTAGTATTCACAGAGTCTACAATTCAATCAGGCTGTCTGCCACTGACTAACCATCCCATATTGGTTGCCACCACTAAGCCCTCTAAATTCTTATGCAGGCTGGGTCATGATCCCATGTCCCCTCATCCAATCACTTACATGGGATATTTTCCTGATAGCTTCCTCTGGACTATTATCTCTCCATTATAGACCATTTGTTTGGTCTCTAATTTTTTTTTAATGTCACATGTGTCTATTTTGCCTTGCTATTGAGATTATAAATTACTGGAGAGTAGAAGGTAGAAATCAAATTACTCTTGTCCCACCACCACCAACAGAGGTGCCTAGCACAGTGCTAATGGCTTCCCCCAACCACAGAAGGGCTAGCCCTTAATGAGTTGACCTCACAGGCAAATGTGCAACCTGCTTCCTGTTTGATTACTCAGGTGGGTTAGGTGATTTAGCAAGCTGTTTGTGAACACTACTGTTTTATTCAACACGTTGTCAGATGCCCTGTAAATGCAGAGATATCAACTAGGTAGCATGAACCCTCAACTAATTAAGGGGTTTAGCATGGATGTGTTCCTATAATGAATAATTAACAAGCAATTTGAGAGACTCACCCATGTTAATGTGGTAGGAACTGGGGTTGGATTTGATTTCCCTTCTGTGTTTCCTTTGAAAGCATTCACAGCTCAGCCACCATCCTTTATACTATGTTTATAGACTTGTCATGTCTGGAGGCTCTGAGGTGGAAATTATGACAGTTGTTCTAGAAGCAGTGATAGAAAGATAATTAAAAAATAATTAACAAGAATAATTAGCATGAGGCCAAGGGAGGAGAGCTTTTATTTCATCAGCTAGTTTAATGTGATTGAATGTGTAGAGAACATAGCTAAAAAAACACCAGTATGGAAGAAACTACAATTTTTCATTTTTATTTTATTTTCCTACTTTTTCCTTCCACTGACAGCAAGAAGTGGTCGCTGTGATCTTCACTCCCTCTTGAAAAATGCCATCTGGCATCTCTCAGAGCATACCTCCTTTTGACTGAGGATATAACTGCACAGCACAAATGAAAATCCAGAAGTGAACCATCAGAATCTGTCAGCATCCGGCTCCTGGGGGTTGTGTATTAGGTGATTACCTTAGCACCTGCCAAGGAGAAAAGAAAGAAAAAGGCAAAGATGGTAGGCAGCAGCAGGGTTTTTATTGTTTGTTGCTCATCATGTTTTACTTTCCAAAGAGCAAGACTAAACTATGCTGGAGAAAGAACAGAGGCATTAACACTCGCTTTCAGCCTGTAAGGTGTTCCCAGCAATGATTGCCTTATAATTTTATCCAGTATTTTTTCTGTTACAGGGAAGCTGTACAAACTCAGGAATAGTCCCCTGCTGAGAGTAAAGCCCTTAGTTAAACAAGTCAGTCAGCCTGGAAGAGCTCACACTTTGCAGTCAGACCGACCCAGGCTGAAAGACTTGCCTTTGTCATAGCCAGTACCAATTGATTGGCCTTGGGCAAGGTACTTTCTCTCTCTGAACTGAAACTAGCTTGTCTGTAAAATGATAATCACAATACCTACCTAGCCAAGTATGGGCAGTATCATTCATTTGAATGCTACTCTGAATAATAACAATCACCATTATTACCCAGTTACTTAATTTCTCTGAATCTGTTCCCTGACCCGCAAAATCTGGGTAACACGTATCTCATAGGTTTAAGAACTAAATGAGTTCCACGAGAAAAGTTACCTCCTTCAGCTATATCATTTATGTATACCCAGTGAGCAAAAAACTATGGAAAAATATAAGCTAAATAATTCTTGACTTATACTTATTGAGAGAAAAAACTGTAAAGATATACTGTAGCTTAACATATGGGCATTAGGACAGTAGCTTTTGTGTATTCTAAGGATCTACATATAGTAGCCCTGGATTAATTTTGTTTGATCACTGTAATTTGTTTTGTTTGCTTATGTTTAACATTTACAGGAAACCAAGCTGTTTCTTAGGCATCAGATATTTGTTGAGGCATAAAAATATAATTAACACATCTTCAGGCGATGCTGCTTCTCCTAGAACTTGATAGGTCTGTGGAACCAGGAGACAGTAAATGAAGAAATGGGTGAAGCTTTTGACAGCGATTGTCATGGTCAGTGGGAAATTGCTATAATTTGGATTCTTTAGGTGAGTTCTTCAGATGCAATTTACCTAGAGGACATTTGAGATGGAAAGCAGAGAAGGTGCTAGCCAATCAGAGTGTGTAAAAATGGCCAACTTCTCCCCTCTAAAGTGAATGTCACAGGAAAAGGGACCTCACTGCCCAGTAACTGTAGTTCCCATGAGGTCACTGGATAATTACATAACTCACTCCTGGCTTGCAGGGTTTGGGAAACTTTACAAGGATTATGAAATCTATTAGCATGATTCATTTATTCACTTAACAAACATTTTTAAGCACATGCTCCATGTCCATCATTGCCTTCCTGGACTTGTAGTCTGGTGAGAGAAGAGGCTACCTCAAGTCAAGCTCAAATAAATAAATGCAAGAAAGTTTTATATAGATTAAAACCCCTATTCCCATAGCCAGCAATACCTTAGAACATGCAGCAGAGATGATTAGAGGGAGAGATAGAAAATGCAATGAGTCTTTTCCCTCAAAGTAGGAGATGCTTGCCCGTGCTGGTCACATGCAGTCATCTTACTTTTTCTGCAAGTTTTTGACTCCTTGATATATAGCACAACTCATTAAGCTCTCAGAGAGTTCTGACAGTTCCCAATGTGTTAGAACCAAGAATAATTCTCACGTTTTTCTCTGTCCCAAAATGCTAAGACTAGACATTCTGGCTCAGATGAAATCGCCCCTCTTTATTGTGCCTTATACATAATGCTCAAATATTTATTGACTGAATAAATGAACAAAAATGCTGTAAGATAGAAGAGAATGTGCAGGAAGTTTAAATGATAAAATATTTTCAGAGGAACAAGAAGGAGGAATACAGAGCTTCTGGAGCTGACTGCCTCCATAAACCGTGTGTTCTTCAAAGTTCATTTCAATTCTGCCCGAGATTCTCCCTTTCAAAATATCCACAACTGTTAGACAAAAGACAGCTAACAGTTGGAGGACATTAAAGCTGATTACCAATAGATCGCATTAACATGCAAAGCAATTAGGAACCACGGAAGAGTATTAACACGATGGGCTGATGCTCTGGGTACCAATCATAATTCTGAATCTGTGAAAGTACACTCCATCTGCAGCCAGTCTTACGCTCTCTGAGTCAGCCAGTCTTACGCTCTCTGAGTCATGGTATTTACCCCAGGCCTTCTTCGCATGACAAAAGTCCACACCTGTACCTGTCAGACCTAACAGCTGACTCCCACTTTCCTATTCCACCATGGTTGACTAAACTATAGCAGACCAATTTTCAATAGGAAGTCACTAAAAATTGATGACTTCCCCATCTTACAGGATCTTTAACACTGCCAAAGAATTCTTCTGCCTGTGTATATTTATCTCTAGCTCCCATTTCCTCAATCATTAGTCCAAAACCTCATTTATATCCCATCTGCCACCATTTCCGTCATCATTTTTAGATGGTCAGATGGATTCCTAGTTCACAAGGAAGGCCCATGAGAATTACCACAATTTCAGGTGTGCATCCTGATCTCACAGGGAGTAGTACCACTGTTCTATCCTTTATTGAAGTGCTTCTCGTTCTGTTCTTGCTAATGCTTCAACTGTTTCCCCTTTGATAAATCACTCCATCAACTATCCCATCTTTCTCCTGTATTTTAGCCTTTCCTTATTTAGTAGTTGTATATAAATACGCTCAAATCTCTCCTACTCAAAAAAACAGACGACCCTATAATCCCTTAATTGTGTTAATAGATAGTATAAAAACTGCTTTCCAGAAGTATTACATCATTTTTGAGAATGGATTCTCTTAAATATAAAACTGAAGATGTTAATCGCCTTATAATCACTCTGTGGATCCTTACTGAACAACATAAATTCTCCTGGATAGCAAACTAGGTTCCTCTTGATCACTGCCCTACTCAGCTTCTTTCATCCTCTCCTACTTATCTCCCTTAGGCCCCCTATGAAATACAGACTACTTCTTTCAATGTTCTCTGTCCGGTTATAAAACAGCTGTCTTGGACAATTCTCAGAAGGAGACAGTGAGTAAGGCAGTAAGTAGTCTGAGTCTGAGGCCTGGCTTGTTCATTGCACCTATAAATTAGCTTTAAAGTTATCCTATAGACAATAGTAATTACTAAGGCTTTGTAAACAGGGCAGTAATATTGGGTTTCAACATAGATCACTGCATCTGAGATTAAATTTAAAGAAGTCAAGGAAGCATAAAACTAATTAGAAGTTGGCTAAGTTGGCCGAATGAGAGCTGATGGGAGCCTGGAACAGAGTCATAGCAGTTGAGATGTGGCCTCAGAGGCACAAGGCAGAGGCAAGAGAATGCACCGGGAAAGACTCTCTCCTTAACCAAACGTTAGCCAACTTCCTCTGCGTCCCCTTTGGGACGAGGCTCTGGCCTGGGGCTCTGTCCTAGACGCTCTTAGTCCAGTTTTGGAAAGACTCCTGCTGGTATTTGGTCACTGCCCTCACCGAAATCCTGCCCGGTTATCACCCTAGCCCACCTTCAGTGAGGATCCTGTGGAGATAGTTTAGCAAGAAGCCCCTGGCCTTAATGTTCCTCTCGGCAATTTTCCCTCCGCCAGCCTCTACCATGTTCCTTAGCTATAAATTCTTACTTTTCTTTGTTGTATTTGAAATTGAACCCAATCTCTCTCCCCTACCATAAAACCCCACTGTGGCAAACCCCCTCAATCAAGTTTGCCTTAGCCAACTTCAACACTTGCCTTTAGTGAGTGTGACGAAAATTTTTTTCTTTAGCAACAATGTCACAGAAACTTAGAGTCCAGAGAGCTCAGCATGAGGACCCAGGATCCCAGCATCAACGCTGTAGTGAAAGACCGACAAGGCAGCTGCCGGGTTTGATAACTTAGGAAATCAGCTGTGACATTCACAACAGCAGCTGTGGTAGGGGAGGGGAGAGACAGGAGTTTAGAGCTGAGGAACAGATAAGAAACAGGTAGAGTCAGTGAGCGGTGAGTAGTTTTCAAGAAGTTTGAATAGAAGGGAAGTAAAATGGATCCAGGTCCAGAAGCTAGAGTCAAAGTTTTGGCAAAGGCAAGAAAGATGTTTATAGACTGAAGAAAGGCTTGGTAAAATTTTTCTTAAAGGATCAGATAATAAATATTTTAGACTCAAGGCCACAAGGTCTCTGTTGCACCTGTTCAGCTCTGCTGGTGTAGCATAAATGGAGCCAGAAACAATATACAAACAAATGGGTGGTTCTGTATTCCTGTAAAACTTCACTGACAAAAAGGGTGAGGATGCCTTCTGGTCATAGTTTGCTGGCCCTTAAGGGGCAGGCAGATAGATCCAGGGTGAAAGGACGGCCATAACATAAAGGATGTCCAAGGAGAGACAGAAGAAAGATGCACAGCTGTCAAGTGAAGTTGGATTACCATTAACTAACACTGGAGACTTAATTAAAATATCAAACCAATGTTTTAAAATTTTAAGTCACATTTATTCTAAAATTGAACCCAGCTATTTCTGAAATGGTTCCTTATAAGACTCAAGAAAGATTGACTTAGTTTTACTGAAATTATTTGGATATTTTAAATTCTCAATCACAGTCCATCTCATATCTACTCTTAGAAATTCTGAAGTAGCACTAATGACAGCAGCAAGGGCCTCGCCTTTACAGGCCGCTAAAACTTGGTAAACACAGACTCATCACTGCCTATTCTAAAATGAAGACCTGATTTAAAAAGAAGAGTCACATTCTCCTTTTCAACCCTTGATCTACAGATAACTTACTTGAAAAGCTGATTGTGGAATCCTGGCTTATTCCCATCGCTGAAGCAATGTGATTAAGTTCCTATAAGCTTTGGATAATCACCCAAGCTTTTTGATTATTATAATCAGGTCAGAGCTTCAATCAATGAAGCTTTCTTAATACTATTGACTGCATAAAGAATCTGGGCAGCATAGAAACAAAAACTGTGGTTATGTTGAGCAAAATCCTTAGGATAACTCCATTGCTATTGCTCACACAATATGATAGCAAGGAATTATGACAGCAAACAACATGGATCCTTACTAACACATACTGGACAGGGCATATTTGTGGGGCAAAGCTGAGTGATACTGCATGTCATTTTATCTTCTAATAATTGCACCAATCTTTCATTGAAACAGATGCACTCTATCAACTCTCCCTTTTCCCCTCCCTTCCCACTTCATTTCTCTCCTTCATCCTGGGCTATAGTGGTGTTCTATCTTTCATAAGAAAGTCTGAATAAATATCAGTTGGTTTCATAGAAGTACTGAGTACATAGAGGGAGGGGAAAGGCGGGACCACATCTATGGAGCACTTTGCAAGGGTACAAGTCAAATTTGTCAAATTTAGAACATAAATGTCTTAACACAATAATCAAGTAAATGAGGCGAAAGCTATGTTGATTGATGTAAGCATGTCAGATTGTATAAAAAAATCAACACATTGTACCCCACATATGTATAAACGTATCATGATCTATGTGTATATGACTTAATTTTTAAAAAATGAAAGAGATGCACTCTCAGGCGGCACCTGTGGCTCGGTGAGCAGGGTGCCAGCCCCATATACCGAGGGTGGTGGGTTGAACCATGCCCCAGTCAGCTAAAACAGCAATGACAACAGCAGCAACAACAACAAAGCTGAGCATTTTGGCGGTGCCTGTGGTCCCAGGTGCTTGGGAGTGTGAGGCGAGAGAATCACTTAAGCCCAATAGTTGGAGGTTGCTGTGAGCTGTGACACCACAGTACTCTACCGAGGGTGACAAAATGAGACTCTGTCTCAAAAAAATAAAAAAGAAAAGAAAAGAAACAGATGCGCTCTCATCACAGTTAAGCTGTCTGGACTTCAGTAGCATTTCTGACCCCATGAGAATTTGTTAGGTGGGTTACTTTGCCAACTCTAATCAAAGGAATAGCATTATTAATTCCTCCTAAAACCATTTCTAGCAAGGCAACTTTCCCCTCCATTAAAAAAGAAAAAGTATAACATTTTGGTATTAATGCCCCTTGGCCCACCCACCCATCAGCAACAAGAATATCTTACTTGGGGCAGATAAGAAGGATAGTAGGTGTTCGGTAGCAAAGATCAGTAATACCAGAGTTAATAAAAAAAAATGTTCTAGTGCCCATCCAGGGAGACATTGAGGACATTAAGTCCTCTCTAAGACTGTTCTGCTGAACAGCTCTGGGGAAAAGCTGTAGGCAGCCTTTCTCTGATGTGGAGAGAAGAAAAATGAAAATGGAAGAAAAATGTGTTAGGAAGCAAAGAGGTGAGAGGGGAGGGAGGAACAGGCAAGCATCAAATAAATCTCTTGGTGGTGTTTTGAACTGATAGATAGCACTTCGTTTCAAAGCATTTCTCAAAATCCCACACATGCAGTTGCACCAAAGAAACGTAAACCCTTCAGGAAGAGAAGAAAGCAGGGGATAAAAACAGCAAAGAACGTAATGAAAAAAGGAAAAGAGGTACTTTGCACCAATTTCCATTGCTCTAAACGACATTATAAAAAGGACCACAGACCTTCAAATGCCCACAAAGCCCAGGTAAAGGCTCATTTTTTATAGTCTCAACCTTCCAGCACTCCATTTGCTTGGCTGAAAGGTGGAGTCACAGCTCTGCTGGGAATAGAATCTGTCCCAGAAAACCACACTATAACAAACGTTATGGCCAGTCCCCTAAATCACATGCTAGAGAAACCTTGACTTACGCTAAAGCTGTATATTCTCAGTGCTCAGAATCTGAATCTGGCTCCAAGCATCCGTTTTACAGTGAGTTATCTCTAAAATTCTCTGCTGTAACAGGATGTCCTGAAGCCCTGGAAACATTTTAAAAGTTCATGTTTCAAAGGATGAGATACCAAAATTACAGCTCAAAATGAAAAACCCTCCACTGCAACCAAAATTACTTGTTTACTCCCACCTACAAAACTTCATATAGCATCTCTCGATGCCACTCCATAACTTTTTTATACCTAATAGCTTACATTTCTAAACCATTTATATTGTACCCAAGTGCTTTTCCATAGCATCACATTTATACACTTTATCTCTTTTAAGAGTTGCTACACTTGTGTGTGATCTATATTTTGCAGGCTGTTCAAGCTATAACCACAAAGCAAAATGTTTTTATTCCCCTCCCACCTGTTCTTTGAGAACTCAAGTATTCTACAAACCCCTTGAGAAATATTCTAGGAAGCAGAATAAGGTTTTCCACACATAAACCAAGAGTTCACTGTTCCCTTTGGCTACCACCATTTTCTCGTCTCCTGTTCTTGGTCTCTATTGTTGGTATGTTTTGTAACCAATATCAAAAGTGATGGCTATGCTTCCCGCTGACCACTCACTACCATTTATGATGTCAGCTACAGACACTGATTTTTGGGGTGTTCTTGCATGCATGACAAATGATTGCCACTGTTCATGCTGCATCTGATGCCTAACATTAGAGCCCTTCCATGAACTCAGCCACTGTCATAACCCACACTACTCTCCCCAAGTCCCCACTGCCACAAATGCCCTTGTCAGCTGCCACCAATTCACCAATCATTGCATCCAAAATAGCTGCCAGTGGTGGAGTTACTACGATCACTCTTTTGAGGTCCAAAGCTGATTTTATCATGGCACTGGTGACAGGACCAATGAAAAGTTTTGTGCTTTGATTAGCCTTCTATTTTAACTGTTATGGCAGAATGCAGGCAAGGCTCTGTGATTGACTGATAAATGGCGGCAATACCAACTTCATTGCTCCAGCAAAAACTCCAGGACACATCATTGAGATCACTTTCCCACACTTCCCCATCCAAAGCATCATTGAGGGTATGGTCTACTTCCAAATCATATCCAGAATCCCACAACTTCCCTCCATTTCTAGGCCTGCTACTCTAATCCAAGTCATGATCATCTTTAGTCTTTAGAATGTAATATCTGTGAATTGGTTTCCCTGCTTTTATTCTTGCTTTTCTACAATCCATTCTCCACATGGCAGCTAGAGAATTTCATAAATATCCACACTTGTTTAGAGCCCTCAGATGTGTCGCTGCCTGACTCTAGCTTGTGCAGCCCAACGTGACGTGCCCCGTGACCCTCTCTACCTCACCTCACACCGTTCTTCACTTCACCAATGTGTCTGTAGCCACTTTGGCCTTTTCTGTGTTTCCCTAATACACCTAAACAACTCTGCCAAACTTAGACCTGCTTCAGGCAGGAGTCCTACAACAGAAAGGGAGGCTCAGGTGGCGCCTGTGGCTCAAAGGAGTAGGGCACCGGCCCCATACACTGGAGGTGGTGGGTTCAAATCCAGCCCCAGCCAAAAACTCCAAAAAAGAAAAGAAAGGGAGGCTCAGCTAGGTTCTCTGTAAGTCTAATAAGTCCCTCCCCCATCCCCATCTCCTCCATTCTCTCCTCCTAGATGCACGTGCAGCCCTTTTCATGGTGTGGAGGAAAGGGAAATAAGTTAAGAGGAAAAATATCTTCCACGGGTGGCACCAGTGCCATCTGGCATGGGTTTCTTCTGCCCCTAGCAGATATTGTAAGTATTTTTTTCTCTGTCCTGGGCATTTCTATGGAAACCACAAACACCTTGATCTCTAGAAATGTCTATTCTGTCATTCTTTGACTAAGTATTTACCCTCCTTCTGAAGAGGTCTTCTTTGGTCCCTAGTCTTATATAGTGGGCCTCCATTCAGATTCCTTTCTACTGGAGTGTTCTGAGTCTTCCATAGATCCCTTAGCCAACCTCCGGGTGGCTCAGGGGTGAGGTGGCCATCACTGATATCACTTTTATGCTCTCTCATGCCTGTGTGCTCTCTCTCTCTCTCTCGCTCTCTTTCTCTCTCTCTCTTTCTACCCCCATTTTATACTGGATAAGGGTAGTCATAGATCTTATGACCTTCTTTATGAGACTCACTCAGGGGGTCTAGCACCTAGCCTTGAAAACTTAGTATCATGGTCTCAGCCAAAACTAATTTTACATACTTTCACACTCTTATCAAAATACACAATTTCCATTAGTGTCAATCTTTTTTTATGAAATATTTTCTACCTAGGATTAGTATGTCAATCCTCATAGTGTCAGCTTAGTCAAGGAGAGGAATAGAGATATTCATGGTGAATCCATACTGAGCCTCACATATGTGGTCCACAACACAAAGGCCAGCCTTAGGAATAGCCATTTACATGGTAACTTGAAATTAATGAGGTTCAGAAAAGAACATTGACTTGATTCTTTTGGCAATAACATTAATATATGAGTTCATACAGAAGAAAATACACATTTTTTTTTTGCAATTTTTGGCCGGGGCCAGGTTTGAACCCACCATCTCGGGTATATGAGGCTGGCGCCCTACTCCTTTGAACCACAGTTATTGCCCCAGGCCTACACATTTTATAAACACATCAACATTCTTATTTTCAGAATTTGTTATTTATTAGAGTGGAGAAGAGTGTTGACATCAACATTTAGATAACACTCAACACACTGTTTCCATAGACCCTTGCTTACTTGTTGATGACATTTATAACCCACTTGGAGAGGGACTTTGCAAATTCCAAATACTCACCTCCAGAGGAACTTAGACTCCCCCAGTACAAGTCCCTGATTACCTCCCTCTAGCACTTCTGAGTGTTGGCCAAGGAAGCATTAAATTTTTAGTGCCAGAATCAATGCCAGATTACAGACACACGGGCATAGTCCTTACTGATTTATGATCCCTTGCAGCACAGTAAATGATACTGAGCCTTCTCCTTAGGCCAGTTGAAAATTCATAGTTCTTTGCTTCTCACCACACATCTTTCTTGGATGATACAAGTAGTAAAAGAAAAGAAGAGGCATCTGGATGTGCCCTTGATATAAATCCCAGGTCGTCCCCTTCTTTCCTCAACCAGCCTAGATTACCACTATGGAGACAAGTCAGCACTACACAAGAAAAATCCTAGCAAAAAGGAGCTAGTTCACATCTGCCCACAAATTAGAATCAGCCATAAACATTATCTACCCACCACAAAGAAGAGAAATATCTAAAGGAAATTTCATCTAACAAAGAAAATGGTAGAATTTTAATAAAAGTTTCAAAATAATCCTCTATTGAAGATAGATTGACTTCCTTACTTGCCAAATATGAAGTAAGCTACATATTATTCACTACCTATGGTTGGTTTAAAATGTATTGTTTTTTTAAATAAATTATTAATTAAAATCATAACTGTATATATTTATGGGTTAGAACGTGATGATTTGATATATAATGTGGAATGCTTAAATCAAACTGATTAGCGTAGCCATCACCTCACTTATTTATTTTTTGTGGTGAGGCATTTAAAATTTCTTCCTAGTTATTTTGAACTACACCCTTGCATTGTGCACATTAGGTAAGATCACACCAAATGCCCTCTCTCCTTCCACCAATTGCCCTTCCCCCTTCCCATTGCCTCTCCCTCCTTACCTCTCCAGATTTAAATGACTCTAGATAGAATGATTGGAGATTGGATTTCAGAATTCTCATATATTTTATAGGCCAGAACATTTTACTTTGGTCAGAAGATTTTTTTAAACCTACTTTCACACAAGGTTTAACTAGCCCTCCTAGCTCAGAGACCTACATGGACATGCATTATTTAGAACAACAACACAAAAGAAGCTCTATAACCTCACTTCATCATTCCTGTAGTTGTTTTACATCCAAGCCACAAGCTCTGCATAGACATCTGTATATTAGGCCTTAGAGGCTCTGGAGGTCCTATTCACTTGACTGATTAAGTCTCAGGTCTCAAGAAAATGACCCAAAGAACACACAGGACCCTGCTTAGCCCTTCTTGCTTTTGGCCACAGAAACGACAACCTTATTGAAATGATTATTTTTATATAAAACATTAATAGCATCCCTCAGGAGCACAAGGAAAAACATTTATTTTTTTGAGTGTTGTATCTTTTTTAGAATAGATGAGAGTAAAAAAGAAAAATCAATCTTCAGACTAATTTTTCCAAGCAACTTTTAGCAGTCTAAGAGAAACAGCCTGGAGGCTGATCTCTTCAAGGGGCATGTGCAGAATCTCATGGTAAATTACTATGCCTGTGAATCAGAATCTGGTCGCTGAGGGTGTTCTAGTCTTAGGGCCATGGAGCTCTAAAGAGATCAGCCACAAGGCACTGTTAGGAAGACATTCCTGGAGGACAGCTAAGTCTGTGCTCTGTTGTTAATAAGCATTTCCACACGGAGTGACTGCAGAGCCTGCAGTGAGAGCAAGCCCCAGAAAGTTGTCAAACAGTAAACCCATGTGAGCGAATTCATCCTGTTTACCTTGCTTGATATGAAGCCAGAGGAGGGTCAGGCAATAGTCATAAATTCAAATAAGCCAAAGCCTCCTCAATTGATCACTACATAAAAAGATGCAGAGCAATTGTATAATCCTCTCACAAACAGGTAACTAAATAGATTGCCCTTTCCAAATTCACTGACGTATAACACAGAGCTTTTTCTCCCCCAGCTAATGGTTGAGAGCAGCTTTATACTGCTTTCTTATAAACTTAATACCCAGCAAATAAATGACAGTCCGAGAAGCAGCAACTTGGGTCAGACAGTAACATATAGACAGGGCAATCTGCTGTGGCAAAATAACTATTACAATGAAGCAGAATTCAACCTTGGTTGCACTTCTGTCTTTTACACGTATGTTAAATTCTTCTGTGCAGGTAAAAAAAAAAAAAAAAACGACCAAGATTTTCTTCTAAATTGCTTGTCTGTTTATGTTGAATTAAAATGCATAAACTTGATTCACATGTTTATAAATTGGGGCAGTGACACATGGAATATTTGTGGATTCTCAAAATACTAATTAACCTCTGGATGTACATGTAAATTGCCACATTACAGGGCGGCAATGAGGAATAAAAATAACCACCCTGTCCACATGAGAAAGTCAGTGGATGATACCTTCCTAAGCACTATTTGTGATAGCCTGGGCCACGATTTCAACTCTGGAGTCTACCCTTGGCTCCACAGACCATGAACATAACTCCTAGAATCACAAAAAAAAAAAAAAAAACTATTACTCCTTTTTTTCCCACTGAAGTAATTTAAAAGGAGAAACAGTAAGAGTCCCACTTCAGTGACATTTCCAAACGCTTTCATTTACTGTCAACAGGGAGATAAGCATCCTTGGAAATCTCATGAGCTGGTCCAGGTTTCTTTTGCTTCAGATTCTCAATCTTTTCCATGAGTGTGGGCTTCATAACAGTTGCAATTCCATCGTGACTATTCGATTCATGTCTAATAGAATGCCAAGACACAGGATTTTGGTCCCTCTAGCTTAGTGTATCTTAAATGATGAGCAATTTATTTGGTTTCTAAGATATATGGGCGGGTGCTAAAGAACTCTGGGTATATTTGCATAAAAGTCATAAAAGCTGTAACTTTTAATGATATGATACTTCCGCCATAGACTAAGACTTCAAAGATTGTCCTTCTTCTTCTCCTTGAAAGTCATGTAAGGTGAATCAGTTAGATTTTTATGGACATCACATGTACATTCTCTGGACCTTCCCACAAGCAGAAGCACAGTTTGCAAATAGCCGGTATGGCTGGAATTAGGGGCTAAGATGGGGTTGCAGGGAGTGTGGTTCCAGAACCAATGGCATCATTAGCTCTTGGAAATGTGTTTTAATAGAAATACAGAATCTTGGGCTCTACTCTATACTCCTGAGTCAGAATCAGCAAGGTGATTTGTCTGCCTAAGTTTGAGAAACCCTGAGACAGAGTTGAAAAAGCCAGTGCTGTGAATTCAGTTGCTCTGGCATACAGGAGAGAAGGCAGCTAAAAGTCAAGGGCTGGGAGACCAGCTGCAAAAACAAACCAAAGGCCAAGAGGCATGAGCAAGAGCATCTATAGGAGCCTAAGGATATGGGTATGAAACTAGATGACTGGAGTGGAATTAGGTGTACGTTTCAGGTAGACAATCTGAATAATACCAGAAAGATTCCACAAGTACTGCTCAGGGAGATAATTCAACCTATTTCTTATATTTAAAAGTCAGTAGAATTGTCATAACAGTTGGTAACTGGAACTCGTTGCTTTCTGTGTCTCCAAGACCATCATTCTTTTTCACTTTGGGATCCCTAAATAGATATAGGTTGGTTAGTTGGTTGGTTTGCTGGTTAGTTTTTCACTGAAACTTCCCAATTTTCTTCTAGTTAAACACAACATTATATTTCAAAATCTTTCGTGTTAACAAAGTTAGATTATGCAGGAGAGAATATTTTTAACCATGCACTTTTCTGCTAATGAAAAAGCTCCTGAATTTGCAAACTCATAGGTGATTTACTTTGGTAAGAAGCACAATGAATACCAGAATGTTGGATCTGTAGAGGGCACTGGCAAATCTTCACAATCCAATGGGTTAAATCTTCGTATCCCCATTTTACCCATTTTCAGCTGAAGCACATAAGGCTAAATATTTTGTTTAAAGCCTGACAGAACTAGGACAATGTTTAAAACTTACGTTCTTAGCCACTATACTGAACCAAAAGAAGGAAACAAAAATTACACCCCCACCCCCACTTATAGCATTAGGTGTCTCCTGTGTGTCACACATATAGGAAAATTAGTCATTTTTTGAGTGACCAGAATGTTTGTTACAGTGGACATCATGCCAGTAACATAATGAAGAACTTTAGCAAATTTCTAAACTTCAGCCTCAGAACTTTTTTATCCCCTGAAGAGTAAGTGAGATGTTAAAAGCTTGTTGAAAGATAGAAATTTTCTGTGCAGGCGCATACATGTATAATGTGGTATCGTTGTTAAAATGTAAACTCTTGAGATCTTGTGTACTATATTCCACACTCTACCCATGGGCTGCTCATCGCACACAGCAAAACAGCAGGCTCTCAACAATTGCTTATTGGAAAATTATGATTACAACTATGATTGTTAACTCTAAAAGCTGAACTCAGAGACCTCCAGCAAAGAGATTTGTTTTCACATTCACTGTGAATTTTTCTTAACTTCAGATGTTAATTCTTAGTTAAGAAAATATCAAAATATTTTGTTATTTCTTCACATCAAAAATAATTGGGATAAACACATGAAAACTACAAGGTTACTGGAAATATGAACACCAAATTCATGAAAGAGTTGGCAGCCAGATTTGTCCATAATTGGGAAGTATTACATACTTGATATTCTCCCCCAAGGAGGAATTAGACACAGCTTGTAAACTATTACAGGAAATTTCTGCTATAGCTTCATCAATTACCTGTTAAGTATCAATCATCAAACAAGCCAAGAATGCTCTCAAATTTATACCAATATCCTATCAAATTATGTAAATTTTATTTTAGATGTATTTATATATATTAACCTCATTATTTTATATTTGTCAATAAAAGTGAATATTTTACCTCCCAAAATTAATATAAATAAATTCATTCCCAACACTTTGATATATTATCTCTAGTAACCATTATTTGCATGCTATTAACATTCTCTGGTTTACAAATCTCAGAGAAAGTCAAATTGTAAGAAAACGAGTTGATACCACATAATCTGAGAAAGTCATTTCCACTAAGTTCAATTTCCTAAACAACACAGAAAATTCTGATGATCTGAATGACCACCATGGATCATTTATTATTAATCAAAAAAGGAAACTCTGGGGTATTTGCGAAACTTGGTAAATGTAGAATGTAAATGTTTTGGCACAGTAACTGAGATAACGCCGGAAAGGCTATGTTAACCATTGTGATAAAAATGTGTCAAATGGTCTATGAAGCAAGTCATGATCATATCAATGTATACAGTTATGATTTAATAAAAAAAAGAGGAAAAAAAGAATAAATAAATAATGCTAAATAGTATGCACATTAAAAAAAAAAAGGAAACTCTATTACGTTCGGTATGTCTTACTAAGTTGGCCAAAGGTATGCAAATTTTTAATTTCCGTCAATATAAAAATATTATAAGCTTGAGCACCAATTCATCAGAATATTCAAAGAACTCTTTATCCCCTATCTCCTAAAAATTTTAGTAAGCATTTATTTGAAAAATCAGAAATAACACCAAGCAACACACTGTACCCCATAAATGCATTAACGTATACATGATCTATGCGTTTATGATTTAATAAAAAAATTAAAAATTCAAAAAAAAAAGAAAGAAAAGAAAAGAAAGAACACCAAAAGAAGAAAATCAAATAAAATGACTCAATAATTTGGTAACAATTTTACTGTACTGCAATAGTGAAGATTTTTGTAACTAAATTATTTATATGCATTTTAAGAATTTAGCTTTTAGTGCTCAAGATCAGAATGTTTTCTGACCTTCTAAATATCAATCTGCATATACGAAAGGATATAGAATCTCTTCCTCCTTATTTTGGTGCATTAAAGGGACCATACAGAGATGTTTGTGAGTAAATATGTAGATCATATTTACAACTGGGCTAACAGGTTTGGCTTCTGAAGATGATTCATAATTACATGGCTTCCTCATACAATTTTTAGTTCGCAGCTCATTTCCTCAATCTGTTTTTGCTACCTGATATTCCAACAGTTTTTCTGCAAAACCTGTGGCAAGATTTCAGACTTTAAGTAAGGAAACAACATTCTCTTTACTAATTAAAGTGAAACCCACTAGACCCTTGACATTTAGATGAGATAGTTCCTGGAACTTTTAGCAATCCTCAAATTTTTCAATATCACATAAAGAAGCAGAAATCTGCACCAAAGCTGTATGTCTGCATGAGAGATGAGTTCTGGAAAGCCAGCTGTGTTCAATCACTGGGTAATAGCTGACTTTCTCATACCACCACCAAGCTGCAAAAAGTTCATGAGTCAAGTTCGCACTTCAGCAAAACCACAAATTATTTTCTGTTATGTGTCTTCAGTTTAATTATGAAGAAATGACAATAAAATTTTAATGCATGGATGGTTAAGATTATAATATACATAGGATTATCTCCAAAGCAAACAGAACAGATGAAAATTCAGTGAACAACTACTGTCTCCAAAGCCACTGGGAAGTCATTAAAAGGATGTCAACAATCTGCCCAGAGTTTTTAATCAAATACTCTAAAATAGGAAAGCAAAACTACAGTTATAGGAAGCTTACAAGTTTTATTTTAAAAAGCACAGTTTTTTTCAGTTTTGGGGAGAAAAAGCAATTATCACCTAAAGGAGAATATTTTTCTAGAGAAAAACAATTCAAAAATTCTCACTTAAGAGGGAATCATGTGATATTCAACTCAAAAGTATATATCAACATATATCCTGTTAGTCATATAAAGTTTTTGTCATGAGCACTCATTTTCATAAAATATAAACACAGTAAACTAAAGGTTTTAAAAACATTGAATTCTGCTAATTGTAGATAATTGGGGCCAGCTGCCCATTTGTGATCATCTAAAGAAACTGGACAAAATATTGTTTAATCTTCTTGGAAGCATTAAAGATAATGAAAAATTTCTAAAATGCAAATTTGTGGAAGTGCCCAGGAAGGTGAGTCTACATTTTGGTGCTAGTTTTCTCCCTAGGGCATTGACTGGTTGTGAACAGAGTTGCTGAAAAACCAAGGGATTAAGCAGAGCTTTGGATGGTCCAGAGAGATTAGGAAAGCAGTGATTATAGTCCAGGATCCACCAAGTTTTGGGCCTTAGGTGAACACATTTTAGTATGGTTTGCAACTTTAAACAGCTAGAATCTAGGAATAAAGATGAACTAGATATAAAAATGGATCTCACAAAAATTGTACCCTTTTTTTGAATTTTCTTGGTACCTAAAACCGTATTAATGTGATCTCTGAGAGCAAATGGGTCCAGCTTTCAAAGTCCTAGATCTCCAGGCAGAAATAAATAGAAGTTCTGTCAAAAGGAAAATGTTATCTCCCTGAGCATTGAACTATTTCTTCATAAAATATTATAAACATAATATTAACTTCAAAATAAAAATTATCATGTACATGTGTAGAGGATATGATTAAAAATAGGAAGAAATAAAAGACAAGGGAAGCATATATTTAGGGTCTACTGATTAAGACGTTATCCTCCACAGCCTATTAATGAATGTCTTTACATAAAGAGATAAAAGACAAGACTGGGAATTTCAGCAGAGAATTAGAAACTAAAAATTAATCAAGTGGAAATTCTAGACAAAACATAATACAAAACTGAGAACTCAGTGGATCAATGGGGCAGCAGATTAGACACAGCTGAAAAAAGAATCAGTGAACTGAAATATAAGCCAAATAACATATTCAAAATGAAGTACAAACATCCAACAGATATAGAGAGGGGATAAAATACAGACTGGGAATTTCAGTACAGAATCAAAAACTATAAAAATTAATCAGGTGGAAGTTCTAAACAATAAATAATACAATGAAATGGCCAAAATTGGGAACTCAGGGGATCAATGGACCAGCAGATTAGACACAGCTGAAAAAATAATCAGTGAACTGAAATATAAGCCAAATAATACATACAAAATGAAGTACAAAGAGACAACAGTAACACAGAGGGGATAAAAAACATAAAAGACGACGAAAAGGTCTACTATTCATGCAACTGAATTTTAAGGGAAAAAAAACCCACAGGAAAGAATGGAGCAGACTGAGATTTGAAGGCATAATAACTGAGACAATTCCACCACTGATGAAAGACCTTACTTAAGTCACAGAATTAAACTAGAAATTAACTTTAAGATAACTAGAATATCCCCCAAGCAGTTGGAAATTAAATAATACACTTATAAATAATCTACAAGTCAAATATGAAATAACAATAAAACTAGAAAATACTTAAAGTGAACAATAATGAATATGAGTATATGACATATAAAAATCTGTATGTTTCAGCTAAAAGTATTCTTAGAAAGTAACATTGCATGTCTGAAGTAGGAAAGAATAAAACATGAAAATCAGTGATCTAAGCTTACATTCCAAGAACTCAGATAAAAGACAGAAAGTTAAAGTCAACAGTAGAAAGAAGAAAATAGTGATGATAAAAATTAAACTTATTAAAATACAAAGGCAAAATTGACAAACTCCTAGTAAAACAGAAAAATGGAGACTACCCAGATAGACATCCATAAAAATTAAAGGGGAAGATCACTATAGTTTCTAGAGACAATAAAATAAAAAGTTATAAAATATGTATGCCAACATTTTAGAATATATAGATGAACGGACAAATGTTCTAAAAATTGAACTTACCAAAATGACATTAAAAATAGAAAATCTGAATGGTACTATAACTATAAAAGAAGTGAAATCTGCAACCAAACATTTTCCATCAAGGAAAATCACAATCCTAGATGACATCACCAGGCAAAACAACCAAATATTTAAGAAATAAATGATGGCAATATTCTACAAACACTTCCATATTGTGAGAAAAAGAAGAACCTCTCTCAAACTAAGTCTTTGAGGCAAACAATATTGATAACAAACTTCACAAAGACATAAATGTAAGAGAAAATATCCTTGACAAAATATAAGCAAAACCAGTTCAACAATAAATAAAATATGAATGCATTCCAGGAATTCAGGGTTTTCTAACATTCCAAAATTAATACATAGTAAATTTCATACCATTAACAGAATAAAGGAAAAAGATAATATGAACAATTCAAGGAATGCTGAAATGTCTTTAGATAAAATTCAGCATCAATTTATCATTGAACTTGTACACATTAAGAATGGATGGGAACTCCCTTAATATAATAGAGGTCATTTAAAAAATATAATCACACTTAATGTGGAATAGTAATTTCTCTGAGATCAACAATGAAATAGGGTGCTTGCTATAATTTTTTAATTTTATATTGTATTATAACTCCTAGCCAGTATAGTAAAAAAGAAGTGTTATAATCATGAAAGCAAAAATAAAATTATCATTATTTATAGAAAAACCTTAATATCTAAATTATTAAAACTTATAAGTGAATCTAGAAAATCTAACTTTTGTATTTCAATATTAATATAAAATAACATTTTTAATAACATCATACATATTAAATGCCTAAGTAATTAATATAATAACAGAAGTTCAAGACCTCTATTCAGCAGAGCATAAAACATTATCGCAAGAAATTAAAGAAAAGCTAAATAAATGTAGGTATGCGTCATATTTGTGAATTGGAAGATGGTTGTTCTTCCCAACTCAATTCACAAGTCAATATAATCCCTATAAATTACACAACAGATTTTTGTGTATGTGTTGATTTTTACAAGGTGATTTAAAAATGTAAATATAAATGTCAAAAAATCAAGACACTGCTGGAAACAAAGAACAATAAGGAAGGATTTGATATACTGGATATCAAGATTTATCATAAATTTCACTTAATTAAAACAGGGTGGTATTGATCAACAATAGAAAATTTGACTATTGTGCATGGAACAAGGACCCAGTAACACTTACTTATCTATTTATAATTGACTTATATTAAAGTAGCTTTACAAACAGCAGGGATAGGTATGAATAGTACTGGGTCAATTGCAAAAAAAGATTACCTTCTACTAGTCATGTGACACAAAAATCAACTGTGGTTACGTTATTAGTATAAATTAAAATGCCAAAAAAATAAAACTTACAAACACAATACAAAAGAATATATATATATTCATGATCTCAGGGTAGAGAAAGACACAAAAACTGCCAACCATAAGGAAAAAAGATTAATAAATTGAATCTTTGTTCATGAAAAGACATAGTAAGTAAATAAAAAGGCAAATCATACATTTGTTGTAATAAAGTAAGCAATGAAGCATTCATATCTAGAAAAATAAAGAACTCACAAATCAATTTAAAAAAGGCATTCAAGAGAAAATGGACAAGAGATTTTAATAGGTACTTCGAGAAATCAAATGGCTAATAAGGTTTTGAAATGCTGCTCAACTTCAATAGAAAATAAGGGAGTGGAAATTAAAGGCTCCATTAGATAATTCTACAGATCTGCTAGAATGGCTAATATGAAAATCAATTACACAACATGTGGCCCAAAGGACAGGGACATACTCAGACACTGTTCCTGGGAGAATAAAATGATATAGCTACTATATTTTTTGATGCATAACAAATTACCCCCAAAATTAGCATCTTAAAACAAAGCACAGTTATCTCACAGTTTGTATAGAGAAGACCTGGTTTTCCTGCGTATTCTGCTCAAAGCTTAAGAAGGCTGCCATCAATGTGTCAGCCAGGCTGCAGGCTGCTTTCTCACTAAGAGTCTTGATGGGGAAATCCAATTCCTCACTCACTCTGGCTGCCAGCAGAATTCATTTCCTTATACACGGAGGTCCCTCTTTTATTAGTAGCTGTCAACTGAGGTCCAACCTCAGTCATAGAGTCTGCCCAAAGATTTTGGCCACATGGGCATCTCAACAAACCTCTCAAAACAGGGCCGCATACTTCTTGAAAGCCTAAAAGGAAGTCTCTTGCTCCTATCTGTTCAGAAAGAGCCTGATATAACACAATCATCGTAAAAGTGACATCCTATCACCTTTGCTATGTAATGTGATCTAATCAAGACAGTGCCTTTTCCTCACATTTGCTACATCCCATTGAATAGAAGTAAGTCACAGGTTCTGATCATACTTGAGAATAAGATTACACAAAGGCACAGACACCAAGAAGTGGAATTTATTAAGGGTTACTCTAAAGTCTGTTCACAAAACTATTTGGGGAAATATGTTGATAATAGCCACTAAAGCTGAACTCACACACTTTGACCCTGTGATTCTATTCCTAGGCATATAACAAACAGAAATGCACACACACACACACACACACCCCGACATATTCAAGAATGTTCATACCCCCGAATAAGAAACTACCCAAAATTCTATCAAAGAGATTAGACAACTAGATTGTATAGTCACATAAATGCTATATAGTAATGAAAATGAACAAAAAAATAGATGAATCTCAAAAAAATTTTCAGGTTCTGATAAGCCAGACACAAAAGCATACATTCAGTATGGTTTCATTTTTAATGAAGTCAAAAAAACTTAAACAGTCACATGTAAGAATTCAAACTTGGATGGTAAAACAATAAAATCAAGAAGGGATTACTATAGAAGTTGAGAAAATAACCATCATTAGATATGGGGTAGTTAGTGATTAAGAGTGGGTCTAAGGCAGCACCTGTGGCTCAGTCGGTAAGGCGCCGGCCCCATATACCAAGGGTGGCGGGTTCAAACCCAGCCCCAGCGGAACTGCAACCAAAAAATAGCTGGGTGTTGTGGAGGGCGCCTGTAGTCCCAGCTACTCGGGAGGCTGAGGCAAGAGAATCGCTTAAGCCCAGGAGTTGGAGGTTGCTGTGAGCTGTGTGATGCCATGGCTCTCTACCGAGGGCCATAAAGTGAAACTCTGTCTCTACAAAAAAAAAAAAAAAAAAAGAGTGGGTCTAAGAAGGCCCAGGCATATTGTTTAGGTATCATACTTTGCCCTATTTCATGTTTAGTCAAATTTTAAAGCTGTGCACCCTTGGTTTGTGCACTATTTATATATACATACATATATATATACACATACACATGTATAAAGCTTAAAAGCACCATTATAGTGAAAAGATTTTCTAATTCTCAAAATATGAATATAATTCTGTGTTGACTATCTGAGTATTCTCTGGACCTAGAACAATATTTGTTATTATAAATACTTTTGAATGAATGAATTAGTCAAAGAATAAACTAATAAAATGTCTATGTTCTACGCAAATCCATTATTTTCTAGACTTGTCACATTGAGCAAGTTTTTACTCCTTATGTATTTCATCCTCATTTGTAAATGGAGGCCAATGCATCTGCTCTACAAATTGTACCAAACTATTAGGGAGTTTAAATGAAGCATTTAAATCTTATGTGACAATGTTTTTAAATGAAATATGTATATATACACACACATATATATGTGCGTGTGTATATGTATATGTATGTGTGTATATATATATAATTGACATAAATATTGACAAAGCAATGCCTCAATTAACCAGAATGATTGAAGAATTAAGAAAAGCTTCCTATTTAATACTGTTCTTTATACTGTTCTAAAATGAGTTAGATGTTTTCCTGCCTTGTGGAGAAAACATTCTGAACAGAAATTTTGTTTATGATTAAGAATGGCAAAGTACCTTTGTTGTTACATTCATTTTCTATTACTTCGAAACAAATTTCCACAAACCTACAGCATCCAACAACCCAAATGCATTAGCATCACAGCCTAATGTTGCATGGCTCCATTCTCAGCTCAGGGTTCACAAGGTTAAAATCAGTTCTGGCCTGAAGGTTATAAGGAAAAAAAATTCTCTTAAAAAAGCTTATTGTCATTATTGGCTGAATTTAATTCCTTGCTTTAGTAGAACTGAGATTCCCATTTTCTTGCTGGCTATCAGTGAGGGATGCTCTCTGAGAATTCCTTGCCCTGTGACCCTCCATCCTCATCCTTTGAATCTCTGGCTTTTTCTTCTGCCACTAGCCAGAGAAAACTCTGTTTTTAAATGACTCATATAATTAGTTCAGAATGCTAGATAAATCTCCTGGAGATCAACTATGCCATGTAACATAATCTAACCAGGGAGGTAAAATTGATCATATTCACCATTCCAGGGATTTGTGAGGTATGAATACCAGTGTGGGGGGAGGGTGGGAAATCTTGGGAGTCATCTTTAGAATCCTGCCTCTCACGGGAACTCTCATCAAGGATTAGCTCATGTTAAGAAGCCATAGGGGTCTGTTTGACTAAGTACTCTCTATGATGTTTAACAAACATTACTTTAAAATCAAAACCATTGGTACCAAATTAGTGTCTTGCACTTTTGATAGCTCTACTGTAGTGATTTTTTTGAATTTATGAAAGTTATGATTCACTAATAGCTTTTTTAATATTTGAATCATTTCAAAAAGTGTCAGGATTGGGAAAAATCCTCTATAATCATGTAGTTTTCCTTTGTATGTATATATATGTATCCAAGGGGATGTACACAGACGTCAGAAAACTTTGATAGTCACTAATCTAGATTATAAAAACTCTATCGCTGATGTGCAAAACCTTTATTCTAATCAATAAGTGTTACCCCAGAATCATGTCTAAAATTCCTTTCCACTATGCTGGAAAGTATACTCAAGAGTTCTAAAATTTCTGAGACTGTTAGGCATGGGTGATGGTGGAGAAAGATTGAAGCCCGTTTCAGATGTTGGAGACGTCATTTATAAAGATGACTATAAATAAAGATAACTTTGTAAAGATAATGTAACAAATAAAAAGCTCTAAAATTCCATGGTCTTGCAGCATTAATTTTTCTTAATAAAATAAAATAAATTATTTTTTATTCTTTATTAGATAACTTTAGTGATTTCAGTTTTTATTTCCTTCTGCACAATGCAGGAACATTTTCAGGGGGCTTGACTATATCTGGGTACCTTAAGATAAACTGAGTTTAATTGGTCTTTAAGCCATTTTTTAATACTGTAATAATAGCATATTTCCATATTATGTCTACATTATCTGAAGGACTCTTACTTTACTGATAGGTCCTTAGGAGACAAATATTCTCGTCTCCTGGGCTTGCCCATCTTTAGAAATCTGAGAGGTGGCCGAATTCCCTACACAACCATGTTCAAGGTAATTCACCTGACAGTTACTGAGCATGGGGCTTAGCACAGAGATTCAAAGATGAATAAAGCTAGTCCCTGTGCTCAAAGTATTTATACATTCCAACCTTGGAATGAACTGCCAATGTTGTTGCTGGTGTTGCCATTTTAATTTCTGTTCTTTGCGGCTCAAACTGTTTGCTTTTCTCTCAGATCTTCTCGTGCCTCATTAAATATGCTATCTTCTGCTTTATTTCCTTGTAGGCTAAGTTTGAGTTTTAAGCAAATGATTAAGTATTTTTATCTACCAAATTCTCCCAATCTGCACTGCCTGCCATCCTACAAGACAGACTGCAAAAATCAATAACCACCATTATTTTCTAAAATATTAACAAGTAACTAATCAAATTTCTAATGTGTGGTAATATACTTTCTTATCACCTTTAGGTCTTGGTTTTATTTGAAATCTTGAAATCAGACCGGAAAATGTCTAAAGGGGATGGGATAACCTCTATAATCAAGTTAGTTTTTGTGAAGAAATATTAGGTTGAAGCCCTCTTTGAAATAGAGATTATAATAAGATGCAAGGTTTTTCATACTTAGTGTATGTGTTTATAAGATAAAAAGAAAGGGCAACTAACACTCCCTCCACATACATAGACAAAGGGTCATGTTGGTCAATGTCTGGTATATTAAAGATTCAACTAAAATCTAAAAAATAAGAATAATGTACTACAAGCAATAAATTGGAACCAGTTTAACAGTGGGTCACTGTCACAACTGGAATTTTAACACAGAAATGTCTAACCCTAATTTATTCCACAAACTGAATTAGGGCAGCAACTTGGGGTTTTGCCACTTGCTAAGTTAAAGATAAAGACTGCTAGGAGAGTTGTCTCCACAGAGCAGCTTGCCTAACGTGTTCACACATACCCACTGCAATTTAATCATTAAATGTAACACATTTCTGGAGAGATGAAAGGAGCAATGTAACCCAGGTTAGTTAGATCTCAAGAGAAAAACCAACATAGCAAAGTCCTATTAGAATACGATATAGAGACCCAAATGAGAACGTGAATATTATTTTTCACAAAACAAATATATCTGCTTCCAAACATCTACTTATTTAATGTTATGTTTTATAAAGAAAGAATATCAGTATTTTAACATATACTTAATCTTTCCATATTCACCACCACCATCCACCACACTAGGCCATAAATATTTCAATTGAAGAATGGTCAAAATGGCAACATATGACATCAATTGCTGTGGAGGAGAATAAGGACTGAATTTTTACAAGTCTTTTCCAATATTTTATTTTTTTAATATATAGAGAAATGTTTTCAGCAAGATAGGGAGAAAGATCTGCAGAGGGCGATTGAAGTAGTGGCAACGCTAGATCATCAAGGAGAGGGTCACAGATTCAAATATCTGCAGGGATGCCAGGTAGAGTGGTGGAGCAGGTGGTCACACTGGAAAGCACCCAGTCTGCTTGGATGAGCTGCACAACTCCCCTCCTTCCAGTCATTGCCATGAAGGAAATTGGACCAGCATTGCCAAATCTTCTCATTTTTCTTTTTATTTATATATGTATTTTTACTTTTAGATTAATATGAGGGCACAAATGTTTAGGTTACAGTGTTTTCATTTCTAAGGTAAAATTCAAGTTGTAGTTGAGCCCTTTACCCAGGGGTCATGCTGAACACTCTCACATTGGGCACATTAGGTGACATCTCAGCAATTGCCCTCCTCCCCTCCTTCCCCCTCCCTCCACTCCCTTACCCCTCACTACACTATACTTGTGTTTTTTTTCTTTCTGTGGGCATGTAGTTGTTAATATTGGTTTCATATTAGTATTGAGTACGTTGGATACTTTTTTTCTGTTCTTGAAATACTTTACTAAGAAAGATGTGCTTCAACTCCATTTAGGTAAATACAAAAGATGTAAAGTCTCATTTTTCAAAAGAATTGGAAGATGTGGAGAATTTTTTGAACATTCTAATGTTTATCAACCTGAAAATAACAAACAAAACCTGTGCATAAACCATTTCTAGCTCAAAGGCTGCTATGTCTCTGTTCTAGAAGGACATAATTACAAGACCCAAGGAAAAGTTTGCCCTCAATCTTGCTAATATTAATAAAAATATGACAATCTGGAAGCACTAGAATTTTTCATCATCAGCTCTGAGATGTGAATTAGGTTCAGCTTATCATTTTGGTTATTTTTGACTTAAAAAAATACACATAATTGCCCTGAGAGAGCATCGTTTGTCAATAGGGAGGACTTGAAGGTCATCGGGTCCTAGGGTCCTTGGTTGTTGGTCTTAACACCCAACTAGTCTCTGCAAAACCAGGCATTATGAATTAAAAACTACTTACGAAAGGCCACCATTTAATTCCCTAGCCTTAGTGCACAGCCTGAAGAGAAAGGAAAATATGATTTTAATATTTCTCTCATGTAAATGTCACTTGATTGTATCAGCAAATTTGAAGGATATATTTGTGTTACTTCCAGTCCCTTTCTGGCCTGAAATGCCAACACATAAGTCAATAGCTCATTTCCTGTTGATCTTTTAGAACTAATGTTTAAGTAAAACCAAAGACTCATTTTTTAAACTCTCTTACTTTCCATTAGGACAGGTGGCTTTGGGCTCTGCACATACTCCTCAATCAATTGAATGTCTTTCCTGATCACCTACGTACCTTCACATCAGCCTACCTGGGTTGTTTCTCAAGTCCTCAAAGCTGATCCAGATGTGAACTGAGCTCTCCTTAGCAGAGGTTCTACATTACCCTGTACAGAGTTGCCTTTCTTTAGTCCATCACAGAGCAGTTTACTTGACACATTCACAACACAGTTGATTTGCAGTGAACTTGGCCTCAGTCTTTAAAAGACTTTAGTCCTCATCCTTGAAAGTGAGTAACTCCAATGTCACAGTTAAAACTCACTAAGTAGTTTAACTTCAGTAGGTGATCTGAATTTCAAGTGCTTATGGACAAAATTCCTCCAACACTATTAAGTTGCTCTACCTTACAACATCTTGGAAAATTTCCTTAAGCTGATATTACTTTATACTGCTTTTGCCAAATGAGACCCTCACCCTTTTCTAATTTTTGTACAATCTCTCCTTCTCTATCAGTATGCCCCTAAACAAAGATATTTGCTTTCGACTATACTTTGAGTGAAAATTTATAGGATATAAAATATTAAAAGTTGTAGTCAGAACAAAGAAAGTGAAACAAATAAAGAAAAATGACTCTTCCCAGAAGCTCACTGAACACTTAGTAGCATATATTTTCTTCCCAAGAAAATCAAATTTGCAAAAGCACCTCGGCACTGGGCAGTGTAATCTAGCAGATTGCAATGGGATTTCCATTCGTATTATTGATTTTCTTCTTCAAGGGTTATGTACAAAGTCAGCTGGATTCTCTCGGACTATCAGTTTCAGTAAACTCTTCTTTGTGAGTTTGAAGAATAATAGAAAATACATAAACAGCAAAGTGGATAAGAGTTATTCACTGCAAATCACTCATCATTTCCTACAGTATAAAATGTAAGAATTATGTACACCATACAGAAATGTAGATATACTTGTGTATGTTAAGCATGAGTGTGGAGGACTAAAGGAAAGGAATATTATAGAAATATATAAGAGAAACAAAGAGAGAAAGGGGGAGAGAAATGCCAGAACAACAGAATTTTAGGGGAAGGGGAGAAAACGTGACTATAAGAATAAATAGAAATTAAAACATGAGCTTCTTTTCTGGAAAAACTTTCAGATATGCAATAACCAGGATTATATGGGAATAATGGCTATGCAATGTTGATGAATTCCCAAGACAGAGAGAGGCTCAGAACTGACTCCCGGTAGGAAGGAAGTGTATCTCACCTATTGAAATAAATAGGGCTGCAGCCCTAAGAAGGGTCATGCAGAGAAATTCCTTCATTTATAACCAACCGAAGAGTGCTCGCTCACTCAAGAGTTCACTAATAGAGCTGCTGAGGAGAAAGAGAAATGGGAGCTTTTCTTCACCCTATAATGTTTTAGGATAATTTTAAAATGTTATTTTTTAGGTGGGTTATGTTTCTATTAATCTATACTAGGAGCATTAGTTGAGGTCTCTGAGTAGGGTCATTGTTTATTTCTGACAAACTAAAAACTTGGCTAAGGTAGAGATATAGATCAAAGTATCACATTTATTACCCATAAGTTTGAGTTAGAAGACATAGATTACTGTGAGAACTATGACAAACCTGCATACTAAACCCCAGAATTAGGTGGATTTTACCACCTCGTTACAGGTAACACTAGACAATAGAAGCTCTCTTCTCCCTGGGTGGCATGGTGAGGAACTCCTTCCTCCTGGGACAGCTAGTCTCACAGAGAAAAAAAGAGAGAGAGCAGAGGCCAAATAAGTTTGTTTTTCTGCAGTTCTTTAATCAGATAAGCCATCCTTACTTGCCTGGAGTACGGTGAGAAAAGAGGGAGAAAAACTGGCAGCACCGTATTAACAGAGCTCTGCTAACACAGATGTCTATTAGATGCAATGGCATAGGGAAGTCAACACTGCCAAATTATATTGAAAAATCACTGCTACTCACTTTATTGTAATAGACATTCCCCCATATCACAAATAATAGAATAAAAGGATTTTGATAAGATTCTTTATCTAAGACTTTAGTTCAACAAATAGACAAAAAGAGATTACACATAGAAACAAAGGTGAGTTAGAGACCAGATAAAAACAACTTCAGGAAATCGCACCCATCTTTGGAAAATTAAATATCAATTACCTCATTTTCACTAATTCTCCCTGAAACTATGAAGTTTATAATTCAACTTAAGGGTAATCACCCTTTTACCAAGTCACAACACCAAACACACCACCTGATCTGTTAAGAAAATTGGACCCTGATTGTGCCCCAACATTTCCTTAATAAATTTGCCAAGTTTTGATTTTTAAGATCATAAGGAGTCATCTTGAGCAGAAGAACATCAGTTAGTCACCAAGAGTCCCTTATCCAATCCTCAAATCTGTCCCTCAAATATGTCTGGGTAATTTTCTTCATCTCTCAAATTTAGTAGCTGAGCAAGGTGACTTCTGAGGACTGTTTCAGATCTAAAGTTTTATATTCTGTTACACATGGTTATTGCTAATGTTATTAAATATTCTCAATTATCTATGACCCAAGTTAAAGCCATTTTGAATATCTTCATATCTAATTATCTTTCTCTCAATATTCTTCCAGACCCTATAATATATCCAGTACTGGACATCTTTTAGTATATACTATCCTAACTGAATCTTATACAAACATATCCCATACACACTAGAATAGCAACACAGACCATCAATTTCTTGGTCTTTTGATGTTTTTTCTTAAAGCTAAGTGCTTAAACTTTCTTCAACACATACTTATGAAAAATTTCGCTCCTCCTTAACAATGATCTTAGTTACATGATAAGGAATGTCAACATTGAAAATGAGCACCAAAATAATATAAGACATAGCCATGCCATTATAAAAGAAATTATTCACGTGGGTGATCAATAGAAATTTGTTGCCAACACGTAAGCTTATTGTTAAAACTGAGTAATCACTTAGAAAGAGCTAAGTATTGAATAAATATGAATAAGAATAGTAAACTATCCTTGTGGTACTACTGGGAAGGTTTGACATAGGATTTACCTTCTCTAAATATTCAAAGAGCATAAACTGTTTAAATTAAAATAATGCACAAAGCTAAATAAACAGCAAAACAAGAAAGCAAGTAAGTAATACATATTTGAAATTTGGGGGGCACAGTTAGAAATTTCCATGGATTTTATCTGCATTTCCATTGGCAATGTTCAGAAAATATAAAGAGAGATTTCTCAAATAATATGCTAATTGTGCTAGAAATGTCCTTTCTTTTCTATTTTCATAAAGGAAGTCACCTATTTTCAGTTGTTCTCATTGCAGAAAGGTAGTGACCTGACTCCTAGAACGCTTAGTTTCTCATTACCCATATCTCCCAATTTCTACTATCTGTGTCCTGGGCACTATGGTAACAAGACAAAATGAGATCATTCTGTTTTGATGACAAAATCGTCTTAATTTTCTTTTCTTTTTTTTTTTACATTGTATAAACTTTAAGCAAATATCTTCACTTCGTATCCATAAAATTAAGTATTTGCATTGGAACAGCATTTTATATTCACTTGATAACAGAAGGTTTATGACTTCAGAATTATTGAAGGATTTAAAAAAACAAAAAGCTTGTTAATTAGGCTGGGCCCTCATGCTCACAAATTATTCTGGGCCTTAATGTAGGCAGATAGAACATTTTTATAATTACAGCTCATCCTGGTGGTAGCTCACTTGGCTAAGCTGCTGCTGTTCACTGATTTCAGACCTCTCCACATAGAGATGCTGGTAAGTATGAGAAGAGCTGATCAAGGATTTGCTGCCTGGAAGATCAATTCATCCTATCCACAATGCTGAGTAAGTCCATTTTATTTCCCTCCTTCAACACTATTCCCAGTATCAAAAACTGTTTGGAGAAGCTTACTAATGAGCACTCAAGTCCTTTTGAGTGACTGAAGACAATGCGTGACTAAAGGAGTTTTAGTGGTACAACTTTGAAAAGAATACTGATAATCTTGGAGCGCTTGGGTGACCCTTTCCTTATAACACAAAAATTCTTTTCTCCTGCGTTCCATAATGCTAATCAGAATGCAGACTCTAGAGTCAGTAAAGTGATACATATACAAAGAACTATTATTCTAATCAGCTAATTAGTACACTTGGGCACTTAATATTATATGTAATGGTATAAATGTCTAAAAATGTAATATTTTTGTCATAGTTTAACAGGCCCTTAATGAAGACCAGATAAGCTGGAAATCTCAGACTGGAGCATCAATTGAATTTAAATTAGAAAAAGCAGAGTTAGCCTCTTAATAGCTTTGGCCAGTTCACAGACAATGTTGCTGAAGTCATCCTAAATTTATTATAATGAAATGGGACTGGATGAGTCAGCATGTTTGTCATCTCTGGAAGCCTAAGTAGTGCTCTATAACCCTACCACGATAAAGTGAAGGAGCTAGAGTCATGGCCCACCTGCTGGAAGAACTAATTATATGCTGAAATCTCTACTCTTTATTTTAAGATATTTAATATGATTCCAAACTTGTGTTAAGAATGGCTTAGTGCATCTTACAATACTAACACTGAAACAAAATAAGTTATTCACCTCTTTTTGAGATAGTTCTCAGTATAAAAATGTACCTTTCTACAGTTCAGTCTTAACCTCAAGATCATAGCAAATTATGCAAAAGAGTATCTATTCAATACTTAGCCAATTTGGATAAATTAGATGTAATATATATACAATGTGTAACATTAATTCCCTATATACATAGACCATGCTATCAGTTTGCCTAGGCTGGATCATCATGCATTCTAATAAGCCATCTCAAAATCTCAGTGGCTTGCAATAACAAAAGCTATTTTATTGTGCTTTTTCTCTCATTCATCCCACATGCCCATTTTGGTTCTGCTCAGTGTTATCTTAATAGCTCCAGACTGACAAAGTATGCTTTATCTAAAATGTTGTCTATCTCATAGTGAAACACTGTGGCCTGAGTTTCCACTTGACAGTGACAAACACCACTTTTGTTCACATTTTCATAGCCAAACAAAATAAGTCTTATAACCAAACCTGACATCAATGGGATTGAATATGTAATCCTTCTACAGGGAGAGATATGACAAGAAGGGGTACAGCAAGAAGGACAGAAAGAAACTTGAACTATATTATAATACATCACAGTCTGCTCTCTGATTCACAAATATTTATCATCTTCTTTCCATATAGGAAAACATTCCTATGCAATCTCCACAAGGAGAGAATCTAAAGTCTCATCATCTTATCAAAGCATGAGACTCAAACTCTTATGAAAGTTTCAACATTAGGTCCATATGTGGCTCCTCTTGATCCAAAGACCCAAGACAAAAAAACTAAGTTATTAGTCTTTCATACACCACCCTCCATCACAATAAGAACGCCTATTCAGAAACAGAATAGAAGATACGAGCAGCCAATGTTCCATTGCAATTCTAAAATCTCACTCTCAGGCATCAGAAGTACCCTACCTTAAAGGAAGGCACCAGGAACTGAATGTCTGCTTTCTTCTAAAAATTCATATATTGAAGCCCTGCCTCCCAAGGTGGCTGTATTTGGAGATGAGACCTCTAAGGAAGTAATTAAGGATAAATGAAGCCATAGGGTGGGGGCCTTATTCAATTAGATTAGTGTCCTTCTAAGAAGAGACAGATGAGAACATGTCCTCATTTCTCCTTCCTACCCACCCTATACACCTGATACACATTTGTACGCACACATATACGCATGCACCAGGGAAAAGTCAGTTGAGTACATTGTGAGAAGGCAGCCATCTGCAAGCCAGTAAGAGAGCCCTCACCAGAAACCTACTGTGATGGCACCATAATTTCAGACTTCCAGCCTCCAAACTGTGCAAAACAATACATTACTGTTGTTTAAACCAACCAACCAGTTATGGCAGCCCTAGCAGACTAGTCCAAGACAAAATGTTTGTTGACTAGGCTCTGTTTTGTTTCTGCCTGGAGAAAAATTCTCTACTCTACTGTTCTCAATAGCCTAGGTCTTTTTTCTCTTATCCTTCTTGGCTCCCAAGGAAGACCTTAGAGCATATGGACTTTTTAGAACCTAAGCAAATTTGACATCCTGTCTTTCTACCCATAAAAGATTAGAGATCCAATGGTCAGTTTTCTTTTAAAATTTGAGTCTCTTTTGGTTAAGACTAATGGATTTGGGGGAACACTACTATACAAAAGACATAATTTCTTAACTATTTGATGCAAATGAGCACCATGTGCCAAGAATCACAGCAGAAGTATTTTGTTGTTGTTGTTGTTGGGGATTCATTGAGGGTACAATAAGCCAGGTTACACTTGATTGCAATTGTTAGGTAAAGTCCCTCTTGCAATCATGTCTTGTCCCCATAAAGTGTGACACACACCAAGGCCCCACCCCCCTCCCTCCGTCCCTCTTTCTGCTTCCCCCCATAACCTTAATTGTCATTAATTGTCCTCATATCAAAATTGAGTACATAGGATTCATGCTTCATATTTTGAATCAGACAAAAGCTTGATAACTAGGATCTATAGAGAATTCAAATTAATCCACATGAAAAAAGCCAACAATCCCATATATCAATGGGCAAGAGACATGAATAGAACTTTCTCTAAAGATGACAGACGAATGGCTAACAAACACATGAAAAAATGTTCATCATCTCTATATATTAGAGAAATGAAAATCAAAACAACCCTGAGATATCATCTAACCCCAGTGAGAATGGCCCACATCACAAAATCTCAAAACTGCAGAAGTATTTTTTAATGTCCACTCTAGACTTAGCATATCAGGCTTCTATGAAAAAAAACATGATCTGAGAGTTCTCTCCCAGAGAAACTTTATCCAGTTGAAAGAATCTAGTGGATATAACCTTAGACAATTTGAAGATTTTTAACAATAGAATTTAGGGCCATACCCTAGCTTTTGTCCAAGTCATTTTGTCTGTTTTAATTAGATCATGTTGCTGCAAAGCCTTTATGGTTTTGTCTTTTAACAGTTGGAGCCTGTTTAATACTATATATGGGCTACTCTTGGCTATGTTCAGCAACTAATTACAAAAAAGAGATGAGCTCAGAGAAGACTTGGCTGATTTGCAAGCAGAAATGAAAGAGAACAGAGTCAAGGAACAGAAATCAAAAGCCTCTTCTTGTAACAAAGCATATCAGCTCTGCTCAGATTTCATTGGTCAAAGCAAAACACACGCCCAATCATACATCAGTGGAAAGGGAAAGTATAAATCCTTGCACAGGGAGACACTGAAAATTTTGAACAATAACATCAGCTCTCACAAGGATTTACAATATATAAAATTTTTATTGTGTGCATATATCATTCCTGAAAAATAGGTAGGAAAAGTAGGTGTTATTATCTGCCTCATTCTCTGGGGTATAAAATGAAAGTTCAGGAAAATTTAAATCATAATCTAAGATCACAAAGCTAATAAGATAAAAAAAAAAAAAAAAGTTGACCTGGATCCCCAGATTTCTAACTTGTAGTATGGTATTCTTTTTATTACACTCTGCTAGTACTCAAGAAATACAAAAGTTACAAAACACTCATAAATGAGCACACATGCTCTGGGAGGCAGGGAACATGAATGGGGAACAGGGCTTGGGTGCTAAGTTGCTCTGGCTCTCCATTTACTATGCAAACTCCAGAATGTCACTTTACCTCTCTGTGATTCATTCTCATCATCTATAAAGTGGGGAAAAAATTAAGCATTTAATACAGACTCTCAGATACTAGCTTGATATGTATATTTGACAAGGTATTAATATCAGGTGGAGAATGTGAGCAAGAAGAATGGAAAGCAAAATGAAAGGGCAAAATAGGCATCTTTGTATGAACTTTATGTCTCACAGTTACGTCCATGTACCTCTCTATAGAAGGTGGTCTCTTTTTATAGATGGACGCATATATAAACTATCAACTTATGCAATTAGTATAAAGCATCAAGAACACCCATTTAAAATTCCTAATATTTCACATAAACAACAAAAACAGAATTTAGGTCATAGTAAGGATTAGAGAAAAATGCATATTTTATTTCATGTCAAATGTAGATTTATTACATGATTAGTATATGGTTTTGGCTCGGCACCTATGGCTCAAGCGGCTAAGGCGTCAGCCACATACACCTGAGCTGGCCGGTTCGAATACAGCCCAGGCCTACCAAACAAAAATGATGGCTGCAACCAAAAAATAACCAGGTGTTGTGGCGGGCACCTGTAGTCCCAGCTACTTGGGAGGTGGAGGCAGGAGACTCACTTGAACCCAGGAGTTGGAGGTTGCTGTGAATTGTGATGCCACAGCACTCTACCCAGGGTGACAGCTTGAGGCTCTGTCTCAAAAAAAAAAAAAAAGTATATGGTTTTGTATGTGAGATGGGAATGATATAATGATCCTCATTTTCGAGATTAAATGACCCTTATTTCAAGAGGTTAAATTATGTACATGTTAACATCTTGGACCTATAAACCACTATATGAAAAAATTCAAAAGTTCTCATTCTAAATAATCATATTCTCATTATTTTAGGCACAACCAATATTAAAAAATTAACTAACTCACAGTTCCATTTCTCATCAATTCCTTTCGTGTACACATATATCATAATATTAGTCTCACATAAAGCCAGAGAATGTGCCATTTTTTTATTGTCTCAATACCTACTATTATAACATTGAAATGTTAATACACAAGACTTTAAATCTAAAACACGTTCCTTTTATTATATTCATAAAGTTCAATGTGATTTGTTAAATATAAAAATCCAGAAAAAGAAGAAAATCACCTATTATTGCTGTGAAATTGAAGCTTGAGTACACAGAGAAATAATGTGTCTAGTAGAAATGTTAACAACTATCAATATCTAATGACCACTGAGTTTGGACATTTATCCAGTCAAAATTCACACGATCAGAAATCATACAATTATATACACTTTTGTTGTACAAAGGAAATTATTCAGGGGGGAAGATACGTAAATAACAGGCAAATCTTAAATAGAATTTATTTCCAAAGCTGCAAAAATTGTCACCATTAGTTAGAAAGAAATAGGTTCCACTCAGTGAGTCATGTCAGGATTAGTATCAATCTCATCAGATGAGAACCTCTCCTCCACAGTTAATCCTGCAAAGGGAAGTGTACTCTTCCAGAAAGGGAAGAGTCCACACAAATCACAATAAGGATCAGTAACTCTGGTCACATTATAGGCAGACCACTGGCAAACACAGAGGGCTTCTAAAGTGGCACAAGACAGAGAAAAATGATAACATTTAACATGTGTACCAAATAATGCAGAAAATGGGTTGTATTCTGGGAAAATTTTCCCATCCCCCTTTTTATTGGTGATATATTGAATTTTAACTTATAATAAGTAAAATTTTATTCAAACGTGCTGCATTTATTATTTCAAAATATGAAGGGGTACATGTTTTATTTACATACCTTATTTTTGCACAAATTGAGTCAAAGTTACAGTGGGCCCTTTATCCAAATAGTGTGCATTACACCCAGTAGATGAGAATTTAACTGTCCCTTCCTCATCCCTCCCCACAGCTTGATTTTCATTGAGATTTACTTCCTTATGTGCACTTAAGTGAAGAACTACTTTTTCCTGTTCTTCAAGGTATGATGTAGGTATTTTAATGAGGATTGCATTGAATCTGTAGATTGCCTTCAGTAGTATAGACATTTTAACAATGTTAATTCTTCCCAGCCAAGAGAATAGCATGCTCTTCCATTTGTTGATGTCTTCTGCTATTTCTTTTCTTAGGGTTTTATAATTCTATTAGTAGAGATCCTTCACCTCTTTTGTTAGGTAAATTCCTAACCATTTCATTTTCTCTGAAGCTACGGTGAAGGGAATGAAATCTTTGATTAGCTTCTCAATTTGGCTGTTATTAGCTTATACAAAGGCTACTGATTTGTGGACATTGATTTTATACCCTGAGATATTACCATATTCTCTGATAACTACCGGGAGTCTTCTGGTTGAGTCTCTGGGGTTTTTTAATTATAAGATTATATTGTCAGCATAGAGTGAAAGTTTGACCTTCTCTGGCCCTTTATATCCTTCTCTTGCCTAATTGCATTGGCTAGAACTTCCACCACTATGTTGAATAGTAGTGGTGATAGAGGACACCCTTGTCTTGTCTGGTTCCTGTTCTTTTTTTTTTTTTTTTTTTTTAATTTTTGCAGTTTTGGCCAGGGCCAGGCTTGTACCCACCACCCTCGGTATATGGGGCTGGCACCCTACTCCTTGAGCCACAGACACCGCCCTCTTGTTCCTGTTCTAAGTCGAAAAGCTTTCAGTTTTACTCCATTCAGTATGATATTGGCTGTGAGTTTGTCATAGATGGCAACAGTCATTTTAAGAAATGTGCCACTTATACCTATATCCTTAAGTAGAAGGATATAGGTATAAGTATCCTTGTAGAAAAGGATGCTGAATTTTATCCAGTGCTTTTTCTGCATCTATTGAGAGGATCATATGATCTTTGTTTTTGCTGCAGTTAATATGGTGAATTACATTTATGGATTTGTGTATTTTAAAACAGACTTGCATCCCTTAGATAAAGCCTATTTGATCACGATATATAATTTTTTTATAGCTATAATCTGTTGGCTAAGATTTTATTGAGCATTTTATTCATCAATATTCATTACTGAAATTGGTCTGTGGATCTTTTTAGGTTGGGTCCTTTCCTGATTTTGGTATCAGAGTGATGTTTGCTTCATAGAACATGTTAGGGAAAGTTTCTTCCTTCTCAGTGTTTTGGAATAGGTTCTAGGTATAGGACAAGTTTATCTTTGAAGGTTTGAATAGAATTCTGGGGTAAAGCCATATGATCCAGGGCTTCATTTAGTTGCAAGTTTTTTATTGTTTCTTCAACCTCGGTGCTTGATATTGGTATGTTCAAGAGATCTATTTCTTCCTGGTTAAGCCTAGGAAGATGGTATAATTCCAGACATTGGTCCATGTGCTACTCAATGTGAAATTTTGGGGCATAGAGTTTCTTGTACTAGTTGGAGATAATTTCTTGTATCTCCGTGGTATCTGTTGTTATTTCCCCTTTTTCATTTCTGATTGAAGTTATTAGAGACTTTGTCCATATTCAGTCCCTGTGGGACTAGGGTCCCAAAGCTCTCACCAGACTTCCCAGGAGGCCCATCAGACAGGGTTCTCTGACAATAAAGCAACCTTCGCAGGGGCAACAGGGGCACTCAGCTCACTCCACAGATGGCTGGGGAGTTCAACAGGTGCACAAGAGCTACCCAGGCACTAGGATCCTGAATACTGCTCCTCCATTGGAGGTATTTCCACAATGGTAGTGTCCTGCTAGCAGCCAAGCTTATGCAAGAGCCACAATACCCAGTGTTCACCCCTTGCTGCTAGATGCTGCCAAGTCCAAAATTTAAATACTATAGGACAACCCTTTCTTGTCCCCAGCTCCTTGAGAGACTAGCCAACCAGCTGGCCTCTGTCCATACTAAGCACCTTCCTTCTGCCTCTGTTTTCCTCAGCTCAAGATCTCCTCTTTGGCTCCAGAAGTTCTCCTTCTGCTTCACTGTGCCCCCAGAATGATGTTGCTGCACAGATTCCCCCCCGCTGGACGTGACTGAAGGCCACTTTCCCCTGTCTGACCACGAGTAGCCAGCAAGGAGTTGTCTCTAGTTGGCAATCTTGCGCTGCCCCTCTCCACCAATAGTTTACAAAAATAAATTAGAAAATGTCTAGGGGGCAGAGACAAGAAGGCTGACTGAAGCCAGCTTTCCACAGAGGCTCCCATCCGGAAGGAGAGTTAAAGGACAGAAATTTAGCAAGTAACCTGGTGGATTTGAGCTGCACCAAGAGAGAAGGTTGAATAATGCACATCAACCCTGCTGAGGTGAGCTGTGACCCCAAGGATACAAACAAAAGGTACAAAATCCATCACCAAGTGCATGGGAGTCCCCTCCCCCATGAGAATGGTTCAGAGTGCCCCACAAATAAATGAGCAGAGTTCCCACTATACTCCACAGGACAAACCCTCTAAAAACTAGACTAGACTAGACCTCTCCTACTAGGGTGCCACGTTGTTCTTCTGCCAGGCATAAAACTGCATATATTCCCTACCTGCAACTCTGAGCTCCCAGCACTCCCCTCCACTCTCACTCTGAGGTCTGGAGGCCTGTCCCCCAGGAGTCCAGATTCTTATGTGATTTCTTGAGGGGTGTGGACAGTGTCTAAACTGCAGCTGTTCAGTGCTGACTCTGGGGCACAGGAGCAAGGAGAGGACGGTCAGCTGAGAGGGAACCACACCGGAGCAGCAGTGCCCTGATGCACAGAGCAACAACCGTCTTTTAGCAATAATATGGCTCACTCCTGGATATTCTGAAGCCATATCCCCTGTCTCCCAGGGCAACCAGAAGAGGCCGGGCATCTACTCAGGTGACAACCACCACGGAACAGATCTGGGATGGAAACACAGGCCCCGTGAGTAAAGGGTTTGCCTGAGGCGGTACCGACCTGGGTGGAGCGAAGGGACTAGAAACGCATTCGCAGACCCGGGAAGTTCCCAGGGCATGGCTGACCCAGAGGACCGCTTTACTGAGCCTAAGATGCACCTGGCCCTCAGGGAATTGTCAGCCTATAGACAAAGGAAGGCAGCAGGCTAGACCTGACAGGTAACCAAATACAAACCTGCAGGAGTGAAGACAGGGCCTGAGGCGCAAGCTCTGGGAACTCAAAACAGATTCTCTTCTGCAGGGGAATTTAGCAGGGACAGAAACAAATTCCTGCAAAGTTGTTCTGTTCTGTTCTGTCAGTAACATCAATCAGGGGCGGGACTGGAACTGAGTGAACACCCCCCAGCCTCCATCAAGCACCCGAGGTTGTCAAGCCTCACCTCCCCTGCTAGATAGAGGCAGAGCGCAGCAGCTAGGCTGAGCAGAAATAGATTTCCTTGTGTTTCAGGCAGGTGCAAACCCTGGATTATTTGTCCACTACAGAAAACTGGATCAGCCAACTGCAGAGCTATCAGTGACTGCGTGTGACAGAGGTGCAAGATGGGGAAGGAGGCGTCAACCTTCCCAGACTGATCTATTTGCTGGGTGGCTCCTCCTAACTCCATGCAGCACTGGAGCGAGCCATATCAGAGTAGTCACCAGACCCCTGTGATCCAGTTGCCAGAGACCTTTTAAACTCTCCCACCTGAGACAGGTACTGACTGAGACAATTGATTTGGACCTTTTGAACTGAGCCAATCACCCAAGGACTATTCAGGTGGTGCCCTAAGTGTGTGGTTGTAGGAAGGTTTGATTTTCCTTTTCCAGTTGTTGCCTGTGGAGGTCGGGTAACTTAATTGCTGGTATTTCTGCACAGCAGAGACTTCAACCCAGAGTAACTGTTTCACTAGGGTTGAAGAGAAACCAGCTGCAAACAAGACAGAAAAACTTAACCCCACCACACCAAACAGATCCCCAGTTTCTCAGGCCATAGAATTGTACGGGTCCTCGACAAAACTCCAGGGGAAAAAAATCATACTGTGTAAAACAATCATGGGACGGAATCAGTGGGAAAACTCTGGTAACATGAATATCAAGAATAGATCAACCCCCCACTCCCCAAGGAAAGATATGTCAGATGTAACTGAAGATCCTATTCATAAACAGCTGGCCGAGATGTCAGAAATTGAATTCAGAATTTGGATTGCAAACAAAATTAATAAAATGGGGAAAAATTTGGAATTAGAAATTCGAGCAGCAATTCAAAAGTCGGAATTTGAAATTCAAGGAGAAATTCAAAAGTTGTCCCAAGAATTTAACGAATTTAAAGACAAAACCACCAATGATTTTGACGCACTGAAGCAAGAATTTGTAGCCCTCAAAGATCTGAAAAATACAGTAGAATCCCTCAGCAACAGAGTGGAGCAAGCAGAAGAAAAGGATTCCTGACGTTAAAGACAAAGCCATTGAATACTCCCAAACTCTCAAAGAGGAAGACAAATAGAGAACAAAAATGGATCATTCTCTCAGGGAGCTCTGGGATAATTTGAAGGCTAATATCTGCCTCACTGGAATCACTGAAGCTGATAAAGTGTCCTTGCTAGGCACAGAGGCCCTTCTGCATGAAATTATGAAAGAGAATTTTCCAGACTTGCCAAGATATTCTGAAAATCAGATAGCAGACAGTTTCAGAACCCCAGCATGACTCAATCCCAATAAGACATCCCCCAGGCATATCATAATTAACCTCAGTAAAGTTAATATGAAGGAGAAAATTCTCAAAGCAGCCAGATGTAAGAAATCCATTACCTACAAAGGGAAGAATATTAGAATGACTGCAGATCTCTCTGCTGAAACTTTTCAAGCCTGAAGAGGGTGGTCATCGACTTTTAACCTCCTAAAGCAAAATAACTTTCAACCCCAGATCCTGTATCCAGCTAAACTGAGTTTCATTTATGATGGAGAAATTAAATACTTTAATGACATTCGTATGTTGAAGAAATTTGCAATAACCAAACCAGCCCTTCAGGATATTCTCAGACCTATCCTAAATAATGAACAGCCCAATCCTCTACCATAAAAGTAAACTCACTCAGAAACTTTGGATCAAACTCAAAATACCACAGTGGTGAAAGGATTAAAAATATCCACTGGACTTTTGAGAAACTCGATACTCAAAATTTTACCAGACTTATCAATATTCTCCATTAATTTGAATGGCTTAAACTGTCCTCTAAAGAGGCACAGGTTACCTAATTGGATACAAAAACTCAGGCCACATATTTGCTGCAAACAAGAGTCACATCTTACCTTAAAAGACAAATATAGACTCAGAGTAAAAGGATGGTCATCCATATTTCAGGCAAATGGTAATCAGAAATAGCAGGTGTTGCGATTTTATTTGCAGATACGATAGAATTTAAACCAACAAAAGTAAGGAAGGATAAGAATGGTCACTTCATATTTGTTAAGGGTAATACTCAATATGATGAGATTTCAATTATTAATATCTATGCACCCAACCAGAATGCACCTCAATTTATAAGAGAAACTAACAGACATGAGCAACTTGATATCCTCCAGCTCCATAATAGTTGGAGATTTCAACACTTCTTTGGCAGTGTTGGATCGATCCTCCAATAAGAAGCGGAGCAAAGAAATTTTAGATTTAAACCTAACCAACATTTGGATTTAGCAGACATCTACAGAATATTTCATTCCCAAAAAACTGAATACACATACTTCTCATCAGCCCACGGAACATACTACAAAATCGATCACATCTTAGGTCACAAGTCTAAGCGCAGTAAATTTAAAGGAAAGAAATTATTCCTTGCATCTTCTCAGACCACAATGGAATAAAAATTGAGCTCAGTAACAACAGGAATCTGCATACTAATACAAAAACATGGAAGTTAAATAACCTTATGCTGAATGATAGCTGGGTCAGAGATGAGATTAAGAAAGAAATCGCCAATTTTTTGGAACAAAATGACAATGAAGACACGAACTATCAGAACCTCTGGGACACCACAAAGGCAGTCCTAAGAGGGAAATTTATAGCACTGCAAGCCTTCCTCAAGAAAACGGAAAGAGAGGAAGTTAACAAGTTAGTGGGACATCTCAAGCAACTGGAAAAGGAAGAACATTCCAACCCCAAACCCAGTAGAAGAAAAGAAATAACCAAAATTAGAGTAGAATTAAATGAAATTGAAAACAAAAGAATTATACAACAGATCGATAAATCAAAAAGTTGGCTTTTTGTAAAGATCAATAAAATAGATAAACCATTGGCTAACCTAACCAGAAAAAAATGAGACAAATCTCTAATCTCATCAATCAGAAATGACAAAGACAAAATAACAACAGACTCCACAGAAATTCAAAAAATCCTTAATGAATATTACAAGAAAATTTATTCTCAGAAATATGAAAATCTGAAGGAAATTGACCAATACTTGGAAGCACTTCACTTCGAAGACTTAGCCAGAATCAAGTGAAAATGTTGAACAGGCCCATATCAAGTTCGGAAATAGCATCAACCATACAAAACCTCCCTAAAAAGAAAAGCCCAGGACCAGATGGCTTCACGTCAGAATTCTACCAAACCTTTAAAGAGAAATTAGTACCTATATTACTCAACCTGTTCCAAAAAGGTAGAAAAAGAAGGAAGACTACCCAACATGTTCTATGAAGCAAACTCACCATGATCCCCAAACCAGGAAAAGACCCAACAAGAAAAGAAAATTATAGACCAATACCACTAATGAATATAGATGCAAAAATATTTGACAAGATCCTAACAAACAGAATTCAGTAACACATCAAACAAATTATACATCATGACCAAGTCGGTTTTATCCCAGGATCTCAAGGCTGGGTCAATATCCATAAATCTATAAGTATAATTCAGCACATAAACAAATTAAAAAAAAAAGACAATATGATTCTCTCAATTGATGCAGAAAAAGCTTTTGATAATACCCAGCATCCCTTCATGATCAGAACACTTAAGAAAATTGATATGAAAGGGACATTTCTTAAACTGATAGAGGCTATCTACAGCAAACCCACAGCCAATATCGTATTGAATGGAGTTAAATTGAAATCATTTCCACTCAGATCAGGAACCAGACAAGACTGGCCATTGTCTCCACTGCTCTTTAACATTGTAATGGAAGTTTTAGCCATCACAATTAGGGAAGAAAAGGAGATCAAGGGTATCCATATAGGGTCAGAAGAGATCAAACTTTTGCTCTTCGCAGATGATATGATTCTATATCTGGAAAACACCAGGGATTCTACTACAAAACTCTTAGTAGTGATCAAGGAATACAGCAGCATCTCAGGTTACAAAATCAACATTCATAAATCGGTAGCCTTTATATATACCAACAATAGTCAAGCTGAAAAAAGCATTAAGGACTCTATTCCATTCACAGTAGTGCCAAAGAAGATGAAATATTTGGGAGTTTATCTAACAAAGGATGTGAAAGATCTCTATAAATAGAACTATGAAACTCTAAGAAAAGAAATAGCTCAAAAAGGTTAACAAATGGAAAAACATACCATGCTCATGGCTGGGAAGAATCAACATTGTTAAAATGTCCATACTACCCAAAGCAACATACAATTTTAATGCAATCTCTATTAAAGCTCCACTGTCATATTTTAAAGATCTTGAAAAAAACAATACTTTGTTTTATATGGAAATCAAATAGCCAAGACATTACTCAGAAATAAAGGGCGGCACCTGTGGCTCAGTCGGTAAGGCACCGGCCCCATATACTGAGGGTGGCGGGAACAAACCCGGCCCCGGCTGAACCGCAACCAAAAAAAAAAAAAATAGCTAGGCATTGTGGCGGGCGCCTGTAGTCCCAGCTACTCGGGAGGCTGAGGCAAGAGAATCACTTAAGCCCAGGAGTTGGAGGTTGCTGTGAGCTGTGTGATGCCATGGCACTCTACCGAGGACCATAAAGCGAGATTCTGTCTCTACAAAAAAAAAAAAAAAAAGAAAGAAAAAAAGAAAGAAAAACAAAGCAGGAGGAATCACGCTACCAGACCTCAGACTATACTACAAATTGATAGTGATCAAAACAGCGTGGTACTGGCACAAAAACAGAGAAATAGATGTCTGGAACATAATAGAGAACCAAGAGATGAATCCAGCTACTTACCATTATTTAATCTTTGACAAGCCAATTAAAAGCATTCAGTGGGGAAAAGATTCCCTATTTAACAAATGCTGTTGGGTGAACTGGCTGGCAACCTGTAGAAGACTGAAACTCGACCCACACCTGTCACCATTAACTAAGATAGACTCTCATTGGATTAAAGATTTAAACTTAAGATATGAAACTATAAAAATGCTAGAAGAGAGTGCAGGGAAAACTCTTGAAGAAATTGGTCTGGGCGAGTATTTTATGAGGAGGACTCCCCAGGCAATTGAAGCAGCTTCAAAAATACACTACGGGGACCTGATCAAACTAAAAAGCTTCTGCACAGCCAAGAACACAATAAGTAAAGCAAGCATACAGCCCTCAGAATGGGAGAAGATATTTGCAGGTTATGTCTCCGACAAAGGTTTAATAACCAGAATCCACAGAGAACTCAAACATATAAGCAAGAAAAGAACAAGTGATCCCATCGCAGGCTGGGCAAGGGACTTGAAGAGAAACTTCTCTGAAGAAGACAGGCGCACGGCCTACAGACATATGAAAAAATGCTCATCATCTTTAATGATCAGAGAAATGCAAATCAAAACTACTTTGAGATATCATCTAACTCCAGTAATATTAGCCTATATCACAAAATCCCAAGACCAGAGATGTTGGTGTGGATGTGAAGAAAAGGGAACATTTCTACACTGCTGGTGGGAATGCAAATTCCTTTTCGAAAGATGTATGGAGAACACTTAGAGATCTAAAAATAGACCTGCCATTCAATCCTATAATTCCTCTACTAGGCATATACCCAGAAGACCAAAAATCACATCATAACAAAGATATTTGTACCAGAATATTTATTGCAGCCCTATTCATAATTGCTAAGTCATGGAAAAAGCCCAAGTGCCCATCGATCCACGAATGGATTAATAAATTGTGGTATATGTACACCATGGAATATTATGCAGTTTTAAAGAATGATGGAGACTTTACCGCTTTCATGTTTACATGGATGGAGCTGGAACATATTCTTCTTAGTAAAGTATCTCAAGAATGGAAGAAAAAGTATCCAATGTATTCTGCCCTAATATGAAACTAATTTATGTCTTTCACATGAAAGCTATAACCCAGTTATAACCTAAGAATAGGGGGAAGGGGGAAAGGGAGGGGAGGGAGGAGTGAGGTGGGGGAGGGAGGGTGATTGGTGGGATTACAACTGTGGTGCATCTTACAAGGGTATATGTGAAACTTAGTAAATGTGGAATGTAAATGTCTTAACACAATAACTAAGAAAATGCCAGGAAGGCTATGTTAACTGATGTGATGAAAATGTGTCAAACAGGTGATAAAACCAGTGTATGGTGCACCATGATCACATTAATGTGCACAGCTATGATTTAATAAAAAAAAATAAAAATTAAAAAAAAGACAACTGCTCTTAAAATTTTAGCCAGTCCATTAACAAATTTGGTTTAAACAGTTAAATGCCAAACCTCACAGAAATAATACTATTTGAAGTCTGATTTCCCTATTATCACAGGAGGGACTTTATACCCTCCCTTTTTCAGTGAAGGGAAACAAAAAAAAGTAAGAAAAAACTGTGAATGGACCTAACTGCCTGTCAAGAAAAAGAAGAGGATCTAAAGATAAGAATGAAAATGTTACTTTACTTTTAACTTCATTTTCTCCTTCTGTTGACAAATATAGACGCTGTTAATAATTATTTGATTTTAATTGAGGCTGACTTGTCATAGTTGGTTCAAATTAACAAACCTTGTCTGAAGGTAAAATGGTATATATTAAGAGAAAAAAAAAATATTATGCAGCCATTAGAATGAATGAGATACTTGCCAGATTCTGGCTTATCGTAGATTATATGAATAAAAGCAGATACAGTTCCATATGCATAATATAGAACATTTATAATATAGAACAATATATACACATTTAAATGTATATCAAAGAAGGTAAAAGAATAAATACTTCTAACAGAGTTTGCCTATAAAGAATGGGATTACTAGACCCATGAGAATCTCTCAAGATTACACAGATCTTTAGATGGGACCAAAACAACCAAAAGGATACACTGGGCAAGGCAAAAAGCACTCATACACACACATATCCTGTTGGTCATTTTGTCAGTGTTTTTTGCAAAAATGTCTTTAGATGCTGTAGGATACCTTCATGATATAATGGTTTAGACAGGGAAATGGTATACAAATTCAAGACTGCCTCACATCTAGTATCAACATGAGTTGGTTAGTATTTATGGCAAGTACGGAGGATGTTATAGTATAATACAAATTTGTAGTAATAAAATTCATCACGCATTTATCTTTCAGCACTACCTTCAGTAAACACTCCTTTCCCGAATTTGTGGAGGATGCTCAGCTAAACCTGTCAGTGGGCAAGGAAAAGCATTAACCAGGCAAACACACTCTATGCCATGCTAATGAAACGTGCTTTTTAAGTTTTAGGTCACAACTTACACTAATAAATCCCCCCAACATAAGCAATATTTTTACTCTGAAATTAGTTTTTCAGCTAAGCCATAGGTTATCTTTATTCCTAAAAGTTAAAAATGACATATTATACCTTCCAAGTTCCCTTCATCAAGCTCTAAGTACAAGAAATGAAAGAAGCGCAATACGCCGTGCAGAATTGCAACAGATCCATTCTTACATTTTTGCCAAAGATGTTTCTGCAAGTGTCCTTATTCTCCCACCCCTGTTAATTTAATAAATGTCTTAACTATGTTATCCACATAATAATATTGGAGAAAGGCTCTGGCAGATCCACTTTAAGATGTTAATAGAGTGCCTCAGAAAATAAATATTATTTTCATTTATCTCATTAATCTTGGACACTCCTTCCTTCCCTTCAGCCAGCTTGCTTCAGAAAGACAAGTACTTTATACATATGACAGAGTTATAGGAAAATTGCCACTCAGACTTAGAAATGAGCCTTTTCTATTTTCTGACAACCATTTATCTCCCTGCCATCAGCCAATACCTAAAATATTCATGTGGGCCTTATCTTCAAGACAAATTCCTGTCGCATCTCAGGGGTTATCAATATATTTTTAACCTTTGAACACCAGGACAAGATGGCGATTGAAGCCAGCTCTCAACAGAGGCTCCCATCCAGAAGGAGAGTTAAGGGTCAGGAATTTAGTAAGTATCCTGGTGGATTTGAGCTGTACCAAGAGAGAGGGTTGAAGAACGCATATCAACACCACTGAGGCAAGCTGTGATCACAAGGACGCAAACAAAAGGTACAAAATCCACCACCAAGCGGACAGGAGTCCCCCTCCCCCATGAGACCGGCTCAAGAGCCCCACAATTAAACAAACGGGCAGAAATTAAAGGCCCTCCCACTACACTCCACGGGAGACACTTTCTAAAAACTGGACCTACCTCCCCTACTAGGGTGCCATGGCATTCTCCTGCCAGGCATAAAACTGTATAAAACTTTAAAAATCCTTTGCCAGCAACCCTGAATCCCCAACACTCCCCTCCCGCTCACTGAGGTCTGGAGGCCTGTCCCCCAGGAGTTCGGATTCTTGGGTGATTTCTCAAGGGGAGTGGACAGTCCCCGAGCTGCAACTGGTCAGTGCTATGAGGCACGTGAGTGTGGAGAGGGCACCCGGCTAAGGGAGAATCACGCCTCGGCGGCACTTCCCTGTGGTGCAGTGCAGCAGCCCTCCCCTTGTATCAATACGGCCAGGTATGAAACTCTAGCTTCCCCCCACTCTCACTCAGGGTCTGGGGGCCTGTCCCTCAGGAGTTCGGATCCTTGGGTGATTTCTCGAGGGGAGTGCACAGTGCCCAAGCTGCGACTGGTCAGCGCTGACTCTGAGACATGCGAGTGAGGAGAAGGCACTCGGCTGAGGGAGAGTCATGCCTTGGCGGCACTTCCCTGCGGTGCGGTGCAGCAGCCCTCCACGGGCAACAATACGGCCAGGCATAAAACTGAATGAAACTCTAGCTTCCCCCCACTCTCACTCGGAGGTCTGGGGGCCTGCCCCTCAGGAGTCTAGATTCTTGGAAGATCTCTGGAGGGGTGTGGACAGAGCATAAACTGTGATCGCTCAGTGCTGACTCTGGGGCGCGAGACAGAGGAGAAAAGGGTCGGCTGGGTGCCCACACCAGAGCAGCAGTTCCTGGAGGCAAATCAATAGCTGTTTTTTCTTTAACAGCAAAACGGCTCACTTCTGGATATTCTGAAGCCACACCCTTGTCTGCCTGGGCAACCAGAGGAGGCCACCAGTGAGCAAAGTATTTGCCTGACACTGCTCACAAACCCGGGAAGCTTCCAGGGCAGGGCCGACTCAGAGAGGTAATTGGACACAAACCTCCAGCCGCAAAGACTCAGAACAACCCGTCTTCTGTAGGCAAACTCTGTTTGAACTCAGAACAACCCGTCTTCTGTAGGCAATGTTAGCAGAAACAGAGACAGAACCCGCAAAGTTGTCTGTTCTGTTAGCAACATCAATCAGGGACGGGGCTAAGCCTGAGTGAACACCTCCCTCCCACCACCTGCATCAAGCACTCAAAGATGTCAGGCCCCATCTCCTCCTGCTAGATAGCGGCAGACTGCAGGAGTCTGGCAGACTTCCTTGCAATTCAGGCAGGTGCAAACCCCTGGAGTATCTGTTCACTACAGCAACTGGGTTAGCCATCTGCAGAGATACCAGTGACTGGGTCCGACGGAGGGGCAAAGTGGGGAAGGAGACATCAACCTTCTCAGACTGATCTATTTGCTAGGCGGCTCCTCCTGACTCCACGCAGCACTGGAGTAAGCCATATCAGAGGAGTCGCCAGACCCTTGTGATCCAGTTCCCAGAGACCTCTTGAACTGTCCCACCCGAGACAGGTGCCGATTGAGACAATCGATTTGGACCTTTTGAACTGAACTAATAGACTGAGGACTTTTCAGGCGGTGCCCTGGGTATGCAGTTGTAGGAAGGTTTGATTTTCCTTTTCCAACTGGTGCCAGAGGTGGGCAGGCGGGGTGACTTAATTGCTGGTTTTTCCACACAGCTGAGACTTCAAGCCAGAGTAAACATTACAATAGGATCGAACAGAAACCAGCTGAAAACAAGACAGAACCACTTTGCCCCACCACACAAGACAGGGCCCCAGTTTCTCAGGCCACAACACTGTACGGGCCCTCGATAAAGCTCCAGGGGAAAAAATCAAAGGTAGTAAAATAACCATGGGGCGGAATCAGCGGAAAAACTCTGGTAACATGAATAACCAGAATAGATCAAACCCCCCCCCAAGAAAAGATACGGCAGATGTGATTGACGATCCCATTCCCATTCAGAAATCGAATTCAGAATTTGGATTGCAGACAAGATTAATAAAATGGAATTAGGAATTCGAGGAGAAATTCAAAAGTTCTCTCAAGAATTTAACGAATTGAAAGACAAAACCACCAAAGACTTAGACACACGGAAGCAAGAATTTACAGCCCTCAAAGGTATGAAAAATACAGTAGAATCCCTCAGCAACAGAATGGAGCAAGCAGAAGAAAGGATTTCTGACATTGAAGATAAAGTCTTTGAACACACCCAATCTCTCAAAGAGGAAGAGAAATGGAGAGCAAAAACGGATCACTCACTCAGAGAGCTCTCAGATAATTTGAAGAAAAGCAATATACGAATAATTGGGATTTCGGAGAATGATGAAGTGGCCTCAAAGGGCACAGAGGCCCTTCTGCATGAAATTATGAAAGAAAATTTTCCAGACATGCCTAGAGAATCTGAAATTCAGATAGCAGACAGCTTCAGAATGCCAGCATGATTCAACCCCAATAAGTCATCCCCAGGAATATCATAATTAGCTTCACTAAAGTTAACATGAAAGAGAAGACTCTCAAAGCAGCCCGGCAAAAGAAAACTATTACGTGCAAAGGAAAGAATATTAGAATAACTGCAGATCTCTCTGCTAAAACTTTTCAAGCCAGAAGAGGGTGGTCATCAACTTTTAATCTCCTAAAGCAAAATAACTTTCAACCCAGGATCTTATATCCAGCTAAACTGAGTTTCGTTTATGATGGAGAAATTAAATACTTCAATGACATTCATATGTTGAAAAAATTTGCCATAAGTAAACCAGCTCTTCAGGATATTCTCAGACCTATCCTCCACAATGACCAACCCAATCCTATACCACAAAAGTAAACTCACTCAGAAACTTCGGATCAAACTCCAACTTCCCCACTGGCGAAAGGACTAAAAATGTCCACTGGACCTTTGAAAACTCGATACCCAAAATTCCACCAGACTTATCAATACTCTCCATTAATGTGAATGGCTTAAACTGTCCTCTAAAGAGGCATAGGATAGATGACTGGATACAAAAACTCAAGCCAGATATTTGTTGCATACAAGAGTCACATCTTACCTTAAAAGACAAATACAGACACAGGGTGAAAGGATGGTCATCCATATTTCAGGCAAATGGTAATCAGAAAAAAGCAGGTGTTGCAATTTTATTTGCAGATACAGTAGACTTTAAACCATCAAAAGTAAGGAAGAACAAGAATGGTCACTTCATATTTGTTAAGGGTAATACTCAATATGATGAGATCTCAATTATTAATATCTATGCACCCAACCAGAATGCACCTCAATTTATAAGAGAAACTCTAACAGACATGAGTACCTTGATTTCCTCCAGCTCCATAATCGTCGGAGATTTCAACACTCCTTTGGCAGTGTTGGATCAATCCTCCAACAAGAAGCTGAGCAAAGAAATCTTAGATTTAAACCTAACCATCCAATATTTAGATTTAGCAGACATCTACAGAACATTTCATCCCAACAAAACTGAATACACAACTTCTCATCAGCCCATGGAACTTACTCCAAAATTGACCACATTTTAGGTCACAAGTCTAACCTCAGTAAATTTAAAGGAATAGAAATTATTCCTTGCATCTTCTCGGACCATCATGGAATAAAACTTGAATTGAGTAACAACAGGAATATGCATACTCATACAAAAACATGGAAGTTAAATAACCTTATGCTGAATGATAGCTGGGTCAGAGATGAGATTAAGAAAGAAATCCCAATTTTTTGGAACAAAACGACAATGAAGACACAAACTATCAGAACCTCTGGGACACCGCAAAGGCGGTTCTAAGAGGGAAATTTATAGCACTGCAAGCCTTCCTCAAGAGAACGGAAAGAGAGGAAGTTAACAACTTAATGGGACATCTCAAGCAACTGGAAAAGGAAGAACATTCCAACCCCAAACCCAGTAGAAGAAAAGAAATAACCAAAATTAGAGCAGAATTAAATGAAATTGAAAACAAAAGAATAATACAACAGATCAATAAATCGAAAAGCTGGTTTTTGGAAAAGGTCAATAAAATAGATAAACCTCTGGCCAACTTAATCAGAAAAAAAAAGAGTAAAATCTCTAATATCATCAATCAGAAACAACAAAGATGAAATAACAACAGACTCCTCAGAAATCAAAAAAATCCTTAATGAATATTACAAGAAACTTTATTCTCAGAAATATGAAAATCTGAAGGAAATTGACCGATACTTGGAAGCACGCCACCTTCCAAGACTTAGCCAGAATCAAGTGGAAATGTTGAACAGGCCCATATCAAGTTCATAAATAGCATCAACTATACAAAACCTCCCTAAAAAGAAAAGCCTGGGACCAGATGGTTTCACGTCAGAATTGTACCAAACCTTTAAAGAGGAATCAGTACCTATATTACTCAACTTGTTCCAAAATGTAGAAAAAGAAGGAAGACTACCCAACACGTTCTATGAAGTAAACATCACCCTGATCCCCAAACCAGGAAAAGACCCAACAAGAAAAGAAAATTATAGACCAATATCACTAATGAATATAGATGCAAAAATATTCAACAAGATCCTAACAAACAGAATCCAGCAACACATCAAACAAATTATACATCATGACCAAGTCAGTTTTATCCCAGGGTCTCAAGGCTGGTTCAATATCTGTAAATCTATAAGTATAATTCAGCACATAAACAAATTAAAAAACAAAGACCATATGATTCTCTCAATTGATGCAGAAAAAGCTTTTGATAGTATCCAGCATCCCTTCATGATCAGAACACTCAAGAAAATTGGTCTAGAAGGGACTTTTCTTAAACTGATAGAGGCCATCTACAGCAAACCCACAGCCAATATCATATTGAATGGAGTTAAATTGGAATCATTTCCACTCAGATCAGGAACCAGACAAGGCTGCCCATTGTCTCCATTGCTTTTCAATATTGTAATGGAAGTTTTAGCCACCGCAATTAGGGAAGAAAAGGCGATCAAGTGTATCCATATAGGATCAGAAGAGATCAAACTTTTGCTCTTCGCAGATGATATGATTGTGTATCTGGAAAACACTAGCGACTCTACTACAAAACTCCTAGAAGTGATCAAGGAATAGAGCAGCGTCTCAGGTTACAAAATCAACATCCATAAATCGGTAGTCTTTATATACACCAACAACAAACAGTCAAGTTGAAAAAGCAGTTAAGGACTTTATCCCATTCACAGTAGTGCCAAAGAAGATGAAATATTTGGGAATTTACCTAACAAAAGACGTGAAAGATCTCTATAAAGAGAACTATGAAACTCTAAGAAAAGAAATAGCTGAAAATGTTAACAAATGGAAAAACATACCATGCTCATGGCTGGGAAGAATCAACATTATCAAAATGTCCATACTACCCACAGCAATATATAATTTCAACGCACTCCCTAGTAAAGCTCCACTGTCATATTTTAAAGATCTTGAAAAAAACAATACTTCGTTTTATATGGAATCAGAAAAAACCTCGAATAGCCAAGACATTACTCAGAAATAAAAACAAAACAGGAGGAATCACACTACCAGACCTCAGACTTTACTACAAATCGATAGTGATCAAAACAGCATGGTATTGGCACAAAAAACAGAGAAGTAGATACCTGGAACAGAATAGAGAACCAAGAGATGAATCCAGCTACTTACCGCTATTTGATCTTTGACAAGCCAATTAAAAACATTCAGTGGGGAAAAGATTCCCTATTTAACAAATGGTGCTGGGTGAACTGGCTGGCAACCTGTAGAAGACTGAAATTGGACCCACACCTTTCACCATTAACTAAGATAGACTCTCATTGGATTAAAGATTTAAACTTAAGACATGAAACTATAAAAATACTAGAGGAGAGTGCAGGGAAAACCCTTGAAGAAATTGGTCTGGGCGAGTACTTTATGAGGTGAACCCCCCAGGCAATTGAAGCAGCTTCAAAAATACACTACTGGGACTTGATCAAACTAAAAAGCTTCTGCACAGCCAAGAACACAGTAAGTAAAGCAAACAAACAGCCCTCAGAATGGGAGAAGATATTTGCAAAGGTTTAATAGCCAGAATCCACAGAGAACTCAAACGCATCAGTAAGAAAAAAACAAGGGATCCCATCGCAGGCTGGGCAAGGGATTTGAAGAGAAACTTCTCTGAAGAAGACAGGCGCATGGCCTTCAGACATATGAAAAAATGCTCATCATCTTTAATCATCAGAGAAATGCAAATCAAAACTACTTTGAGATATCATCTAACTCCAGTGAGACTAGCCTATATCACAAAATCTCAAGACCAGAGATGTTGGTGTGGATGTGGAGAAAAGGGAACACTTCTGCACTGCTGGTGGGAATGCAAATTAATACATTCCTTTTGGAAAGATATATGGAGAACACTCAGAGATCTAAAAATAGATCTGCCATTCAATCCTGTAATTCCTCTGCTGAGCATATACCCAGAAGACCAAAAATCACAACATAACAAAGATATTTGTACCAGAATGTTTATTGCAGCCCAATTCATAACTGCTAAGTCATGGAAAAAGCCCAAGTGCCCATCGATCCACGAATGGATTAATAAATTGTGGTACATGTACACCATGGAATATTATGCAGCCTTAAAGAAAGATGGAGACTTTACCTCTTTCATGTTTACATGGATGGAGCTGGAACATATTCTTCTTAGTAAAGTATCTCAAGAATGGAAGAAAAAGTACCCAATGTACTCAGCCCTACTATGAAACTAATTTGGGGCTCTCACATGAAAGCTATAACCCAGTTACAACCTAACAATAGGGGGAAGCGGGAAAGGGAGGGGATGGAGGGGTGTGGTGGGTAGCGGGAGGGGGATCGGTGGGATCATACCTGTGGTGCATCTTACAGGGGTATTTGCGAAACTTGGTAAATGCAGAATGTAAATATTTTGGCACAGTAACTGAGATAATGCCAGGAAGGCTATGTTAACCATTGTGGTGAAAATGTGTCAAATGGTCTATGAAGCGAATGTATGATGCCCCATGATCATATCAATGTATACAGTTATGATTTAATAAAAAAAGGAAGTGAACACCAGACTTGAATGTTCCAATAAAAACAGACCACAAATATATATATATATATTTTTTTTTTTTAACCTTTGAAGGAAATGCTATCTTTCCAAAACAGCCAAATTTTATTTGCCAAGAGTAATACTGTACTGTGATCACTTAAAACAATTGTCCAAAAACTTTGGCAAGCTGCCATATCCTGCCTTTTAACACAAAACCTCATTCCTCAGTAATTCACAAAAATGTATTTCAAATGAATTCAGCATCACTGAAAATTGACACTCAATAAAGCAGACAGGGAGATGGCAAAAATTGTCATTAAATTCAGTTTCAAATAATCACTAATGTCAAAAAACTAATAGATTTTTAATTTCAAATCCTACCTCCCAAATTTCCACTTTTATCCTTTTTCCCATATACAAATATACCAAATTATGTGCAATGTACATAAAACCTCTCCAACGTTCCATTTTTTCAAATTGTCATAATTTTTCTCCTCACCATTTGCTGTATCTTTTTTACTGTAATTGTCCTAACCACCTTCCCTCCTTCATTCTTTCCCTTATTCCCACACACATTTATTTGTAAACTACAACATTTTTGCTATCCCAGGAAATTTTTATCCCTAAATTGGTGAGACTTTGCTATTCTGCTTTTGTTTTAACGAGACTGTATAAATTACTTCTTTTTTTTTTTTTTTTTTTTTTTTGTAGAGACTTTATGGCCCTCGGTAGAGTGCCGTAGCATCACACAGCTCACAGCAACCTCCAACTCCTGGCCCCAGGCAATTCTCTTGCCTCAGCCTCCCGAGTAGCTGGGACTACATGCGCCCGCCACAACGCCCGGCTATTTTTTGTTGTTGTTGCAGTTCGGCCAGGGCCGGGTTTGAACCCACCACCCTCGGTATATGGGGCCGGCGCCTTACTGACTGAGCCACAGGCGCCTTTTTACCATGCCCTATTCTATTTCTCTCACGATGTTAGCAGTATCCACAAACCTTTTGCGATGTGTGACAGACACAAACTTTCTTTGACCATGTTTCCCCTTCCTTTTGGAAAATCTTGAATCAATCAATACCCAAATTCATGTTGACCTTAACCAACAGTTCATATGTAAAGAATGCCTTATGAGATCCATCATGCCATGCTTTTCCTTTTCCTCATAGCATCTATGCTATATTTTCACTTCTACTCCAGATCCCTTCCCCTTCCTTCAGGTTTCTATGCCCTGGGAAGCTGATTTCATCCACATGCTCCCTTCACCCTGGCCCCCTCTCAGCTTCTGGTTGGGTTTGTCCAGTGGAGAGCACTGGTGGGAACCTGGCAAGCAGGAGACGAGTGAAGTTGAGGTCATTAGGCCCGTTGCTCCAACAGATCTCTGTGTGCCAGGCAACCTTCTCCATCAAGATACCCTTTCCTTGGTTCTGGTCCCACTGCCACTTCAGATCTAGGGATGGAAACAGCTCCTCATTTTGCTTGCCCTTGGATTCTGAACTCTTTGCAGTTTCATTAAGCACCCTGTACACATTAGTAAGTGATCTTTCTTCACCTTCCCCCAATCCATGCAAAGTGAAAGTGCTTCTAAATGCTGTAGCTCTCTAAAAACATTTGAAAATATTCTGAAATTCAAATCCATGAACTTTGATTTTGCACATTTGATTTATCACCTTACTTCCCTTGTTTTTTAATTTAAAACATTTGAAAATATTCTGAAATTCAAATTCATGAACTTTGATTTTGCGCATTTATCATCTTACTTCCCTTGTTTTTTTAATTTAAATCATTAGTCGTTAGAGTTTATATACTTTTCTTACAGTTTTCTGTTTTAAAATCTTTACATGATTATTGTAGCAATATCTGAAAATTATAAAAGAAAAAATACATTTATATCAACCCAGGGATAAGCACAAACATCTTGAAAAATGTTTCTTTATATGAAATTTTATAAAGGCATATATTCTGTGTTTTTATTCAACATCATAAGAAATTATTCACATCATTCAATTCTCTTTATAAAATTATATTTTCAGTGATTGCATATATTTTTTTACTAAACATTATAATGTATTTAATTATTCCCCTCATGCTAGATATCTAGGTTGCTACTGATATTCACTATTCTTAATAACACTTCTATATACACCATTGTGCATAAAACTATATTGCACGCTGCTTCTTTACAAGTGATCCTTACCAGGGGAATTCATGAGTAAGTAGTTAGGAATATGATAGTCTCCTGATACATGTTGTTGTTAAATTGCTTTCTAGAAAGTTTCCACTTCCATTACTGTTATATAAATGGATGACTTACTGACTCACATTAATACTCAGTATGATTGTTAAATCTTTAATGTATAGATAAAAAATTATTTCTCTATGCTCTTTTAATATGTATTTCTATAACTTCTATTGATTTGAACATTTTATTTTCTTCTATCAATTATCAGTTCAATTACTATTATAGTCCTGTTATCCATCTAAGTTATATAAGTGCTTATATTTTTAGATTGTAAATTCTATTTTAATCACATTTCTTGTCAATATTTCCTTTAAGTTGAAGCTAGTCTTTAAATTACGATTTACATTGCTTGTTTTGAAGAACCAAAGTTGATTGAACTTGTTTCTTAAATGTATTGAGAAAATCAATACTTAAATCATTCTTCACCATGATTTCCTCCACAGTATAAATGTTAATATTTTCCCACTATTTTATGGAATGATTTTTTTTTTTTTTTTTTTAGACAGAGTCTCACTTTATCATCCTTGGTAGAGTGCCATGGTATCATGGTTCACAGCAACCTCCAACTCCTGGGCTTAAGCCATTCTCTTGCCTCAGCCTCCCGAGTAGCTGGGACTACAGGCGCCTGCCAGAACACCTGGCTATTTTTTTTGTTGTTGCAGTTTGGTCCGGGCTGGGTTTGAACCTGCCACCCTCGGTATATGAGACCAACACCCTAACCACTGAGCCACAGGCACCACCTAGAATGATTATTTTAACATTTAATCCTATTTGAAATGTATTTTGATAGAGTATTAGATAGAATCTAAATCAATTTTTTCCTTTAACAAATAGCAAACTACCCAGCATCATTGATTCATGATGTTTGATTATATGTATCAACTTTTTCTTATCACTTTTTCACTTCTTCATTTCTTATAACAGCATTCTGATAATTTATCATTTTTAATATGTCATAATATTTAGTAATGCCAAAAGGAATTATTTTTTTATTCTTCAATTATCCTTTAATTAAACATTTATATATTTAATACTAAGAGCGGGAATTTTGATTCCTACTATGTGGTATACAAAAAAATAAATTCAACATGATCTTGAAAAGTTTACAAGATAGTGGGGAGGGGGAGAAAAGCCCTATACACAAATGTGTAGTACAAGTAAAAAGAAAGTGGTATTGGAAAGTTATCAGGTCCTAGGAGATAACTGAGGGAGAAAGTGATAGATCAGAATGACCGGGAAATCTTTTATGTAGAAGATAACATTTGATGTAGCCCGTGAAAAAAGAGCTAGGATTTCAATAGGAAAAAGTGGGAAAGAAGAGTGTGCCCATCAGAGGAACTAGAATAAGTGAAGCCATCCGAGTAGGAGAATGGAAGATTCATTTGGGAAATGGTAAATAATTCAGTATGACAAGCACGCATGGTGCTTAAGGGAAGAGACATAAGAAGCCATTACAAATGTAAAGCAGGGACCAGAAAAGACCAGAGCAGGTAAAATACTTCATTAGGTCGCCACCCCCCACTTTTAACGTATTATCTACTCTCTATTTTCAACAATAATTTATCCTTACTAGAACCTTCTCTTTTCACAAATTTTTAAACATTAGGAAGCAGAATTTGGTGTGACACAACCAGAACCAATAGCACCAGCACTGCCCGTCATATTTTGCCTCAATATTGGTACCAGATCTGACTTTTCCCCTTTTTTATAGCCTTAAAAGGCTTGCTTGAATCCACCTGGGCAGTTGCCCTTCATTACGCTCTTATTAAAAATTGTGTATCCTTGAAATGATTCCAGCAACGTCTGCTTTCTGCTCAATCTGCTTTTCAACAGAAGGCACTCTTGCGTGCCTGCCTGTAGCCCCCCTCTTAACCAACCACACTGGCTTATCAAACTTTCAGATATTTCTCTGTGTTCTACATGTAGCAAGTCATTGACCGTGGCTTGGCACCTGTGGAATCTCTACCCATCACTATAGGTTAGCTTTGATTAAGAAAACAAGTCACAAAGTAGCCTTGGGTTAGTCTAATCATAGTTTATTTCTCACATAGACATAGCATGGAAAGGACTGCGTTGCCCTCCTTCACTTTGTAGCTATTCCAACTGCAATACTTAGCCTTCGGGATCACTGCAGTAGAGACCAGTGAAGGGGCAGGAGAAATGGTCACATAGTTATTGCCCTAATTTAACTGCTCCCAAAAGAGAAAGAGTATAACAAAAAAAGCATAACATGTGTCTCCCCCGGATAGTTAATACCATCTAGACCCTCACTTTAGCTCAATTTCAAACTTATATTTTCTCATCTAAAACTATACCAGGAAGTTCTTTTCACCGTGACATTTAATTCAGAACAAAGATTCCTATATTCTGATACATTTTCCTGGAGGGAAAGAACAGAACTGTTCTGTACAGTGTTCTATTAAGTAATCTAAATCCCTTTTTTTTCTAATGCAGTCATTAAAATAGCACCAATTTTCTGGAAGCTAACATTCACATCAAATCTGAATTATTAAGAATATGTGCCTTGAGTTTGTCATAATTGATTCTAATCAGGGTTCCATTACACATTGCTCTCTTCCTGGAGAGCAACATTTATGCAATGAAACACATAACTTCTGGACAATTACTTCTTTCAATCAAATTTTAGGTTGTCTGCTTCACTCCCAGAGGCTGCACATTTTCTTTTTCTTCCATCTTTTCGCAGCCATTTTGTTATATGTGATAAAAATAATAAAATAGGCTCTGCTTTCTCTCTTTTCTTGTCTGTATTCTTGTCGTCTCCTTGCCTTTCTTTCTCCATTTATTCTTATTCTCTAGCTGTGTCTTAACTTGTCTTTTCTCTCCTTCAAAATTCTTGCACACAGCCCACTTGCAAAAATTTTGGAAGGGAAGACCTCTGATACTCTCATTGTTTCTGTTCTTGTAATTTTTTTCTCTTCATCAGAGAATACCTGCCTCAGTCCTGCATATTTTCATTTGCATCCACCTCCATTTCTTGAATTTCTATCACATTTCAGTCTCCTCCTCCCTCAGACCGAAAGATCATGTTGAAATTATTCACTGTCACTGGTAAAGCTAAAAAACATCCCTGTGAGCATAGTGGGCAGAAATTAGCCCAATTTTACAGATAGGAAAATGGAAACATATAGTACATAAGCAAATACCTTTTTTTTTTTTTGTAGAGACAGAGTCTCACTTTATGGCCCTGGGTAGAGTGCCATGGCCTCACACAGCTCACAGCAACCTCCAACTCCCGGGCTTAAGTGATTCTCTTGCCTCAGCCTCCCGAGTAGCTGGGACTACAGGCGCCCGCCACATAAGCAAATACCTTTAAAAAGTAGATCCCCTATGCCCCAGAGCACGGGTAACTCTGGCTAGCTTTGTACAGCCCACAAGCTAAAAAGGGCTTTTACATTTTTAAACGGTTGTAAGAAAAAATAAAGGACAATTACTATTGAGCCATTTATGAAAATGTTTGCTGACCCATACATAATCTAGAATGTAGATCTAATGTCTATTAAATTACATCATCTTAAGAAGCTTGGTAAGTTTAGGTCCTCCAAGAAATGAATAAAATGAAATAGTTAACAGGCAAGAGATGTACTTGGTGGGGGAGGAAGCAGAGACAGTCAGGGATAGCCTTCAGACCAAGACACAAAGCTTGACACCTGCAAAATGAGAGAGGGAAGGGAAGAGGCTTCTTAGGAAGAATCTCCAATTACAATGCAGCTTGCAGACTTTGGCTAAACCCAATGGGGAACTCCAGGGCACACAGCAATAGCAGAGGAACCCCACCCTGGGAAGAAATTGCCAGGTGACATGCTCAGGCAAAAACTGGAAATAGCTCCTGGGGAGCATAGCCTTGATGTGAGTGATGAAGCAGATCCCAAACCTGAGGCAGATGGAGGTAGTTAAGTCTTTACACTCCTCCTAAGAGGTTCTGTTGTTGCTGTTGTTGTTGTTGTTAACAGTAACATTTGTTTTCATTGTTTTATTTTTTTATCTCAAAATATTAATCAAGGAGGTATAAGTAATAACTAAGTTTACATGGATTCCTTGTGTAATGCTTAAGTCAGGGTCTGGTGTGCATGTCACCAAAATGGTGTTCATTGTACCCAGTAGATAAATTTTTATCACACACGCCTCCTCCCACCCTCCCCACTTCTTGGTTTCTCGTGTTCCTTATGGAGCCTCATGCCCATAGGTGTGTCCATCTATTAACTCCCACTTATTAGTGAGAACATATGATGTTTTGTTTTCCATTCCTAAAATATTTCATTTAGAATATGATCTCCAGTTCTATCCAAGTTGCTTCCAAGGACATTATTTCATTATTTTTTATGGCTGAGTAGTACCCCATTATATATGTGTGCGTGCGTGTGTGTATGTATGTGTATGTATAGTAGATAATATTATAGATTATAAAAATGTATATATATAATATTTTCTTTATCCAGTCTTGTAATTATGCCATTTAGATTGATTTCTACGTCTTTAACATTGTGAATTGTGCTATGATAAACACTCAAATGCAGGTGACTTTCCAATGAAATGACTTCATTTCCTTTGGGTAGATTTCTAGTTACGGGATTCTTGGATCAAATGGTAGGTATACACTTATTTTCTTTCTTTTTCTTTTTTTTTTTTAACACTTATTTTCTCTAGGAACATCCATACTTTTTGAAATAGAGGTTGTACTAGTTTCGGTACATATGACAGTGTACATGCATTCCTTTCTCTCTGCATCTATGCCATCTACCATTTTTATGTTTTAATAATGGACATTTAGTATCCTGAAAAACTATGTTTCATAAATAAACACGAAATAAAGTCTTTCCCAGACAAGCAAACACTAAGGGCATTTCTCATGACTAGACTTGTTCTATAGAAAATGTCAAAAGTTCATTATACATCCAACAGCACAGCAGATACCAACCATTGTAAAAACACCCAAAAGTTCTAGTTCATAGCTTTTATAAAACAATATCATAAGAGGAAAAATGATATTTTGGCTGTTGGTTAATCTGCTCATGGATACTAAAGATAGGACCCCATTCATTTCTGGCTGTAAGGTATCTCTGGAGAAGTTTGCTGTTAATGTGGTGGAATTTCCTTTGTTGGTTACTTGGGGGCTTTGTACCTCACAGTGCATGGGAGTTCTTCCTTAATGTTAATTTTAGCCTGTCTAATGACTATATGCCCTACTGTATCCTTTTTGCAATGGATCTCCCAGATGTTCATTGAGTTTTTTGTATCCAGATGCCTAAATCTCTAGAATGACCTGGGAAGTTTTCCTCAATTATTCCCTGATAAAGGTTTTCCAGGCTTTTTGCTTTTTCTTATCCACCCTCAGGGATGCCTATGATTCTCTATATTTCTTTTCTTTTTCCTTTTTTTTTTCTTTGATCTGGTGGTATTTATTTTTTATTTTTATTTTTATTATTATTTTTTTTTTTTTGTAGAGACAGAGTTTCACTTTATCACCCTCAGTAGGGTGCCGTGGCCTCACACAGCTCACAGCAACCTCCAACTCCTGGGTCTAAGCGATTCTCTTGCCTCAGCCTCCCGAGTAGCTGGCGCCCGCCACAACACCCGGCCATTTTTTGGTTGCAGTTTGGACGGGGCCGGGCCTGAACCCGCCACACTCAGTATATGGGGCCGGCGCCTTACCGACTGAGCCACAGCCGCCGCCCTATTTTTTATTTTTTTAATTTTCTCTATACATATACATGTGTTTATTTTGTTTCTACTTTCTGCCTTCAAAAAATTAAAAAGGCTTAAAATTTAATGACAATAACAATATTTATAATAAGGACTAGAAACAAAAACCTTGTAAAGAACGAATGAAGATAAATAAATACATTCAGATATCAGACAATTGCTGCAATGAAATATTGAGCAATAATGATAATAATAATAATAATAATAATAGAAAAAAGTAACATTCACATTGTCAAATAAAAGTATGGCTACCATACAATGCTTTGACTCTGAGGTTCCGTGTGGAGTCATCAGTTAACTTCTTATTTTTTTTCCCAAAGTCTCAAAAAATAGACAACTAATATTTATAAATAAAAATAAAAGACCATTTCAAAAAACAGATCATGCCAAATCTAATAGATAATAGAAAAAGAAGAAATATTTCAAAATCATTCTACTTCATCTGGATACACCTGATATTAAAATTGGAAAAAATACATTATTATAAAGGGAAATTACAAACATATTTCACTTATAAATGAGGATTTAAAGCAACTAAAGTCAAAAAAGACATGATGGTCACTTTATATTGGCCAAGGGAAAAATATAACAAGAAGGTATTACAATTCTAAATATTTATGCACCCAATTTAAATGCTCCCAGATTATTGAAACAGACCTGGCTTAGTCTGAGCAATATGATATCCTAAAACACCATGACAACAAGGGACTTTAATCCCCCTCTCTCAGAGCTGGACAGATGCTCTAAACAGAAATTAAATATATTAGAGATTTAAATGAGACCCTAGAACAACTGTGCTTGATAGATGCATATAGAACACTCTATCCCAAAGATAAAGAATATACATTCTTCTCATCATCCCATGGAACAGTATCCAAAATTAATCATATCCTAAGACACAAAACAAACCTCAGCAGAATTAAAAGAATTGAAATTTTACCTTGCACCTTCTCAGACCACAAGGTACTAAAAGTGGACTCAACTCCAACAAAAACGTTCAACCTTACACAAAGGCATGGAAGTTTAAATAACCTTATGCTGAATGACAGTTGGGTGCAGGAAGAAATAAAAGAGGAAATTATTAACTTCCTTGAGCATAACAACAATGAAGACACAGGCTACCAAAACCTGTGGGATACTGCCAAAGCAGTCCTGAGAGGAAAATGTATCACTTTAGAAGCCTACATTTGAAAAACAGAAAGAGAGCGCATCAACAAACTCACAAGCCATCTTACAGATTGGAAAAAGAACAATCTAAGCCTAAACCCAGCAGAAGAAAAGAAATATCCAAAATCAAATCAGAGATCAATGAAATTGAAAACAAAAGAATCATTCAGAAAATTAATGAAACAAGGAGTTGGTTTTTTGAAAAAATAAATAAAATAGATAAATCTTTAGCCAGACTAACTACAAATAAAAAGTAAAATCTCTAGTAACCTCAATCAGAAATGATAAAGGGGAAATAACAACTGATTCCACAGAGATACAAGAGATCATCTCTGAATACTACCAGAAACTTTATGCCCAGAAATTTGACAATGTGAAGGAAATGGATCAATATCTGGAGTCACACTCTCTCCCTAGACTTATTCCCGATGAAATAGAGCTCCTGAACAGACCAATTTCAAGCACTGAGATCAAAGAAACAATAAAACATCTCCCAACAAAAAAAAATGCCCTGGTCCAGATGGCTTCTCACCAGAATTCTATCAAACCTTCAAAGAAGCACTTATTCCTATACTGCAGAAATTATTCCAAAAAATTGAGGAGGAAGGAATCTTCCCCAACACATTCTATGAAGCAAACATCACCCTGATACCAAAACCAGGAAAAGATCCAACTAAAAAGGAGAATTTCAGACCAATTTCACTAATGAATATAGATGCAAAAATTCTCAACAAAATCCTAGCCAACAGATTACAGCTTATCATCAAAAAAAGTCATACATCATGATCAAGTATTTCATCCCAGGGATGCAAGGCTGGTTTAATATACGCAAGTTTAAATGTTATTCACTGTATCGACAGAAGCAAAACCAAAACTATATGATCCTCTCAGTAGATGCAGAAAAAAAGTATTCCATAAAACCCAGCATCCTTTTCTAATTCGAACACTGAGGAGTATAGGCATAGGTGGCACATTTCTGAAACTGATCAATGTTATCTATGACAAACCCACAGCTAATATTTTACTGAATGGAGTAAAACTGAAAGATTTTCCTCTTAGAACTGGAACCAGACAAGGTTGTCCTCTGTCACCTTTACTATTCAACATAGTGCTGGAAGTTCTAGCCAATACAATTAGACAAGAAAATAAAGGGCATCCAAATCGGAGCAGAGGAGGTCAAACTATATTTCTTGTAGACTTTGTTCATTCTCTCGATCCCTTGTTCTTTAGTTTTAACTGACTAAGTTATTCTGCTCTAGTCTATTCTTAAAACTTTTCACAGCATTTAGTATTTCACTAAATGAATTTTTTATTTTCAGAAGTTCTGTTTGGTTTTCTTTATAATATGTCTTTTTAGTAAATTTTCCATTCATTTCCTGAATCACTTTTTCTGGTTTCTTCGAGTTGGTTTTTTATATTATCTTAGATTTTATTGAGTTTCCTTACAATCCTTATTTGGAACTCTTTATCTATCATTTCAATATTTTCAGTTTGATTAGGATCTATTGCTATAGAGAATGTGTGTTCCTTGGGGAATGTCCTTTCACTTTTTTTCATATTTCTGGAGCTCTTGTGCTGATTTCTTCTCACCTGGAGCAGTTGTCCCTTCTCATTTGTGGATTTTGTTTTATTTATATAGGGCTTTTTTCTCCTTCATTTTTAAGGGTGCATCTGTAGTACATATTGTATATGGATCTTTGGCTTTGCTTCTGGTTACTTTGATGGGAATCTAGGTTCTGAAAGGATATTTTGGTTCTAGATATCCTCTGTGTGGTGGCTTTTTCAATTTCTAGTTATTAGTAGACATTAGGGGTGGTATACTCTGTGGGCAGATTCCCCATCTCCCATTAATGAGGGAAGATGAAAGTCGTTGAAAACCTTTCTCATTCCCCAGCCCCATAATCTTCTTAACACAATCTTCTTTCAATTATATTGGTACATATAAGAGGTTCTCAATCTGTGCGTCACAACTCACAGGAACTGTATTAAAGGGCCAGGCATTAGGAAGGTTGAAAATCATTGGTATATATGATTTAATTTCTGAATCAGTTCATGGTGCTTGTGGATAGTAGTCAGCCACACCCAGTATGATTAAATCAGTAAATGCTATCTATAATGGGCTGTCTTCCAGTAGGTGGTACTTGTAGGAAAGAGCCAGCTGTATGATTTTTGGGGGGGATGTGTGACCAGCTCTAGTTGGTCAGAGGAAACACTCCAATGCTCCAAGTGGTAAGTGTGGCCCTGGAGGTCCTCATTCTCCTCCATAGCAGAGGTGAGTGGAAAAGCAAGGCCAGGTGGGTGTAAGCTAGACAGGCCTGTGCTCAGGGTTCATAAAAGCTGTCTTGGTAGGGCTCAAGGTTCAACTTCACAGTCACTGTGGAAAGTCACCAGAGAGGGGCTAAAATGGCCTCACCAAACCAGAAATTCTACTCATGGGGGAGGGCCATCTGGGATTCACATCTTCTCCCTCTTTCCTTACCCTACAGACATCCTTCCAGCATCTAGCCACAAGCAGCAGCCCAGACTAGCCAAGCCCATCTGCAATGGCACCATGGACTGGAAGCTTTCCTGCCCAGTAGCCTACTCTGGAATGACAGCCCAGCTTTCCTGTTGAGGGAGCTTTCCTGTTGTGCTCCATAAATGCACTGTGGCTTGGACCCACACTGCATGGTCCTTTTACTTCTGCCTGCATGGGCTCCCGGCCTCCCAAGATTAGTTCACAAATCTCCCCTTCATCTCCCTCAGCAACACAATCAAGTCCTAGGCACATGGGATCTTGCCTGGGTGTCTGTCCTCTAATCTCCAAAGTTCAGAGGGAAAAGTGTCAGGGAAAAGTGTGGTGGCCCCAAATTGCCCATGGATGCTCCAGCAGCCTTAGTGTTCCTCTTGATGCCCCAGGATATGCTCTGCTCTGCTGCAGCAGCCAGGTGAGCAGCACTGGGAACAAATCATGTGAGTACATCTTGGTCCACTGCAGCTCTTGAAGAGGAAAGGCATAAGCCCCACTCTCTGTGGAAGCCTTGGTGTTACAGGCACACCAACAGTGAGGAAGCAGCCACTCCTGAGAGCCCTGGCCCAATCATCCCTTAGGACACCCATGCCAACTCATATGGGAACTGCCACAGTTGCATTGGCAGCTGTGGGCAGGGAGGGGAGGAGCAGGAAAAGAGTCTGAGTAGAGGAGTGCTGTCACTCTGGTCCACTTTGTTGCTCTCCATGGAAGACACCCCTTACAGAATGTCCAAGCTCTGGGATCACACAGTTCCCCCAAGGCCATCTCATCCCTCTGTAGCTACTCAATCTGAGCAGGAGTTGGGAAATGTTTGTATGAGGACTGGTTACACAAAAACTGAAAATCTGCAGCTCCTAGGGAAGGAGAAAGGCACGCCGTGGGTGGGGAAGCAGTACAGCACCTGCCAGCTCAGCCAGGGTCTCTAGTGAGCTGCTGAAGGCCTGGTACTTTGCTCTCAAGAAGCTCCGGCAGCTTGGGGCTCATGAGAGGAGACAGGCTCTCTTAACAACTCAGAGGCCTGTATTCTGCTAAAGGAAAAACTCCCCGCCTTACCCTTTCCATGGGACTCCATTTTTCTCAGGAACTATCTCTGCCAAAGTCTTACTCCTTCTTGTTCTTCTCCATAACTTCTTCCCATGGAATCTCCAATAGGATCTGGCACTTTTTCCTCAGGATCCCACGTGAGCTATTTTTTTGTTTTGTCCCATTTCAAACCCTTCCTTCTTTCTAAGATGATCTACTGACCAGTGTCTCTGGTCAGCCATCCTACGCCGCCCCTCTCTCCCAGAGTCTTAACCTAAGTTGGTTGCGTCCCTCCCCTGCCTCTCCAGGACTTTTGGACACTAGAATTCAAATTTCTTTATCACTAGCAATCTAATATAAATTTTCATGCAAGTAGATCTGAGACCATTCTAATGAAAACCTATGAAAAAGTAATGTAAACTGATACAGACTTCTTCAGAATTTGTTTAGATTTTGTACATAACAGAACATTGTTGTTTCCCTGTAAAAAGAAGGAAGTCTTTAAAAATATCGCATTGCCATGGACTATTTTTTTTCTTCAGATTTAAAGGTGAAGATGTTAGCAAGATTGCTCTCATCCAGGGGCACTCACATGGCCAATATATGAGTTGCAATCACTCGGGGCTATAATATAATGATCTTTTTCAGGGCCTAGCATTATTTTATAGCCTACAGGACACTGCACTGGGTCCCTTATCTTTGTCACATGTCGTCACGTTACCTGCTGACATCATTCGTCCACCTTCTCTTATCTGACACAATTATTCTTTAGCCACCACGTGTGTGCGTGTGTGTTCACACACACACACACATGCACACACAGTCATTTGTTTCCTCACTATACCATCAAAACCTTCATGCATTCCCACTCGGCTGTACTGGGACCCTCTCCTTGAATGAACTGCTTCTTTTCTCCCCAAATGTCCTTCCCCTCCTTCAAAGTTTCTAGCTCCATTTCAGGCCCTGGTGGTCCCTCCATGGACCTTTGCTGGCTGCTCCAGCTCTGAGGCATTTCTCTGCCTCTGACCTCCTACAGTTCTGTAACACTTCACTGTTCACTTTCACTTCACTGTGCCTGTCTAAACCCAGCAGGTGGCATTTACTTCCTCGTGATGACAGATCGTTCCTCTTTCCCCACATAGTACCTGGCTGGCTCTCATGCATAGGACGGTTCCTGAAGAGAACTCCCTGCCACCAAAGTCCTACCCTTCCTTCAAGGCTCATTTCAAATTTCACATGGTCCAAATACGTTTTGCAACTCCAACTTGAGACCACTTGTATCTTGTTCTTCACCACCATTAACATTTCCCTTCTAATTTCAATCTATTGTCTATTTTTTTCTGCTTTGCAGCTTAATTAACTACTTGTATATTTTCTTTCTCTACTCTTGTTAGGGTATAAGATCTTGGAGGACATAGTCAGCTCTGTATTTCACTTTGTTCTTTATCTTCTGGATAAACCTCTCCCTCAGTTTGGGATTGAATGAAGAAATGATTGGAGAAACTAGTAATAGTTGAAACTTTGTAGAAAAAGTAAAGCTGACAGGAAAGAAAATGTGACCAGTAATGAGAAAAAGCCGCCACTAAAAGGCCTGACCTCTACTGCTCACTAGCTGTGGGGTCTGCAGAACTTTTCTAAACACCAGTTTCATCATTTGTAAAACTTTGTGGGTGTAATAAGCTGTAATAAATCACATAATGTTTAAGAGTGCAAACTCTGCAATATTTGACTCTCAACTTTGCCAATTACCACTTAGGAAAATTATCTAACTTGTAACATGTCTATTTTCTCACTGATAGAAATTATCATAGCACAAAAATGATAGTGTTGTTCTGAGGGTTTAATGAAATAAAAATGTGTATAATGATCCTAGCAAAAGACCCTGAGTATAGAAAATTTGGTATGCCTGGTAGCTGGAATTATTATTATTACCTAAGATCCCTTTCAGGTTTAAAAAGCTGTGATTTTATGACAGCACATTCAATAGCATCATCACTATCTGAACACATTCTCTTGCTAGATGACCCAAGTTAATAGTGGACTGATAATTTGTCTGTCTGCCTATTATCCTAAGTAGATTTCCTGATGATGGTCTTTAATTTTAAGACTCTGGTTCACTACAATGAGAAATCTGCATGGAAATTGAAATGTACTTAAATACCAGAACCTAGGGTTGACTATTTTAATGAAGCCTTATAAAAAGAATTGATCAGAAAAGCCACCATTATAATACCCTTAGAATTTGTATTGAGGGTAGACTAGCACAATATATTGACTCAGAGAGACTTAGCTTCACAGACCAGCTCTAGGCCTACTGCTGTGAGGCCTGTGACATTTTTCAATTGTTAAGTTCTTTTTGTTAGTTTATCTGAAAAATATAAAAATTAGTACAAAAATTCAAAAATTATAAGATTAAACAAATATACATCACATGTGTCTGGCATACAGGAAATAGTCATTTTGTGTCAGCTATTCTTGTTATCCATGTCTTTGCTAATTAAGATAATATATATGCAAGTACTGTACTCTGGCCTACAAAGTCTTACAAAGGCATTATTAATATAACTACCGCCATAAGCCATGAGAGACTGTTGTATAGAAATATTAATCAGATAAGGGAAATGATAGAGCAAGAAGGACAAAGCATCAAGGTTAGAGTTTAGAAATAAATGTTAAATTAGTAAGTTCAGGAAATAGTGCTTAAATGACACAAACCTTGAGGTGGAGCAGGGAAAGAAAGTCAGAGGGGAAAGGCTCTCTAAGTAGGCCTTGGGGAAGGAAGGAGAAGAAAAGGAGAGAACAGTGAAATGATCTGCATTTTAAAATCATAGATTGAGAGAAGGAAAGGGTTTCATGGCATGTGATCAGGTGGAGATGAGGGCTCAGGCAAAGCTGCTGGCTACATATGCCATTGCTGGTGTCCCTGACTGTAATACCCACTTCTCTGGTACCCACATTAGAATAATAATATATATTATCATTATACAGATGCAAGTGAAACATAATTATGGATCGTGTCTTGAAGAGCCATCTGGGGAAAATCTGTGGAAAAATTTGTGTCTCAGGCAAAGAATGATGTCATGAAAGAGAAGAACATACCTTATTATAAATGGCTACCGTGAGCTTCTTGTTAAAACATCCTGAGACTGCCGACCTGTAGCTCCTCCCAGTGACTCTGGTTAGTAACAGTACTAAGCAATAAATCCCACTTTTCTATTTCCATGCTGCTGCCATCAGCCACTTGCCAACACTGATGCCTGGAAGCAAAACACACATGCCAGGGACTCACAACTGGAAGAAGGTGGATGCCCACGCAATTGCTTCCCTTCCCTCCCAGTCCTCACCACCACCACACCTGTCCAACATTGAGCGTACCAGGGGAATAAAAAGAGGAACATCATAAATTACTTATGTTCCTCTTAAAGCACAAGAAAGCTTAATAAGAAAATGAACACTCTTGACGATATATTCATCTGCTGTCCCAAACTAGGATACCAAAAAGTAATTCCCATGGCAAATGTGACAAATTAGCTTTGAGAATAATTCAAAGCATTCTCTAACTCCTCAAATAAACGTGGGTGCTAGTTACATAATTTTTAAAAACATAAACAGACACCAAGATACTTTCCTGCTTGCATGGAATCATTGTAGACTATGCCCTCTTCCTCCACCACGCCTCCTTAATCTCGCCTCTCTCCCTCTACTCACCCTCTCCTTAGATTCCTGGGTGCACGTGTGATTTCATTTACTATTAGGTGCTTTGGTAGAAAATTCTAAGAATCACTGGATTTTGCTTCCTTCACATCACAGAGACAAATACCCTTAGATGAATGTGTTGGTGCAGAACGAAAAATTTCTCACTTCCCACGCAGTATTTTAATAAGCAAGAGCTTAAAAAACCTCCCTCTACCCTGCAGTTCTTCAATTCTTCATCTGTCACTACCTTTGTGTTACTACTTTTGTAAATTTCCCTCTTTTGAAAGTTACAATCTGTCCCTCACCAACCATACAGTTCAACAGCTTCCCTGATGAGAATATCTAAGTTTAACTATTTTGGTTTCCTGATTAGACACAGAAGACTGTAATACCACTTGCCTGTCCCCGCCCCCCTTAATTAGATGGGAAATTGCTAGTTTCCTGTATGTATCAGCTGCTATCTTTATGAAAACAGTCCCCCTTTTCTTTAAGGATTTCCTAAGATTTGGTTTCCAGAGAAATCACCCCCTCAAGCTGCAGTCCATTTTGTAAGTATGCAGCCATTTTGGAATTTTCTACAAAGATAGCAGTAAGGGCAGTCTTCTATTTTTATTAGATATTTAGAGTATATAAGTTTGATGCTATTTGCTATTTAAGAGCATGAACTAATTATTATTATTATTGATAAACAATCCAATTACATATTCAGAATTTCCATATTGACATAATTTTTTATCCCATTCTTGAAAGCCATTATTTCTGTATCCTCAACACATATTCAGTGATAAAAAGATGCATTCCTTCTCATTAAAAAGGGAAGAAGTGAGGCAGAACAAGATGGAGTGATTGGAACAGCAGCAAGTCGGCCCTCAGTCGAGAAATCCAGTTTAATAAGGAGTTTGGCATTCATTAAGAGTGACCCAATAAGGGAAATAAATTATGTCCGATTGGCCCTCAAAAGACTTTAGAGTGGCAGTGAATGAAGTAAAGCCAATTTAAGAAATGAGAGCAAGTGATAGAGGCCTAAGACAGGCAACAGGGATAGACAGTCAGACGGACAAGTTCCCACAATACCAGCTTCGTGAGGTCAAGATGATTGAACTACGCAGTGCTGCAAAGCCCTTAGCACAATGCTAAGTGTGATCTGTAAACATCAGACAGGACAGCAGACTGAAAGGAAGACTGGATAGACAGATAATCAAATGCAGGCTAGCAGAAGCACATATGGGACCCTAGCAATTTTTTAAAATTTTATATCCAGTGAAATAAATGAATCTTGAATGTACAAATAATTAGTTTTGATAAATGTATACGACTGTGTAATCATTGCCTGAATTTTGATAAATGTATACTACTGTGTAATCATCACCTGAATATAAAACATTTCCAATCACTCCAGAAAATTCTCATGCACTCCCTACCAGTTAATCCCCATAGACATAAATTATCACTGTTCTGATTTTTATTATTGTATCTTAGTTTTGCTACTTCTTGAACTTCATTTGAATGGGATTATGTGCTATGTACTCTTTCATATTATATTGACTTTTTCATTTAATGTAATGTTTATGGACAGGCTGTTGCATGTATAGTAGTTAAGATCTTAATTGCTGAGTGTTAATAGTATTCCATTCTATGAATATATAATAATTTGTTTATGTATACTCAAATGGACATTTGGGTTGTTTCTAATTTGGGGCTATTATGAATAAAGTTGCTCTAAACATTCTTATGCAATTCTTCTTGTGGATATACGATTTCATCTATCTCAGGTAAATACCCAGGATTAAAATCGCCAGATGATATATTTTATTATAAAAGAGACTGCACAGCAGTTTTCCAAAGTAATTATACTATTTTACCCTCCATCCAGCAATGTATTGATGTTCGGTTTAATTTATATACTTGCCAGCATCTTCAATGGTTAGTCTTTTCTATATTAGACACTCTAGTGGGAGTGAAATGACACCTTGATTGGATTTAATATGTGTCTCTGTCACCTGGTGATCTTGAGTAATTTTGCATGAGCTCATTGGACATTGGTATAACTTCTCTATTAACCATCCCAGTCTCCTAGGCATTTTTTCATTTTTCTTTTTTTCTCTTTTTTTACTATTGATTCATAAGAGTTATTTATATATTCTGGATACAAGTCTTTTGGTGGCTAAATGCATTAAGACTATCTCTCACAATTGATGGCTTATCTTTACTTTTCGTTATATTTTGATAAGCCAACATTTTAAAATTTTATGAAATTTACCAATTTTTAATTTCTTATTTGGTGCTTTTACTCTATAAAAGCTTTATCTAGTCCAAAATCTTGAAGCTATTTGTCAATGTATTCTTATAGAATCATTACAGTTTTAGTTTTACATGGAAGCTTTGATCCAATTTTATCAAATTACTAATTACTGTGCATGGCAGGAATGAAGTATTATTTGTTTCCCTGCTTGTATTCAGTTGATCCAACCCCACTAGCAGAAAAGACTGTCCTCCCTTAAGTCACATTTGTACTTCTGCTGAAAATCACTTGACTATATAATTATAGGCCTCTTCTGACTCTGTTCTATTATTTTGATGTACTTGTCTATCTTTATTCTAGTACTATATTTTTTAATTATAAAAACACAGTAAGAGTTAACATCAGATATTTTATGTCCTCCAACTTCATTCTTCATGATTGTTTTTGGCTTCTCTCAGTTCTTTTCATTTTCAAATATATTGTAGTATCGGCATGCCCATTCCTGTGAAAAAATGTTGGTTTAGATTTTGATAGTGATTACAATCATTTAGTCTGATTAATTTGGTAATTTTCCCATCTATTTGAAATGTCTCTAGTTGCATACAGTAAAGTTTTATAGTTGTCAGTGTAGAGAAGCCTTACAGATATTTTGTTACATTTATTCCTAACATTTTTAAATTTTTATTAATTCTATGATAATGTTCTAAAATTTAATTTTAAAATTGTTTGAAGTTAATATGTAGAAATATAATTCATTATTTATATTTACCTTTTATCCTGAGAACTTGTTAAACAGTTATAATAGGGTTTTATTTGTTGTTTTTATTTGCTTGCTTATGTGGGTTTTTTGAATAGATGTCTTGGTAAGCTTTTCTATGGGAAAGATAAGTAAATAGATTCATTTTTTCATCCTTCTTTAAAATGTGTATACCATATATGTATTTTTTTTTCTTTACTTATTGCACTGGTTATACCTTCTAGTACAATGTTGAACAGAAGAGGTGAGAATAGATCTTCTATGAATGTTCCCAATTTTTAAGATTAAATGTTTCAAGCATTTGCCATTAAGTATAGAATTAGCTATTAGTTTTTATGGATATCCTTTATCAAATTGAGGAAGCTCCATTCTAGTCCAAATTCATGAATCAATGCTGAATTTGATCAAACGCTTATTTCTTCGTGTTTTGAGATACCCAAATAATTTTATCATTTAATTGGTCAATATGTGAATGACATTAATTGATTTTTAAATGTTTGACTAATCTCATAAACCCCATTGATCATCATATATGACATTTTTTATATGCAGTTGGATTCAATTTGCTATATTTTATCAAGAACCTATGTAGAATTTTCACAATGAATACCAGCCTATAATTTTTTATGGTATCTATATGGTTTTACCTTCAAGGTTATTTTGTCCTCAGAAAATAATTTGTGAAGGATATTCTGCACAATCTTCTGAAAAATTTTGGTAATTTTGATATTACTTTTTTCTTAAGTGTTTGGTAGAATTCAGCAGTGAAAGTATTTGGTTGGCTCTTAAACAATGCAGGAATTAGGGGCACTGACCTCTTGCACACTCAGTAGAAAATTCACATATAACTTTTAACTCCCCCAAAACTTAACGACTAATAGCCTATTGTAGACCAGAAGCCTTATTGATGACAGTCAATTAACACATATTATGCACATTATGTGTATTATATGTCATATATTATATTCTTACTATCAATAAGCAAGGGGGGAAGGTGTTATTTAAAAATTGTAAGAAAGCAGAAATACATTTATTATTCATTAAGTGGAAGTGGATCATCATAAAGGTCTTTACCCTCATCATCTTCCCTTTGAGTAGGCTAAGGAGGAGGAGAAAGAGAAGGGACTGGTGTTGCTGTCTCAGGAGTGGCAGAGACAGAAGGAAATCCTTCTAGAAGTGCACCCATGCAGTACAAACTCAATGATTTTAAAGGCTCAACATTATGTTTCTTTCTGGAAAGTATTTTTAACTACATGGTGTATTTTGTTAATATTAAAAGACTATTCATGTTTTTTATGTTGGTGTTGGAAAGTTATGGCTCAAGGAATTCGTGCATTTCATCTAAGTTGTCAAATATATTGACATAACTTTGTAATATTTCCTTTTTATCTTTTAACATGCTACCTGCAATGATGCCCTTTTTCTTACTAATGACATTGGTGACTTTTGTTTCTATTTTTAATAGGTTGATTAAAGGGTTTACTAGTTGAGCATTATTAATTTAAAAATCTGAATTCTAAAATGTCCCAAATATCCAAATCTTTTTTAGCAACAAGTGGAAAATTCCACACCTGACCTCACATGATGGGTCACAGTCAAAATGCAAGTGCAAAACATGCATGGATTCAATATCCCCAAGGGAAAATGGCCTTCCAAATCCCTTCAACTGGTGATACCTGGGTTCAATCCCCCAAAATATCTCATTAGATATAAGCAAGTATTCCAAAAATAAAGAAATATCAAAAAAATTTCTAGTGCTAAGCATTTTGGATAAGGGATAGTCAATCTGTATTAATTTTATTTATCTTTCCAAAGAACCAATTTTTTTTCACATTTTAAATGTTCTCCATTATTTGTCCACTTTCTATTTCATTGATTTCTACTTTTATCTTTGTCATATCCTTCTTTGCATTTTGTCTTTAACCTGCTTCTTTTTGTATTGTTTCTTGTTATACAAATTTATTTCAAAATATGAAGGAGGCACAAATGTTTTTGTTACATGAATACATTGTATAATCCTGAAGTCAGGGTTTTCATGGTGTCTGTCACCGAGACAGTGTGGTTCATACCACTGGTTCAATGGTATGCTTTTAATCCCTAACCCCCCTCCCATCTTCCCTTGGTCTTGGTTTCCAATGTCTTTTACCTTTCCTATAGTGCAGATCTGGGGAGGCATTGTATTTTCTCAGCTTCTGTGTGTCTTTAAATATCTTAATTTCATCTTCATTTTTGACAAGTATTTTTATGGGATTTTGAATTCAAAACTGACATATTTTAACCACATTAATAAATGCCATTCCATTAGCTTGCAGCCTCCATTATTTCTGATAAGTCAACCATGATCAGATTGTTGTTTACCTACATGTAGTATGTCTTAAAAGCCCACGTTGCTTTTAAGATATTTTTCTTTCAATTTTAGATTGTTATAAGGGTATATATAATTCAATTAATAACAACAAATAAGTGGAAACAGCCTAAGATATTTTTTGTTTATCATTGATGTTCAGCAATGTGGCACATATGCCTGTATGTGGTTTGCCTTCTATTTATTCTGCCTAGAGGTTTGCTGAGATTCTTGGTTTTATAACTGGATATTTTTCAACAAATTTGTAAAATTTTTGCCCAAACTGACTATACTTGTTCAGGTTCTGCTTTAGTAGGGCCCCCAAGATGGGGTGCTCTTCAGGAAAAGCCTAGTGATTCCTTCTGGAACCTCAATCTCAAGGTCTGAGACAGCTTAATACCATCTCACAAATCAGAGAAGCTTTGGCTTTTTTCTGATTTTTTTTTTCTGTTTTTTTACATTTTATAATTTCAATTAGTATGTATGCAAGTTCAGTGACCCTTTCTTCATCTTTTTCCAGTCTATAATAAAGCCTATCCAGTGAAATTTTTACTACAGATATTATGGTTTTTGTTTCAAATTTTATATTTTATCTGTTTTGTCAGTTATACTTCTCTAGATTAAAATAATTGTCTTAAAATAATTATGATATTGTTTCTGTATAAATTCTTAAAATATTTAAGATGGCAGTTTTAAAGTCCCTTTATTCTAATTTCAAATTCTTGGTCATTTTTGAGCATGCTTCTATGAACTGATTTGTTTTCCTGACAATGGATCATACATGTCTTCATATGTCTTATAATTTTTATTATTTATTGGACCTTTTAGATGACACATTTTAGACATGCTGAATTTTATTTTCTTCTTGTGAAGTGTCTTGATTTTTATTTACACAGGTGGTGGAATCAGTGGATTATCACCTTGAACTTGTGGAAGCCTAGTTTTCTTTATGAAAGTTCTCCAATTTGGTAGGATTCAAACATCAAACTTTTTCTCATCTATGACATTTATCTGCTAAATCCCTCATAATTCTTTTCTGCTATCCACCTGTGGTTTTCTGCTGGGCTCCCTGGAATCCTCTAAAAGCATTCTCTAGAGTTCAGCCAAAAATTTCAGGAGAATTGTTCTCAGATTTGAGGGCTTCATCCATTCATTCCAGGATTTTCTTTTTCGGTTTCTAAACTCTGCCAACCATCACCTAAAGCTAAGGGGAATGCAACTTTCTACTAGAGTTCTAGCTTTATTGCAGGCCATACCAAATAGGATGTCACCAGAAGAAAGATCTTCATAAACACGAATGCACTCAAAGTGCATTCCTTCTTTCAAGGCTGAACCCCCTCCAGCTGATACTTGTTCATGGCTGCTGTCTCTGCCCTAAAACAGATGTGTGTTCATGTGTGTATATGGACGGGTGAGTGGGTGTGTTTTAATTTTGTTCAGTGTTTATAATTGTTTCTATAGGACAGTTATTCTGATGATCTGCTCCCTATTGTTCACCAGCAATTTTCTTTTAATAACACCCATTTTATGATGATGAAACAAATAAATAGGATTACATATAGTAACCTTTCTATTCTCATAAAAGTTTAGAGACGGTAAGATCTATGGGTAGTGGTAAGAACCATAGTGTGACTTTTACTTAATTTGGGAGGGGGCAGGACTAGAAGCAGCCTACACCTGCCACATGCATGGAGAGGATTGAAAGTGACAAGTGGACGTCTTCCTCCAGATTGATCATCTAAGAGATTGTGACCAAAAGCGATGCGACAGGAGGCACACAAAGTCAACAAGAAGGAATTGAGGTGACCGGCTCGCAGTTTGGAGGTACATAGAGATGAATGCATACCTGTGGTAGGCACGGGGGAAGAATCGCAGGGATCTACACTTCCCCCCATGCTCATTGCTTTCCAACCTGCAGGAGAGATGCTCTACTGCAAAAACCCTCAGAACTGACATAGGGAGCTATATGGAGGCTATGCTGCAGCATTTCTAGGGATAGGCCACAATAGTGACACATTGGCTCACAAGACCTGAAGAGAGGCCAAGCACTCTTGAACCACATGGGCAGCAGTCATGTACCCCCACTGCCACTGGGGACCTGGGTTGCCTGGCAATCACTGCTGCCTGTCAATGGGGTCAGGGCTGCACTCAAGCTGGTGCACTAGTTGACAAAGGCCACTGCCACAGGATCTGAACAGGTCAGCTCCCAAGCCACAAGCCCCAGGGTCTGACAATCACTGCTGCCCAAGGGCATGGGATGTCTCTTCCAGAGGTTCTGAATGGGGCAGCAATCAAACTAGTACAGGCTGACATTTGTGGCTGCCCACAGGCATAGACGATCTAGCCACAAGGGCCTAACAGATGCCACTGCTGGCAGATCTAATGACAGCTCTCAAGCCTGCACAAGTTGACAATCACCACTTCCTGAGGGAGGAGGCAGAGTTTTGAACCAGTCAATGCACAGCTGACAAATGCTGTGATCTGTGTATCTGAATGGGCAGTTCTCCAGCCAGCACAGGCTGAAAGTCACTTACACTGGACAACCAAGTGGGACTACACCCAGGCCACAAAGGGCAACAAATTCCACAACCGATAGATTTGAGCAGGGTAGCTCCCGTGCCAGCATCAGCAGACAGTCACCACCACCCATGGGCACGGGGGCTGGGGGTGGGGGCTGCACTCAAGCAGGCATAGGCTGACAAATGCCACTGCCCACAGATGCAAGTGGATCAGCTCTTAAGTCAGCTTGCGCTAACAATCACTACTGCTTGCAGAACTAGGTGGGGTATTCATTCACTCAGCAACACCAGAAATGCCAATGACAAGCACAGGGGAACAATGAGGCAGGAGATGCTGAAGAGCAACTGTGTTAAGTGCTCACAGTGCATCTGCCCAGCCTGTGCTAGGTCAGTCATCCAAAGGGCAGAAGTGCACCATCCAGGCACCTCCCCTCTAAGTAGGAGAGTTTCCAGAAGAGAACAGGTACATTGCAAGCTTAACTGTTTTGAATTGAGAGCAGAGATTTAAGGTGAGAAGGAACTACAACAAGAACTCTATCAAAATGAAAAAAAAAAAAAAAAAAACAAGCTATTTTGACACCCCCAAAGGGTTATAATAGATCCCCAGCAAGGAACTCAAACCTACAGGAAATCACTGAAATGTCAGAGATGGAATTCAAAATATGGATGGAAAATAAGAGGAATGAGATTGAAGTTGAAGAGAAGCCAAAAAAAAAGTTTCAGATCATGAATGATAAATGGGGATAAAAATGAAAACCTTTCTAAAGAGATAGACAGCATAAGAAAAGGTTTAACAGAACTAAAAGAAATGAATTTAGGAAATTTTGAAATACAGTAGAAAGCTTCAACAGGCTAGAACAAGCAGAAGAAAAATTCTCAGAGCTTGAAGAAAAGAGTTTTGAGTTAACTCAATCAGTCAAGGACCTAGAAAAGAGAATAAAGAAGAATGAACAATGACTAATGGAACTATGGGACTATGCACAGCAGCCAGTATACTCATTCTATGTATCCCTGAGGGAGAAGAAAAATTAAAGCATGGAAGACCTATGCAAGGGAATTATTGAAGAAAATGCCCCTGATTTTGCCAGAGATTCAGATATCTGGATGAAAGATGGTGATTGACCGGAAAGATTCATAGCAAACAGGACATATCCAACACTCATAGTCATGGCCAAAGCCATTTTCAATAGTGAAAGCAACATTGTTTCTGAACTCCTGCTTTCAAATCCTAGTCCTATCATTCTCTAGTTCTATGATCTGAGCCAAGTGCCTTAATTTGCTGTGTTTCCCTGTGACATCTGGGAAGGGGAGTGTGATGACTGAGAACCAACCCTCAGTTGCCAGATGTCTCAATTCACCAGTAGAAACCTGAGTATCCCCACAATTTGGCCTTTTCACGGCCAATCTGGCCATTTCACACTCTCCCTTTTATTTCACTCCCTCAAACTTTAGCTCTTATTCTCTCCTGATTTAAATGTTTCCAATTCCTTTAAAAATCTGTCTTAAATTGACTTTCAAACCAACCTATTTTCCTTTATTACAGCAACTGCCCTGGAAAGCCATTGGTTTAGTTGAAACTTCCTATATTCCAACAGATGTCTCATTTCTACTTATGTGAGTAACTAGATCCTACACTTTATCAGCACTATACCCAAGCATTCCATATTCCTACTTTGCTGAAGGCAGTATCGAAATAAAAAATGGCACTAAAAACACAAATAAAGGGAAATAAACAGAAAAGTATCTTTTGAAAGCTTACAAAACATGTTCAGTAGAGCAGGCACTTTTAATTAGAAATGTTGCAATACTGCAGTAGCAGCATAATGTAATTCCTTAAAACCTAATAAAATTTGCCAATTCACAGGCAAGAAGAATAACCCCAGAATCCACCTATTAGCTACAGCAATTCTGGCCCTTTTGACTCCACTTCTGAAAGATCAGCCTCAATGGGAACTTTTATACTCAAGCCTGAACTCTTTGGGGGGAAAATACGGTCATATGCTTTTCAGTTTGCAGGATAACTTAATTATGATTCCCATTTTGTGGCAAAGAACATAGTGCTCTCTATCCCGAAAAGCTTTTTTTTGAAGTTTTAGGATCATGGAGATTTCTGTAGGAAGTACCTGAGCTCAAAATCCTTCAGGCCTACAATACATACTTTGAAATACTTAAAACATCATCCAGAAAAAAATATATGGTTGGATTTATATTGCACATGAGAAGATGAAGGATGAGTGACTATTATTAAGTATAATCAAAGAAAGTCTCTTTTCCTACAGGCCAAAGTTTAAATGGCTCAGGCATTCCGTAGTTTACAGAAGCTTGTTCCTTGGAATTACATTTAAGCACAAATAAACACAGTCTCTGCTCATGATATCAGGTGTAGAACCCACAGTGCAGCTTTACAAGACAAGTCATTCTCCAGTTGTCCTCATGACTTCCACAGAGCAAGGCAACCTTCTGTGGTAAACAGCCATCTTTAATTTTATGTTGCACAATTTTCGTCTAAGCAGACACATGAAAAAGAAGAAGGACCACTATGCACCCATCACCTAAAACACTGTAAATAGTAAAATGTATAATTTTCATTCAAGAAACATGATCTGCATTTCTGGATCCTGATGCAAGTAGGAGACATAACGCACTTCAGTTTTTGTAGCTACTAAAGGTAGGTAGAAGTATTTCTGGATACTATCGAAAGAGTGAGCAAAATGCCTTATTCTAAATGACTCCTCTTGTTCTGCCATTTAAATCCATTAAAAGTGAGAATTTGGCAAAGTTCTAAGTTATACTTTAATATGGCAAAAAATAATAAATCAAATTTTTTTTAATTATTTATTGATGGTTTCTGAAGTAAAAGGTACTAGATAGGCACTATAGGATATAAAGAAAAAATGTACCACCTCCTCTCTTAAGGGATTTGCTGATATTTTATCAATTGCAAAATATAATCCATCTTCAAAAGGTGAAAATTTGTCATCAAGGCTGGTACTTAATAAAACCTGACTTTAGATATAATGTTTAACATTATTTCAATCAACAATGCAGCAGATAATCCTAATTCAGTAGAAGTCATAAAACCTATTTGGATGCCCAAACTATATAAATGTGTGTTTGAAATTAAATAAAAGTTTACTAAAAGTCTATCACTATATATTGTGTCTGTGATTCACACTGAATTAATTTCTCTATTTCCTGCAATCCCTAACCTTCAGACCAAATTCGGGGGATTTTATTATATATTTCTGATCTGCCTTTGGTTTAAAGTTATGTGGAATCATTATTTCCCATTTCAAAATCCCAAATGTAATAAAGTCCTTGAGGAATATCTATTGATGATGTGGAAAAGACTTAAGCTCTGCAGTCAGAGTCAAGGTCCTTCTCCCAACTCTGGCGCCACAGCTGGCAGTGTGACCATGGCCACTTACCTAACATCTCTGAGGCACTGTTTTCTCTGAATAGTATACAGGGGTCTTCAAACTGCGGCCCACGGGCCACATGAAGTGGTGTGATTGCATTTGTTCCCGTTTTGTTTTTTTTACTTCAAAATAAGATAAGTACAGTGTGCATAGGAATTTGTTCATAGATTTTTTTGTTTTTTAACTATAGTCTGGCCCTCTAACGGTCTGAGGGACAGTGAACTGGCCTGTTTAAAAAGTTTGAGGACACCTGGAAGGTATTCAATTCCCTCACCAGGAGAAAGGCATATATTTTAACTACTGTGAACAGAAAACATTGTTTATCTTGGTTAAGGATCTGGCATTACTGGGAGGTGATCATTCTGAAGATCAGTGATTACCAGATTCAAACTCATCATAGTTTGAAAGGGACAGCCCCAACCTCCTCATTCTACAAATGAAGACTTTGAAATATACAAGAAGAAAGTGACTTGCCCAAGGCAACACACCAGACAGTCACAGTCTTTGAATCGGGTCTTGACACGCAGTCTGGTCCTTTCTGTACACTACAGATGATAACATCTTTGAAAACTATAGAAAAGTATACTGACTTTATAATGGTCTTTCACATCTGCAAATGAGGAGTTTTTCTTTCCTCAACACATCCTGATAATAAACAGTTGCTAGAGTGCTGAATTTGGGCAGAAAATAATAGATACATACATACTAATCATTAGGCAATGGGCCTGATTTTTCTCCAATATAAGAAAGAACTTTTTTTATCATCACTTAGATCAGTGGTTCTCAATCTTCCTAATGCTGTATGTATTTTCATTGTTACAGAGGAGTCACGACCCACAGGTTGAGAACCTCTTAGATATTCTTGTAAAAGAGAAAAAAACAGACTACAGAATGGATAATGGAAAGTTCCAGTTAACTTGGTCCTAATTATCTAGACTTTAAGATTTCCAAGTTATTTCATTATGAATTCTTAATGGCATAATTGCTTTAGAGCCTGTTCCTTAGAGTACTCTCTTCTCTCAGTGGAGCTGACCCCTACAGGAACACTTTGAAGTCAATCTGAGAGGCACACTCAATTCTTAGAATGAAGATTGGATTTTAGTTGCCTCTGTTTGTGAGCTGGTGCCTTTTCTTATATTTTTATTTTTAAAAATCCAATTCGAGCTTTTTGCCTCATGTCCTCATCTTCAACACCATGAAAAAAAAAAATGCGAGTGAAAGAAAATCTTTTCCCATAGAAAATCTCACACATAATGATGCCAACAGGCCTTTCATTTTTACTGGTTGCCTGGCTGACGAGTATATTGGAAATAAGTGAAGATGGGAAATAACAAGGAACTAGTTTTTGCTGAAGGGAACAAATTCCACAGTTATGAAGTCGTAAGGAAAAAACACAATGAAAAATAATCTGAGTATTACCGAAGAAAGCAATTCTCAGCAGTAAAGTAGTAACACAGAACCGAAAATCTTAGGAAAACCTCAAAATGGGCAGTAATTGCACAAAGGCATTATGAAGTTTCAAATTGCAAGGTGAACCGAATGCTGGAGAGACCATCTTGAGAGGCCTGAGATTAGTTCTAGGTGTGTTTTATTTGCTTTTCCTTTTTTGCTTCTCTGAGTGATTATCTCATCTGTTTGGGCATTCTACCTACTTAAGATACTCATTCAGACACCATTTGTAGCTCTACTGTGAAGAATAATCTAGTTTAAGATGGGAATCCATGAATTTCAATATTCAATGGCAGGCTCTCTGTTGTGAAGTTACAGGCTCTAATTCAAATGCATGGCAGAAACTGACAAGACCCTTTAAAGGAAGCAAATACTGTTTAAATTTCAGAAAGATAAGAAAAATCTCAATTAATTAGTGGACTGCAACAGTAGCAAATCTTCTGGAATGCATATATTCTGCATCTCTTTGTCTTTAGAAGACAAAGAGAACATTGTTGTTTATGTGGTTTTCAAAAAGCTTAAGAGACAAGTGTAGATGTAACATGAATTCTTTCTATATGCTCTAAACCTGAATAGCAATGACACAACAGTAACAGAGACCGTTATTTAGATGGTATCTGTTCTTAAGATACACAAAATGCTCTTCCATACCACATTAACCAAAGGAACGTTAATGACATCGTATGAATCGAATAGGTGTCAAGGATCATCTTTCTTTTACCGATGAGAAATGGAGCAGAGCCGGTTCTGTGATTTAGCCAAGATCAAATGTCAGTAAGCAAACAATCTCAAAATCAGAGCCTTTCAAGTCTCAATTGACAGTCTCAGCCCAGAGGGTCAATTCCCGGAGTATTATGTGAGAAAATATCACCGGAGCATTAAAGCTCAAGGTTTGTGAGCTCTCAGTTTAGTTCTAGCCATTTTTTCTTTTTTTTTTTTCTTTTTTGTCATGAGACCTTTTGTTCTCATATGCAAAATGAGAATGTTTGTCTTATCACATCATCTGAAAGGCCTAATTAGAAGTTTATTATTTGCAGGGAAAAAATACAACCTAAATATGTAAGACTCAGTTCTACCTTCTATTAGTCTCACAATTGATTTCTTTTTGCACTATTAGCACATACTCATGTATTTTAAGCAGATGTAAGGAAGGCATTTTAAAGAAAGCCTATGAAAGGAATTGCAAACCTCCTGGAAAGCGATCCGCATGCATCAACTCTTTCCTCTGCAGATTGCTGTGCTCTAAAATCCCATTCAAAGGAATCATTTGTGCTTCTGACATTAATGGTAAGACAAGCTCAAGGCTTTATAAATGAAGAAAATAGCTATGCGGATTTTGCCTGTATAGTATTGTAGCTATTACAGATTTTCAATTAACCTTTGTGCCTGTTTGGCAAATACCATAATGGTCAGACTCCAGTACCATAGACTATGTCACAGTGTGCAAGATAGCTAAAGATTTAGCTAAGACTTAAAGGCAATTTCTGCGAAGAAAAGATGTAGAAATCATCCTAATTATTTAGTTGCATAGAAATGGTGATCAAAAAAAAGAAAAGTTGTGTGTGTCTGACAGGTAAATAGCCATTATTACTCAATGAAGTATTAAATATCATTAATATATCCAACCATAATGTCCTCAGTAAGTAATATTTCAATCTAAGTAGAGGGATAACATTGTACTTAGATGCTGTACAAATCACATGAAGGAGACATGATTCTTTCCCTTCTAGAACTCAAAGGAATACCAACACTATCACATGCATTGAAAAACACACATCTGCATAACACTCAAATCACTCCAGAAAACATTTTAAAAAAATTTTTTCTACTATCAGGGTTAGTTATTCTGTATATATTGGTCACTAAATTTGTGCATAAAAAGAAGAGAAAGGGCTTTGTCATTCTATAAAATGATGTTAGCTCTTACATTTACTATTCTCCAGTATTAAAATGTCAAGATAAAGTGAAGAGGAAACACAAAGGATTTTGCTGGTAAGAAATGCTTTTCATAGTTACTTGTTTTGCTGTATCAATCAGCCAGAGAAGGGTATTCTGTTTTCTAGAAGTAAACTTCTCACAAGCTTCAGAATCCATTTGATTACCTTTAATGCTTCTGACACATCCATTTGAGCCACTGAGCTCAAGAGCCCTTCTATTCAGATAAAATACTCCTCCCCAATATACTAGGAAATAGAAGGACTTCTAATCCTCATTTATTTCCTAAAGAACCTATCTTCTTTTTTAAATATTCAATTCTGACACTAAATCAACAGATTTCGTAATAATCTCTCACCCATTTATGTGCAAAATTCAAACATTTCCAAATAGGGAGTTACTATAAGAGGAAAAGAATGACCCACCTTAACTAAATCAAGTTCATTCTAGAAGCAGACAATACTGCTGAATAAGCAGTATATACTTTTTGGAGCAGTATATATAAGCAGAATATACTTTTTGGAGATATGTTTAGACAGTTTCATGACAAGAAACAGTTCAAGAAGAAGAAACACAAAAATTTCTAGAAATGGTGGAATGAGAAAATTCCAGCATAAGAAAAAAATGAGGTACTCATCTTTTGGACTTAAATTATGAAAAGGTCTCTCTGCTAACTCATAGAAAGCTGTAGTGGTCTCTCATGGAGAAGGCAGGCAGGAGACCAACGGATGGACTTCCCAAGTACAGATGCTGAATGAGACCTGAAGTTTTTATGTGGACACAGCCCACAAATCCATGTATCCTCATGGGAAAATAGTAGCATGTTCAGGGTGAGGGTGGGAAGGCCTGGTAATATTTTTCTTCCTCTCCCATGTATAGAATGACCTCCTTTTGAGTAAAGAAAATTATACCAGAACAAAAATATAAGAGGGCCTGGGGGGTTGTTGGGTGGGTGTGTACTTAGGGGGACCCCTGGTTTTTTCTCTCACCTCATCGATTTTCCTCCTCCACTGTCTTTACCGGATCCTTTTCTTCCACATGCCTCAATATTTTGATTGTTTTATCATTTATTCCTTGGCTCTCCTTCTTTTCTAGCTATATTCACCCTCCTGGCAATCTTATCCAGTGTCAGGGATTTGCCCACTATCTATATGCCAATGATCCTAAAATTTATATCTCAAATCTTGACCTCCTGCATGTCTACTCAACAGCTCCTTTGGCTACCTAATGGCCAAACACTAAATCATTGACCATCACTGTCTCACTCAAAAAATATCTGCTCTGCCTGCAGACTTGCTTAGCACAGATGTTACCAATTCCTTGCAGAAGCTCAAGTCAAAAATCTTGGAATCATCCCTGACTCCTTTCTTTAACAGCACTTGTTTAATATTTCTACAAATTCTATTGCCTCCATCTTTAAAATATGCCCAGTATTTGACCCTTTTCACCACTGTCGAAGCCACTGTTGTTTATTGAATCTCATCCCCAGGTCTCTGTTTAAAATAGGCAGACACAATGCCCCTTCACAGAGAACCAACAGAACCTATGTTGCCCTCCAGAATTTTTAACCCTTGACCTCCAGATTTTTTCTTAACCCTTGCCTCATGCTTGAAAAAAATTTAATATTTTCATACAAAACAATAATTTCTTACCAATAAATTACATATTCTTTCAAATCTATTGTCTGGCCAAGTCCTATACAATCTTGACTTTTAACATTCATTAGCCTAGATTTTTCAAAACCCTCAATCAGGCTCAGTGCCTGTAGCTCAGTAGTTTTATACACTGAGGCTGGTAGGTTTGAACCCAGCCTGGGCCTGCTAAACAACAATGACAACTGCAACAAAAACATATCCAGGCATTGTGGCAGGAGCCTGAAGTCCCAGCTACTTGGGAGGATGAAGCAAGGGAATTGCTTAAGCCCAAGAGTTTGAGGTTGATGTGAGCTGTGACTTTATGGTACTCTACCAAGGGCAACAAAGTGAGACTCTGTCTCAGAAAAAAAAAAATATTTTCTCTGTTTTGGTATTTTGTCCTGTGGCAATCAATGCTTGAAAAATTCTATTTTAAGTGGGGGAACAATAATTTGAAAAATAATTTTTAGAAATGAAATAAAAACATACAATGAATGCCTCTCCTCATATAGGCAGGCAGGTGTACTTAAAGCAGATTAAATGGCAAGCCAGTCTAGCTGACACTATTGAAAAGACTCTTCCTTTGCCAGGAAGTTTAGCTATTTTAGAAATTTAGACTATAGTAACCTTAAAAAATCAACCTCCACATTCCTTCCTTTTGCCAGTTCTTTTATATCTAAGATCCCCTTTAAAGGGGGAAATTAGAACATTGTATAATTCTCCTTCACACTAAATTTTTCTTGAAATTTTTATTAGCCTCTGAGTTCCCCTCATCTACACAGCACATCCTCATAGGGTAACACTCTTTGCTTCACAATGACTTTATATTCAGTTTTATAAATAGTCTATTGTTCACAAATGAATGACAATGAAGATTTTTAGAAATTCTGGACAGGCTACCACTTGTAACAAGTGTGACTAATCTTAGGTCAACAACATTAGGTGTTCAGGAAAAATAATTTTCTTTCAAGGCTGAATTTAACTTCTATTTGAATGTCCATTCTGCTAGGTAATGCAAATAAGATATTTATTAACTAAGGTCTCTCTCATTTTCTTTCCCCCAGATTTCCATTTTATATTCTGGTCAAAGGTTAAAAAGAAATTACTGAAAAGAACAATATCAACAAAATTGGGCCAAATATCTATGGAGAGACGGACCTTCCAGGTCACTGAGAGAGCATAGCACATCCAGGCTTACCTGAGCCCTGACAAGGATGGGAACTTGCTGATGTTAAGCTGGGTGAAGAAATGGAGAACACTGATGTTTGTAGACATTCCTTTAAATTGAAGTACTAACATTGTTAGTGTAGTCATTCTAAAATAGTGTTATAAGGCCCAGTAAAAAAGGCAGTGATGGATAAAAAATATACCTTCATTTTCACTCTGGCAAGATCTTAGCTGAGAAGAAATTGTCACCAGCTATAGCATGCCTCCTATAAAACAGGGGTAAGGGAAACCTTGTTTTATAGGGGTAAGGTTTATGCAGACATAAGTTGCTTCTACTCCTGCATGGTACTGTATGGAGTCCCTCACTCCATGAGGTTATGTTTGCAGTCTCAGATAAACAAATTGGGAATTCCAGCAGACGTGTGCTCTTTCCTTGCCCATTCAAAACCTTACCCGCAGTACTGCAATATCAAAATGTCTCATCTGATGATTTTGCGTAAGTCACCTTGAACATGAAGCCGAGGAGGCAGGGTACATTTGTTTGTTTACTAAATCAGTTAATAAACAGTACTGATTTTGGATGGCCTACCAGCTGTAGATATTTTTCCAGGGCCTGACAGAGAAAGAGCAATGCAGCAGGCAGCAGGGGTTAATCCCACTTGGAGCCTTGGAACTTCTGGCAGGCCCCTTTCTGTGACTCTGATGCCCCTGCCTCACTCCACCCTGCACCCTGACCTCTGAGGTTTTGACCCAGGCTCAGCACCCAACCTAGATTTTTGCCTTGATTTTTGCTGACTATGAGCTCTGATTCTGATTAGCCTGGAAATAGCAAATCTAGAACAAGTGACTGCCTCTGTGTTCCTGCCAAAATTAGCCACAGAACTTTGAGACTTGAGGACAAGATCACTATAAAAATCACTATATAAATTGCTATATAATTTATATAAAATATGCACTTTATATAAATCATGTTAGTTTGCCAAGTGCTTGTCAGTAATATTAGCCTGACTCTCATTTTTATGTATTATATGAGTTTTTTTGTCCCCAAACCAATACTTTCTAAGGGCTGGACTCTCTAGTACAGTAGCCCCTAGCCACATAGGAGTATTAAACACTTGAAATGTGGTTAGAGTAATTTTTATTTTATGTAATTTTAATTAAGATTTAAATGTAAAGAGTTACATTCTTTTTAGTTATTGGAAAATTTTAAGTATTTTTTGAACAACTTCAATATGTAAATCTACTGTATCTGTTGTATATTTTATGAACCCAAAATACAGAAAAAAATGTTTCTAATGTTATTTTAAGCTGTGCTTTGAGTGTAAAATATACATGGAGTTTTGAAAACTTAGTACCAAAAAAATGTAAAATATCTCATTAAAAGTTTTATACTATTTACATGATAAAATGATAATGTTTTATATATTTGGATAAAATCATATATAGTATCAAAGTTAATTAGGAGTCAGACACAGTGGCTCACACCTGTAATCCTAGCACTCTGGGAGGCCAAGGCAGGTGGATTGCCTGAGTTTGAAAATTCAAAACCAGCCTGAGCAAGAACAAGACCCCATCACTAAAAAAATAGCCAGGCATTGTGACAAGAGGATGGCTTTGAGCCCAAGAGTTTGAGGTTGAAAGCCTATGGCACTCTACCAAAGTCAACTAAGTGAGACTCTGTCTCAAAAAAAAGTTAGGTAATTCTTACAGTAGCCTGACCATAGCCCACTGCAACTTCAAACTTTTGGGTTCAAGCAATCTACCCACCTCAGCTTCCCAAGTAGCTGGTACTACAGGCCAACTACTTTTTTCTTTTTTTTAATAGAAACAGGGTCTCACTGTGTCTCCCAGGTTGTTCTCCAACTCCTGGCCTCAAGTGACCCTTCTGGGATTACAGGGATGAGTCTCCATGCCCAGCCAATGTCTTGAATGATATTTCTACCAGACAGTGCTGGTTCGGACAAACCGTGCTCATTAAATTGCCTTACTATACTTGAAGAATCATATCATTTTCTATAAAAGTTTTCCCCAAAACACAATAACCTAGTATCTTAACCTGAGGTTCCACTATCAAAAATAAAACCCTGTGTTCTTTTTTCCCCTAGAAAAGATTATAGGAAAAGCTCTCTCCCTTGTTGACAGGAATATAGACACAGTTATGCAAAGCAAAACAGGAAGAACTACTTAGGCTTCTCCCTCTTCTGCAAAATTTGCATCCAATAATGCATTCTGCACATTATTTCTGCAGCTTCTACCATCACTGAAGCTCTTTCTGTTGAAAATCTCCTGAGTGAAATAAAGAGAGCAGATGAATGAATGAAACAGATTAGGATGTTATTTCCTTTTTCTTTTGTTAGTTGCAAAATGCACCATATGGACATATCACAATGTGCCTTGCAGAAATTTGAATCTCTAATAAAGTTCGGTTTGTTTTTTTTAAAGAATGACACAAAGTACTCATGATGAATGAACTTTGAGCACTAAGTGATGAATGAGTTTTTGAATAACCATCTTTTCAGAAGTTATATCAAGTTTCTAGTATTATAAGCATCTAAGTTCCATTTAAGTAGCTCATACTTCAGGTTTTTGAACAAATCTCATGCCTCTATAAAATTTTATAGTGAAGCAAAACTACACATACCCAGTGTTTAAATATGAACAGATTTTAAAGATCTACAAATTAGGATTTTAATCAACTCTGAGAGTTCCCTGAGTGAGGAAACCAAATCAACTTTCCTTTGGTCTTTATTTTTTTATTTTTATTTTTTATTTTTTGAGATAGAATCTCACTCTGTCACCCTTGGTAGAGTGCTGTTGCATCATAGCTCACAGTAATCTCGAACTCTTGGGTTCATGCAATCCTCTTGCTTCACTCTTTTTTCCCGGCCAGTGATGCTTTGTCTCCAGCCCCAACCCAGGGCCTCGTTGGAGCCGGACAAAAGGTCTCCAGCCCACTCAACTGTCTGGACATAGCCTCTCCACCAGCTTACCAGGGGTAGGTCTCATTTAGGTGTCAGGTGCTGATTTCAAATAAAAGCATCAGCTCACAAACATAAATGCAGTCACAGTCAATACTAGTAGGAGTGAGCATCTCAGCAGCAATCTTAGAAGAGGAGCGCCGATCAGGTGTCCTCCAAGCAAGAAGCAGAGCCAAAGGACAAGCCCCACTAACTTCTCCCAAAGCTATTTATAGAAGTAATCCTGTGGCTGCCTAGGCCACAGGTGTGGAGACTGGGAACCACTGGAACCAAGGATGGACATACTTTCGGATTTTTTTTTTTTTTTTTGTAGAGACAGAGTCTCACTTTATGGCCCTCGGTAGAGTGCCGTGGCCTCACACAGCTCACAGCAACCTCCAACTCCTGGGCCTAAGCGATTCTCTTGCCTCAGCCTCCCAAGTAGCTGGGACTACAGGCGCCTGCCACAACACCCGGCTATTTTTTGGTTGCAGTTTGGCCGGGGCCGGGCTTGAACCCGCCACCCTCGGTATATGGGGCCGGCGCCCTACTGACTGAGCCACAGGCGCCGCCCATGGACATACTTTCATGCTCTCCTGCATCTCACTAACAAGAGCAATGATGTTAAATCCCTTCCCCCATTCCTTATTGCCAAAGTATTTCTCACAGATGCCTCCTACACCTTTAAATATTTAAATGTCTTAACACAATAACTCAGTAAAGGAGGTGAGGTATAAATTAACCAGTGTGATGTAAGCATTCCTAATTCTATCTGAAATCAGCACATTGTACCCCATAAATGCATTAATCATCTATGTGTTTACAATTTAATAAAAAAAAATAAATAAATAAAATAAAGTAGCTGGAACTATAGGTACCCACCGTGATACTAGGCTAATTTTTTCTATTTTTAGTAGAGACAAGATCTCACTCTTGCTCAGGTTTGTCTCCAACTCCTGAGCTTGGGTGATTCACTAGCCTTAGCCTCCCAAAGTGCTAGGATTACAGGCAGGAGCCAGTGCCCCCGGCCCTACTTCAGCCTTTTAAAAAATACTGTATTACTAACTTTTTTAAATAAATGATATCATTGCTTAGGAATACTGCTAAAACAATACTATCATAACTTTGTGGAAGACACTCCTTACCCAAATATATATTAATCAAAAATGTATTGAGAATCCAAGATGGCAGCCAAGTAACAGCCTCCCTGCAAAAAGGCATGGTGAGTCTGGGGAGATAAGACTCCAGGCATCTCTGGCTGGTGGAATCTACCTATAATCATCCCTTTGAGGATACAGGGAGTCAGAAAGGGACTTCTGGACCCCAAGAGGAGGACAAAAAACAGTGGAAAACTGGCAAGTGGTTGCATGTGTCCAATCGACCTAATCCTGCCGGCAGCCGTAAGTACAAGCAGCAGTGAGACTGCAAACCAGAAAGGCCTTACCAGTGAACTGTTTTGGTGTTTTTGGACTTGGCACTCAATTGAACTGCCTTTGGGGAGAGCTTGAGCAAGAGTGCGGAGAACTATGAGCATTGTCTAGGGCCCCAGACTGAGCCGCTGAGCCAGACGGAGCTAACAGTGTTTGGCTGTGCACAACGGGGAGCCACTGTGAGAGAACTGCCCTGGCAAGCTCCACCCTCAGGCTTCCAGAGCAAGGATCGGGCAGGAGCTAGTAACCTAGTGACTGAGGCAGCCTAAAGGCAGGGACTGACCTGCCTTATAGCCTTAAACCTCAGAGGCAGAGTGAGACCAGTTTTGGCACACTGCAGCCTCGGACTATTGCCCTTGGTAGAGTGCCGTGGCATCACAGCTCATAGCAACTTCAAACTCCTGGGCTTGGCGCCGCCTGGACCACCATAAGAGCTGTGCTGTGACCCCAACCTGCACCTGCAAGGCCTCCGCATGCCCTGACCAGGAACTGCAGGAGCCGCGCAACCCTGTGTCCTCCTTTCTGTATGCTCCCTGCCTCCACACTGGCCCGCTCATCTGGCCAGGAACTCTGGTAGCCATGTGCCCTCCAGAGCCTTCCCTACCTGTGCACAGAGCCCTTCTCCTGGCCAGAGACTGCTGGAGCCTTGAGCTCTCTGTGCCAAACTCACTGGGCGCCAGGCACTCCCAGAACCGTGTGCACCACCTCCCGCCCTGTTGCTGGATGCGGGTGTGTCACACTCCACAGCTGCTTCCACAACCAGAACTCCCTGGCTGGGGCAGCCCCAGAAGAACTACACAGGGGCACTCCCTACAAAGATCAAGCAACAATAGAGTGATCCTGTTGGGGTCTAATCTTGGAGAAACACCTCCCCAACTCTGAGGATGGTTAGAGGCAATGGTGAAAATCACTCCTACTTCCCCTGCCAGAGAAATGCTAAGAAAGACCTTACTAAAATAGAAGCTATAAATACTATCCAGAATATTATGTCATAATATCTGAAATATACAGGTTTCAATCAACTCAACACACTGAGAATCAGGATGATTTTAAACTGAATGAAAGATGCAAGTAACACCTAAGAATACAGAAAGTTTGAATGTAAAAAGAAAGGAAAAACAAAATAAAAACAAGAGAAAAAAATAAGAACTAATTAAAAGAAAGATTGTTTGACTGTATAAAATAAAAATACAAAATGGTCTCCAAGACAAGTGCTGTGTTGGAGATAAAGTGGGTCATTTCATCTAAAAATTGCAATTGATGAGGAAGACAAAAGTGTAATGTACCTAATAAAAAACAGCTTGAAAACTTACAAACAAATACTATCAGCTCTTGTAGGAAAAAATGGAGATCAGAATCTATTTCTTACTACAGCCTAGCATCCTTAAAATGTCTGGAAAAAAATTAATTCACTCCAAAGCCTTGTTTAATTCCAGAGAAAATGAATTATCAAGTAGTGATAACACTTTGTTCCAAAAAGACATATGTGACTTGTCACATCAGCCCCGTCCACATCTTGTCTTCTCCTCGTGGTGTTCCAAGGGGGTGTTTTTTGGTGTCAAACTGACTGTGGCATTTCTCCTAGGTAGGCACAGGTGGGTGGACTGGGAATAAAGAGTCACAACAGAGAAGCTGCCGCCCGCTCACCTGCAGGCTTCACTGCTACAGAGTGTGGGGCTTAGTGAAACTCAAAGAAAGCATCAGACATTACCATGATATGAACAGCATCTGTTAAGATTATGGCATTTCCTACAGAAAGCACAACAGTAATGATTATAGAATGCTCCCATTAGGAGAGCTTGAGTCAGTCACTCAGGCAAAACAAACCCTGAACACCCCAAGTCAATCTGAAGTATAATCCCTTATTACTGGTTCTTGGCATTATATTTTCCTAGGGTTGCCTAAGACTCTCCTGTGAACACTAAGAAAAGTATCCCAGGAGGGAATCATAACTTTTTCCTCCAGTGAAAGAATTTTAAATGACAGTGTCAGAGAAACAAAGACAAGGCTCTCTTTACCAACCACTGAACACTAAGTACAGCCGTAAGGCAAGGGTCTCCCGTTACCTTTTCTGAACTAGTCTCGGAGGCAAAAGCTGAATGCAACAGCCATTTAACTACCCAGTGTGTATTTACACGCACAATATCTAGGCAGGACAACATAAAATTCTGCAGATTTTTCTCTATGTTCTCCCTACCCCTTCTGGTGTAGCTTTGGGAGGACTGCATCAGAACTGCAGGCTGCAGCTCTCAACTGTCCCACCAACAGGGGGCACCCACGGGGAGAGTCAGGACCCTGAAACTCCAGCACAAGACCCTCATGGCTAAATTTTTCGAGGGCAGTTTGCCACAATTCTACCATTCCCTACTCATCAGGACTGCAAATCATAAAAGAAATTTATAAAACATCAGATCAGAAGAGAAAAATAAAGGGTACCTTTCCTTGCCATCCTGATCCCAGTGGCCAGCAAAGTAAAAACCAAGCCTGGTAGACTTATGTCTGTATACTTTTTCCTCTCAGCATCATTGCCAGGAAAACACAAGAGAACCAGCTGTATTGTTAAAGGATTTTAAAAGTACTGATCACAGGGGATATATGTAGTCTTCCTTACCTGAAGACCTTGTATCACAGGCTATGCTCTAAAACACCTAAACTTCACTGCCTGTACTGCTGGGTGCTTTTCCATTGAATAACACTCCCCCGTTTTTTTTTTTTTTTGTTGTTGTTGTTTTTTTAAACCTTTACATTTTGGGTTTCAACTTTTTGGCAGAGTAAATTATCCCATCAGCCTGTGGAGAAGTGGGAGGTTATTATTCATGAAACTATGAAAGAGCATAATACAACAATGCAACTGAGAAGCCTGAAGTCTGTTTCTCCAGAAATACTCATTCTCAGGGAATGAGAGGAGAAGAACATACCGGAACCTTTATATAAAAAGATTGAGAAGAATATTAGCACTGTATTTAAAGGGAACAAGAAATAGCTATTCAACCCAATGTCTCCCTCATCATTCCAAGGCCACCTTTTAAGGACATTTTGTTGTTTTGAGTCAGAATGAGTGTTTCCTGCCTGTCTGACCAAGTAGGTGTGTTAGTCCACAGTTCCACAGTTTTCTGCCTAGAATGTACTGACTGAAGGCTACAAAGTCACTGAAGGACTCCAGCTGTCCAGCATTCAGGCAAAAGTCACATTTCCCGCTCTAGCTTACCCTCAAGTAGCCATTTACTTTAGTCATCAGAGGCTTTCTATTAAGGAACCAAATACCAGAAGGAGAGTGGGGGCAAATTTACTTTGGTTTCTTGGGTAACTCTTGGATATTCAGTGAATTTTCTCTATTTTTCAAAGGAGTGAATACTTAGATTGATTTTAGACCACCTTACACACTGCAGTAGGTCTTAGCTGGTATATTTTATGCTCTCTGGTGAACATTAAATACAGGTCTCAAAACCGGAGTACATGAAAGGAAAGTCTTCACCTTTTTAAGACCAAGTGTACTCAGGAAGAGCTTTGTGCGTTTGGTTGCATGAAGAAGCAGCCAGAAACCAATAGCCTGATTATGACTCCTTGAACATTGTAGGCAGAAGGGAAAGCTACCTAAGATAATACTAGGGTTAAGTAGGTCCAGAATAAGAGATTCTTAGAGCCCTATCAAGGCCCACCTTAAATCAATTCCCTACTTCAAAGACGGCTTCCTCCACTCCTATGCTGTTCATCCTAGTTTTTAAACATAACATAACTTTGTATTTACATGTCTATTTTTTTCATAGGTAGAGTACTCACAGAAGGACATGCCTTGGCACATTTGTGTGTGTGTGTCCCCAGAATTCAGCACAGGTTCTGGTACTCAACATTCATGGATGAATGAGGGTATTTCCTTATGGATCACCAACCTGAAGGTACTAAATCACCTATTCTTACTTCCAGGTCTCTTGACATAGCTGATGAACAAGCATATACACATGCTAATTAGATCCATTCAAAACATGTTCCCAGCCTCAAAGGGCCTTTTGTGATACCTGGGAGTTCCACCAGTTTGCCCCCTCCCCAGACTAACCAAAATGCCCAGGCAGCTGTTTCAAGTTTTTAATCCTGTTCTAAACCCCCTAAAATCACTTCCAAACTCTGACTGCCAACAGATACGATAATATTCTACTAAAAAATAAATCTCATCAGATATAAATTTCTTTAATTTCTCTCTCTTTACTTCTTTGCATTCTTATTTAACTCTGTCTTCATCCGTTTCTCTCCTCTTTTCTCAGAGGATAACATCATACTCCTTTCCAACAGAAACCACCCAATTATGGAGTCCTTCCCTTTCAACATTCCCCAGGATTTCTTTCCATCAATTTGAAGCCAACATGTCTTTCTAGCTGTGACATCAGTTTCTAGATATGTTACCATGGATAAACTCTCTAACTTTAGTTTCCTCATTTATAAGAGAAGAATAAAAATCCAGTCTCACAAGATTTTAGGGGATAATTAAATGAGATAGTGTACATAAAATACTCAGCCCAGTGCCTGGTATATATGCTCACTCAATACATACACGTCCTTTTCATTGTTTTCTTTTTATCCCAAATCAAATCACCTCTAAGGTCTCTGCTTCTCAATTTTGACTAAAATATCCTCTTTCTTTCCTTCCCTTTCTTCCAAACCCTAAATTCTGTGCCCACAGTTCCTCCTCTCTCATTCACTTCTCAGCCCACTACAATCTGGCTTCTCCCTTCTCACTCCACTGAAACATCTCTCACAAATGAAACCAAAACTTCTAAATGCTCTGAGTTTCACATATTTACATTTTTTTCCTGAAAAAGCCAAAAAATGAATCATGGAATAAAAGACAGGATGAATGCATGAATAAATGATATTCTCCCTAGCTGGTCTTTCTTGGCATTAACTTTTAGCCATGTTCCATGACTTCCAAATAATCTCAGAAATTATCTCTCTCTAAAATTCAACCCCTATGTTTCCAAGGGCTTTCCAATACTCTCTATCTGTATAGATCATAGGAGTATAACAAAGGTGTAGGTGAGAATCTACCCTATTGCCCAAATTAGAAACTTCTGTGCAGCCAGCCCTGTGAAGGTGATTTTTTTACTTCTCAGAGCTAATCAGTTGCTAAATCCCGTCAATCCACATTCAAAATATCTCTCAATGTGAACCAAATTTTTGAAAAGTAAAAGGATTTCTAAATGTTAATTATAAATGTTAGATTCACCCACCTGTACATGTAATTACACTTACTTAAATAACCCAAGGTCCTTTTTTCTTTATACCCTCTAAGCATGTGTCCCCCATTTATCCCAATCTACCAAAGAAGAGCCTCACATGTGCTCACAAACCAACTGCAATATTTACTCTCCCTTGCATTAGCTTCTCTTCATAGAAGAGACCTACCCATAGCCTTTGTAGCACCTGAAGGCTACAAAGAGCTGGGAGTAACCAGAGAAACATACTTCAGGCTTCTCATTTGCATTGTTGTGTTATGGGTAGGTCTCCTCTCCTTTAGGTGTTTCATGATTATCACTGCTATTGGTGCCCACTGCCAGAATGCTGCCTGGAATCCTCTCTCACAAGTGTCCCAAAGCCATACACTCTGAGACATTAGAGAGTACTAGGTCTTGTGTTCAAGTTAAGACAGGGCCTTTCACCTCACTTAGGCTATGTCTTGTTCCCTGGTCTGGAAGCAGAACTACTGACACACAGCTCTCACAGCGTTTCTCAGAAATCTACCTCATCATCTTTCTAATTCCCACTCCCTAGTACCACTGCCAAAAGTCAGGGAGGAAACCAGTGGTATTCAGTTCTCTTCAGTGAGTTAGTGAACCTGCATCTTAGATAAACATATTCTTTGTCTTATTCTTTGTCTAGCCAATTCCCCAAACTACAACAAATATCAGCTCTAATAAATGTATGCACATAAATGAGGTGGTTCCATTCATAAGTTCGATAAACCACCAACTACAGAATTCTAGTTTAGGTTACCTAGGAGACCCTACTCTATTAACAAGGAAAAAAAAAAGGAAATTATGTAGGTACAACAACATTGCAAAGTGTTAATATCCTAAATTTATAATAAATTTAAAAAATTGATAAGAAAAAACACTAAAAATCCAGTGCATACTTAAGCAAAGAACGTGAACAAATTATTTTAAAAGAGGAAATGAAAATGCCTAAATAAGACATAAGAAAATATTCTGACTCACCATTAATGAAAGAGTTATAATTTCAAACAATAATGTGTTTTTTTCATATCAAATTAGGCAAGATTTTTTAAACGAAGGCATCCAGTGACATTGGATGAGATAGATTCCCTTATACATTGCTTGTAAGAGAATAAATTGGTACAACCATCCCAGAAAGCAAGAAATGACAATGGGTATCAAGAGTTTTATAATTATTCATTTCATTTTTACCAATTAATTGCTCTTCTTTGAAAATGTCCCCAGGAGATAATTCAAAATGTAGACACATTTCCATAAAGCAATAGAATATTTATTACAGTATGGTTTTAATGACATTCAAAAAATAGAACAACATGAATGCCCACTATTCATTAAGTGATTAAATATATTTTGGAATATGTATTAATAGAATATTATGAAATATGATGAAAGAGCAAGTTTCTGAAGTTTTCCTCACATGGGTAAATATATATAACTTAATGTTTACTTTAAAAAAGCAGGTTGCTGGATTCAAAGATATGTGTACCAGAATGTTTATTGCAGCCCTATTCATAATGGCTAAGTCATGGAAAAAGCCCAAGTGCCCATCGATCCACGAATGGATTAATAAATTGTGGTATATGTACACCATGGAATATTATGCAGCCTTAAAGAAAGATGGAGACTTTACCTCTTTCATGTTTACATGGATGGAGCTGGAACATATTCTTAGTAAAGTATCTCAAGAATGGAAGAAAAAGTATCCAATGTACTCAGCCCTACTATGAAACTAATTTTTGGCTTTCACATGAAAACTATAACCCAGTTACAACCTAAGAATAGGGGGAAGGGGGAAAAGGAGGAGAGGGAGGGGGTAGGTGGGCAGAGGGAGGGGGATTGGTGGGATTACACCTGCGGTGCATCTTACAAGGGTATATGTGAAACTTAGTAAATGTGGAAAGTAAATGTCTTAGCACAATAACTAAGAAAATGCCAGGAAGGCTATGTTAACCAGTGTGATGAAAATGTGTCAAACCATCTATGAAACCAGTGTATGGTGCCCCATGATCACATTAATGTACACAGCTATGATTTAAAAATAAATAAATAAATAAAAAATAAAAAAGCAGGATTTACTTTTTTAACTTTTTTTTACTCAACTGTGAAAAAATTACATAAAAGTAAAAGGAAATATATCAAAATATTGATATTAATTGACACAAAAGTATAGAATTATGAGTGATTAGTGTGGGAAGCAGGATCTTTACCTCTGTAATAATTTGAATTTTTCTATACAAAGGGCACTGTTGGAATTGGAGCATAAATTATTTTTACTTATAAAATTAGCAAAATAAATACAAAATATTATGGTCAACTTTAGATAAAATTAGAGAATTAATCACTTTCATTTAGTCCTGGTGGAGGCTTTAAAAAGATTTGAAGGAAATATACACACATGTTAATATCAACTATTTTAGGGCATTGGAATTAAAATTTTTCCTTTTCCAGTTCCTTATACTATAACATGTCCCACATGTCACCATACATGAGAAGAGGGGAAGAGGCAAGGTGACCGACTGAAGCCAGCTTTCAGCAGAGGCTCCTGTCCAGAGGGAGAAGTAATGGACTGAACCAGTCCAGTAAAGTGGAAGACTAGGAGCTGAGCGGAGAGAGAGGATCGATAGGTTCGCATCACTTCGGAGGCAAGCTGGGACCCCAAGGAAACAAATTTCACCTGAGATTTAACCCAAAGTCACTGATCCATTAGGACTGGTCAGAGTCTAGCTAAGTATAAGACAGACCCACCTAGCCCCATCATACCCAGCAGGTTCCCAGAGTCTCAGGCTGTAGTACTGAATGGGACTTTGGTAAAGCCATAGGGGAAAAGCCACAGTCACCAATCCCAGCACTCTGGTAAAGGTCTGGTTAATTGCATCTCCAGGAACCCTCAGTTTAATTCCACCTTACCAGCCTGTCTAAACAAATGGTAAAAAAAAATAACCATGGGGTGGAATCAGCAGAAAAACTCAGACAACATGAATAACCAGAGTAGACTCCCCAGGGTACAACAAAGGAGACACAACAGAAGATCACATTCATAAAAAAAATGGCTGAGATGTCAAAAATTGAGTTCAGAATTTGATTAGCAAATAAGATTAAGAGAATTGAAGTAAAATTGGAAGTAGAAGTTCAAGGAGCAATTCAAAAGTTGTCTCAAGAATTTAATGAATTCAAAGATAAAATCACCAAAGATTTTGACAAATTGAGGCAAGAAGTTGCATCCTTCAAAGACCTGAAAAATACAGTAGAATCCCTCAGTAATAGGATAGAGCAGGCAGAAGTAAGGATCTCAGACATTGAAGACAAAGCTTTTGAATGATCCCAAATGCTCAAAGATGAAGAGAAATGGAGAGCAAAAACAGATCATTCCCTGAGAGAGTAGTGGGACTACTCCAAAAAAGCAAACATTCGCCTTATTGGAATTCCTGAAGGTGATGAGAATGATCTTAAAGGCACAGATGCTCTACTCCAAGAGATTTTAGAGGAAAACTTTCCAAACATGGCAAGAGATACTGAAATTCAGATAGCAGACACTTTCAGAACCCCAGTATGACTCAATCCAAATAAAACATCCCCTAGACACATTGTAATGAACTTCACCAAAGTTAATATGAAAGAGAAAATCCTGCAAGTAACCAGACATAAGAAAACCATAACCTGCAAGGGGAAGAATATTAGAATGACTGCAGATCTTTCTGCTGAAAATTTCAAGCCTGAAGAGGATGGTCATCAACCTTCAATCTTCTAAAAGAAAACAACTTTCAGCCCAGGATTCAGCCCAGCTAAACTGAGTTTCATTTATGATAGAGAAGTCAAATACTTTAATGACCATTCACACATTGAAGAAATTTGCCATAACTAAACCAGCTCTTCAAGATATTCTCAGACCCATCCTCCATAATGACCACCACAATGTTCTACCACCAAAGTAAACTCACTCATAAATTATTGATCAAAACCCAAGTTCCACAGTGGTGAAAGGATTAAAAACATCCACTGGTCTTTCAAAAAACTTGACACCCAAAATACCACCAGCTTTATCAATACTCTCAATTAACATGAATGCCTTAAATTGTCCACTAAAGAGGCACCGGTTGGCTGACTAGATACAAAACCTCAGGCCAGATATCTGCTGCATATAAGAATCTCATCTTATCTTTAAGGATAAATATAGAATCAGGGCGAAGGGATGGACATCTATAATCCAGGCAAACAGAAAAAAGCAGGGGGTGCAATTTTATTTGCAGATACATTAGGATTTAAACCAACAAAAGTAAGGAAAGACAAGGATGGTAACTTCATACTTGTTAAGGGAAACACTCAACATGATGAGATATCAATTATTAACATTTATGCGCCCAACCAAAATGCTCCTCAATTTATAACCAAGACCCTAACAGACATGAACAATTTGATATCTTCCAGCACCATAATCATCTGAGATTTTAACACCACTTTGGCAGTGTTGGAGAGATCCTCCAAGAAGAAACTAAGCAAAGAAATTTTGGACTTAAACTGCACCATACAAAAATTGAATTTAATAGACAACTACAGAACATTTCATTCCTAACAAAATTGAATACACATTCTTCTCATCAGCCCATGGAACATCCTCCAAAATTGAGCATATCTTAGGTCACAAAGGTTATTCCTTGGTTAGGTCACAATTATTCCTTGTATTTTCTCTGATCATCATGGAATAAAAGTTGAACTCACCAATAACAGGAATCTGCGTACTCCTGCAAAGACATGGAAACTAAATAAACTTATGCTGAAAGACAGCTGGGTCAAAGATGAGATTAAGAATTAAATTACCAAGTTTTTGGAACAGAAAGATAATGAAGACACAAATTATCAGAACTTCTGGGATACTGCAAAGGCAGTCCTATGAGGGACATTTTAGTGCTGCAAGCCTTCCTTAAGAGAATGGAAAGAGATGACGTCAACAACTTAATGGGACATCTTAAGCAACTGGAAAAGGAAGAATACTCCAACCTCAAATCCAGCAGAAGAAAAGAAATAACTATTAGAGCTGAACTAAATGAAATCAAAAACAAAAGAATTATTCAAAATATCAATGAATCAAAAAGTTGGTTTTTGAAAAGTTTAATAAAATTGATAAACCTTAGGCTAGCCTAACCAGAAATAGAAAATTCAAATCCCTAATTTCATCAATCAGAATGACAAAGGTGAAATAACAACCAACACCTCAGAAATTCAAAAAATTCTTAATGACTACTATAAAAAACTCTATTCTCAGAAATATGAAAATCTGAAAGAAATTGACCAATACTTGGAAGTACACCACCTTCCTAGACTTACCCAGAAAGAATTAGAAATGTTGAGCAGACCTATATCAAGTACTGAAATAGCATCAACTACACAAAACCTCCCAAAAAAGAAGAGTCCAGGACCAGGCGGCTTCACACTAGAATTCTGCCTACCCTTTAAAGAGGAACTATTACCTATATTACATAACCTTTTCCAAAGCATAGAAAACGAAGGAATACTTCCCAACACTTTCTATGAACCAAATATCACCCTGATCCCCAAACTAGGAAAAGACTCAACAAGAAAAGAAAATTATAGACCAATATCTTTAATTAATATAGATGCAAAAATATTCAATAATATCCTAGCAAACAGAATCCAGCAACACATCAAACAACTTATACACCATGACCAAGTGGGTTTTATCCCAGGGTCTCAAGACTGGTTCAATATACATAAATCTATAAATATAATACATCACATAAACAAAATAAAAAACAAAGACCATATGATTCTCTCAATCAATGCATAAAAAGCTTTTGATAATGTTCAGCATCCTTTTATGATCAGAACACTTAAGAAAATAGGTATCGAAGAAACATTTCTTAAACTTATAGAGGCCATCTACAGCAAACCCACTGCCAATATCGTATTGAATGGAGTTAAACTGAAATCATTTCCACTCAGATCAGGAACCAGGCAAGGATGCCCATCGTCTCCACTGCTTTTTAACATTGTAATGGAAGTCTTAGCCATCACAATCAGGCAAGAAAAGGTGATCAAGGGTATCCAAATAGGATGAGAAGAGATCAAACTGTCCCTCTTTGCAAATGATAAGATTGTATATCTGGAAACCCTCAGGGATTTAACTACAAAACTCTTAGAAGTGATCAAGGAATACAGCAGCATCTCAGGATATAAAACCAATACTCACAAATCTGTAGCCTTTATATATACCAACAATAGTCAAGCTGAAAAAACAGTCAAGGACTCTATTACTTTTAAAGTAGTGCCAAAGAAGATGAAATATTTGGGAGTTTACCTAACAAAGGATGTGAAAGATCTCTATAGAGAGAACTACAAAACTCTGAGAAAAAAATAGCTAAAGATGTTAACAAATGGAAAAACATATCATGCTCATGGTTGGGAAAAATCAACACTGTTAATATGTCCATATTACCCAAAGCATTATACAATTTTAATGCAATCCAAATTAAAGTACTGCTGTCATACTTTAAAGACCTTGAAAAAAATAATACTCATTTTATATGGAATCAGAAAAAAATCTCAATTAGCCAAGACATTACTCATAAATAAAAACAAAGCAGGAGGAATCACGCTACCAGACCTCAGACTATACTATAAATCAATAGTGATCAAAACAGCATGGTACTGGCACAAAAACAGAGAGGTGGATGTATGGAACACAATAGAGAACCAAGAGATGAACCCAGCTACTTACTGTCATTTGATCTTCAATAAGCCAATAAAAAACATTCAGTGGGGAAAAGACTCCCTATTTAACAAATGGTACTGGGTGAACTGGCTGGCGACCTGTAGAAGACTGAAACTGGACCCATTTCACCATTAACAAAGATAGGCTCTCACTGGATTAAAGATTTAAAGATAAGACATGAAACTATAAAAATACTAGAAGAAAATGCATGGAAAACACTTGAAGAAATCGGCCTGGGAGAATACTTTATGAGGAGTATCCCTCCCAACCCCCAGTCAATTGAAGCAACACCAAAACTACATTACTGGGATCTGATCAAACTAAAAAGCTTCTGCACAGCCAAGAACACAGTATATAAAGCAAGCAGACAGCCCTCAGAATGGGAGAAGATATTTGCAGGTTGTGTCTCTAACAAAGGTTTAATAACCAGAATCCACAGAGAATTCACACATATTAGCAAGAAAAAAACAAGTGATCCCATCTCAGGATGGGCAAGGGACTTGAAGAGAAACTTCTCTGAAGAAGACAGGTGCACGGTCTACAGACAAATGAAAAAAATGCTCATCATCCTTAATCATCAGAGAAATGCAAATTAAAACCACTTTGAGATATCATCTAACTCCAATAAGATTAGCCCACGTCACATGGATGTGGAGAAAAGGGAACACTTCTACACTGTTGATGGGAAAGCAAACTAATAGATTCCTTTTGGAAAGATATTTGGAGATCACTTAGGGATCTAAAAATAGAACTGCTGTTTGATCCTTCAATTCCTCTACTAGGTGTATATCCAGAAGACCAAAAATCACATTATAGCAAAGATATTTCAACCAGAATGTTTATTGCAGCCCAATTCATAATCGCTAAGTCAAGGAAGAAGCCCAAGTGCCCATCAACCCATGCATTGATTAATAAATTGTGGTATATGTACACCATGGAATATTATGCAGCCTTAAAGAAAAATGGAGGCTTTACCCCTTTTATGTTTACATGGATGGAGCTGGAACAAATTCTTCTTAGCAAAGTACCTCAAGAATGGAAGAAAAAGTATCCAATGTACAGAGCCCTACTATGAAACCAATTTATAAACACCCATACTTCCATATGAATGCTATAACCCAACATGAAAGGGAAAGAGAAGGGGGAGGGGAGAGGAAGGGGCAGGATGGGTGGAGGGAGGATAATTGGTGGGACCACAACTATGGTGCATTTTACAAGGACACATGTTAAATCTACTAACTGTAGAATATAAATGTCTCAACACAATAACTAAGAAAATGCAGTGAAGGCTATGTCAACCAGTTTGATGAAAGTATTTCAAATTGTATATAAAACAAGAACATTGTACCCCATAATTGCATTAATGTACACAGCTATGATTTAATAAAAAAAAAAAAGTCACCATACAGGAGTGTTGGTAGAGAAATGTAGCTAGATGTATCTTGATTTAAATATCCATTACAAAATTTTACCTAACTGTAGGAGGCACCTGTGAGAAATACTTTGGCAATAAGGAATTGGGGAAGGGATTTAACATCCTTGGCTCTCATTGGTCAGATGCAGGAGAGCAGGAAAGTATGTACATCACTGGTTCATAGTCTCTACACCTGTGGCATAGGTGGCCACAGGATCGGGAGAAGTTAGCCGGGGCTCGTCCTTTGGCTCTGCTTCTTTCTCAGAGGATGCCTGATGGATGCTCTCCTACTAAGACTGCTGCTGAGAAATTGCTGCTAAGATGCTCGCTCCTAGTAACATTGACTGTGACTTCTAAGGTGCTTCAGCACCTGAGACCTGAACTGGACCTACCCTGAGTAAGCTGGCGCAGCCGCCCTGGTCCAGTTGGGTGGGCCAGCCAAAGACCTAGTGTCTGGCTCCGAGGAGGCCCTGGGTTGGGGCCGGAGACACAGCGTGGCAGGCCCTGACACATAACATTTACCCATTATTCTCTACATGTTGGCCACCTCTTTCTACGCACACAAAGCCTTCTGTCCCACTCAAGGTGAACACATTCTGTGATATAATTTTTCCTGTGTATGGCTACTTTGGGGACACGCTGTATTTTATATGTATTAGTTTTCGAGAACTATAATAAAGTACTCCAAACTGGGTGGTTTGAAACAACAAAAGTTTATCGTCCCGTAGTCTGGAAGGTAGAAGTATAAGAACAAAGTGTTGGCAGGGCCATGCTGTCTCTGCTAGCCCTAGAGGCGGACCCTTCATGCTTCTTCTAGCTTCTGGTATTTGTGACAATCCTGGGCATTCCTTGGCTTGTTCACACATCACTCCAGCCAAAGAGCCATCTCTCCCCACGTGTCTCTGTACACATCATCTTCCTCTGTGCGTGTGCATCTCTGTGTCCAGAGTTTCCCTTTTTATAAACACTTCATGTTATATCAGGTCCTGTTCTAATGATTTAAATTTAACTTGATTACCTCTGTAAAGATTTCATTTCCAAATAAGGTTACATGAGCATTAAGACTTAAAATACATTTTAGGAAATGGCAGCAACACTGTACTTTCCAAATTTGCTTCAATAAGAATGTATTATGATAACGAAGAGAAAAATCCAATAAAAATTAAATGTTCTCATCTTAAAATCACCTTCAAATCTGTTCCTTCTTTTCCACTTTCCTCATAGCTGCTACTGTCCTGATCTTTCCCAGGGCTGCGCAATAGTATCCTTATTGGCCCTTTCCCCTTTAGTTTTTCTCCTTCTATACATCTTCTTCACTGTTGCCAGACTTTTATGATCTTCCTACTCTCCTCATCCTAACTCTCATCGATCCTAAGGTTCACAAGATTAAACCCCAGCTCCTTAAACTTGAGTTTATAATCTGATCTATCTTCCCTTTCTCATTTTATTGCCCACAAATTCCAGTCATGACTATGTTTTCTCCAGCCCAAGCCTATAAACTAGACTTAGTGCACTGCACATTTTCATGAATGGGCCCATCTCACATCTTTGCTCTTAGGCTTCTGTGCCTTTGACCTCATGTATTCATTTATTCAAAAAACAGGAATCGGACACCCACCACATACCAGGTACTATACTAGGAATTGGCCATTTAAGAATAAAACACATTCTCCAACTTTAGGAGCCAAATTTAGTAGGGTACATTAGACATGTGTAAATATTAAAATTTAAAATCTGGGACAAGTGCTGTTATAACAATCTCACACAGGTACTATGCATAGGCAGAGAAATGGGAGAGTGTTGATTTCACTACAAGCTGGAGAAATAGTTCATGGCAGGGGCACTCCAAGTCTTAATGAACAGGTGTTCCAGTGCCCTGCCCCTATTGCCTCCTGTAGGTATCTAATGACAGCTTCAAGGGTTGATCTGTCCAGACCTCAGGAAACCATACACCTGTTGCTGTATTATTCGTGAATATTTCAAAGCATGTTCTGTTTGTGACTCTTTGTCTTCTCCATGGACCTATGAAACAGACATCAGTTCTCATATTGCCTCAGTGAATGTCATGGGGAACTCTCAGGGGAATGCACATATTGCAGGTCTTTATATAGGGTCCTTGCTATGGGCTGAGTGTTTGTGTCCCCCCAAATTCATATAATGAAAGCTAATCACTTTGGTATTAGAAAGTGTGTTTGGGATGTAATTGAGTCACCAGGAAATGAAGGGGCCCCAGAAATATGTCTTTCCCTTCACCATGTGGAACACACAGTGGTACCATCTGTAAGAAATAGACCCTCACCAGACACTGAATCTGCTAGAGGCCTGACTTTGTAATTTCCAGTGTCTAGGACTGTGAGCAATAAATTTCCATTACTTAGAAATTACTTAGTCCAAGATATTTTGTTATAGCAGCCAAACAAAGACAGCTCCTGTTATATAAAAAGACTTTATAACTTTTCAAAGGTATTTTCTCCCCTCTATTCAAACAGCATAATAATCCTAAGAGTTAGCAAATGCAATTATTTCCACTCTATTGATGAGAAAATCAACCCAGTAAAATGAACTGCCTCATGTTCCACCATGAGAAAGCAAGCTACAGCGCATAAGCAAGAAAGCACAGAGGCCTGCTCTTGAGAGGGAAGCTCTCCGGGCCATAGCTCTTTCCACAACACATGTATTATTACATCATCCCCCGGCCATCTTGCTTTAAACTATGCTTCATTCTCTAGAATCTCTTTTATTCTCTGTATCTGCAATAACGACTCTTGTATATCATATAAATGTCTTCATACTTTTGTGTCCAAAAACCACATTTACATAAGAAAAGCCACACTGGAAAGTAAGTTCACCAGGAAAGATCAAGATTATTCCAAACTTCTGAGTACCCTATCTGGAGCCCCTGTTAGTTGTAATCCTCTGGCCACTGCTCTTCACCTGCTGCCTTCTATTAGCTGCTGTTGATATCTAAGGATTGCTAATTAATTACCATACACCCTTTGGCTATAATGACCTCCCCCCATCAATATTTATTGCATTTCACTGCAGTTATTTTCCATTAGGAAACATAAACAGAAATCAATATTATAATCATTCTGCAGTACACCATGTGCTCCCTACTGTCACTCTTTAATAAGTGATTTTTAGTAAATTCAATATTATTTGCTATTTCTTAAAATCTCAGTGACAGAACCCTCCTGAAAAATGCTTACATTTTTAAAGTAAACCAATGTACTTCTCAGGGCTGGGTTCACAGCTAGGTGTCACTTCATGCATCCCAAACATGCCTATTGAACTTGCTATAAGAAGATATTCTCACCTCTTCCTTTCTGAATCAGGCAAAGCCATTTGATTATTTTCCCATGAGTTATTTCCTTTGTGAGAATGAGGCCAGTCATCTGCCTGGGACAGAAACGTAGCACATCTCCTCCCCCGCACCTGTGTTTCAGGACATTTTACACTTTGAAATCTACCAAAATGTGTCAAATCTGAACATAGCACCAGGATCCCAATTTGGAAGTGCCCAGAGGGCTCCTGTGCTGAAAGCTTTGCCCCAGACACCTGCAGAAGGTGCAAAATGGCCTGTGTGCGGAGCAGGAAGCAACTCAAGGGCACAGCACATGGCAGGCAGAGCGCAGAGCATGTGATGGCGCACCAGGTGAGCCAGTGCAGCTGTTACAACATTAATGTCAATAAGCTGGGGTCTGTGGAGTATTTTCACAAAGCTGTGAAAAAAATGAGATGGAGCCGCCGGTTGTCAAAGCTTATTAACCTGCCTGGAATCTTTCAGATGGATGGCTAAATAGCCATCGCTAGGGCTGAAAAGTCCTCAAATGGTTGCTCCTTTCAGGAATTTCTCTTGATTTAGTGTGTGGCTTCCCCCCTGCCTTTTTGCTCTGTCTCTCTTTCCAACTTCTTCCCTAGCTCCTCCCCACCACCATTTTATTTTTCTTTAGTTTCAAGTTAGTGCTGAAATCTCTGCATCACAGAAGGTTTCTTCATGAACATGTAAGAAAAATCTCTGCTCTGAGTCTTGCTTCAGAGTTGTAAGACTCTGCAACTAGGAAAAATGGAGAAGCCAGAGCAAGATGCCTCGAATGGGGGCCTGAACAGGAGAATCAGCATCCAACGGACAAAAGTATCTAGAAGAATCTTCCCCCCACAAAAATTTAAGGTCCCCTCGGAGCTCCAGATGTCTGTACAGTGTTACCAATGGGACAGAATGGAGCTGCCCACTCTGACCTGCACGCCCACCCCTCTTCCCCAGGGCTGACATCCATCCTAGTCCAGGGCACATGGTGCTAGGCTATTGGAACTGGGCTTCCAGGAGAGGGGCAAACTTCCAGATGACTTGTACTCTGATGCCCAGTGAAGCCAAATGGGACACACCCATGAACTTTGTGCCCACAAGCTCCCCAAACACCAGTTGAAACATCGAGTTCTTTGAGATGCTCTCTGACTCCTTTTTAGAGCCCCACGTAAATTCTTCCTGCAACAATCACATAAATGGCACTGAATTCCCAGCCACTGCCTCCATCAGCCTATTAAGGGATCAATATCTAGCCATACTGCATGAAACCACCCTATTCCTCTCACAGGAAATTAGTACATTTTCACTTTTTTCTTTCTGTTTTTAAATCTGTGCAATAGCATCAGAATAAGGCTAAGGAATAATGATTCCTTACCCCCCTACGGGCATGTCCAAGATGCAAAGCCTCTCCCCAAACCTCTGAAAAGCAATTTAGGGTAGGAGAAGGGAAAGACAGTCTGGAAAGATGACTGAGTTGTTATTATGCTGTTTGACTTCCTGATGAAAATGGAAGCTTTGCCTGTCGCAGTGCTGGCAGCTAAGGTGGAAGCTTCTTGTCCTTTGCATTTGGAAACCTGGGTTTAAGCAGACTTTGGAGTCATCGGTAAAAGCTATTTCCCAAACACAAATGATGCAGATCTCGAGCTCCTTGTCCTCCTGAGGTCATTGTGGCTCCATGTTTATTGATGAGTGTGCTTCATCCTAATCAGTATTCAAATCAGAGTGTTTGTCTTATTTTAAGCTCAATTTCACATATACTGTGGTTTTAGAAATTGTTTCAAAAAATGAAACCTTTACTAACAGTGCAAAAAAATAACAAGCATGAAGAAACAGAAGGTTTTGCAAAGAGTATAGAAAAAGGGGGGGAAATGCCAATGATTACTCAGGGAAAATCTCTGAAAACCATTCTGTGCAGAAACAATTTCTGCTGATGTGTCATGTCTTGCAAGTTTTCTAGGAGGCATCAGCGTCTCTTTAAAGAAACATTTGTCAGGAAGGGTGAGTTTGAAATGTGTCATCTTAATTATTACACGAGTAACCTTCAGATCCAAAATGATTTTTTTGATTCACCCACTGGGTGAATACTTGAAATACTTGAAAGCTAGCCAACTTTTTTTTTTACCTTTACCAAGATTTTCTGCTCCTGTGACTTCCAATCCAAATAGCTTAGCAACACTAGGGCAGAGATAAGTCTAACAGTTAAAGTCTATTCTCCGAAGCATGAAAAAAATCGATCAAAAATTGTTGCTGGTGTGATAAGAGTGAGGATATGACTGTCACCTGTGCTGGTGTCACAGATGGGCAGGTTCAATCTCTTGTGAGTACCTGTAATCATGGAAGAAGCCCAGTGCCCTTCAAGGCCTCTCTAAGTTTAGCAATCTTCAGAGAAGGAAAATCTGAAGAAACTCTGCCAGCTTCCTTTATTGCTTTCTCTGACTGCTGTGACCCATAAGCCTTCAAGTTTTTCTTTAACATCCATGAAACAGGGATCACAAGATAATGTGAATTGAATACCTGCATTTACATTAGTTCATTTGAATTACCTTAATCAAAGCTAGAGAGTACCAGCTATGCAAACAAAGCTGGTCTGTCTTGAGCACTTGGTAGAGCCCCTAAGCTGGCATGCAGACATCCTCCATGTGTGGGATGGCACTACCATGAACAGGTCTGACCGGTGAATTTTAAGGAGCTCTGTGGCTGTGGGGAGGCGTAAGGGTGTAACTCCACCTGTGTCTGTGCATCAGCATGGGAGGGCCGATGCTGCACAAGGGAAGGGAATCCAACTGCAAACCAGATTGCAGTATACTTTCTTTTTTTTTTTTTTTTTTTTTTTTTGTAGAGACAGAGTCTCACTTTATGGCCCTCGGTAGAGTGCCGTGGCCTCACACAGCTCACAGCAACCTCCAACTCCTGGGCTTAAGCGATTCTCTTGCCTCAGCCTCCCGAGTAGCTGGGACTACAGGCGCCCGCCACAACGCCCGGCTATTTTTTTTTTGGTTGCAGTTTGGCCGGGGCCGGGTTTGAACTCACCACCCTCGGTATATGGGGCCGGCGCCTTACTGACTGAGCCACAGGAGCCGCCCTGCAGTATGCTTTCTAACACCTTAGAAAGCAGAAATCAAGCCTCCAACTCAGGACTTTTCTAAAACCTCCCAAACACCCCTAATGGCAAAGAAGAGTGAAGATGTGAACCTCTCCAAGACTCAGTGCGGATGCGGAGACTAGGAATTGTGAAAGACCCCTAAGTTGTATCAGCAACAATTTCAAAATTCCTATGACCTCTACTGATTTGGCATAAAAGCCAACAAAATACATAGGGAAACTTTATTGATCGAAATATAAACTGAGTTTTTTGAGACAGAGTCTCACTTTGTCACCCTTGGTAGAGTGTTATGGCATCGCAGCTCACAGCAACCTCAAACTCTTGGGTTCACGTGATTCTCTTGCCTCAGCCTCCCAAGTAGCTGGGACTACACACACCTGCCACAACACCTGGCCATTTTTAGAGATGAGGTCTCACTCTGGCTCAGGCTGGTCTTGAACTTGTGAGCTGAGGCAAACCACCTCCCTCAGCCTCCCAGAGTGCTAGGATTACAGACATGAGCCACACTGCACCCAGCCACAAAATATAAGAGATTTAAAAAGTATTTTACATACGATAAAACTTTGTTCTCTATGCCTAGCATGTTTACCATACTATTTGCATTGAGAGTATGCAACTACCAATCAGAAACGCACGGCTTTAACCTATTTGGACTCAGTCTTCAAGAAAAAATGTGAGATAGGTGATATATCAGTGGTCTAAACTTCTCTTTAATAAGATGCTTTGCAGGAGTGGGAGAAGGCCCACCATCTGCTCAAGTGATCTATCTATTATTATCTCTTGAGTATCAGGCTGAAGCTAAAGGGGGCTAAAGAACACATATGAACAGTCTTAGGGGAAGCACACTTTACAACTTCAAGTTAGAAGTTAAATATTTATAAGGATTAAATTATTAGCCTAAAGGAAGCCTATAGGATATGATTAACTGACTTCAGGGGCTTTCAAGAGGTCTACACCCACAACAAAGGTAAAATATAGGAAACCTTATATTTGTAAACTTGCATCTAGAGCAGGCATCCTCAAACTTTTTAAACAGGGGGCCAAATCACTGTCCCTCAGACCATTGGAGTGCTGGACTATAGTTTAAAAGAAAAAACTATGAACAAATTCCTATGCACACTGCACATATCTTATTTTGAAGTAAAAAACAAAACGGTAACAAATACAATTCATACCGCTTCATGTGGCCCATGGGCCGCAGTTTGAGGATGCCTGATCTAGAGAGTACCCAATAATTTGGAAATGGTTAATCACACCAGTGATCTCCATAAGCATTTCCTCCCCAAAGCCACCTACCTAAGCAAACAATCTAGGTAAAACCTATAATGTTCCTTCAAGTCCTTACAACTCATTTCCACGTAGATTGCTATCCTAAATTCCCAGTGTAAAAGTTCTGTATGCAGAACTGGATTTTACTTGGAGCTGCTAATAACTCCAGGGCAACTGTATGACATTATAATAAAGATATCTGTTGTAATGGGTCTTTGGTATATATGAGGTCTGAAAATGAAATTCACGAACTCATCCTAGGAAAGTGCTACATACCTCATTGCCAAACATCACTATGGTCACCAGATGGCCAAGGGGATCACAGTGATATCCAGCAATGAGGTATACAGCACTTTTCAAGGAAAAGTTTGTGAATTACATCATCAGACCTCATGCAATGACAGCTTTGACAGCCATTCCAGATAAAGAGTTCCAAAATTGCTTTGAAGGGTGGACTAGGTCTTGGTGTTGGTGCATAACTTCCCAAGGGGAGTACTTCAAAGGTAACTGTAGTGATATTCAACAATGAGGCATATAGCACTTTTTCTAGGATAGGTTCATGAATCTAATTGTCCAATCTCATATGTGCCCTTTGAACTGGGATTTCAGTTTATTCCAACTTTTTTCTATTAAAACATCACTTCACTGACTTCATGTTTGTATAATTATCTGTTATATTAAAATATAATTAATGAAATGGATGTTGAATCAAAAGCCATAAATATTTTACATTTTGAAGCTCTCTAGAAGAGTTTTTCCAATATATTCTCCCATTAACAGTTTATAATTTAAATTTTTTAATATACTCCAATTGAGTTAAAGTTTTTAAATTATTTTTATGCTAATTTGATGGGAGAGATTTTTATTTTCAAAATTTTGTATGGAGTTAAATTTCTTTTCATAAAAGTATCATTGGTTATTTGCATTTCTACTTTTCTAAATTGGCTTTTCATGTCCTCTATACTTTTTCTGTTAAAAGTATTGCATTCTCTTATTGACTGCATAGAGCCCCTTCTAAATTATCTATAGTAACCCTTTGTCATATGAAATCATGTAATAAAATATTTTCCCAGCTCATCATTTGCTTTTTTAATTACAGATTCAACATTTTATTAATATATTGCACATATAAAATGCAATATTTTCTTGCTTAGAAAAACTGAACAGTATCTAAGGTTAAAAATATTTATGTTTTCTTCTGTTTTCTTTTTAACATTTTACGATTCAGTATTCAATTTACTTAAATTTATTTTTGTGCAAGAAGGATACAACTTTTCTTGCAGATGGGTAACGGCAACCCCTAAGTCCTTTGTCAAAGACACAATTTCAAGGTTTCCCAAATCAATTATAGGGGTCAACAGGAGGATTAATTAAAAATAAAGATGTTCAGATTCCAGTCCAGGTCTGCAGAATTAGAATCTCTAGGGAAAGGGTCTTGGTGTCTATATATTTTTACCAAGCACCCCAGTGATATTTATGATTTGGAAAGTTTGGGAAATAATTAGAAGATACAAAATTTATTTGTACCTACAGACCAATCAAATGACAGTTTATTTCTAAATTATTATTTTTTCCATTTTAGAAAATTCAAGTTATGGACTAGCCTAAACATAAAGATTTAGGGCTACAGCAACACAGTGCTAAAGGAACCTTAAGTACTTCCTGGAACTTAAGATGAGCTATAGTGAGCTGGAACTGGCTCACAATGGCTCATGAGAGCCAACTGTTAATTATTTACAAATGTTGCAAGCTGATTGTTAAACATAGCCATTATTAAAAATCATATTATGCAAACTACCTAGTAATTAAATTATATTAAAAACAATAGTCAATACTGAAACATCATCAGTTTTCAATTATTTTAGAATGTGTTACTATTACATGCTCCTAAAGTTATTTATGTTGTATCTACTGTAACTATGGTAGAAAAACTACTACTAGACATTTCATCCCAACTTTGCGTTTAGTGATGTCTCATTGACAGCCAGAACTCTGTCATGATATGGATATTTTACCATAAGAAATCAACAAATGCTACGGCCTTGATTTAATGTTTGTTGACTACATATGTACAAGGGTTGACAAATGTCTTCTATAAAAGGCCACATAGCAAATATTTTCGCTCTTGAAGTCCATGTAATATCTGTCACAACTCAGTTCTGCTATTGTTGCATTAAAGTAGCCAACGACAATACATATGTGAATGAGTGAGTACCGTAAGATTATACCTATGGTGGACCTTGTTTGGACCAAGTATACTTATTTGTAGAACGCTGAACTAACTAAACTTAAGTCTGGATAGCTTCTGTAAGGAAATACCACAGGCTGAGTGGCTTAAACAAGAGAAATTTGTTTTCTCACATTCTAGAGATCAGAAAACGTAAGATCAAGATCCATCAGGGTTTGGTTTGTGATGAGGCTATCGAGAAGATCTAGCTAATTGATGAAGGTAGCTACACTTAAAACAAATTTTCAATGTAGACAAACCAATCTTCTATTGAAAGAAGATGCCATCTAGAACTTTCAACACTAGATAAGAGAAGTTCATGCCTGGTTTCAGGGTTTCAAAACTTCAAAGGACAGGCTGACTCGATCATTAAGAGCTAATGTCACTTGTCACTTTACGTTATTTGCCATTCTGAAAATTCTAGAGCACCATAAAGAATTTTACTAAATCTACTCTGCCTGTGCTCTGTACATGGAACAATAAAGCTTGGATGACATCTGTTTATAGCTTGGTATACTGGGTATTTTAAGCACATTGTTGAGACCTACTGCTCAAAGAAAATATTCTTTTCAAATTAGTACTGTTCATTGACAATGCACCTGAGTCACACAATAGCTCTGATGAGAATGTACAAGGAGGTTGATGTTGTTTTCATGACTGCTAACACATCCATTCTACAGCCTATGGATCAAGAAGTAATTTCAACTTTCCAGCCTTATTACTTAAAAATACATTTCATAAGGCTATAGCTATTATAGACAGTGGTTTTTCTGATGAATCTGGGCAAAGTAATTTGAAAACCTTCTGGAAAAGATTTATCATTCTTAAATTCATTATGAGAAGTTTAGATTTATGAAAGGAAATCAAGATAACAACATTAATAGGAATTTGGAAGAAGTTGATTCTAACCCTCATGCATTAGGAGGGGTTCAAGACTTCATCGGAGGAAACAACTGCATATGTTGTAGAAACAACAACAACAAAAAACTATATTTAGAAGTAGAACCTGAAGTTATAACTGGATTGCTACAATCTCGTGATAAAACTCTTATGGATGAATGAGCTGAATCTCATGGATGACTAAAGAAAGTTTCCTGAGATTAGAATCTACTCCTGGTAAAGATGCTGTGAACATTGTTGAAATGACAACAAAGGATTTAGAATATTGTATGATCTTAGTTGATTTAGCAGTAGTAGGGTCTGAGAAGATTGACTACAATTTTTTTTTTAATTTTTTTATTAAATCATAACTGTATACAATGATATGATTATGGGGCATCATACACTCACTTCATAAACCATTTGACACATTTTTATCACAGTGGTTAACATAGCCTTTCCGGCGTTATCTCAGTTACTGTGCCAAAACATTTACATTCTACATTTACCAAGTTTCGCAAATACCCCTGTAATATGCACCACAGGTGTGATCCCACCGATTCCCCTCCCTCTACCCACCCCCCCCTTTCCCACTTCCCCCTATTGTTAAGTTGTAGCTGGGTTATAGCTTTCATGTGGGAGTCCCAAATTAGTTTCATAGTAGGGCTGTGTACATGGGGTATTTTTTCTTCTATTCTTGGGATACTTTACTAAGAAGAATATGTTCCAGCTCCATCCATGTAAACATGAAAGAGGTAAAGTCTCCATCTTTCTTTGAGGCTGCATAGTATTCCATGGTATACATATACCACAATTTATTAATCCATTCGTGGATCGATGGGCACTTGGGCTTTTTCCATGACTTAGCTATTATGAATTGGGCTGCAATAAACATTCTGGTACAAATATCTTTGTTATGTTGTGATTTTTGGTCTTCTGGGTATATGCCCAGCAGAGGAATTACAGGATTGAATGGCAGATCTATTTTTAGATCTCTGAGTGTTCTCCATATATCTTTCCAAAAGGAATGTATTAATTTGCATTCCCACCAGCAGTAAAGAAGTGTTCCCTTTTCTCCACATCCACCCCAACATCTCTGGTCTTGAGATTTTGTGATATAGGCTAGTCTCATTGGAGTTAGATGATATCTCAAAGTAGTTTTGATTTGCATTTCTCTGATGATTAAAGATGATGAGCATTTTTTCATATGTCTGAAGGCCGTGCGCCTGTCTTCTTCAGAGAAGTTTCTCTTCAAATCCCTTGCCCAGCCTGCAATGGGATCCCTTGTTTTTTTCTTGCTGATGCGTTTGAGTTCTCTGTGGATTCTGGTTATTAAACCTTTGTCAGAGTTATACCCTGCAAATATCTTCTCCCATTCTGAGGGCTGTCTGCTTGCTCTGCTTACTGTGTTCTTAGCTGTGCAGAAGCTTTTTAGTTTGATCAAGTCCCAGTAGTGTATTTTTGAAGCTGCTTCAATTGCCCGGGGGGTTCTCCTCATGAAATACTCACCCAGACCAATTTCTTCAAGGGTTTTCCCTGCATTCTCCTCTAGTATTTTTATAGTTTCATGTCTTAAGTTTAAATCTTTAATCCAATGAGAGTCTATCTTAGTTAATGGTGAAAGGTGTGGGTCCAATTTCAGTCTTCTGCAGGTTGCCAGCCAGTTCACCCAGCACCATTTGTTAAATAGGGAATCTTTTCCCCACTGAATGTTTTTAATTGGCTTGTCAAAAATCAAATAGCGGTAAGTAGCTGGATTCATCTCTTGGTTCTCTATTCTATTCCAGATATCTACTTCTCTGTTTTTGTGCCAATACCATGCTGTTTTGATCACTATCGATTTGTAGTAAAGTCTGAGGTCTGGTAGTGTGATTCCTCCTGTTTTGTTTTTATTTCTGAGTAATGTCTTGGCTATTCGAGGTTTTTTCTGATTCCATATAAAACGAAGTAATGTTTTTTCAAGATCTTTAAAATATGACAGTGGAGCTTTAATAGGGAGTGCGTTGAAATTATATATTGCTTTGGGTAGTATGGACATTTTGATAATGTTGATTCTTCCTAGCCATGAGCATGGTATGTTTTTCCATTTGTTAACATTTTCAGCTATTTCTTTTCTTAGAGTTTCATAGTTCTCTTTATAGAGATCTTTCACGTCTTTTGTTAGGTAAATTCCCAAATATTTCATCTTCTTTGGCACTACTGTGAATGGGATAGAGTCCTTAACTGCTTTTTCAATTTGACTGTTGTTGGTGTATATAAAGGCTACCGATTTATGAATGTTGATTTTGTAACCTGAGACGCTGCTGTATTCCTTGATCACTTCTAGGAGTTTTGTAGTAGAGTCCCTAGTGTTTTCCAGATACACAATCATATCATCTGCGAAGAGCGAGAGTTTGATCTCTTCTGACCCTATATGGATACACTTGATCGCCTTTTCTTCCCTAATTGCGGTGGCTAAAACTTCCATTACAATGTTGAAAAGCAATGGAGACAATGGGCAGCCTTGTCTGGTTCCTGATCTGAGTGGAAATGATTCCAATTTAACTCCATTCAATATGATATTGGCTGTGGGTTTGCTGTAGATAGCCTCTATCAGTTTAAGAAAAGTCCCTTCTAGACCAATTTTCTTGAGTGTTCTGATCATGAAGGGATGCTGGATATTATCAAAAGCTTTTTCTGCATCAATTGAGAGAATCATATGGTCTTTGTTTTTTAATTTGTTTATGTGCTGAATTACATTTATAGATTTACGTATATTGAACCAGCCTTGAGACCCTGGGATAAAACCAACTTGGTCATGATGTATAATTTGTTTGATGTGTTGTTGGATTCTGTTTGTTAGGATCTTGTTGAATATTTTTGCATCTATATTCATTAGTGATATTGGTCTATAATTTTCTTTTCTTGTTGTGTCCTTTCCTGGTTTGGGGATCAGGGTGATAGTTGCTTCATAGAACGTGTTGGGTAGTCTTCCTTCTTTTTCTACATTTTGGAACAGGTTGAGTAATATAGGTACTAATTCCTCTTTAAAGGTTTGGTAGAATTCTGACGTGAAACCATCTGGTCCCGGGCTTTTCTTTTTAGGGAGGTTTTGTATAGTTGATGCTATTTCTGAACTTGATATGGGTCTGTTCAACATTTCCACTTGATTCTGGTTAAGTCTTGGAAGGTGGCGTGCTTCCAAGTATCGGTCTATTTCCTTCAGATTTTCATATTTCTGAGAATAAATTTTCTTGTAATATTCATTAAGGATTTTTTAGATTTCTGATGAGTCTGTGGTTATTTCGTCTTTGTTGTTTCTGATTGATGATATTAGAGATTTTACTCTTTTTTTCCTGATTAGGTTGGCCAGAGGTTTATCTATTTTATTGACCTTTTCAAAAAACCAGCTTTTTGATTTATTGATCTGTTGTATTATTCTTTTGTTTTCAATTTCATTTAATTCTGCACTAATTTTGGTTATTTCTTTTCTTCTACTGGGTTTGGGGTTGGAATGTTCTTCCTTTTCCAGTTGCGTGAGATGTCCCATTAAGTTGTTAACTTCCTCTCTTTCCGTTCTCTTGAGGAAGGCTTGCAGTGCTATAAATTTCCCTCTTAGAACTGCCTTTGCAGTGTCCCAGAGGTTCTGATAGCTTGTGTCTTCATTGTCATTTTGTTCCAAAAAATTGGTGATTTCTTTCTTAATCTCATCTCTGACCCAGCTGTCATTCAGCATAAGGTTATTTAACTTCCATGTTTTTGTATGGGTATGCAGATTCCTGTTGTTACTCAATTCAAGTTTTATTCCATGATGGTCCGAGAAGATGCATGGAATAATTTTTAGTCCTTTAAATTTACTGAGGTTAGACTTGTGACCTAAAATGTGATCAATTTTGGAGTAAGTTCCGTGGGCTGATGAGAAGTATGTGTATTCAGTTTTGTTGGGATGAAATGTTCTGTAGATGTCTGCTAAATCTAAATATTGGATGGTTAGGTTTAAATCTAAGATTTCTTTGCTCAGCTTCTTTCTGGAGGATCGATCCAACACTGCCAAGGGAGTGTTGAAATCTCCAACGATTATGGAGCTGGAGGAAATCAAGTTACTCATGTCTGTTAGAGTTTCTCTTATAAATTGAGGTGCATTCTGGTTGGGTGCATAGATATTAATAATTGAGATCTCGTCATATTGAGTATTACCCTTAACAAATATGAAGTGACCATTCTTGTCCTTCCTTACTTTTGATGGTTTAAAGTCTACTGTATCTGCAAATAAAATTGCAACACCTGCTTTTTTCTGATTACCATTTGCCTGAAATATGGATGACCATCCTTTCACCCTGAGTCTGTATTTGTCTTTTAAGTTGAGATGTGACTCTTGTATGCAACAAATATCTGGCTTGAGTTTTTGTATCCAGTCAGCTAACCTATGCCTCTTTAGAGGACAGTTTAAGCCATTCACATTGATGGAGAGTATTGATAAGTCTGGTGGAATTTTGGGTATCGAGTTTTTCGAAGGTCCAGTGGACATTTTTAATCCTTTCGCCAGTGTGGAAGTTGGAGTTTGATCCGAAGTTTCTGAGTGAGTTTACTTTTGTGGTATAGGATTGGGTTGGTCATTGTGGAGGATAGGTCTGAGAACATCCTGAAGAGCTGGTTTATTTATGGCAAATTTTTTCAACATATGAATGTCATTGAAGTATTTAATTTCTCCATCATAGATGAAACTCAGTTTAGCTGGATACAAGATCCTGGGTTGAAAGTTTTTTTGCTTTAGGAGATTAAAAGTTGATGACCAGCCTCTTCTTGCTTGAAAAGTTTCAGCAGAGAGATCTGCAGTTATTCTAATATTCTTACCTTTGTACGTTATAGTTTTCTTTCGCCGGGCTGCATTGAGAATCTTCTCTTTCATGTTAACTTTAGTGAAGCTAATTATGATATGTCTGGGAGATGGCTTATTGGGGTTGAATCGTGCTGGGGTTCTGAAGCTGTCTGCTATCTGAATTTCAGATTCTCTAGGCATGTCTGGAAAATTTTCTTTCATAATTTCATGTAGAAGGGCCTCTGTGCCCTTGGCAGCCACTTCATCGTTCTCCGAAATTCCTATAACCCTTATGTTGTTTTTTTTCGAATTATCTGAGAGCTCTCTGAGTGAGTGATCTGTTTTTGCTCTCCATTTCTCTTCCTCTTTGAGAGATTGGGAGCGTTCGAAGACTTTATCTTCAATGTCAGAAATCCTTTCTTCTGCTTGCTCCATTCTGTTACTGAGGGATTCTACTGTATTTTTCATATCTTTGAGTGCTGTAAGTTCTTGTTTCATTGTGTCTAAGTCTTTGGTGGTTTTGTCTTTAAATTCGTTAAATTCTTGAGACAATTTTTGAATTTCTCCTCGAATTCCTAATTCCATTTTATTAATCTTGTCTGCAAACCAAATTCTGAATTCGACTTCTGACATCTCAGCCAGTTGTTTATGAATGGGATCTTCAATCACATCTGCCGTATCTTTTCTTGGGGGGGTTGATCTATTCTGGTTATTCATGTTACCAGAGTTTTTCCGCTGATTCCGCCCCATGGTTTACTCCCTTTGGTTTTTCCCCTGGGGTTTTATTGAGGGCCCGTACAGTGTTGTGGCCTGAGAAACTGGAGCCCTGTCTGGTGTGGTGGAGCAAAGTGGTTCTGTCTTGTTTTCAGCTGGTTTCTGTTCGATCCTATTGCAACTTCTACTCTGGCTTGAAGTCTCAGCTGTGTGGAAAAATCAGCAATTAAGTCACCCCGCCTGCCCACCTCTGGCCCCAGTTGGAAAAGGAGAATCAAACCTTCCTACAATCGAACACCCAGGGCACCGCCTGAAGAGTCCTCAGTCTATTAGCCCAGTTCAAAAGGTCCGAATCAACTGTCTCAATCGGCACTTGTCTCGGGTGGAAGGGTTCAAGAGGTCTCTGGGAACTGGGTCACAGGGGCCTGGTGACTCCTCTGACACAGCTCACCCCAGTGCAGCGTGGAGTCAGGAGGAGCCACCCAGCAAACAGAGCAGTCTGGGAAGGTTGACGTCTCCTTCCCCACTTTGCCCCTCCGTCGGACCCAGTCACTGGTATCTCTGTAGATGGCTAACCCAGTTGCCTGCAGTGAACAGACACTCCAGGGGTTTGCACCTGCCTGAATCGCAAGGAAGTCTGCCAGTCCCCCGCAGACTGCTGCTATCTAGCAGGAGGAGATGGGGCCTGACATCTTTGAGTGTTTGATGCAGGTGATGGGAAGGAGGTGTTCACTCAGGCTTAGCCCCGTCCCTGATGCATGCTGCTAACAGAACAGACAACTTTGTGAGGTTCTGTCTCTGTTCCTGTCGTCGCCTACAGGAGACGGGCTGTTTTGAGTTCAAACGTCTTTGCTGTTGGAGAATTGCGTCTGAACACCTCTCTGGGTCGGCCCTGCCCTGGAGGCTTCCGGGTTTGTGAGCCGTGTCACCGGTGGCCTCCTCTGGTTGCCCAGGGAGACAGGGGGTGTGGCCTCAGAATATCCAGAAGTGAGCGTTCTGCCGTTAAAGCAAAAACGGCTGTTGATCTACCTCCAGGGAACTGCTGCTCTGGTGTGGGCACTCAGGCGACCCTTTTCTCCTCTGTCCCGCGCCCCAGAGTCAGCACTGAGCGGCCGCAGTTTGTGCTGGGTCCACACCCCTTAAGAGATCCCCCAAGAATCAGAACTCTTGGGGGATGGACCCCCAGACCCCGATTGGGAGTGGGGCGGGGGGAAGCTAGAGTTTCATTCAGTTTCATGCAATACTACGGGGAGGGCTCCTGCACTGCACCGCAGGGAAGTGCCGCCAAGGCTTGATTTCCCCTCAGCAGAGTGCCCTCTCCTCGCTCACGTGTCCCAGAGTCAGCGCTGACCTGACGCAGCTCAGGCACTGTGCACTCCCCTCGAGAAATCACCCAAGGAGCCGAACTCCTGGGGGATAGGCCCTCAGACCCCGAGTGAGAGTAGGGGTTCTCAGCTCTCAGCGGGGAGGCCAGAGTCTGATTCAGTCTTGGGCCCCGTATGCCTGGGGAGGGTTGCTGCACTGCACCGCAGGGAAGTGCCGCGAGGCGTGACTCCCCCTCAGCCCGGTGCCCTCTCCTCACTCGGCGCGCCTCAGAGTCAATGCTGACCAGTCGCAACTCGGGGACTGTCCACTCCCCTTGAGAAATCACCCAAGGATCCGAAGTCCTGGGGGACAGGCCTCCAGACCTCAGTGGGCGGGAGGGGAGCGCCGGGGATTCAGGGTTGCCGGCAAAGGATTCCCAAAGTTTTATTCAGCCCTATGTCCGGCAGGAGAACGCCACGGCACCCCAGTAGGGGAGGTAGGTCCAGTTTTTAGAAGGTCTCTCCCGTGGAGTGTAGTGGGAGGGCCTTTAATTTCTGCCCGCTTGTTCAATTGTGGGGCTCTAGAGCCGGTCTCATGGGGGAGGGGGACTCCCGTCCGCTTGGTGGTGGATTTTGTACCTTTTGTTTGCGTCCTTGTGATCACAACTTGCCTCAGCGGTGTTGATGTGCGTTCTTCAGCCTTCTCTCTTGGTGAGGCTCAAGTCCACCAGGATACTTACTAAATTCCTGTCCCTTAACTCTCCTTCTGGACGGGAGCCTTTGTTGAAAGCTGGCTTCAGTCCACCATCTTGTCTCCCCTCTTGACTACAATTTTTGAAGAAGTTCTACTCTGGGCAAAATGCTCCCAAACAGCATCACATGCTACAGAGAAATCTTTTATAAAAGGAAGAGTTTATCGATGTAATAAACTTCATTGTTGTCTTATTTTAAGAAATGCCACAGCCACCCCAACCTTCAGCATCCACCACCCTGATCAGTCAGCAGCCATCAACATGGAGATAAGACCTTAGACCAGCATAAATATTATAACTCACTGTATAGGCTCAGATTGTTAGCATTTTTAGCAATAAAGAATTTTTAAATTAGGGTATATGTGTATTATCTTTTAGATATAATGCTATGATTAATAGACTACAATGTAGTATAAATATAATTTTTATGTGCACCAGAAAACCAAACATTTGTGTGACTTTCTTTATTGAAATATTCACTTTATGCAGTAGCCTGGAACTAAGCCTGTAATATGTTTAAGGTATGCCTGTATTTGAAAGCTATTATCTAATATAGCAAAAAACATACTATGTCATTGAAGGTACAAATGAATTTCCAGCATACAACTTCATTATTTCATTTTCATTTTGGTCATTAATATAAATAAAAACATTATCCAGCATAGTTGTTGGAACTATGCTCATTCATCAATTGCAATCATACATTGGCTAGGGACATAAAAATTTGATAAAAATCAAGTTAAGCATTTTATGGTAATCAACTGGCCATATGAGATTTCCAATAAAGAATATTATATTATATATTATTATTTATAAATTTAAGGATACATGTCTATTATAAAAATGTAATTTTGTATATAGGATTTTGGAGGAGCAAGTTTTTGAACATTTGCCAACACACCATATTCAAAATTCCCTTATTTCATAAATTTAAAAATGTATTCAACATGTACCATAGGTGTGATCCCACCATTCACCCTTCCTCCATCTGTCAGATATATTAAGTATAGAGTATACATGTCTTAACATAATAATTAAGTAAATGATGTAAGTAATATATTAAGCAGTATGATATAAGCATTCCAAATTCTATATGAAATCAGCACACTGTACCCTCTAAATGCATTAATGTATACATGACCTACCTCTTTATGATTTAATAAAAAAAAAAAATAAAAATAAAAATGTGTCAAAGGGATTCATACTGTCAGTTCCCCTGGTGGATAAATTTCGTTTTTACCTGAGCAGTTATCATTCCCCAAGCCTATTGATTTTCCTTTGGGAACTATACCGCTTATATTTCAAGTGGTCTTGATAAACAAGTGAGAATTGCATTATCTCTTTTGATTTTGAGATATCATCATGAGATACCATCATCATGACCACCAAGAAACAAAGACACCTTTGTTTATTTTATTCCTTTTCCAGGAAACTGAGTTTCATAACACACAAGAGACTTGCTTGACTACACATGGAAAATGAGTGGTGAAACTGAGTCTTGATCCCAAGTATTCTAACCCTTTTCTTCTTATCTGCCTCTGTAGCTATCTTCTAGGTCAACGTGATATGTCTCATTGTCCTGCCTGCTTGACTTTGACACCTTTTCCTACGTGTTCTACTTTATACAACACTCTCACCTTGCTCCTACCCAACTCCCAGCCGCAGCCTTGGCCCTCCCAGTCCTCACTATCACATTTCCTCCCTATCCACTGCTCCCCATAGGAACAATGTGATAATGCTGAAGGACAAGCTGCTGGGTCACTTGTAGCATGCTCTGAGCAAAGAGATTGGACTTCTAACACCTGTGCAACAGCAGCAACCTCTGCCTTCCCAATTTCACAGCACAATGAAGCACATGGCAGAGAGAAGAAGCCAGATCAAAATGACCATTTTCCAATGATACACATGTTGCCTTAGTTTTTATGATTCCCCACAGCCAAAACATGGAAGAAACTCAGTTCTAAATTAGAAGCTTTATTTGTGAAGGCTATCTTTGAGTATATCACTCATTAAGGGATAAAGTAAATGAGATTCTCAATAGACAGTGACTAGGCACACATTAAGAGAGGAAAGAAGGCCAAAAAGTCTTCCAGATGCCCACGTAATTATTTCTGTTGGACGCATGAATTTTCAACTGGCCCATATTTCTCCACTATTCTAATTGGTTCAATTATTCATTCATCATACATTCACTCACTAATATTTATCACAAACTTAAGTTATTCTTGAAAAGGTTATGCATATGCTTATTTGTTTCACACACAGTTTGCTTTAAAAATTATTATTAAAAATTATTTATGTGATACCATTAATATTCTACATTTATTTCTGTAAGGGAGAATTGGCAAGTTGAAAGGTTTAAAGAAAAAAAAGAAAGGACCAATGGTGAGGGCAAGAAGGCAGAAAGCAAATGAAATGAGAAAGAAAATCCATATTTAATGAGCTACCATGTCCCAAGAACTATGGGAGGCAATGACATGGGTTCAAGCCCTCAGTCTGCAGCCTAATAGCCAGATGACTTGAGACTGGCTCAGGTCCTCTCTAAGGCTTAGTGTTTTTATCTACAAAGCAGAACTAATGAAAATGCCTACTTTTCAGAAATGCAGTGAAGATTAATGAGACAATGCATATAAAAAGTGCTTTTGCAAACTGCAACATAGTAAACATGTGTTAATTGTGGTTTTTATCATCTGTAGTTCTCTCTCACATTAGCTTGAAATTAAAGGGCATGAATCATTGCTATAATCTCCTTTGTATATACTGGAGAATCAGTGGTTCACTGACTTAACTGGTGAAGAAAAAACATTAGATTCGATGCAATCTGAGAAAAGATGAAATTATCTTAAGAGACAGAACCAGCTCCACATGTGGACAAATATTGCAGTGCTTTCTAGAAGGACCAGAAGGCCTCCGTGAACATGAATAACCACCTATGTTTCCTGGTTCCTGCCTAAAATTTTGTTATATGTATATTTTTTATCTACTCAGGTAAAGTCTCTGATCCCTTTAAAATAAAAATATCATAGGAAGGGTATCTTATTCATTATTTATTTTCAGTCATTTGCAAGTCAGACCTATGAAAGGTCAAGAAGACAATCTTCATGGATGTGGAATCCAAGGACACTTGCTATCCTAGACAGAAAGAAGAGAATGCTCGCTGGGAAAGCTAGTAACCAAGAGAACAAACTGTCCACTTCACAAATTGCCTTGTAGCTACTTTCTATACCTAATTTCCCTGCAGTCTAGTGACACTCTCTACTTCATGAGTTTGAATCCTTCTGGAAATTTTTAGAATTAAGCCCTATTTCTCATACATATAAGATATAAACTGCAATTCAAGTTTTTGAATAAAAATGGATATCTGCAAGTCCCCTAGTCAGAAGACACTTACTTTTAAAAATTTTTTATGCACCACCAATTGAAGTGAGAAAAGTGCCTGAGGTTTTCAAAAGAGCTATGGTAATAGTTGAAAACTTCAGACTTGTCACTCTTAAAAGGTTCTTGCTAAGTTGAATACACATTTTAGAACTCTTTTCTGCCCAAACACTGTAAAAGTTAAAATTTGAATCTTTCCTTGAGAAAGACCTTACCTGTTTGTCACATGGATATTCATTTTTTTCCTCTTTTCAGCTAAAAGAGATTTTTCTTTAACAAATCAATGATTCTTTAAAATTATACATCTAGCTAAAAACACATGAAATAAAATGCAGTATGAAATGATCTGATTGCTAGTCTTGAAAATGTTTCTTTTAAACTTACATATATATAAGGTTTATACACACATGTACGCATACACATATTCAAGAAAAAATAAATATAAAGGGTCTGAGATGGTAAAATGATTAAGACCCTACAGTCAAACAGAATGGTTTCAATCCCAGTTCTGTTTTGTATTAGATATTTAGAATTAAAAACATTTCTTAAACTTTCTATGGCTCCTTTTTTTTTTAATCTATGAAATGAATATACATTAACGTATAGACTCACTATGAGGTTTACATGAGATAAATCATATAAAATAATTTATATTATGCTAGCATATACTTATATTTCAATAAACTTTGGCTATTAATATTATTATTATCTAAAAAATGGAAAAGAACCAAATGTTCTGATGAGAAGGCCTCACAAAATGGGAACAAAAATATCTTCCAAAATAGCTACTCACCTCTTGCAGTCACGTGAAGAGGAAAAAATATCTCTACCATATCTTGAAATCTAAAAACCATATTTCAAATTGACAGGCTCAATCATGCACTCCCCCAACTATTCAGGATGGAACAAAAGGAGATTGTTAAACATAAGTTAAAAACAGGAATCACGCCAACTGCAGCATTTTCTCAATTTTTTTTTTCTTTTAAAACTGCCAAAAAGCTTCATGTGTTGATAATTATGAGAATCTTATAGGTCTAATTGTCTCAGATCAGAACATCTGAAAATTAACCAGTATGTTTTTCAGTCTTATCAGAAGTAACATACATCTTTATGGTATGCTGAAAATTCTACAAGTCCCCTAGTCATCTCAGCCCAGTCTACCAGGAATACAGGCCTATGAGGTACTCCAAAGATTTTCTAGAAAATCTCTCACTCTGAATTTTAAACCTTAGTAATTTAGTGGAAGTAATTTACCTATGATTTAATGGTAAAAACCACAAATGGAACTATTTCATGTAATGTTCATAGACTATTCTGGTCAACAGATTACATAAGAGCATATGAAATAACCAAGTTCAATGTGTAAAACAGCAAATGCTGCAATTCAAATGAAAAATATAGAGTGCAACAATGGCCAAAAAACTATAGAGTCCTTCTTGCCATTCCCCTTATCTGATCACTGACTTTTGCAAACTTTATCTCCTAGCTAACTCTTTAACTTTCACCTGCTTTCTGTCTTCACTGCCACTGCCCTTTTTCAGTCCTTCAAGCGTTTCTTACCTGGAATGAGATGATATAATGATGTATGAGGATATAAGGAGAAAGGCCCACTTGACTTTCTTATCCTCTTCCATCCCAGTCTTGCCCTGCCATCCATCTAAAATGCTAATTTGAATTAATCATTCCCTGCTTAAATTTCTCCAAGGGCTCCCAGAGCCTTTAAAATAAAGAATAAACCACTTGACATGACAGCTAAGGTCATGTACACCACATCCCATCCTCCACGCTTCCGTCATGATTTGCCTCATAGGCAGCACTGAACGTCTCTGATGCTCAGAAGATGCCCTGTTGACTCACATCCCTCCTCTATGTCTTGGCACACATAATCCCCTCTGCCTCAGCTGTCTGTATAAAAACTCCTACTCACTCATCCCTCAATTTCAACTCAAATGTTATCTCTTTTTCTTGCCTGCTCTCATTTTTAATATATCCATGAGAGCTGCTAATCTTATTATTTTGTAAAATGGCTTGTTTGACGGTCTGTATCATTACTATTCTGTAAAGCCTTCCAACGTGGATATCATGGAGTATATGTATTTCCCTTGTATAAAGAGCCTGGCCTAAAAAGGAACTCAAGGAAGGAAAGATGTAATAACAGAAGAAAAAGAGGGCAGTGCCTGTGGCTCAGTGGGTAGGCCACCAGCCCCATATACCGAAGGTGGCAGGTTCAAACCTGGCCCTGGACAAATTGCAACAAAAAATAGCTGGGCGTTGTGTCAGGCACCTGTAGTCCCAGCTACTCGGGAGGCTGAGGCAGGAGAATCGCCTAAGCCCAAGAGCTGGAGGTTACTGTGAGCTATGCCTCCACAGCACTCTACCAAGGGCAATAAAGTGAGACTCTTGTCTCAAAAAAACAATAAAAAAGAAAGAGAAGAAAAAGAGGCAAGGACGAAAGTAACAACAGAATGAAGGAGCAAAACTGTGCTTATAAAATTAGAGGGTTATTTACTTATCACGGGCAGCTTCTTGGAATAAGAATGTAGGTAGATGGATGAATAGATAGATAGATAGATAGATAGGTAGATAGATAATAACTCTAGTGAAAAGTCCTGACATAAACTTGTCAGTATCTCTGGGCTAAACATCACTTTATTGACCTTTCATAATTTATCGGTGAAAGCTCCTAAAACTTCATCTTTTCTAAAAAAAAAAAAGAGAGATAAAGGATATATTCTAAAAACAAACAAACAAATAAATAAATAATAGAAAAAATAGCCCCCAAATGTTTTGGAATGTCAATAAAAATGATCCTCTCTGGTTGAACTAAAAGTTTAAAATTTTTAACAACATATATAATCTGATAAAGTGATTATCTCACTTTGACTGAAGTGCGTTACTTAGCCTATATGCCTTTATCCTCTAAGGAATAACTAGGGACAGAAATGATAACAGCATCTGTCACAAGCCTAGAATAGTTGTAGGTTCACTGTTTTTTTTTTTTTTTATTAAATCATAGCTGTGTACATCAATATGATCATGGGGCACCATACACTTGGTTCATAGAATATTTGACACATTTTCATCTCATTAGTTGACATAGCCCTCCTGGCATTTTCTTTGTTACTTTGCCAAGTCATTTACATTCCACATTTGCCAAGGCTCACATGTACCCTTGTAAGATGCACCACAGGTGTGATCCTTTCAATCCCCCTCCCTCTACCCACCTCCCCCCTGTGCTGAGAAACTAGCCTGGCTTTGTGAAGGAAAGGATATTGTCAATAGAAAAGGGATTATCTCTTTCCTTTCGATTTCATAGAAGTTTTCCTACTGGTAGGATCTGACTCAGCTGAATGATAAAAACATGTAATATATCTCAATAATCCTCTTTCCTAAAATTTTGTATACTGTAAAGAAACGATTCTAAGCATCTTAGCCAACCTTGAATTCTAAGTTAAAGTCATTACTTTGAACCTTAAAATTTAACTTTAGATGTTTTACAGCTATATGGTAGAAGAATATCATAAATATTTAAACATGTTTCTAAAGATTTAAATGTTCAGTTCAAGTCTATAAATATGGAACCTGGCCTTAAAAAATTTACAATCAAGGAGGAGAGATAAGGCATATACATAAATCACAGTCATGCAGGAAAAAAGTAGGATCCATATTATAATAGAGTTATAAATAAATATAGTATAGGACCATAAAAGAGAAAGCAATTAATTCTACCTGGAAAGATCATAATTATGCATAAAAATTTAGTATGCATAAATTCTAAATTATGCATTCTCTAAAATTTCATGACCTGATGTAGATGTCAAAACAACAAGCTCTTTGTGTCCAGACTCGGCTGAGAGATTTCCTCCATAAATTTGGTTTGGATTGAAGGTGGCATTTTGGCTGGCTAAAATAGATTCAGACAGCTCCATAACACCACTTTCCTATGTGGGGAAGACATAGATTTGCATGAGAGCTTGAGTTTCATATGAGAGAATGGAGAATGTGTATGCCTTGCGGGAGAGGGCTCATTGGAGAGGAGGATGGTCACCCTAGTTTATTTACAGCCTGTGTGAACTATGAATTGATCTTAAATTATAATTTGCAAAAACAGAGTCAAACTCTCAAACTGTTTTTCCTAAGACATTTTACATTGTGATTCTGGGCAAGTTGAAATAGTGAAAACCCAATAATATCTTTCAAGAGTAGCTATGAGATGAGAGGCTGAGGCAGGTGGATTGCCTGAGCTCATGAGTTTGAGACCAGCCTGAGCAAAAGAGAGACCCTGTCTCTACTAAAAACAGAAAAACTGAGGCAAGAAGATAGCCCAAGTCAGAGGTTGCTATGATCTATGATGCCACGGCACTCGACCCAGGGCAGCAGCCTGGGACTTTGTCTCAAAATAAAATTAATTAATTAATTAATTTAATTAAAAGTGTAGCTATGGGCACAAGCAGAAATGCTTTAGCCCTAAAGTTTAAAAAAAAAAAAACAGCCTGGAGTTTTGAAGAATCCCCTTCTGCACCTTTCTACATGGAACCAAAAGTTGCTTGGTCCCAACCTTGCATAGAATATTGGAAGCTGTAGACACAACTTAAATGTGTTTAATGGTGTTTTCAAAGAGAGAAGGAAATACCAGCAATTCTTCATTCCATGAATGCTACAGAGCTAAAGAAGGCTAAGTGGAGGCCACACTGGGCTCCAGCTGACCAAATGATGGTATTTCCATGAGAAGCCTTGCTCTACAATGTGCATCAGCCTGACTTCAGAGTCAGGCAGACCTGGTTCAAATCAAATCCTATGTCTAGTATCAATGAGCTGGTCTCAGCTAATTTAAATTTCCTTAGTCTCCATTTCCAAAACTATAAAATGGAGATAATCACATCTTAAAGGGTTGTCAAATTAAATAAGACATTTAATTTAGATTAGTTATTATCTATGTTATATAATATATGTGCATAAATAATTTCTGACTAGAAAAAAGGATTTGTTAATGAATAACTAGTTTCCCATTGGCATTATTGTTCTATAAACATGCAAATAGCCATTAGTAGTAAAATAATTGCATTTTCACATGCTGACATTTTAACTCAAAGAACACAGGTTTATAAAGGTCAGGGTTAATCTTTCAATTACCCCATCTAATCTTTCATTCTATAAATTAAGAAATTGTGGCCCAAAACTGTTCGAAGTTCCCCCAAAGTCATACAGTTACTTGATGGAAGGCCCAGAGTGAGAATTCAAGGAGTTTACTGTTCTTTCTATTCTTAGTTTTGTGCCTCTTATTCTAAAAGATAAATCAGCTTTCAATGTATCTTTTCACACTTAGAATCTATGAATTTTTGTGAATAAAATAACCAAGACCCCATGTGGCTCAGCTTAACTCAAAGTCACATTCAAAGCAGCACAGCCCAGCAACTAAAAGCAGTTTTAAAAGCACTTGCAGTCTTTTCCTGCACATCACATAAAATTTAAGAGACTTAATTTATAACCCCCGGCAATATTATTAAAATCATTTTTCTCTTTTTCCATTCTCTTGCACTGCAACTAATCTCTATTTCCTCACCTACCAATCCAGAACGATTTTTAACATTATCACCAAAACTCTCCAGCACTCTGCCCTTCTGTATTTTACTGCTCTCTTTCACTTCCTCATTCCGCTATTTCACAGCACATCCCTTCCGGAACAGGAAGAGACCAAGAAGACTTCAGCTCCCACGATTACCCTCCTGCCAGCTGCTGTAACGCGCTGAGGGGCCCTTTACTTGCTCTTCGGATCCATCCCCCTTCCTCACATCCCCTTAGTGTGTAGTATCACTCTTTTCTCATGAGACATTCTTTTTTTTTTTTTTTGGCTGCTTCATATAATCATTCTTTATTACAGTCCAATTTAGGCACTACTGGCAAATGAGTTTTCATAATGAGCACTTTTGTTTATGTCCATCATTTGCTCAAGATCCTTCTTTGATTCCTGCTTGCCTGTTGAAATAAATCCAAATTCCTTTGCCAAATGTTTAAAGCTCTACTTGATCAGTTTCCTCCTTCTTTTCAGGTTTTACCTCCTGAATTTCACTACTCACCGTATCCTGTACCCACCCCATGGTTTTCTCTCGTTGTTCAGACCGTTCCCTCTCCCTGGAATGCCCTTCCTCCTCCAATTTTTCTCAGGAAATACTTACTGAGTAAATACATGGTGTCCTCCAGAAAAGCTCTCGTAGAGAAGCCAGTTCCCATCCCTGCCATATGCCCCTCTTGTGGTGGAGACCTACAGGGCTGATTATGTTGTTTCCGGAAAACTAGACGTTCTTATGAGGACTTTCTGGTGAATTCTTCACCTCATTACAATTTCAAATTTTAACGGTTATATAAAACTAGAAGTTACACTTTATGTTGCAAAAAAAAAAAAAAACCATCAAATTTAGCAACTAGAAAAGTAAACATTTTGTGCTATCTTTGAGATTCTAGCAATAGCATGCAATTACCTACATACCATTCATGAAGGAAATCTAAGAAATTTACTTGAATTTACTTCTTTGGAAGGAATCCATAAGGACTCCTGAGGGAGGAAGGCAGCCACCTAGGTAAATGGGTCAAATTGTAAATCAGTGGGGTTAGCACTGTTCCAAGTACACCATCCTTACAGCTCGGTCCATATGTTACTTACAATACTTGAAAATAATGCTTGCAAGTCATGTGTTATAGATGTATATCAATATTAAAAAGTATGTTACTAATTCACAATAGATAAAGCAATTATAAGAAACAGAATATTATCTTCAGATATAATTAAAATTATCTGAAGAAGCTTTTGTCTTTTAACATCTAACTTAAGCTAATTTCATTGTCAGGGATCTAGAGGACAAGATGCAGAGAAACAGGAGAAAAATCCAGCCAGCCTCTTTGAAGGTGCTCTTTTTATTTGGATATATAGATTTCACATCTATTTTTGAGTATATAATTCTAGTTTCTGATAAGCATTTTACCTCCCATGTACATTCTCACTTTAGGCCAAAATTCATGGCTTAAAGCTCTTGGCATGTCATGTGACTAGTATACACAATGATATCTAGCATTCTTTTTTACATGAACAAAGTTTTCGAAGTCCTATTCACATTTGTTGAAAGATGAGAAATATTAGGACACTTTGTAAGGAGATTGATAAAGGATCTGCCTGCAACTTTTACAAACAATGGAATGCAGTGTTTCTCCTTAGGGACAGTTCAATAAGGTTCAGGTTTTTGAGTAGATGAAAACATGAGTATTAAACAGAATGAGTTACAAGGCCAGTCTTACATCTATTAACTTTCTAATATGCCTAATAAAAATTATAGCAACCCTGATGGATTAGTGATGGTTTAATATCTGAATTTCCTGAAAATATTTTCCTCCATCTAAAATGTTTACATTTACTTTTATACTAGCAATACCCTGGATTACTTAGAAAATCTGATGTTATATTAACAACTTTCTTTTTTACCTTATAAACAACCATTCCACTAAATGATAATTGTGTCATCACTAAGTACCACAAGGATGTAATTATTAATACTCCAGATTCTAATGTGAAGAAAAAAAATCATCCCTCAAATATTTTATAGGCTCTCAAAGGAGAAGGAAAAACAAAATCAAAGCAAAGGGGGTAAAAAGCCTTGAGAGGAGCAAGAATCATAGAGAATGAAACTGATGCGAGGCCTTCTGACCTACTAATGGATTCTTGAAGAAAGACTTTGGGGAGATTAATTTGAAAAGAAAATGAAGTGGAGCCCTGAGTTGTTAACTTGTTGAACACTCTGATTGTAGAGTAATAGGAGCTATTTTCTCAGTAAATGTGTTGCCAAAAGTCAAGAGTGCTAATATATATTCAACTGTTCCCTGTGAACAATTTATAATTGTTCAAGAATAGATTCCCTCCTCCTCCATGGCCTCTTCACTTACCCCTAATTCTTTCTCCATTATTCTACTTCTCTATGAACACAGCTCAATGAAGCTTGAAGACAAAACTGTCCTAATCAGGAGTAGAGATGAAGCCAAAGCAGGAAGGCAAACAAAATGAAAACCCGTATCATCCATCACGTTGACATTTTCATGACCAGCTCCTTCACCATGGTGGGAGATGTTATGTATATACTATTATTTCCAATCATCAAGTTACCGACGTGAATCAATAAATACAGGCATGAAATGCTTGTAGGTTCTGGGATTTTTACTCATCGTGGTTTCTTTTCTATCTCCTCTACGGGTTAACTTTTAGAGAAGAAAAAAATGGATGGATAACTTGTCTGCAATAAATCTACATCCATTTTGCACTTAAGAATGATGCCAAAATAATTTTATTAATAAAAGCACAATTACATTTACTAAATCCAAAACAAAGTGATAATGCAGAAGTGGATTATATGAGCAATAGCAATGCTCATAGTAATATGAGCATAGTAATATAGTAATATTATATTATTACTATGAGCAATAGCAATGCTCATAGTAATAATAATAAGATAAAAATCGGCAAATTCTCGAATGTAATGTTCACAATAAAATGAGGGTTTTTTTGGTTTTTTGTAGAGACAGAGTTTCACTTGATTGCCTTCGGTAGAGTGCCGTGGCGTCACACGGCTCACAGCAACCTCCAACTCCTGGGCTTAGGCGATTCTCCTGCCTCAGCCTCCCGAGTAGCTGGGACTACAGGCGCCTGCCACAACGCCCGGCTATTTTTTTGTTGCAGTTTGGCCGGGGCTGGGTTCGAACCCACCACAATGAGGGGGTTTTTTATGTCCTAAGAGGAATAGTGGAACAGCTTGTTGTCAGAGTGATCCTCTTGTCTGTATAATTATAAGCTAAAAATGAAGCATAAAATGCACCTGTGTAAAGGCATGCAGATTAAAACTAGAGGGGATTTGTCTCTTGAGAGCAAGGAAGCAGACTGGGTGAGATAATATTTATTCGGTTTTTCCTTAAGGACATTCCCCAGCCCAAAAGGGGAACGGTGATCAAAAATAAGTACGTGAGGTGATGGTTATGTTAATCAGTTTGATTTAAGCATCCCACATTGTGTATCAAATTATTACATTATACCCCATAAATGTATACAGCTATGATTTTATAAAAATTAAGTTAAAAAAATAAAATTAAAATAGAGTATAAAAAAAGAGAAAGTGAGTCTTTAATGCCCTGAAAAGTCAGAAGACACATTTAGGGGCAGGCAGAGCCACCGGATATTGAGGGATCCACAGTGGGGAATACCAATCTGTGTAGAAACGCCCCTAAAATTCTTGGTTGACTCTAGAACAGTACGTGGTGAGATGAGACTCCAAAGAGCCCATGAGGGAGATCAACAGCTAAGAGCCTGAAAAGTTGAGCAGAAATGCCTTCAGCTTCCTGTAAAAAACAGAGGGATGCACTTTGTAGCTCACATCTCTCCAAGCTAGAGTGGCTTTCCATTGAAACAGAAATGAACCATGACTTAAGAATCAAGGGGAAATTATTAATAAATAAAGACCTATCTAACAAAACCTAAAGCCAAGCCCTCATCATCCTAAAGCGATATCAGTGTTTCAGCTCCTGCTAAAACAAAACTCAACACTGTTCAGAGAAAGATAAGGATACCTAGAGTCTCCACAACACATTTCAAAGAAAGGAGAATGGTGGAATTAGTAAAGCTATGAGACTAAATTAATAAAACAGAAAAGAAAAAGAAAACAAATTCAAAATCAGTACTTTAAAATGTCAATAAAATTAAATTGCTATCAATATAATTTGTAAATCTCTCACTAATCTAAAAAAGAAAAGAAGACAAATCACACAAATTATCAACAACAAGAATGAAAGAGGAGACATCACTGCAAATAGGAGTTCATAAAGAAAATTATGAAAATCAAACTTAACAACTTAATCAAATGCACAAATTTCTTGGAAAATATAAATTACCAAAACTAAGAACAAGAAGAAATAATATAGCTAAATAGTGTTATGCAAACTAAAGCAATTGTACCCATAATTCAAAATCTTCCCATAAACAAATTCCAGGCCAGATAACATTCTTGATGAAATACACCAAACTTTCAAGAAGAAACGGTAACAACCTTATAGCAATTTCATGAAAAAAGAGAGGGAAGACTTATCAAATCATTTGAAAAACTAGCACAATCCTGATACAAAAAAAATGGGAAAAAATACATCAATAAAAAATGTGAGGTTCAGGTCAAAGATTTTTGTGTTTGTTTTGTTTCATTTTGTTTTTGTTTATTGTTTGTTATTCAGGGATGTCCAATTATTGCATCACCAATTGTTGAAAACTTCATCTTTTCTCCATGGAATTGCTTTACACCTTTCTCAAAAAAATCAGTTGGGCATATTTGTGTAGATCCATTTCTGGACTCTATTCTTTTCCATTGATCTCTGTGTCTATCCCTCCACCAAAACCATGTGGTCTTAATTGGAATAACTATGTGGTAGGCCTGAATAGTAGGTAGAATGAATCATTCTTTATTCTTCTATAGTATTTCAAGATTGATTAAACTATACTCGTGACTGTGCCTTTCTATATAACTATTTTTTTCTTTTTTTATTGTTAAGTCATAGCTGTGTACATTAGTGCAATCAAGGGGTACAATGTGCTGGTTTCATATACAATCTGAAATATTTTCATCAAACTGTTCAGTGTAGCCTTCATGGCATTTTCTTAGTTATTGTATGTAGACATTTGTATTCTGCATTTAGTAAGTTTCACCTGTACTCATTCTAAGATGCACCATAGGTGTGTCCCCACCCATTACCCTCCCACCACCCTAACCTCCCTCCTCCCTTCCCCTCCCTTGGCCCTTTCCCCGTATTCTTGTGCTATAGTTGGGTTATAGCCTTCATGTGAAACCTTCATAGTAGGGCTGATTACATTGGATACTTTTTCTTGCATTCCTGAGATACTTTGCTAAGAAGAATATGTTCCAGCTCCATTCATGTAAACATGAAAGTGGTAAAGTATCCATCTTTTCTTGAAGGCTGCATAATATTCCATGGTATACATGCACCACAATTTGCTAGTGCATTCATGGGTCGATGGGCACTTGGGCTTCTTCCATGACTTAGCAATTATAAATTGGGCTGCTATAAACATTCTGGTACAGATGTCTTTGTTATATTTTTGGTCTTCTGGGTATAAACCTAGTAAAGGAATTATAGGATTGAATGGCAGGTCTATTTTTAGATCTCTAAGTGTTCTCCAAACATCCTTCCAGAAGGAACGTATTAGTGTGCATTCCCACCAGCAGTGCAGAAGTGTGCCCTTTTCTTCAATTGATCGTAGGATTAATGAGATTCCTATCAAAATCCAAGTAAGTCTTGTTGTAGACGGAGTTAAGCTTTTTCTAAAAGTTATGTAGATGGGCAGGCAGCGATTGCGGGTCATGGCTCAGCTCTTCTATATCTACATAACTTTTAGAAAAAGCTTAACTCCGTCCACACAAGACTTACTTGGATTTTGATAGGAATCTCATTAATCCTACAATCAATTTGAAGAAAATTGATATGCTTTAGTTCCTTTCTCTTTTTTGTGTGTAGAATTTTCATAGGTTTTTTTTAAGTTACCTGAAGGTTTACATAAAATACCTCATAGATGTAAGTTTATTTTACACTGATAATTTGATTTAAATCACATACAATAACACTATATTTAACTTCTCTATACACACTATTCTGTCATAGTTGTCACAATTTACATCTATTTAATTGTGTATCTTTAACACATTTCAGTTATAACTATTTTACTACCTGTCTTTTAGCCTTTATATGAGAATTAAAAGTTATCTACCTAACACTATTACAGTCATATAGTATTCTGTATTATATCTATATACTTACCATCAATTTACTTTTACCAACAATTTTTACACTTTCTTATGTTATCGTGTTATTGTTTAGTGTACTTTTGTTTCAACCTAAAGAACTCCTTCTAGCCTTTCTTGTAAGGCTGGTCTAGTGATGATGAACTCCTTCAGCTTTTTTTTTTTGTATGGGAAAGAATTCATCTCTCCTTCATTTTTTACAGATTTTTTTTACAGGGAATAGTATTCTTGGTTGGCAAGTTTTTTCCTTTAGTACTTTGATTATATTATCTTGTCTCCATCTATACTGTAGTTTCTGCTGGAAAAGCCATTGATAGTTTTATAGAGTTTCCCTAGTACATAACAAATCATGTTTCCCTTGCTGCTTTGAAAATTCTGTCTTTGACTTTTGACAGTTTAATTATAACATGTCTCGGTATGAATTTCTTTGGGTTTATCTTATTTGGTGTCCATTAGGCTTCTTGGATCTGGATGTCTATTTCCATCCCGAGATTTGAGAACTTTTTAGCATTATTTATTTGAATTAGCTTTTTTTCCTTTCCCCTTTCTTCTAAAACTTTGATAATGTTTATATTTGTTCACTTTGTGGGGTCCCATAAGTTTTTAAGTTTTCTTCATACTTTTTAATTACTTTTCTCTTTTTGTTCCTTGGAATTATTTACAACAGCCTATTGTTCAGTTCACTGATCATTTCTACTGCTTACTATAGTCTACTGTTGAACCCGTACATGAGATTTTTAATTCAGTTGTTGAGTTCTTCTGCTCTGTTTCCATTTTGTACTTTTTAAATATTTTGTCTTCATATTAATATTGAGTACAATGGATGCTTGCTTTTTCATTCTTGCTATACTTTACTAAAGAGAATGTTTTTCGACTCCATCCAAGTTAATACAAAAGAAGGGTTCAACTACAACTTTACCTAACAAATGCAAACAATGTAACCTAATCATGTGTACCTTCATATTAATCTGAAATTTAAAACAACATACAGAAAACAATAAATATTTTGTCTTCATTGAAATTCTCATGTTGTTCATAATGTTGTTCTCTTAACATCAGTGAACATGATTATGTCAATTCCTTTAAATTCTCTGTCAATTAAATGATATATCTCTATTTCATTATGGTCAGTTTCTAGAGATCTGTCTTGTTCCCTTGTTTGATACACCTTTGACAGTTAATTTTTATTGACTCAGTATTAACATCTGTGCATTAAGCAAAGCAACCATTTTTCCTAGTCTTTATAAACCAGCCTCATAAAAGAAAAGACCCCCACCACCAATAGCTCAAACAGAGATTCGAAGGCCTCTCAACCTTTGTAATCATCCAATCTCCTTTTATTGTTGTTTGCAAACCCAGGGGTCTGAGGCATGCTGGTTCTTGTCAGTGCATCTGACCAAGTGAGTCTAAAGCTTGTTCCTTGGGAAGTCCTTAGAAGAAGTGAGGCACTGGATATTTTGCATAAATCTTTCCATCTCCAGGTGGTATCTGGAAGTTTGCAATGGGCTGTCCATTTGCTATGTGCTGAACCAAAAAAGGGGTCTGTACTGACTGCCAGCACAAATACCCATCTCCGTTCTAACCATTCCTGATGAGGCTACATTATTTCAAGTTTCTTCAACATCTGAGACTGACAAGTCGGAAGTTCATCTTTTGTGATGCCCCTGGAAAAGTTGTGGCATTGAATGCTGGGACCAATTCTTTCCCTCCACAGAGAAAAGTATATGGCTATGGTTTGTGACTGCTCATTTTGTGCTGACCAGAAGAAAGAGTTTCAGCATCTACCAGCCCAAGCCTCCATCTTTGCTCTGTCTCATACTGCTATACTTTTGCCACACTCATCAGAGTTCTAAGACTAGCAAAACACATGCTTAGTTCTTTGAGGCATACCCAAAGCCTTAGACACAAGGATCAATTCTTTCACTTCCCAGAGGAAACTGAGAGGTTGGATTTTTCATTCATGTTTTTGTGCTGATGTAAGAAGAAGGCCTATGGTATCTACCAACCCAAGCTGCCATCCCCATTCTCCCCCAGGTGGTTGGTGAGACAGCAGCAAATCCTCTGGCAAGTACCTTCAGAAAATAAGGGTGCTGGATGCATGAGACAATTTTGTCACTCCTGTGGAAGAAGCTGGAGGCTTGGAGTTGTCTTTCTAATCATATGGTGATATACCAGGGGCAAGTATTTCAGTAAGAGAGTATCCCAAATTTTCCCATGGATGCAGACTTTTTATTTCTTTCTAGCTTGCTTACAAAGAGAAGTTGTCTGTGACATGTTCCTGAATTGCTGCATTTGTGGGGAAAAGGAAAGTCTAGGTCACATCCTACTCTACCACTGTCATCACCTTTTTCTTATACATTTTTTTGACTTAATTTGCTAATATTTTGTTGAGAATTTTTCTGTAGAAATTCATGGGATATAATGTGTCTGTAGTTTGGAGTTTATTTGGGATTTCATCTTTTTGTTTGGTTAATTGCTTGTTTATTTTTGTGTACTATCTTTGCTTTTGATAATTAGGTAACAGTAGCCTCATAAAATGAAGATTTTTCTTTTCTAGAATAAATTATGAAAAAATTAGTGTTAATTCATTAAAATTTGAACTCCCCAAAACTATAATTATAATTTTGTCTATGTTGCCTTTAAGCTCCATTAGCTTTTGCTCCATATGTTTTCTAATTCTGTTTATTTGGTGCACATACATTGTCATATTGTTATTGTTGTTAATATTTGCATGATATACATTTCCACTCTTTAATCTCAACCTACCTACATGATTTTATATGAAGTGAGCTTCTTGGAGAAATATTATTTGATCTTTTTTTTTAAATATGCTTTGTCAATTTTCTGCATTTTAATTGGTGTATTTAGACTATTTACATTGAAGATAATTGCATTAGTCATTTCAGACTGCTATAACAAAAATATCAAAAGACAGGATGACTTAAACAACAAACATTTACGTCTCACAGTTTTAAAGGCTGAGGAACCAAGATCAAGGTGCTGGCAGTTTTGGTGTATGCTGAGGGCACTTTTACTAGATTGTATCTTATCTTTGTAACCTCACATGAGAGAGTGAGAGAAAAGGCTAGCTCTTTTCTTCTAGTTATAAGGACATTAATCCCAACATGGGCGTTCTACCTTCATAAACTAATTACCTCCCTAAGTCCCCACCTCCAAATACTGTCACACTAGAGTTTCAATATACAAATATTGGGGGACATATACCCAGTTCATAGCAGTAATTATGATCAAGTTAGATTCTAAGTCTACCATTTGATTATTAGTTTTCTGTTTGCTTTTCTCTCTTTTCTAATGTCCCAATGAGTTATTTAAATATAATTTAGGATTTCACCTTGATTCATTTGTAGTTTTTGAGTGCATCACTTTGTATGCTTTTTAGTAATTGCTCTAGGCATTACAATATATATACAAAACTTATCATAGTTTACTGATACCAACATTTTACCATTTTGAATGACGTGTAGAAACATTCTATTTAGGCCCCTTTACCCTTCCTACTTTTCAAATATGATTCTCTTAAGTATTTCCTTGTACCTATATTGAGCATCAGATCAGTTTGTGTTTCAATCATCGAAAATAATTTAAGAAACTTCTGAGAAAGAGCATTTCATATTTATCTCCACATTTACACAGTCTAATGTTCTAACTTAGAAGTCTAACTGCTTGCTGAAAGAAGATTTAATAGGAGCTTAGAAGTCTAACTTTTGGAAGTTTTGAATCTTATTATCATTTCTTTCCTATTCAAAAAACTTCCTTTAGTCATTCTTATAGTTAGACTGCTAACAACAAGTTCTTTTAGGTTTCCTTCATCTGAAAATGCCTTTACTTTACATATCTGAGGGATATTTTTCCTGGATATAGTATTCATAGATGACGTTTATTTTCTTTTGGTACTTGAACATAATTATGCCACTTCCTCTGGCCTTCATGATATTGAATGAAAAATCTGTTGTCATATCAAATTTGCATTCCCCCATAAGTAATATTTTGTTTCTGCTTTGAAAATGTTTTTTTTCTTTTTGCCCTTAGTTCTCAGAAGTAAAAGTATGATGTATCTTAGCATGGATTTCTTGGAGTTTATCCAATTTGATATTCACTTTCCACCTTTTTTCCACAGACTTAATTATATCTTTTGACACATTTTGGGACATTTCAGCCTTTGTTGCTTCAATAAATTTTTCAAGTACACCCTCTCATCTATTTTTGGAAATCTGAAAGTGTGTAGGTTTGCTTTATTGTCACTGTCCCACTGTTTTCTGAGACTGTTTTGTTGTTTTGTTTGTTGGTTTATTTTCTCTTTGTTGTTCAGACTGAGTAATTTCTATCAATTCATATTCAACATTACTGTTTCAGTACCTTGCATCTCCACTCTTCCACTGAGTTGAGAGAGTTTTTACTATCTATTTTCCAGAGAGTTTTCATACTCTATTTCCAAAGAATTTTTCATTTTAGTTCTTACATTTGTCGGTACTATAGTTGCTATTTGATTCTTTCTTATAATTCTATCTCTTTGCTGAGATTTTCCTTTTTATTTAAGAATTCACAATTACTTCTTGAGATATTTTTATTATGGAAGCTTGAAAATTTTCATTGGATAATTTCAATATCTGATTCATCTCAGGGATGGTGTATATAGATTTTATTTCCTCCTTCATGTTATTTTCCCAGTTCTTGGTAAGATGACTTATTTTTCTACTATACCTTGGACACTTTAGGTATTATATAATGAGGTTCTAGCTCCTATTGGATCTTCTTTCAGCAAGCAGTCTCTTTTTTTGTATAGCATGAAAGATGGGTGGGTGTGTATGATGTATGATCAGTTTCCCTCTGGTCCCTGCCAACACCACCACCACCCCACCCCCCCAAAAAAAAACAGTGTATCACTGACTCAAACTGTTTCATTGGCTCTCAGTGAAGTTGTAAGGTCACCTCTACTCTGGGCTCCACTGCAACTAGAGAGAAGATGGAGGGCTGACTCAAACCTCTTTGTTGCTACATGGTAGAGTCAGAAACTCAGCTCTCCTCTAGGCCCCAATGACAACAACCAAAGAAATGTGGAAGCAGAGTGCCAACTAACCCTCCTTCCCACCACCTCTTTCTATCTATTGATGCCAGATCATGGTGAAGGATCAGATTCCCATGGGGTTCTGCTGACACAAGATGACAAGTATTGAAGCCCAGTGTTGTGCTGAAGAGCTTCACATTGTGCTGTCTTAAGTCTTGTCATTGCTGAATGGAGGTGAAGTTTCAGTTTGTCACTGTACTCTGTTAATACTACCATAACACAGGAAATCAGAGTATCACCTGCTTTTATCAGGTGAAAATATAAGATCTGCTTCTACTGCCTCACCGATACTACCCAGGAAGGAGAATCAGAGGACTGCCTGCTTCTGCCAAGTGGAGAATGGAAGATCAGCTGCCCCCCTCCATTCTGCCAACAGTACCTCGGCAGGGGAACCAGATAGCTGCTGGCTGCTTCGGCTTAGCAAAAGATAGAAAAGCAGCTCCCAGAAGGTCCTACCTAATTTCACAAAGCAGAAAAATCGGTGCCTTCTTCCTCAGGGCAAAAGGACAGGAAGGGTGATGGAAAAATCAACTCCCAACTGGGTACAGCTGAAACCACAGAAGGCATGGGGTGATCTTTCAACTGGTGTTTGGCAGGACTAGGGTAGGTATTACCAAAACGTTTTCCTGCTATTAGAACACACTTTTTTGGATCCTTTGCTTAAACCTTTTTATGGAGACAGTTTTGTCCCTCGGTGTTACTCTGTTTCAAGTTGGAGGCTTCTGACATGTTCTACCTGAGATATATGGGAGGCAGTAAGAAAACCCAGGGAACTTGCTTCCACATTATTTCTAAAATCCTGAAGTTCTTAGGTTGCTCCCCTCATTTTCACTGTTCAAAGTATTCCTATGCCTGTCGAATTATGACTAGAGTTTTTTAGTTGTATGAAGGAGAACATAAGAGGAATGATGAGGCTACCCATTTTGGGTGCAACTAGAAATCTTCCTTCTTGGGAAAACCATAAACATTCCACTTAACTTTTTTGTACAATAATTTTACTGAGATACAATTAATTTACCACACAATTTCCTATTTTAAAGTGCTTAATTTAATGGGCTGTTACATTGACAGGAGTGGACAACCATCACTACACCCCGTTTTAGAGCATTCTTATTACCTCACCTCCCAAAAAAGTACGTATTAGCAGTCACTTTCTATTTCCCTCCAACCTCCCCAAAGTTAGGCAACCACTAATCTATTTTGTGTATTAATATATTTGTCTTTTCTGGACACTTTCTATGAAAAAAATAATTCAAAGCCCGTCCTCCGTACCTGGCTTCTTAGCACAATATTTTCAAGATTCATCCATGTGGTACCATTTATCAGGACTTTATTTCTTTTTATGGATAAATAATATTTCATTGTATAGATATGTTACATTTTGTTTATCCACTCTTCAGTTGGAAAACATCTGAGTTTTTTCTATTTTTGGTTTTATGAATAATGCTTCTAATAAATAATCATATACAAGTTTTCTTTGTGGACATATGTTTTTATTTCTCTTAAGTATACATATATACCCAGGAGAAGAATTTCTGTTTCTTACTATAACTTTACATTTATTATTTTGAGGAACACACCAGACAGTTTTCTTAAACGGCTATACCATTTACATTCCCACCAGCAGGATATGAAGGTTACAGTTTACCTATATCCTTGCTATCACTGGTTATTATATCTTCTTGATTGTAGGCATCCTGGTGATTATAGTTTTGATTTTCATTCTTATGTTGATCAGTGACACTGAACAGCTTTTCGTGCGCTTGTTGGTAAGGTGTATATCTTTTTAGAGAAATGTTCGTTCAAATCTTTTGCCTAATTTTTAATTGGGTGGTTTGTCCTTTTATAATTGAATTGTAAGATGTTTTACATATTCTAGACAAATATGTTATTAGATATATAATTTGAAAACAGTTTCTTCAATTCTGAAAGTTCTCTTTTTGCTTTGGTAAGAGTTTTCTTTGAAACACAAAAGTAGTAATTTTAATAAAGCCCAATCTTTCTTGAATTTGTTTTAAAGAAGAGTATCATAATATACATTGTTGCATTTTCTTCAATAGCATATGTAGTACATGCTTGCTGATCTGTCCGTAAGGATATTATTTGTTGAGCAGGCATATAGAAAAAAAGAAAGCTAGCCTTTAGAATTTTTCTTATAAAGAGATTATTTTCCCTTGTTCTATGCCATCATTTGAGGTCCTTAAAAAACACCCATTTAGAACAAACCTTATATAGATTTTTTACCCATATATCATCTGGGTTTTTTGTATTATTTTGTTGTTTGTTGTTTTTACTTCCTCTCAACAGTTTTAGGAACCACTTTACTACTTTTCCAGGTATCTGAAAAAGTCTGATTCATAAATGTAAAATTCAATACTATTGAATAGTGTGGAGGAAAAAAAGAATGAGAAACTTGTTTCACCAGAGTTGTTTATAGTTAGGAAGAAACCAAAATCTTGACGCTAAAGTCATCTTCCTAAGTGTCCTGGATGCCATCCGTGCACTGCTAAAATCTTTCTATGAATCTTGGTGAGCTATCCAACTGTGCCGTGTTAGCAGTTCTCTTTCACAACGGAGATAATGGATTTTGAAAACAGTAAATGGAGGTGATCGGTATTCTATCGTGTTTCATGCTATTTGATTTTTAAGAAAAATAAATGCAAACTTAACTGCCTTAAAAATGAGTTGCATTTAAGAAAAAAGGCCTGAAGTTTGGACCCTAAAATCATTTCCTGAAACAATTTTATGAGGGCATAAAATTGTCCAGCCCCATATCATAATATGTAATGGTATTTTATAGCACAGTTTAGACATGACCCTTTGTTCAGTAATAGCATACTGAATATGTACTACGTGAGAAGACAATAATAAAAGTGTGAACATTGTGAAACACGGATGTGAAGGTGCATGCAGTCCCTCGCCCTGGTACTTTTCAAGCATAATTAACCACATGGTATTTTAGGACAGTGTTTCTAGAGTGTTGCAATTTATTGATCAGAGACTAAACAAACTACAAAACAATTAGATGAGTTAAAAGAACATAAACCCTGTTTGAGATAAAATATGCTCGATGTTCTGAGATTGCAATTATTAAATGTTATAGAACAAATTATGTAAAAATATTTTGATGCCCAGTATATTTTCTACAGGTATAATTTTCAGTTTCCTAAAAATCCCCACACACTGTTTGGCTAACCAATTAATTAACATTTTCTCTCTACTTGATAGATATTAAGGAGTAATAAGAAGGAAATAACTAGTATTTGTACGTCAGCTCCTTAAGCAGAATAGCTCATGAAATGCTAACAGTGTGTGCTGCAGAAGATGAGCATTACTTTGTCCCATGCAGCTGAGAGATAAGAGACCAGCAGTGGACTGGAAATTGTCCACAGGACCCAGACATTATGATTTTTAAAAACCCTTTTCTATATAATTTATAAAAGAGTATATCATTATAAAAATTTTGAAATAATAGAGGATTATAAAAAGGAAAATTAAAATGACTCAGAACCCTCTTCTCCAGTTACATATTACTAAAAAAATTGATTTGCAAATATTTTCAGTATAAATAATACACTTAATATATAAAATTATTCTACAAAATGGAAACACTGTTTTTTATTTCTAAGTATTATGGTGGTACAACTATTTTTGGTTACATGGATCACTTTTTTTTTTATTAGTATTAGATCATAGCTGTGTATAGTAATATGATCATGGGGCACCATACACTGGTTTTATAAACAGTTCAACACATTTTTATCACACTGGTTAACATAGTATTCCTGGCATTTTCTTAGTTATTGTGTTAAGACAATCATATTCTGCAGCTTGAATCGTGATTATAAGTGTGCTCATCACCAGGATAGTATTCCCTGTACTGTTAGGTAGTTTTTCACCAAAGTTCTCCTTCCTGTACCCCCTGGTTTCATGCCTTACATTTAAATCATGTATCCATCTTGAATTAGTTTTTGTAAGCGTTGAAAGATACAGATCCTGTTTCATTCTTCTGCACGTGGCTGTCCAATTTTCCTGGCACCGTTTTTTGAACAAGGCATCTTTTCCTGAGTATGTGTCAAGAGATCAGTTCACTGTATGTGGATGGTTTTACATTTGAGTCTTCTATTCTGTTCCACTGGTCTATGTCTCTATTTTTGTGCCAGTACCATGTTATTTTGGGCATTATAGCCTTGTAATAAAGTTTGAAGTCTGGTAATGCGATGTCTCTAGATTTTTCCCTTTTATTTAAGATTGTTTTGACTATTCAGGCTTTTTCTGGTTCCAAACAGAGCATAGAATTATTTTTTTCTAGATCTGTGAAATATGATATCAGTGCTTTGATGAAAATTGCATTGAATCTATAAATCACTTTGGGGAGTATGAACATTTTAATGTCGACTACTGATCCATGACCGCAATATATTTTCCATTTCTTGGTATCCTCTGCAATTTCTTTTCTTAGTGTTTCATAGTTCTCTTTCTAAAGATCTTTTATCTCCTTAGTTAAGTATTTTTGTAGGTATTTTAAATTTTTGTAGCTATTGTGAATGGTATTGAGTGTGTGATTTGGGTCTCAGTTTGCTATTGGTGTGCAGAAATGCTCCTGATTTGTGTTCAATTGATTTTGTACCCAGAGACTGCTGAATTTGTTTTCAATTCCAGGAATCTGGGTTTCCTAGACATAAGATCATACTGTCTGCAAAAAGCAATATTTTTACTTCCTTTTATTCCCCATTTGGATACCCTTAATTTCTCTCGCTTGCCTGATTGCTATGGCTAGGAATTCCAGTACTATGCTGACAAAGCATCTTTGTCTTGTTTCTGTTCTTAATGGGAATGTTTTCAGATTTTCCCTATTCAGTATAATGTTGGTTGTGGGTCTGTCCTATATGGATTTTATAATTTTGAGGTAAATTCCTTCTATGTCTAGTTTGTTGAAGGTTTTTATCATGAATATCTTACCCAAAACCCACAGATCATTCATTCTTCTCATCAGCACATAGAACATTCTTCAAGATTGATCAGATTTAAGGCCACAAATCATGGCTCAACAAAGTCGGAAAAGTCAAAATACTACCAGGCATCTTTTCAGATCACAGTAGAATAAAACTAGAAATCAACACCAAGAGAAACCCCCCAATTCTACACAAAGTCATGGAAATTAACCTCCTGCTGATTGATTATTGGATCAATGCTGAAGGTAATATGGAAATCAAAAGATTTTCAAACTGAATGACAAAGAAGACAAAAGATATCAAAACCTGTGTCATTAAGCAAAAGCAACCCCAAGAGGAAAATTTATAGTATTAAATTCCTACAATGAAAAGGCAGAAAGGTCACAAATTAACTGTCTAATGACATGGTCTCAAGAAATAGGAAAAGAAGAACAAGCCAAAGCCAAGCCAGCAGACAAAAAGAAATAACCAAGGTCAGAGCACAACTAAATGAAATCAAAACAAGAAAATAACACAGAAAATCGGCAGGAGAAAAAGACAGTTTTTAAAAAGATAAACAAAATTAATAGACCTTTTCTAGATTAACTAGTAATAGAAGAGAAAGTACCTTAACAAGCTCAATCAGAAATGAAAAAGAAGATACTACAACCAATACCACAGAAATACAAAATGTCTGTGAATACCATGAAAATCTCTATGCATATAAACTCAAAAATGTAGAAGAAATGGACAAATTTCTAGAATCACAACCTCACAAGACTCAATCAAGAAGAAATCAATTCCTGGACAAACATATAATGAGCAATGAGATTGAAGCAGCAATACAAAATCTTTAAAAATAAAAAAAAACCTGGACCAGATGGATTCACAGTCATATTTCATCACAGCTACAAAGAAGAATTAGTACCCATACTGCATAAATGATTATATAATACCAAGGAGAGAATCTTCCCAAACTCATTCTATAAAACCAATATCACCTTAATATCAAAGCCAAGAATGGATATTACAAACAAAGAAAACTACAGACCAATATCTCTTCTGAATATAGATGCAAAAATCCTCAATAAAATACCAACAAATTGAATTCAGTAACACATTAAAAAAAAAAAAAAAACATTATTAAGTCAGAGTGGTCTTCATTCCAGGGATACAAGGAGGGCTTAACAAATGTAAATCAATAAATATGATTCATCACATAAACAGAAAGAATAATAAAGATTAGATGATCATCTCAACAGATGCAGAAACAGCATTCAATAAAATTCAACACCCTTTCAGGAAACATGTTATATGCGCTTTAAGAACATTTACTTTTATTAAAAATTCTGCAAACAAATGATTATTAATGGTGCCAAGTATTTTATTATACAAATGATAATACTTTACCAAAACTGCTTCTTTCATACTGCGTTTTTTGGACCATACCATCTGGTTTGATATTAAAAGATATTATACAGGAAAAGGGAGCAATCCTTAAAAAAAATAGTCTGAGATACATTATTAAATAAATTAGTTTGCTATAGCATTTCTTAGCATTTAAATATATGATTATGCATGACATAAAGTTTCTATGCTTATTTAACTAGAAATGGTATTCTTTTTCATGATTTCTATTGTTATATATAATCTATTGTTATATGTTACCTATTATGTCTCTATGTTAGAAAGTCTATAGCTTTTATATTGTTATTTTATAATCTATTTTAAGTTTTCTATTAACGTTTCATGAGATGCTGGTGAACTATACAACATAGTATAGGAAACGCTAAACTAAAATATTCTCCTGCATATCAGTTAGGCTGTGCTTCACAGCAACCTACCTTAAAACCAAGTTGCCTAAGTATGATAATTATTTGCTAACAATTCTTTGAATCAGTAATTTGGGCTGAGCTCAGCAGAGATGTCTCAATAGCTTCATGCAGTGTTAGCTGGACTCACGTACATGCCAGGTCCCTGCTGGGTCAGCTTTAATGACTGGACTTCACTCTCTCTATAGTCTCTGATCATCCAGGAGGCGAGCCCAGGCTTGTTTACATGGTAGCAGGGTTCCAAGAGAGAGAACACAGCTGTAAGGTCTCTTGAAGCCTATACCTGGAATTTAAATGTCATCATTGCCTCATTCTATTGATTAAATCAAGTCACAGGGCCACTGAAATTTAAGGGGTGAAGAAATGGATTATACTATTTTTTGGGAGATGTTGCAAAAATTTTCGGACTATTTGCAACCTATCAGACTTTGTCAAGCATATATGTTGTTTCTAAATATTTTCTAGAATAAGTAATGCAGTGAGAAACACCCTTGTACATAACATTTTGTGTGTGCTCTTAACAGTTTCCTCAGGATACAAATTTATGTAACAATGACTGGTAACATTTTAGCATTCTAATATAAACTGCCAAATTTGGTAGAAATACTATAGTAATCACTTCTCACCACCAATGTGCATCCTAAATATTTTTTCTTCCAGCTTATTTAAGGCAAATCTTATTTAATTTTAGTTTGTGTGGCTTCTAAATTTTACTATATAATCTTGAAGTCTATAGTGAAGGAATTGTATGAGAAAAAGGTACTTTAGGATTATAAGTACCTAAGTCTCTTTCATGAGATCTAAACAAAATACTTTTAGGCAAAATTTCAACCACACAGAGAAATAGCATTATAATAAAAGCCATTATTTTTGTGGTGCCCTTGTTATAGGAAAAGGTTGTGGCTAATTATCTATAGCCACCTAACTACCTAATCAAATTTATTTACTTTGGAGACATCAATGAAGAAAATGTACACATTACAGAGAAAAGCTAATTTATAAGATTTGGAGTCTTTTTTCTGAAGAAGGGGTAAGGAATAGAATAATGTTATGTTTATCATAAAAACAATTAAAATTATTTTTCTAGAATGGGACTTTATTCATTACCCCCTTCTAAATTCATCCTTCTCAACCCTGTTGTGGGTGTTTCGGGAGTTCTTTGGTAAAACATAGTAAAGATATAGAGACTGCTAGCCTAAGATTCAACTGAATTATGTGAAAAGACAGTCAATACTGTCCAAAGAATGAAGTTTTATTTGCCTGTTCTTCTCTTTAAAAATGATGAAGGGCCTAAAGCAGGCATCCTCAAACTTTTTGAACAGGGGGCCAGTTCACTGTCCCTCAGACTGTTGGAGGGCCGGACAATAGTTTAAAAAAAAAAACAAACTATGAACAAATTCCTATGCACACTGCACATATCTTACTTGAAGTAAAAAAAAAAAAAAAAAAAAATGGGAACAAATACAATCACACCACCTCATGTGGCCCACGGGCCGTAGTTTGAGGACCCCTGAAAGCTTCCTCCAGATCTTCACAGTAAACCTCTATTATTAACTTTCCAGAATGGCAAAGGCAAAAACCCTGAGAACTTCAAGAACCTGGTTCTAAGCTCACATGAAGAAAGGAATCCTGGGCCTCCATGTGAGGTAGAGTATGAATTTAAGGATGACTCAATGAGACCAGTGATGCCTCGAATCATCCTCTGGCTTGTGCGTATTATGATTACTAATGATATAATTTCATCATTCTGGTTCCTGCATTCTTTTTGAGATGTCATGGGCATAACTAAAGGATTATATTTGAGAGAACCAATATCTGGAATTATTGAGATGTAAGCTGTTTGGCCAAGCCCAAATAAAGTTACAATATAGAACAGATCCGGGAACACCCCATCACTGAAGTTATACTATTACAAGGTGACACAAAGCAGTGGGGGTAGATTGAGCCCTAACAGTCAGGATGATAGAAATTCCTCTTCAATGAGAGAACAACGTTGTAGAGAGAGATGTGAAGAAAGAATCATGGCCACTCTGGGAGAGAACCAGGGACCAGAAAATTAATATTTGCAATATTGAATGAGTTTATTAGTTTAATCTCTAAAGGAAATTTCATGCAGAGAAATTTTACTACTGAAAATGCTAGTAATTCAAGATCTATTGCTCAGCACTTCTTAGCATTCCTAACTATTCTTTATGTATGAAAAAGTGGAACCATGGAGACTTATTTATACCTCTGCATCCTTGATGCTGAATGTTCAGAAAAGAATGAATTATTCCTAGAGAAATGGGGGAAATGGCAAGAATAAAATTATAGTGTTAGAAGGAGAACCCAGGCCAACACTAATCTGGCATTGCCATTGCTAAGACTGAGTGCCAACATTCAGAAATTTACATGTATGGCAATCACCAGGAAAGGAAGATTTGGACTTTGTATTAACTCACTATATAATTATTACAGAAGTGGGCTATGCCAGAGAATAGTCCATTTATTCCAAAGAATGAGAAAGACACTCAGATCATTCAGGCTTGGAGGGTCCTATCTTTAAAGATGGTGTGTGGGGAAAGCTAAGAAGGCTTTATTCCACTCCTATTCTCCACAGTTGTTCATGTGTTTGAAGACTCTAGGATTCTTCATGCTGGTAAAGCCAAAGAAGCTCATTTCAGCTCCTTTAAGGATGTTGCTGTACCATCTGCTACCAAAGTGGGGAAGAATTGCATGTGCTGGTGAATCACAGATGATCCCTAAATAAAGTGTTAATGATAGCTGAGAAATTGTGGCCCCCATGACATTGCCACCATCACCTAACGTGGCATTCAGCTCAACTTTGAGCAGCAGGTACCAGCTCCTCCCATATGAGATGCCACTACAACTTTAAGCTGCCATTCCCTGGGTTAGTGGGACTGTATACAAAGGTGCTATTGTGAATAAAAGAATGGTTAGGAATGCTAAGAAGTGCTGAGCAATAGGTCTTAAATTACTAGTACTTTCAGTAGTAAAAAGTGATATTTACAAATTCCAACTATGCAAAGATATAAATTCTCTTATACTGTATTTCACTGAATTTAAGACACCATCATTTGTAAGATGCACTATTGTTTTACATACTATTAAAAAAGAAAAATAACTGCAACTAAACTATGATGTGCTATGGATTGGGAGCTGCATCTCAATTTCAAATGTGGTTAAATGTGAAAAAATGTATGTCTTAGAATCAACAAACTGAAGTATTTCTATAAGTGTACTTAACTCTTGAATTCCATTTTTACTGGTAAGAGAAACATTGATCTTGTCAGTTCAAAGTAAACTCAGTTTTGTTTTGTTTTGTTTTGTTTTTTCTGGATTTTACTCAGTCTCATTTGGGTAAAAAGTCAATTTGGAATTCTTCTGGAGATAGTTCAGAGGGAGGGGCTGATTTCTTAATTCATGAATGCCACAGTCCTGCTCATGCCACAGCATCTTGGCTGAGATGTAATTCAATCTGCTGAGGCCATCTGTAACCTCTCCAAGGCCTCCATTCTCCTTGTCCATGCATTCTGTACCCACCACGATCAGCACTGCAAGGTGCCTGCAAGTGTGCCAGCCATTCTGCCATCACTGGATAACCTTGGGCAATCCCAGCTGCTTTTCTGCCCAAAGTAAGATGTAAGACCATTTGTTTACACATCTCTCTCAAATAGGCACACTCGTGCTCTGGCTCCATGCCGCACCCATGGCACCTGTAGTTCCTCCTGATCACAGAAGGAAGGTATAAATCCCTCTTCTTAGAGTGCCTCAAACTTTCTTTTAGATTTCTATTGTTCCCATAACACAAAACCAGTTGTCCTTTCCTAGGGACTTAGAACAACCAATTTTATTTTGCACTTTTCTGAACATTACTCCAACTCTAGATCAACTGACTTTATCTTTATTACTTTAGAACAATCTACCTAAGTATTCAGATTAACCTATTGTTTATAGCCAGAATAATAGCTTTTGACAATATACTGACCCGGTCCGCGGGTCAGTCAACAGGGATACCTGGAGGAGGGGGTGAGAATGAAAAAGGGGCAAGGGGCGTGAAGAATGGAGACAAGACAGGAGTCTGATCAAGTCTCATTTATTGCAAAGTTCTTCCAGGGTATATAAGGGTAGGTGAAGGAGGAGGTTTACGTCACCAGGTATCCAAGCAACCTGGCCTTGGTGGAGATAAGTTCCAAACGACAAGCTTCCAAGTTTCGCTCAAGTGATTTACGAGAAGAGGCCTGGCGTTTGCAGGGAAATAGAAACTTAAGTCTGTTAGTACCGGAAATAGCACTTGGCCTACAAAATAGATGCTGTGGTGTCAGCCTTCCACAATATACAAATATTTTTGTAGAAGTTCAGATGATAAGAATTTGACTCTTTTCTGGTTCTATTCCATATAATCTCTCACCTTGAAGGCAGCTCATATGGAAAGTTGAGAAGAAAAGAACAAGAAGAGTAGTAGAAACAAGGAAAAGAAATCTTAGTTAACAGGCCAAATTATAATATAGTGGCCCCCTTATCCATGAAGAATATGTTTCAAGACCCCCAGCGATGCCTGAATCCACGGATGGCACTAAAACCTGTATGTACTGTGTTTGAAGGATATACATACTTATAATAAAGTTTAATCTATAAATTAGGCAGATATTAACAAAGTCATACTTCACAGATCTAGAAAGAATAATTCTACACTTTAAAATCAGAAAAGAGCCCAATAGCCAAAGCAATCTTAAGCAAAAAGAAAAAATCCGGAGGCATTATCTTACTAGACTTCAAACTGTACTAAAAATGTATGGTAACCAAAACAGCATGGTACTGGCAAAAAAAAAAAAAAAAAACAGAGACATAGACCACTGGAACAAAACAGAGAACCCATATATAAAACCACCTGCATACAGCCAACTGATCTTTGACAAAGAAAACAATAATTCTCCCTTGAGAAAAGAAGCTCTACTCAATAAATGGTGCTGGGGAAATTGAATAGCACCATGCAGAAAAATGAAACAGGGACCATGCATCTCTTTGCTCACAAAAATTAAGATGGACAAAAAACTTAGATCTAAGGCATGAAACCATAAGAATTCTAGACAACAAATGTAGGAAAAACATCTAAATATCAACGGAGGCAAAATATTTATGACCAAAGCCCAAAGGCAATCACGGGAACCACAAAAATTAATAAATTGGTTCTGATTAAATTTAAAATATTCTGCACAGTTAAGGAAACAATCAATAGAGTAAATAGACAACCCACAGAATGGAAGAAAATGTTTGCTGACCACATATCTGATATAGGGCTAATAACCAGAATTTACACAGAACTCAAGCATATCAGCAAGAAAAACCAAACAACCCTATTAAAAAGTGGGTAAAAGACATGAACAGAAGCTTCTCAAAAGAAGAAAGACAAATGGCCAATAAACTTATGAAAAAAATACTCAACATCATTAATGATCAGGGAAAAGCAAATTAAAACTACAATAAGATATCACCTTATCAGGGAGATAAAAGTCAGAATGGCTTTTATTAAAAAAAACAAAAACAATAGATGTTAATGTGCATGCAGAGAGATGGGACTGCAAATTAGTACAACCTATATGGAAAACAGTATGGAGATTCCTCAAAGTACTAAAAGAAAACATACCATTTGATCCAACAATTCCACCATTGGGTCTTTACCCAAAAGAAAAGACAACTTTTTATCAAAAGGACACCTGCACTTGAATGTTTATTGCAACCCAATTCACAATTGCAAATGTGTGGAATCTACCCAAGTGCCCATCAATAAATGAGTGTTTTGGGTTAATAAAATGTAGCATGTGCATACCATGGGGTACTACTCAACCATAAAAAGGTGAATTAATATCTTTTGCTACAATCTGAATGGAACTGTAGACCATTCTTCTTAGTGAAGTATCTCAAGAATAGAAAAAAAGAAACAAACAAACAAAAACCCACTACATATACTCTTAGAACTAACCAATGAGCACAGATATGTACAGAGGGAAGTAAAACTTAGTGGATATCAACCAGGTGGAGGGGGAGGTGGGAGGGGAACAAAACCTACCTAACAGGTACTATGAACACTATTTGGATAACAGGCACACCTATAGCCAGGACTCAAGCATTACAAAAGCAATCCACATAACCTAACACATTTGTACCCCCTTAATATTTTGAAATAAATAAATGAAAACGAAAAATACCTTTACCTCACAAAGAATGAACGAAGAAAAATACATTCAGAAAAGAAATCAGACGATTGCTGCCTCAAAGTATTAAGCGATAATACTAATAGTAATGCAAAGAAAGTAACGTTGGTTCTTTGCGTGGTTTTTGTTTCTGGTCCCTATCATAAACATTGTTATTGTTGTTAAAGTTTAAGCCTTTTTAATTTTGTGAAGGCAAAAAGTGGAAGCCTAATGAACACATGTATATGTGAAAAAAAAAAAAAAATACCTTTACCTAACAAAACATAAATAAGGTCCTTATCTTTTAGAGAAAAAAAAAAAACATAAATGACATTAACAACAATAACTAAATAATAAAATAGAATAATTATACAATATCCTGCAGTGGTTCTCAACTTTCCTAATGCTGCGAACCTTTAATACAGTCCAAAGAGGTCACAACCCGCAGGTTTAGAACCCCTGATAGACTGTAATAAATGTTATGTGAATTTGGTCTGTCTCTCTCAAAATATCTTCTTGTACTCTACCTTAATTTTCAGACCACTGTTGACTATGTGCAACTGAAATCACAGAAAATGAAACTACAGATAAGGGGCACTACTGTACCATTAAAATTCTGTGAAACCTGGGCCACATCCCCCTCAAAACACTACTAGGGGTTATGCCTGACATATATTGGTCTAAATTTGCTTGTAAGATAATTTTTGGAGAAAATCGTAGGGTTAACAAAGCACTGGATATTACTTAAGGGTACCCCAATCCCAAGGATCTGAGTTACTAGGTTACAACAATGGAAATAAACTCCAATATGTTTTAAAAGGTAACCATTATTGTCAGCTGCAGACAAGGAAACCAATGTCCCCACATCCAAAAGCACGCGTTGAGCACCACTGTGCTTCCTCCATGGAAAGATGGGCAATACAAGATCTCTGCCAATATCTTACAGAATTGATCCATGGGACCCTAAATGCCAGAATATATGTCAAAACTGGCTCTAATTCTCCTTTCCCTTATCCATGCATTTGCAATTAACTTTGATGTTTCTTTCATCAAGCAGTAAAATCTATTATTTTACCCCGGAATCTAGGTTGCATTTATAATTTGATGTGGCCAATAGTGTGAGCAGAAGTAGCCTTGTGTGTTTCTACTTTATTACTCTTAGAAATCTGTCCAGCACTGTGAGAATAATTTCAGACTAATTTGCTGGATAATAGTCACCCCCATCAGCCAAAAGCAGCCAACCCTCAGATATCCTATTTCAAACAGCCCCCAGCCATTCTGCTGAGTGACACACATGTGCGCATGGCCTGCCAAGCAAGATCAAAACTACTGGGCAGACCCATTGACTCATGACCAACGATAAAGTTCTAAGGCTTTTAGGGGTGGTTTATCATGCAGCAACAAGTAAGGGACACAGAAATTAATACCCAGGAGGGTGTGCTGCCTTACCAAAACATAAGACATACTATTGGTTTCAAGGTTGGGTAAAAAGCAAAGGTTGGAAAATAGCAAACTGCTATCAAAAGTTAGAAAAATGGTGAGTAAATGAGACTGAAGAATGAAAACATGGTGGCTTGTATTATGGAGTAGTGAAACATCAACAAAATAGTTGTCTGCCCTACTTGGAAGATGAAAAATGCATCTAATGAACTTTTGGATGTAACTGAGAAAATTTCCAGACACAACGTTCCAAGTGTTCTACTTGTGTGTGATATGATATGAAGGGAAGAGGGATATGAGATAAAGAACCAGCTTAAGGCAGAATTTGGAAGGACTGTCATGGTCATAACTTGGAGAGTTAGAAAATAAAACTTCTCTTCAACAATGTCCCCAGCCTGAAGATCAGGTCAAAGATTAAATCAAGGGTTAAAAACATCAGAAAGAATTAAGGTGGTAACTAATAGGTTCTGTGACAAAGGAAAAAGGACTTCAGGAATCCAAAAATGTGTTTCCACAAAGCCATCTAAAAGTAGAAATAAGTCTCCCAAAAGAGACACATTCGGTTTTTTGTCAAAAGGATGGCTTTTCATTCAATTCATAGGAAGATAACAAAGTTTTTAAAAAGTATACATGGAGAAATACCATCAGCCTAGACAAAAAGGAACTGAAATTATTCAAATTGTAAAGGGCTCTTGGCCTTCAACTTTCTGTGGGAAGAAATTACGTTCAAAAAACAAGTTAGCTGGAAGAAATGGGCTGTTTCTTCATAAGTAGCAAGGAGGGAAAGGACAAAGAAGGACGACAGGGTAAAAAACGAAGAAAAACACTGGACGACAGAGCCACTTCTAAGAAGCAGTAGAGATATAAGATGAGAAGCTGCTGCCAGGGACGAAGCTGGGTCCGATCAAGGAGCACTCCCAGCTCCCAGGAGGGGAGGGCCTGCAGCACATTCCCAGGTGGATTTCAGAACTGCCACAAACCAGTGACTGACACACCTCTCATTCTTCCCTTTTTTGATGAGAGTGTGGTTGCAGGTATCTTTTTCCTATCTCGCAACTGTATGTTGGATGTGTGGAGGCAGCTGCTTGTCTTTTTAGTTCCTATGTCTCTGAATCAAAAAGAGCTACATCTAAGGAGAGAAATCCAAACATGAACCTGATTAGGAGCATTAAACTCTGGTATTCAAGTTTGATGTCAAGGTCAATGGAATTTTTGGAGCCATTGAAATTAGGTAGAAAAGTAGCAGAGCCCCAGTTCTCTCTCCTGCTCTCCTGAAGCCTTTATTCATTCCCTTTTCCAAGTGACTTTGAGCTCCTCCCAAGAGGTAGACTTTATTTTTTCCATTCACTTGGTTTGGTCAGTAGAATGTGGCAGAAGTGATGCCACGCCAATCTTGAACCTAGTCCTTTAAATATCAGACCAATATCTCTCTCTTCTCTCCACTCCCTCCAATAAGAAAAGTTTAGGTTAGGTCACTAGAGAGACATGTGGCCTAATTATCACTGACACTATATGCAGCAGCCAGGTAACCCTCAAACATGTCAAATGCCCCAGCTGACAGCAGATGCATGAGTGAGCCTAGCTACCCAAGATCAGATAAGTCTGGAACACATTAGGAAATCATTCATCTGACCTGTAAGTTCATGATCAATAACAAAATGCCTATTGTTTACATCATTTTTAGATGGTCTTTGCACAGCAATCATTAACTCAAACAGAATAATGCTCTATCAAGAGGATCCTAGTGATACTATCAAGATGTTCTACCAATTGTGTGATCTACCTGATATCTTTTTGTAAAAAGTTTGTATCTATTGCCTATAGTCAGTTTCTGCTGTTTGCATTCAAACTTCTTAATACCTAATTTATTAACTAATCCCCTCATCTTTCGTAGATTAAGTCAATGGATATTTCATAGAGTTGAAATATGTATTTAAAACTTGTCACACTAACATCAAGCAAAACTATAAATTTTAAAGGGATCTTTTAGAAGCCAGAATGTCTTAGAAGACTTATCTAGAATTCAATAATATTACTATCAGTTTGTTTTACTTCAGTAAAATGCATTTTCAAGGTTATATTTAATAACTTTAAATTTTAAAATCATATGCGTTACTAATTCTATTTTTAAAAATTATTTTTATCATCTTATTTTTTTTATTTCGGAATGTTACAGGGATATTAACATTTTGGTTACATGCTTTGCTTTTGTACTGTTTGAGTCAAAGTTACAAGTGTGCCCATCACCCAGATAGTGTACATTGCTCCCATTAGGTATGATTTCACTCCTCCCCCCTCCCACCTGCTTGATTTACATTGAGTTTTTCTTCCATCCGGACACATGAGTGTTGATAGGTTAGTTACAATTTAATAGTGAGTACATGTGGTGTTTGTTTTTCCATTCTTGTAGTACTTCACTTCAGAGAATGGTCTCCAGTTCCATCCAGATTATTGCAAAAGACATAAATTCATTTTTTATGGCAGAGGAGTACTCCATGGTATACATACACCACATTTTATTAATCCACTCATAAATTGATGGGCACTTGATTGATTCCTCATCTTTGCATATTTATGCACAGAAAGATATCTGGAATTATGCTAATCAATATATGTACCTATCAGGATTTTGGGTGGCTACAGTTATAATGTGTTAAAGCAAGTAACTAATTCGTTTTATTCAAGGAATCATTCAGTTCAGGTAGGACTAAGATTTACATACTTTATTTATAATCCAATACACTAATTGAGCTAATGAATTCAATCAACGTAACTTTTAGCTCTATGAAATCCAATATTAATCACATCAATTGTATACACTGATGAAAATCTCTAATAAAATAGAAAAAAAATGTACCCTTACAGTTGTCAAGCTTTAGGTTGGAAGAACAAAGTATAGCATAATGTCACAATTTTTTCACTTCGTGTAGCATCGTGTAACAAAGATGATCCCAAGAGGATATAGAAAACTAACTGTAGGTGATTCATAATTCCCTTCCTCCCCCTAAAACTAGGGATCATGACATTCATATTTTTATTAAAGAATTCTCAGTAGAAGTTTTGTAATTGATTCTACAGAAAATATCAGAAATTCATAGAAAACTTTGAAATATTAATCCTGTTTTCTTCCAAAATAATTTTTGTTCGGGAATGATAATTAAGTATTTTCTCTGTACACACAGAACTTATATAATGCTGAATTGCTATCAATCCAGATCATCTAAAGAGTTTTTTTTAATACAATTTACATTGACTTATGCTTCTCAAAGTGAAACATGCTTCACAGTCCATAGGCAAAAAATAAGAGCATATTAATAATCCCCAAACTCTATCATATTAAAATTTTCTCACAATGGGGTGGGAACTTGAGTTTTTCTTCAAATTTCTTACAAATGTATATGACTTTGTCAGGTGCCACCTGCCCATGTGAACTAATTAATGTTCTTGGTTATCAAGTAGCTAGCAACCACTATCCTTTTATTGTATCATCTCATTCATAATACTTAGGTTATCAACAATCAGCAGTGGTAATGCTGACAGTGCTGTTGATACCACTGAAAATGTCTCCACTGAGGTTGCTGCTGTGGGCTGGCCAGGTACCCCTGAAACAGATGTTTCAGTTTCCTCAAGTCATACCCTTGTCTCCTCAACACCAACCCTGCTAGCAACAGTGATGCTGACAACATCTTATGTTTTCAAAGATTCAAAGACTGACAGAGATTTTGGTGAAATGCTGTTTTTAATGTTTGCTTTCAGCTTTTACTAATATCTGATCCCTCTTATTTAGGGAGGGATCAGAGCATTCATTCTGGGAACTGGCTGATAGCTAGAAAAAAATGACCTTTCTCCTTTAACTTTGACCACAGCAATCTGCCTCCAATTTCTCTTCTGCTATGATTGTCCTTTTCAGGAGGCAAACCACAGTTCCTCCTACAGTATATATAATTAACTGACAAGACCCTTACTCACTTCTCCAGAAGTACACAGAAAGGGAGGTCTTAATTCAAGAATAAAATACAGCTTGGGCTCAGCAGGGACTGTTCTATTTCCGTAACAGAGAAAATGAGGGGAAAAAAAAAGAAAAATAGCTCTGACTCATTTAGATGTTTTTTATTTAGTTGAAGTAGGCTTTTGTATGCATAAATATAAGCAAACGTCCTATAAAATTTACTACTCATAATAAAGTCCATCTATCATGGGTCACACACTTCAACAGGCTTTGTATGCAGCACCTTATTTCTCACCTTTTCAGATGAAAAGATTGAGGTTTAGAGAAATATTTAGTAACTTGAGTAAAGTGAAAAGTTAATCCAGGCCTGCTTGATGCTAAAACTCTTGTGCTTAATCACTGTGATCTAGAGCAATAGAGGACATCTCCTACATAAAGAATAAGATTGTCAACGTGAAAACCACTGATCTTCAATTGTTCTCTGAATACTTATTAAACTGATGTTTGTGCCCCAAGCTATGCTACACACTTGGAACACAATGAGAAACAAGAGAGACTGTGACCTCTTGAAGCTTACATTTTAATTTTCCTTACCATTGTTCTTTACATGAACTTGAAATCAAACTATCCTTGAAGGGCAATGAGGCATTTGATCTATAAAGAAGTGTATACTTCTTGTCAAGAAGACACAAAATAGAAAGAGATTCATATTAAGAATTAGGTTAAGATGAGAGTTAAATAGTTAGAATTTATGTTCTATTATTTGTGATTTTTACACAAATTCTAAATAAAGTCTTTTTTAATGGAAAAAAAAAAGGAAGATACAGAATTACCAGGGATCAGTATCACCAGGCTCTTTCTATAGGAAAGAGTAGCCTTTTTTAGTAAAAATGTGAAACTTGTATGAACTATTAAATAAGGTCATCTACAGATTGGGACTCTAAAATGAATCCACTTTTGTAATAACTGCTCTGCCAGCTATTAAGAACTTAGAAAAATACTAATGTAAAATAAAAAATACTATCCTTAAAATGAAACAAGTCTCAAGGAATATCTAGTTTAGACTTCATTTAATTCCCAAATTTCAAAATTTCTTAAGCTTTGACTTGGAAGGACTAACAACAAAGTCACTGCTGTTTTTCTCCTACAGAAATAATAGATATTGCCTTCAATCACGCCAGCGCAGGTAATAGCTTAAAGAGTATGTGCCAAACAGGACTTGAAGGAAAACAGAGAGACACATTTATGTGGTCTACAAAATAGAAAAAAAAAAATTTAGCCACGTCGATTTAATAACATCTCAAAAGGAATAAATAAAGTGAGATTTTTCTTGAATTGTTTTTTGTTTTTGTTTTTGTTTTTACTTCAAGTGAACTATTTATCTCATTAGAAATAGGAAGGAATTCTCCACTGGCCTCAGAGAGGAACCTACATCTCATAATCGTACAGTGAAAAAAAAAAAAGAAAAGAAATCTGCCCTGCTATGATAGTATGTCTAATTTGAATGAAGAAAAGAATAAATTATTAAATTCATGCATATAGAGGAGAAAGTCCATCATGCAATATCTGGTAAACTTGGCTGAGTGACTTACTGTGAGTGAAAAAAAGCAGTGCCAACAAGAATATAGAACATACTTGACAGATTGGTCTACATTTTTTTATTTGGTCTACATTTCTATAGTTTAATCATAAGTCATAAGAAAAACATTCAATAATATAAGGAAAGAATGACTCAATTGGTTTTCTTCCTGTCATTTGGGCATCTGAGAAAACACTTATCCTTCACAACACAATTTGAAGGGCTGATCAAATCTCATCATCAAATCCATCCTTTTTCTTCTTCTGTACCTAAAATTTCACTGTTAGCAGTTCAGACCTTTGGATATCATAGCATTTTGATCTTCAGTACACTATGGTCTCTGTGACCTAGTTTGTTATGCATATAAAAATTTTTGGCATTTCTGAATTTCTATTCTTGTAGAATTTGATATGAATGTTAAATTAGCATACTTCAAATGGTTAATTAAAGTAGAGTGATTTTCAAACATGATTTTGAAAATTAGCTAGAAAAGTATAGGAAATATACTATATTAAACGAAAAATAAGTGAAGCTCCTCTGTTTATAACACACCCAGCAGGAATCTGGGGCCATTGTGATGAGGGGCACAAAACTTGTGGCCTCTCTATGAACAAATTTCCTACATAAGAAGAAGAAGAAAGAGGGGCGGAGACAAGATAGCTGACTGAAGCCAGCTTTCCACAGAGGCTCCCATCCAGAAGGAGAGTTAAAGGACAAAAATTCAGCAAGTAACCTGGTGGATTTGAGCTGCACCAAGAGAGAAGGTTGAAGAACGCACATCAACCTCACTGAGGTGAGCTGCGACCACAGGATACAAACAAAAGGTATAAAATCCATCACCAAGCGGACGCAAGTCCCCTCCCCCATGAGAACGGCTCAGAGTGCCCAACAAACAAATGGGCAGAGTTCAAAGGTCCTCCCACTACACTCCATGGGAGAGACCCTCTAAAAACTGGACCTACCTCCCCTACTAGCGTGCCATGGGATTCTCCTGCCAGGCATAAAACTGTATAAAACTGTATATTCTCTACCTGCAGCTCTGAGCTCCCAGAACTCCCCTCCACTCTCACTCTGAGGTCTGGAGGCCTGTCCCCCAGGAGTTCAGATTCTTGGGTGATTTCTCAAGGGGTGTGGACCATGCCTAAACTGCAGCTGGTCAGTGCTGACTCTGGGTCACGGGAGCGAGGAGAGGACGTTCGGCTGAGAGGGAACCACACCAGAGCAGCAGCCATCTTTTAGCAGCAATACAGCCAGGCATAAAATTGTGTAAAACTGTATATGTTCTCTACCTGCAACTCTGAGCTCCCAGCACTCCCCTCCACTCTCACTCTGAGGTCTGGAGGCCTGTCCCCCAGTTCAGGTTCTTGGGTGATTTCTCGAGGGGTGTGGACAGTGTCTAAACTGCAGCTGGTCAGCGCTGACTCTGGGACACAGGAGCGAGGAGAGGATGGTCAGCTGAGAGGGAACCACACCAGAGCAGCAGTTCCCTGAGGCACGGAGCAGCAGCCATCTTTTAGCAGTAATACGGCCAGGCATAAAACTGTGGAAAACTGTATATATTCTCTACCTGCAACTCTGAGCTCCCAGCACTTCCATCCACTCTCACTCTGAGGTCTGGAAGCCTGTCCCCCAGGAGTCCAGATCCTTGGGTGATTTCTCGAGGAGTGTGGACAGTGCCTAAACTGCAGCTGGTCAGTGCTGACTCTGGGGCATGGGAGCAAGGAGAGGAAGGTCAGCTGAGAGTAAACCACACCAGAGCAGCAGTTCTCTGGGGCTCAAAGCAGCAGCGATCTTTTAGCAGCAATACGGCTCACTCCCGGATATTCTGAAGCCACACCCCCTGTCTCCCTGGGCAACCAGAGGAGGCTGGCAACCACCCATGAGTAAAGGATTTGCCTGAGGTGGTACCGACTCACAGACCCTGGAAGCTCCCAGAGCAGGGCTGACCCAGAGGACTGCTTTACTGAGCCTAAGACGCACCTGGCCCTCAGGGGATCGTCAGCCTATAGACAACAGAAGGCAGCAGGATAGAACTGACAGGTAACCGAATACAAACCTGCAGGAGCAAAGACAGGGCTTTGGAACTCAAAACAGCTTCTCTTCTGCAGGGGAACTTTGCAGCAACAGAAACAAAAATCCCACAAAGTTGTTCTATTCTGTTCTGTCAGTAATGGCAATCGGGGGTGGGGCGGACCTGAGTGAACACCCCCCAACCTTCATCAAGTGCATGAGGCTGTCAGGACTCACCTCCTCCTGCTAGATAGAGGCAGAGCTCAGAGGCCTGGCAGATTTCCTTGTGATTCAGGCAGGTGCAAACTCTGGAGTATCTATTCACTACAGGCAACTGGGTCAGCCAACTGCAGGGCTTTCAGTGACTGGGTGTGACAGAGGTGCAAGGTGGGGAAGGAGTCATCAACCTTCCCAGACTGATCTATTTGCTGGGTGGCTTCTCCTGACTCCACGCAGCACTGGAGTGAGCCATATCAGAGTAGTCACCAGACCCCTGTGATCCAGTTCCAAGAGACCTCTTAAACTCTCTGACCTGAGACAGGTACTGACTGGGACAATTGATTTGGACCTTTTGAACTGAGCCAATCGCCTGAGGATTATTAGGGTGGTGCCCTGGGTGTGTGGTTGTAGGAAGGTTTGATTTTCCTTTTCCAATCACTGCCTGTGGTGGACGGGGTGACTTAATTGCTGGTATTTCTCACAACTGAGACTTAAACTGTTTCACTAGGGTCGAACAGAAACCAGCTGAAAACAAGACAGAACCACTTAGCCCCACCACACCAGACAGGGCTCCAGTTTCTCAGGCCACAGCACTGTATGGGTCCTCAACAAAGCTCCAGGGAAAAATCAAAGGGAGTAAAACAATCATGGGGCGGAATCAGCGGAAAAATAACATGAATAACCAGAATAGATCAACACCCCCAAGGAAAGATATGGCACATGTAATTAAAGATCCCATTCATAAACAACTGGCTGAGATGTCAAAATCAAATTCAGAATTTTGATTGCAAACAAGATTAATAAAGTGGAGGAAAATTTGGAATTAGAACTTCCAGCAACAATTCAAAAGTCGGAAATAGGAATTTGAGGAGAAATTTAAAAGTTGTCTCAAGAATTTAATGAATTTAAAGACAAAACCACCAAAGACTTAGACAGACTGAAGCAAGAATTTGCAGCCCTCAAAGATCTGAAAAATACAGTAGAATCCCTCAGTAACAGAGTAGAGCAAGCAGAAGAAAGGATTACTGACATTGAAGACAAAGCCTTTCAACGCTACCAAACTCTCAAAGAGGAAGAGAAATGGGTAGCAAAAATGGATCATTCTCTTACAGAGCTCTGGGATAATTCGAAGAAGGCTAATATCTGACTCATTGGAATCCCTGAAACTGATGAAGTGGCCTCACTAGGCACAGAGGCCCTTCTCCATGAAATTATGAAAGAGAATTTTCCAGACATGCCTAGAGATTGTGAAATTCAGATAGCAGACAGCTTCAGAACCCCAGCACAACTCAACCCCAATAAGACATCCCCCATACATATCACAATTAACTTCACTAAAGTTAATATTAAGGAGAAAATTCTCAAAGCACCCAGACATAAGAAAGCCATTACCTACAAAGGGAAAAATATTAGAATGACCGCAGATCTCTCTGCTGAAACTTTTCAAGCCAGAAGAGGGTGACCATCGACATTTAATCTCCTAAAGCAAAATAACTTTCAACCCCAGATCCTGTCTCCAGCTAAACTGAGTTTCATTTATGACAGAGAAATTAAATACTTTAATGACATTCATATGTTGAAGAAATTTGACATAACCAAACCAGCTCTTCAGGATATTCTCAGACCTATCCTTCATAATGACCAACCCAATCCTCTACAAAAAAAGTAAACTCACTCAGAAACTTTTGATCAAACTCCAACTTCCAAACTGGTGAAAAGATTAAAAATGTCCACTGGACTTTTGAAAAACTCGATACCCAAAATTTTACCAGACTTATCAATATTCTCCATTAATGTGAATAGCTTAAACAGTCCTCTAAAGAGGCACAGGTTAGCTGACTGGATACAAAAACTCATGCCAGATATTTGTTGCATACAAGAGTCACATCTTACCTTAAAAGACAAATATAGACTCAGGGTGAAAGGATGGTCATCCATATTTCAGGCAAATGGTAATCAGAAAAAAGCAGGTGTTGCAATTTTACTTGCAGATACAATAGGCTTTAAACCAGCAAAAGTAAGGAAGGATAAGAACGGTCACTTCATATTTGTTAAGGGTAATACTCAATATGATGAGATTTCAATTATTAATATCTATGCACCCAACCAGAATGCACCTCAATTTATAAGAGAAACTTGAAAAGACATGAGCAACTTGATTTCCTCCAGCTCCATAATAGTTGGAGATTTCAACACTCCTTTGGCAGTGTTGGATTGATCCTCCAACAAGAAGCTGAGCAAAGAAATTTTAGACTTAAACCTAACCATCCAACATTTGGATTTAGCAGACATCTACAGAACATTTCGTCCCAACAAAACTGAATACACATACTTCTCATCAGCCCACGGAACATACTCCAAAATCGATCACATCATAGGTCACAAATCTAACCGCAGTAAATTTAAAGGAATAGAAATTATTCCTTGCATCTTCTCAGACCACCATGGAATAAAACTTGAGCTGAGTAACAACAGGAATCTGCATACTCATACAAAAACATGGAAGTTAAATAACCTTCTGCTGAATGATAGCTGGGTCAGAGATGAGATTAAGAAGGAAATTGCCGGGCGGCGCCTGTGGCTCAGTGAGTAGGGCGCCGGCCCCATATGCCGAGGGTGGCGGGTTCAAACCCAGCCCCGGCCAAACTGCAACCAAAAAATAGCCGGGCGTTGTGGCGGGCGCCTGTAGTCCCAGCTGCTCGGGAGGCTGAGGCAAGAGAATCGCTTAAGTCCAAGAGTTAGAGGTTGCTGTGAGCCGTGTGACGCCACGGCACTCTACCCGAGGGCGGTACAGTGAGACTCTGTCTCTACAAAAAAAAAAAAAAAAAAAAAAAGAAGGAAATTGCCAAATTTTTCGAACAAAATGACATAAAGACACGAATTATCAGAAATTCTGTGACACCGCAAAGGCAGTCCTAAGAGGGAAATTTATAGCACTGCAAGCCTTCCTCAAGAGAACAGAAAGAGAGGAAGTTAACAACTTAATGGGACATCTCAAGCAACTGGAAAAGGAAGAACATTCCAAACCCAAACCCTAGAAGAAAAGAAATAACCAAAATTAGAGCAGAATTAAATGAAATTGAAATCAAAAGAATTATGCAACAGATCAATAAATCAAAAAGTTGGTTTTTTCAGGGCGGCACCTGTGGCTCAGTGAGTAGGGCGCAGGCCCCATATGCCAAGGGTGGCGGGTTCAAACCTGGCCCTGGCCAAACTGCAACAAAAAGAAAAACAGCTGGGCATTGTGGCGGGTGCCTGTAGTCCCAGCTACTTGGGAAGCTGAGGCAAGAGAATCGCGTAAGCCCAAGAGTTAGAGGTTACTGTGAGCTGTGTGACGCAATGGCACTCTACTCGAGGGCGGTACAGTGAGACTCTGTCTCTACAAAAAAAAAAAAAAAAGTTGGTTTTTTCAAAAGGTCAATAAAATAGATAAACCTTTGGCCAACCTAATCAGGAAAAAAAGAGTAAAATCTCTAACCTCATCAATCAGAAATGACAAAGACGAAATAACAACAGACTCCTCAGAAATTCAAAAAATCGTAATGAATATTACAAGAAACTTTATTCTCAGAAATATGAAAATCTGAAGGAAACTGACCAATATTTGGAAGCACGTCACATTCCAAGACTTAGCCAGAATCAAGTAGAAATGTTGAACAGGCCCATATCAAGTTCTGAAATACCATCAACCATACAAAACCTCTCTAAAAAGAAAAGCCCGGGACCAGATGGTTTCATGTCAGAATTCTACCAAACCTCTAAAGAGGAATTAGTACCTATATTCCTCAACCTGTTCCAAAAGGTAGAAAAAGAAGGAAGACTACCCAACACGTTCTATGAAGCAAACATCGCCCTGATCCCCAAACCAGGAAAAGACCCAACAAGAAAAGAAAATTATACACCAATATCACTAATGAATATAGATGCAAAATATTCAACAAGATACTAACAAACAGAATTCAGCAACACATCAAACAAATTATACATCATGACTAAGTCAGTTTTATCCCAGGGTCTCAAAGCTGGTTCAATATCTATAAATCTATAAATATAATTCAGCACATAAACAAATTAAAAAACAAAGACCATATGATTCTCTCAATTGATGCAGAAAAAGCTTTTGATAATATCCAGCATTGCTTCATGATCAGAACACTTAAGAAAATTGGTATAGAAGGGACATTTCTTAAACTGATAGAGGCCATCTATAGCAAACCCACAGCCAGTATCATATTGAATGGAGTTAAATTGAAATCATTTCCACTCAGATCAGGAACCAGACAAGGCTGCCCATTGTCTCCACTGCTCTTTAACATTGTAATGGAAGTGTTAGCCACCACAATTAGGGAAGAAAAGGAGATCAAGGGTATCCATATAGGGTCAGAAGAGATCAAACTTTTGCTCTTTGCAGATGATATGATTGTATATCTGGAAAACACCAGGGATTCTACTACAAAACTCCTAGAAGTGATCAAGGAATACAGCAGCATCTCAGTTTACAAAATCAACATTCATAAATCCGTAGCCTTTATATATACCAACAATAATCAAGTTGAAGAAACAGTGAAGGACTCTATCCCATTTACAGTAGTGCCAAAGAAGATGAAATACTTGGGAGTTTATCTAACAAAGGACGTGAAAGATTTCTATAAAGCGAACTATGAAACTTTAAGAAAAGAAATAGCTGAAAATGTTAACAAATGTAAAAACATACCATGCTCATGGCTGGAAAGAATAAACATTATTAAAATGTCCATACTACCCAAAGCAATATATAATTTCAATGCAATCCCTATTAAAGCTCCACTGTCATACTTTAAAGATCTTGAAAAAACAATACTTTGTTTTATATGAAATCAGAAAAAACCTCAAATAGCCAAGACATTACTCAGAAATAAAAACAAAGCAGGAAGAATTACACTACCAGACCTCAGACTATACTACAAATCAATAGTGATCAAAACAATATGGTACTGGCACAAAAACAGAGAAGTAGATGTCTAGAACAGAATAGAGAACCAAGAGATGAATCTAGCTACTTACCGTTATTTAATCTTTGACAAGCCAATTAAAAACATTCAGTGGGGAAAAGATTCCCTATTTAACAAATGGTGCTGGGTGAACTAGCTGGCAACCTGTAGAAGACTGAAACTCGACCCACACCTTTCACCATTAACTAAGAAAGACTCTCACTGGATTAAAGATTTAAACTTAAGACATGAAACTAAAAATACTAGAAGAGAGTGCAGGGAAAATCCTTGAAGAAATCAGCCTGGGCGAGTATATTATGAGTAGGACCCCCCAGGCAATTGAAGCAGCTTCAAAAATACACTACGGGGACCTGATCAAACTAAAAAGCTTCTGCACAGCCAAGAACACATTAAGTAAAGCAAGCAAACAGCCCTCAGAATGGGAGAAGATATTTGCAGGTTATGTCTCTGACAAAGATTTAATAACCAGAATCCACAGAGAACTCAAACGTATAAGCAAGAAAATAACAAGTGATCCCATAGCAGGCTGGGCAAGGGATTTGAAGAGAAACTTCTCTGAAGAAAACAGGTGCACAGTCTACAGCTATATGAAAAAATGCTCATCATCTTTAATCATCAGAGAAACGCAAATCAAACTACTTTGAGATATCATCTAACTCCAGTAAGACTAGCCTACATCACAAAATCCCAAGACCAGAGATGTTGGCGTGGATGTGGAGAAAAGGGAACACTTCTACACTGCTGGTGGGAATGCAAATTAATACATTCCTTTTGGAAAGATGTATGGAGAACACTTAGAAATCTAAAAATAGATCTGCCATTCAATCCTATAATTCCTCTACTAGGCATATACCCAGAAGACCAAAAATCACATCACAACAAAGATATGTGTAGCAGAATGTTTATTGCAGCCCTATTCATAATTGCTAAGTCATGGAAAAAGCCCAAGTGCCCATCGATCTGCAAATGGATTAATAAATTGTGGTATATGTACACCATGGAATATTATGCAGCCTTAAAGAAAAATGGAGACTTTACCTCTTTCATGTTTACATGGATGGAGCTGGAACTTATTCTTCTTAGTAAAGTATCCCAAGAATGGAAGAAAAAGTATCCAGTGTACTCAGCCCTACTATGAAACTAATTTATGGCTTGCACATGAAAGCTATAACCCAGTTACAACCTAAGAATATGGGTAAGGGGGAGAGGGAGGGGAGAGAGGGGGGAGGTGGGTGGAGGGAGGGTGACTGGTGGGATTACACCTGTGGTGCATCTTACAAGGGTATATGTGAAACTTGGTAAATGGGGAATGTAAATGTCTTAGCACAATAACTAAGAAAATGCCAGGAAGGCTTGTCAACTTGTGTGATGAAAATGTGTCAAACAGTCTATGAAACTAGTGTATGGTGCCCCATGATCACATTAATGTACACAGCTATGATTTAATTAAAAAAAAAATAAGAAGATGAAGAAGAAGAAGAAGAAAGTTATAAATTGCATTTGATGGGTGTACGGGTGATCACTGTATAGTTCTTTCCACTGTATTGTATGTTTGAAAAATTGCCTGATACAATATTAGAAAATTTTAAAGAAGAGAGAATAGAATTCAAGGGAAACTTCCAGGATGATAGAAATGTTCTTCTATAGCCCACATGCCTAAAAATGTATTCAACTATAAACTTAAAAAAAGAAAGAAAGAAAAAGTGAATCTGTAAGCTAATCACATCCATTCCTTCCCCTTCAAAGATATAAATTTACTCTATTTTAATTACATAATCTTCAGAAAACAAATTAGACATAATATTCTTATCTCTAAACCAGTGCTTAACAACCATTACAGATGGGCAATTTCTCACCTAATAAGAAATTTTCTTTTGGAGACTTAAGTCAATATGTCCCTCAGAACAATGTAAAAGTTGTTTTTAGCATTCACTAAGGACCAGCGGCTGTGCTGGGCACATTAGGGAATACCAGATAAGACTTGGTCCCTGCCCCTGCCTGCCCTTGGGGGACCTGCACACAAATTCAGGCAGTTGTAAGCAGCACAGGCTGTGACAAATGCAGCAGGAGTTATACACACAAATGTTAGTGAGGACACAGATTACTTTTAAATTAGGGTAGTGAAAAGACTTTTAGAGAAGGTGACATTTGCTAAAAAATCTATTCTGTGCCAAAACTAAGACAGAAGTGAACAAGGCAATACGGCCTTTATGAAAATCCTCAGGCTGTCAGGGGAGCCGGTCTTGAAAGCACCACAGTGGGCCAGTCTGGCACAGCGATGGTACAAACAAATTACAGACTGTGGAAGGACAGGACATGGAGCACTTGTTCTCCTAGAAGGATCGAAAAGGGGCCTTCCCCGGATAACAAAGGAGGAGGAAGGACATTCTAGGCAGCAGGGATAGACAGCCACACAGCCAGGCGCTGCCCTAGAAGACAGGTGTGATTCATAGTAGACGACAGTTACGGGACTTCAAAGACGAGGTGGTAAAAAAACAGCATTTCCTCACTCTCTGCAAAAGACCACTTTACCAGTCAGAAAACAACTAATGGTTCGACTTTCAATTTTCTTTTTCCTGGATTATATTTTCTGATCTTTCATCTCTGTTGTAGCTGGGCCCTTCCATGTCTCCTAAATTCATCTTGCATCTCAAATCAGACTTCCCATCTTCTAAATAAGATTCTGACCAGACATGGGCTCCCAAATTCTGGACACCAAACACTTACTGGTTCATTTTATACACCATACACTTATTTATTTATTCTTTTTTTTGTTTGTTTGTTTGTTTTTTGTAGAGACAGAGTCTCACTGTACCGCCCTCGGGTAGAGTGCCGTGGCCTCACACGGCTCACAGCAACCTCTAACTCCTGGGCTTCCGCGATTCTCTTGCCTCAGCCTCCCTAGTAGCTGGGACTACAGGCACCCGCCACAATGCCCGGCTATTTTTTTTTTGTTGTTGTTGTTGCAGTTTGACCGGGGCTGGGTTTGAACCCGCCACCCTCGGCATGTGGGGCCGGCGCCCTACTCGCTGAGCCACAGGTGCCACCCTCTTTTTTTTTTTTTTTTTGAGACAGAGCCTCAAGCTGTCACCCTGGGTAGAGTGCTGTGTCATCACAGCTCACAGCAACCTCCAACTCCTGGGTTCAAGCGATTCCCCTGCCCCAGCCTCCCAAGTAGCTGAGACTACAGGCACCTGCCACAATGCCTGGCTATTTTTTGGTTGCAGCGGGCATTGTTGTTTGGCCGGCCCAGGCTGGATTTGAACCCACCAGCTCAGGTTTATGTGGCTGGCGCCTTAGCCGCTTGAGCCACAGGCACCGAGCCACCATACACTTATTGGTCCATTTTATACACCACACATGTACTGGTTCATTTTATATGTCACATACAGTCTGTGCTATTTATGGTCTGTCCTTTAGTTGGCAGAGATAGAAGGACTTCTCTATGTGCAAGGGTCATAGGACTATAAGCAGGTAGTCTGTATTTTGTACATTCATACAACTGTTTCAAGCAGCCCAGACCATGACAAATCCACCATAGTTAACAAAGGTTATCGGACCAAGTTGTGAGACACCTACTCAGTCACCCCAGAACTTTAGATTGAAATTTGTCTCCTTCATCCTTCCTTAGGAGTCATTGTCACTGTTGGGCTCACTATTGTTCCTTCAAGTGTTTGTGATGTGAGCTTCCCCACAAAAGCAACTGAGTCATCAAAAACTTATGATTCAAGAACTGCCAAAGACCTGGCCTGGATTTAGTGTCATGTCCTTCTGCATGGGGCCGATTTCCTCCAGGGAAGGTCCAGGCTACCTTTGTTGGTGGCCAAGAAAAGCAAGCAGCACCTCTAAGTAAGCAGCAAGTGGTTTCCTCACTCAGCACCTTGAAAACAATGAAATGCTTGCTGTTTACCCTTGACTTAATCACAAAGTTGTTTTAATGTACCTGGTTCTAGGTTATGACTACTTTCCAAGAAGATCGCCTTATATTTGTTTATTTATTCATTCATTCAATAAACCTCGGTATCACAAATGAGCAATAAAAGATATAAAGAAAATAGATAGGATATAGCACCTGTTAGTGAAAGAAACAAGACATCAATACAAATATAAAGATATAACAAACACAGTAGTGCCTACGATTATGTCACATAGTAGCAGCACTAGAATTAAAAAAAAAAAAAAACAGGATAAACTAAGTAACAGGAAGTGCTATTTCAGATAGGGTAGCAAGGGAAGACCTCTGTAATGAACCACTGTGTGGGCAGAGACCTGAATGAAGGGAATCAGAGGGATATCCAGGGACAGAAGACTAATAGACAGAACTGTATGTGCAAAGGCCCTGAGGTGGAGCTTATATGTGCATTCCAAGAACAGCAGAGAGTCAATGGCATTGGAATATGGTAGGCAAGGGGAGGGTAGAAGAAAATTAAACTAGGGATTAGCCAGGAGCCAGATCCTCAAGGACCTATAGGCTATGGAAACAAATTTGCATTTTATGCTGGCCCCATGGTTTGAACAAAATAGAAGAATCAAAGATGACTGTAAAGTTTTCAGACCGAGTCTTGTAATAAATGGAGGTGTTGTTTACTGAGATGAGGAAAACCAGGGGAAAAGCAAGTTGGTGCTGAGAGGAGACTCAATCAGTGACTGCAGACTGATTTTACTGGCACTTGTACACTTCAGTCTTTAGGGGTTCCCCCAGATTTGCATGCCCAATCGATTTCCAACTATGTTGGCCAAGGGAGGCAAGTAATGAGAAGAGTAATACAAAACTTACATTTTCTTAAGGCTGATTTCAGGCATCATTTTGAGGTAGGTAAAATTTATGACCTATTCTAGCCTCTGGGTTTGCCTCTCCCCCAATCCATCCCAATTTCCTTCCATATTGCCCCCATATTTCCTCTAAAAGCAATCAGTTCCTTTCTCTCTCTCCCCCCACTTTTCTCCCTGTCTGCAGTTAACATCACCACAACCCACTTGATTATGGAGAAGATTAGATATAAATTCCATACATTTTAAGATGAATTTAACCTCTTATGTAATGTCACTGAAATATTTGCCCTTTACAGATTTTCTCTAATTATGTGATGAATAATCCTGTTTTCTATCTAACTCTTCTTTTGAGGGAGTATCAAGCACTAAAAAAAGCACTGTTTATTAGATACCTGTAGATTTCAATTATGTGAGACATCACTGGAAGGTACAAGTGACCCAGTACAATGTATGCTAGAAATGCTTCTCAAAGCAGTCTAGGGAAGCAGTGTGCAAGGGAAGAGCTAGGTGCTTCCCCTCTGCTATGACAAATGCAGCATATTGAATGAATATTGTCTGAGGTGGTAAGGTGGAAGTTAGTTGTCCAAAATGATGATCAGAACAAGAGCCCATGTGGCAAGTTCCTAGAACAGATGGAGTTGAGATTATCAGAGAGCCAGAAACATGGCAGGTAGTAGGTAGTAGATCTGGAAAGAGGACGTAGGTATCAGAAAAAAATTCTAAGAAGAACAGCTACCAACACCATGGGTGTGAATAGCCCTTCAGAACTGCACGTTCGTATGTGTGGGCACGTCTCATAAGGGCTCTAAGACCAAGGGAAGATCAGTTCCCCACATTAAGTCATTTTACCCAAAACTAAATATTTGTGGAAGTCTAAGTTCTTTGAATCTTTACTTTATGACTGATTACCTTTATCAAAGTCTTCATCAATGTAATTTTTAAATGAAAGAAATATAGGATATTATTGATTTCGATCTCTACATATTAGTTGATACTCCTTTCAGAACTCATACTCTATTCCTTTTAGAAAAGAGCAAAGGGGCCTTTCCCCATTTTCCTTCTTTTCATCTATCCCTGCACTCCAGGAGTAGATATTTTTCTCTTTTCCTAAGAGGGATATATGTGCACACAGATTAAAATGTGTTCTAGCAGAAAATCAATCCTTTTAATGGCATCTTACTTAGTATTGGAAGAATAAAATAATTATAAACAAAAAAAAAATCCCCGAACAATTTACATTTTCTAAGAAAGTAAATAGAAAATAATTTTAAAGTCACTGAAATTAATTTGTCGCTCTTAACCCAACAAAAGTCTATTGACTTAGGGCACTGACCCTAAGTAGAAAATACATACTTACAACTTCATGACCGCAGCCAATATAGCTTCCAAGGCAGCCCTGGAGTATGCAGTCAACACTAAAAAGATAACATCAAGACCGAGGGCAAATAACTAGTAACGATGACCTGTGCCTGCCCAACCTCAAAGCCAGGGTGACTGCATCAAGAGCATAATCTTGTGGTTTTAGGAGTCACTGCATTATTGATACAGCTTTGTACTAGGCATCTTCTGAAAGGTATTTGACCCACTACAGAGGAAAACATGGCCTCACAGGCATTGTTGACAGTATAATAATGAGATTAGGTAACAATACCCACGACCTAAATACCCTTTCACGCTCCCTTTGGGTTAAACAATTCCTCCCACTAAATTGTTAAAAATTGTGGTCATATGTATGACATATGTTCTATAAATATATTCCAATAACATATAGAAATGTGTAATATATAATTTATTCATAACACTTACATAAGAGAACTTGAGAGATGATTTTTTTCTCTGAATATAAAGATTAAATATATCTTATCATTTTATCTTTCCTTTTAAAAATATGTGCCTGCCTTGAGCAAGGACAAAATATGATTGATGAACCTAACCATGTTGTCATTTTGGCCTTGAATACAGAAATCTTAGAGAGAAAATTAATTCTCAATTATACCTAGTGTTCTTAATATAGTTTTGGTCAAATTTTCTCCCCTTATTTTCATATGTCCTCATCCTTGCAATTTAGGTTTAGATTTATTAACCTTATTCTAACGATTATTTTTCTTATGTACCTAGTATTAAAAAACTTTCACATCCTTTTGTTTGTAAGCATGATACATATAGTATAAATGAGATATTTGACATAGGCACTTATATATGTAGATGTATACTAAAAATAAGATAGTAGAAAGCTATTATTTACTTATGCTTTATAATTAAAGTGTTCTGCTCTTTCTCAAGTGGAATATGAAAATAGGTTTTGACATGGAAGCAGAGATGTGGGGTGCAGAGAACAAAAGAGCTAGAGCCCAGAGGGAAATTAGTAGATAGATATTGAAAGCAACATTCTTTGTCACATTACTCACTAGTCAACTTTGTCCCAGGAAAACCTTTGGTTCTGATCAGGCTCAGGGTGGATAAGAAGAAGAAAAAGGAGAGGGAGTCCGTAGAGGTCCGGGTGCTACCAAGTGAGAGCTGGAAAAGTAGTTGCCCTGACTGCGCTGGAGTGGCTCTGGAGTCAATTCCAGATCAGAGAGCCACCAAGGAAAGGACAGACGCCTGTGTCGCCTCCTGAACTGCTCAGTGTCTTGGAGCCAGTAAGCTGGAGAGGATCATGGAGCAGTCTTTGTGGCTAAGAGAAAAGCAGCCACACTGGCTTTTACATGACAGGAGGGGTAAAGGTAGGTTGATGAGTGCCCGTGTGATGGTACTTTTCATTCTTTGTTACAGCACAAGAAAGCTTCTGCCAAAACATGGAAGATCTTTTGTATTTTGTCAATAGAGGAGATTGACTCAGTTACAACCACTCAACTCAGATCACACTTGAGTCACTTTGATAAGCCATTGCAAGTAATGATTGATCTCAATCAATTTCCTGGTTCCTGCTATGGTGACCCAAGCCCTGGTGACATTCTGGGGCCTTTAACCAGCACAGAGCAGGAGCTGAAGGAAATCTGACAGTCAGGAGAGGCCACTGTGGGAAGCGGTCAGCAGTCTCGCTGGAGCATATCAAATGTGTGTGGGCACGCACATTGCAGCATCGCAAACATCTCATTCCAAGAAGCAGGGGAGAGTGCACAGAAGAGCTGCCCAGTCAAGTGGGAGGCAGAGTCAGATTACAGCTGATAGACATTCAAGCCTCTCTACAGGATGCTTGAGCAGAGAAAGGAGGCTGGGGCAGGAGCTTGGCCATAAGCTTCAGTCCCAGCCAACATCATGATCTATGACCTCATCTCCAGAGAAAACTAGAGCAGAAACCGGAAGTCAAGACCCCATCAGGCAGAGGATCTGCACAGAGCCTGGCCACACTTACAGTGGGATCGCAGGGAAAACAGAGGTGAAGCCCCAGATCTCTGCTTAGCCAGATGCTGAATCTGTGACCCATGCCACACAGTGACTGCAGAGCAGCAGACTATTTACAGATCCTCCCCACTGGTGGGAAAGGCCCTCTCAGTGTCCTGCCCATCAGGCTTCCCCTAGTTCAGGAACCAGGTAGGACTGAGCAAGCCTGTAGATGCCAGGCCTGGATGCGCAGTGCTGCCTGCACCTGACACAGCTTTCCCTGCTCCCGACACAGCAGCGTCTGCAAATGGGAGAGCGTGAGCTCTGCAGACAACACAACTCAGGTTCATGGGAGCACCACAGTCAGAAAAACAATGCATCTAAAGGAAGACAGATCGATTACAACCCCAGTCTTCAAAAAGAGAAGCCCTTCCCAGTATAATCATACACTAAATCTCAGGCCAAATATTGACGTTACAAAGGGTAATTTTATCATAATTTTTATGAATTATTCTCAAGAACTTTTCTTGCCTCTTTAGAAACTTTTTTGTCTAAATATTTTATATAAGCCCTTCTTTCTTAAAAACAAATCTAGAAATTTTATCATCCATCAGCCTGATGTATTTTATAGTACATGCTGCTGGAGTTAATGAAAATCCTGAGATGAAACTTATTACTTAAATTATTTTAAGGTACATTATACAGCTTGTAAAAAAACCACCATTTTCCCCTCAGGAAAAACCACTTGCCTCTAGTTTTGCATAATGAATACTTGAAATTCATAAATTCAGGCATTATAAATCACTGTGTCCCCCTGAAACACACCCAGTCAATTGTCTTCCTCAGTTAAAATGTACTGAGATACTATTTGTAGACTATTATAATCCAGACTACAAACTAAACCAAAATTAACTATCTGTAAAAATCTTTTATAAAGAATCATATAAATTTACCACCTGAAAGTTTTACATAATATAAGAAAACACAAGACAGGGGACATTTAACATGAAAACTTAAATAGGTAATACCTTTTTATAATTAACTAATGACTAGTGATTATCCAATCTCGTAACCAAATTATGATATATCATAATTGAAAGCCATGAGTTTTATTCTTTTAAAAAATTACAAACTGAGCTGTTTTGGCTGTGGCACAATAACAGTCTGAGGAAGGAACAGAACCCTGGGGTCACGCTGGGAAGGAAGTGAAGCATCACCTCAGGAAATGATGAGGGACAGAATTAGAAGTGATCTGCCCACACTTAGTCAGCAGTGGCTGGTTTTAGAGACACCCAAGCTGCATATCACACAGGGCCTCACCCTTAGAAGGGCCCTGGCCTGAATTGAACATTACTTCAACATCTTGAAAATTCTTCCTAATTTTTCAAGGAGAGGCCTTGAATTTTTATTTTATACTGGGCCTCTCAACTTCTGCAGCCAATCCTGCACACAGAGAGGCCAATTACAAGTCCAGAAACATCATCTCCATTGCCACAGAACTCCACACAGTGTCTGATGGAAAGTGTACAAACGGAAAAGATTCATTCAAAGAATTAAATCAGATTTACTTCCTAATCGTCAAGACAGATTTTAGTCTGCTTCAAAGTTGACTTTCTTTAAGGTTTATGAGGAGGAAAACATTTAAAAGGGGGATTTTCTCCACAGCTAATCCTTTTCTAGTTCTCCTTGGCCAAAGTACTCATCTGTACTGTGATACTGGTGTCCAGTTCAGCCTGAGCACATCCAGAACGCTGCGATACCCAGGCCAGCAGAACTCCTTTACATAAGGACCTATTTCAATAAATACTTTTTTCTTAAGAAAACTTTGGAATTTTTGGCAGTTAGATCCCTGAAGCCCTTAAAAGAAAGAGTTCTCAAACTCTGGATCCAGAAAAGCAGTGAGTCATCCTGTTTCAGAAAGAGCTGGGCAGGCGATTTGACTTTGGCAAGGAGGGTTGCTCCATGGGTGGATGTCACTCATACGCACACCTGGAGGTGGTTCCTGCATAGTCTGTGTCACCTTGTCTGTAATAGCACAGCACGTCCTTCCTATAAGGGTGGGTTTAATGGTCCATATGTTCCATAAGACCCTGCTTCTAAGGCCACAGTGATTGGGCCAGAGTGCATACGAGTCTTCAGGGTAGCTCTTTCCCTGAGATTTTGAACTGAGACTTGTAAAGCTAGAGTCAGATAATAGAAGCTTCCACTTAAAGGTCATGTGAAGGCAGGTGCAAGTGACCATTTCTGACAACTGTACACACTGTTTAAGTCGCAGAAAGCCAAACTGCACAGATACAAGGGAAGAGGGCAAATGTGCTGAGAAGCAAAAGCTAAAATTCCACAAAGAAACAGAGAGTAGCTGTCTCTATCCCTAACGGCTTTCTGGTTTTCAACTTCATTCTCACAAGACCCAGCTTGTTTCCATGCTTATTATAATAAGCAAATATCCTTTCACTGAGCTAGCTTGTTTCATGCAATCAAAGGGTCAGGCCACCACCTCTGAAGAATATATTCTAGGATATTTGATCATACTGTGAACTTGAAACACTAGTATCTGGGATCACCTAAGATGAGACCACCTAGGACTGGCCATAATAGTCATCATTAACCAAGGTAGGAGGAGTGAGGGAGATGTCTTCTCTCAACCTCAAGGGAAACAGAGTCAGTTATAACAATCTTAGATAAGCTCAAAAACTCTTTGCTTTTCTCTTGTCCCTATTGCAGCTATGTCAGGTACGCCCACACAGCATGTACAGATTGCTCTATTCCTTTCCTACTGCCAACAGAGGATAGGAAGACCAGTCCACCCTAGGACTGCCCAGAGTCTCAGCACTTAGGTAATCACAACCAGAACATCAGTATAAAAGCCATGACCATGGTACCAAATTACCCAAGAGTGTCCAGGCACCAAAGAGAAAGAAAGGAATCCAAATCAAGCAAGGGTCTAAATTCAAAAGCTATAGTAATGGTCATTCAAGTCCTTGACTGTTCCCATGACTGGAATAATCTGAGAACACCAGGAATAGTTCTTGTCACTGCTCTTGATGGCTTTTCATTAAATTCAACGGTAAGATCTTCTTAGTTTTTCATAATGCTTCATTTGTCCTTCCCCAGTAAATTTTCAAAGACAAAATGATGCCAAGAATTAGGCCGGGTACAGTGGCTCATGCCTGTAATCCTAGCACTCTAGGAGGCCAAGGCGGGTGGATTGCCTGAGCTCACAGGCTCAAAACTAGCCCAAGCAAGAGGGAGACCCCATCTCTAAAAATAGCTGGGTGCTGTGGCAGGTGCCTTAGTCCCAGCTACTTGGGAGGCTGAGGAAAGAGAATCAATCGCTTGAGCGCAAGAGTTTCAGGTTGCTATGAGCTATGAGGAGACAGCATTCTACCAAGGGCAACAAAGTGAGACTCTGTCTCAAAAAAAAAAAAAAAAAAAGATGCAAAGAATTCTTTTTTATCCTCCACAACATTTGGTACAACACTGGATACATGAAAGGTACTTGAAAATATTTATTTAACTGAATTAATAGATTGACTACCTTTCCAAAAGGGGTAAGTTTCTATTCAGCATGGTAGAATCTTGATGGATAAAATAAAAATATCTTGATGGATAAAATAAAAAAGTGAAGTACAGGAGGAAAATGCTTGACCTACCTTAACCTCTAAATCTTAATAGATTTTCAAGCCTTTTCCCCCCAGTATTATTTTATAATTTTTCACAACATGGATTTCTACCAAGCCAAGCTTGAAACACATTATTTCAGCCTGGCTGAAGTCACACACACACACACACACAAAGGTGATGTTATTGTTGCCTAAAGCAGATTCTTTGTCTGTTGATCTTTGGCTTAGCACTGTACATAACACCTTGCATAGCTGTCTGCACACACTGAGCAATTAATGAGTGCTTTGCTGTTTTAACTAGTTTACTGACCTAAGACTGTCTTCCAAATATTCCAAGACTAGGGGTGAAATAAAATCTCAAAGGCTGTTTGTGAACAAAAGAACCAGAAAAGGATACCAACAGCCACTGCTCCTTTTCTTCAACTACTGTGTCAGAATATGCCTTTGAGATCAGATTCTCTACAAGTTTATGGTTTCCTGTGCTGATACCTGGCTCACATTTGAGTCCCAACCACCCTGACCTTAACCAAATTGGTCATACCATGCCACGGTGCATTGTCTCCTTGCCTGGCCTTGCTTGTTGGTAGAATGAATTCTTTACCTTTCAATCCAGAGTAAACACACACAACTGGTTTCCTCTTACCCAAGTGATAAGACCCTGGGCTCTGGATTTCCAACCTTTACTTGTTACCACTCATTCAAATGTCCGAAATGTGGCTGTCTTGACCCCTCTGGACCTTACCAACCCTGGTTCTATCGGTCTTCTCTCCTCCGTTATTTACTTTTCATACTGCCTTTGGTCAGATATTAAGGATTTGCTATTACTCTAAAGAAGCCAAGATTGAAAAAGAGAGAGTTTCTGACTTAAAAGAACTCAGAGTTTAGTGAAAAGGACTGACAGTTAAACAAATTGTTAGAACATAATACAATAAATGTTCTCTAGCTATATATGCAGTGAAATGTTTTATTCAGCTGGGCGAGTCAGGGAAACCTCTACAGGGCGAATGATGTCTGAGCTCATTTTTAAGGACTATCAATTATTTTGCACAAATGCTATGCTGTTGGTGATGTATTCATACATTACTTCTAGGGAATAAGAAGAAGAGAACTTATAAGATTATATTTACATTCTAGAAATCTCACTCAAGTAGGTATGGGTGACCTAGGAAGGGAAGAAGGCAAAAAAACACATTTGTGTAATTTTCAGAATTTTCCAAACTTATATTTAAGCCTTTATCTATTTTTCACAGTTTAGTATACCTACCATTTTCCTTTCATTTAGTAAAAATATTTAATGACATCTTAAAGGTCATCATAAAAGTAATAATAAAAAGCTTATCCAGGCTGTTCCTAAGATATTTTCTATTTCCTACTGATGAATTTAAAACTTGCAATAAAATTTTAAACTATAACTAAAATACATATTTTTCTTATTATTGTTTTTCTTATTATTCTTATCATATTTCTTACTATGTTTTTTATTAATTATATCACAGGCATCTATTATGAAATATAAATATAAGAATTACCACATATAAATAACCATCATGATTGCCCTTATAGTTGTGTAAAATTTTCCTATTGATTTACTCCTTATGAAAGTATCTCTATAATTACCTGATACTAAAACTTAGATTTGATTCAAAGTCTCCTTCCAAAAAAATACTTTGAAGGCAGTCATGGAACACTGACTAGAGAGATAACCATTATCAGACAATAGCACCTTAAAAAGAATTAGTTTATCAAATGTGTTTCACCCGATAACTGAGTTCAAGTAGGTTACTGAGAAAATGGAATTTTTAACAGAGTTGAGAAAATACCAAAAAATGAGATGAGAACTGGCCCAAGCAAGATTTTTAACAGCAGACATTAGAAAGCCAAGAATAAACACAAAGGCATTGGGGAAGGAGAAGAAGTCAGGAAAGAGAAGAAAAGCAAAGATATAATCACCATTTTCTCTGTGACTGACCCCAAACTTTCCTTATCAGGACATGCCTTACAGAAAAATTATTATCCTCATTAACACTACTAAGGGATGGGAGTTGTTCTGGAATCAGCACTGAAGATAAACACCACAGCTCATTCTTCTAGTTAATTACAGCTAAAACTTTGTTGTCACATAACTGAACGGCTCTGGGATGGGGGGAAAAACACTGAGAGTTCTGAAAAGCAAACGAGAGCAGAGAGGAAACAAGAAAGGAGCTGAAACTTGGGTAAAAACCTGGGGATGACTTTCCATTGTCCCCAGATGTGAGCCCCAGTCATACAGTAGTTTGGCAGTGGCGGTAGCCATAAAACTTCCAAGGGAACCCATATTTCTGGCCAGAAAGATAAGGAAAAGTACTATTTAACCCTATAAAAAAGAATATGGAGACTTTACATCTCTTATAGTAACCTGGATAAAGTTGGAGAAAATTCTCTTTAGTAAAGTATCACAAGAATGGAAAAGTAAGTATCCAATGTGTTCAATACTAAAAGGAAGCCGGTAGGTGAACTAATACATGCCCACACAAGAGAAAACCTCAATTCAATTCAAGCTGAGCAGGGGAAAGAGAAGAGAGAGGGGGATTGGTGTGCTCCCACTTAATGGTCACAATGTAAGGGGATGTGACCAACCTCCTGGGCGCAGGACACAACTACAACAGGGACCTCACCTAACAAAAGCAAACATTGTAACCTAATCATTTATACCCTCATATGAATCTGAAATTTAAAAAGGAAAAGAAAAAAGAAAAGTAGATCCTACAGACTGGAGACTGTCTATAGTTTCTATTCTGCCTCACGTTGGGAGAATAAGAGTTGCTTGGGCCACATTAAATACACAGACACTAACAAAACAAGATGAGAAAAAAAAATGTCAGGGCATACATTTTGTAATTCTAATACCACAGATAAAACAATCCATAAACAATGTGCATGCAACCAACAGGCTGCAGGTTGGACACCCCTGGCTCTAAGAGCTCCCCAAGCATTGGGAGGTAGACAAGGGGATGCTCTAACTCTACAGATCTGTACGAGGCGCGGGCTCACCCCTCACTCGTGCACATGTTTGGGCAAACCCAAAGCAGCACAGGGCAGCTGTGAGAGAGAAACTAGACATGAACCACTGCTGCTGTGTTAGACTAACATCTGAGCTACTCCTGAGTGGGGCAGACTCAAAATAGAAGGTAAAAGAAGAGAACTTATAAGATTATATTTACATTCTAGAAATCTCACTCAAGTAGATATGGGTGACTTGGGAAGGGACGAATGTAGAAAAACACATTTGTGTAATTTTAGCCATAAGAAAAGAAGATGGAGACTTTCCATTTTTTACTTTCTTCTCTTTACTTGGGCTTTGAGAACTGAACTGAGATACAAACTACAGCCAAAGATAAGACAGAACTCTTGTTCTTAACCTACTTGAGTTGTCTGCCTACTAAACATCAGCTTTCAGCTTTCTGTGCAGGATTATAACTGAATTCGGTTCTACAATGTAATATTCGCATAGTTCAGGATGAAACCCAAGATTATTCAACATTCCAAGAACTAGTAAAGTCTGAATTTTTTTTTTTTTTTTTGCAATTTTTGGTTGTGCTGGGTTTGAACCCGCCACCTCCGGCATATGGGGCCAGTGCCCTACTCCTTTGAGCCACAGGCACCGCCCTGAAGTCTGAAATTCTTAAAGAAAGATACAGTTAACAGATACCATTTCCAAGATGACTCCAGCATTGGGATTATCAGGCAAAGACTTTAAAGCAGCTATGATTGCTATGCTCTTTGAGTTAAAGAATAACATATTTGATGTGAAGGAAAGGAGAAGAATTCTTAGGGGAATGCATACTATTAAAAATGTAAATTTTAGAACTGAAAAAACTAATATTTGCAATAAAAAATCAGGAGAGCTCAATAGAAGTTTGTCAGTAACAGATGAAAAATAGTGAATTTGAAAATAAATTCATAGATAGTATTTAATCCAAGGAAAATAGATTAAAATATTTTTTATAAAAATTATCAGAGCCGGGCGGCGCCTGTGGCTCAGTGAATAGGGTGCCAGCCCCATATGCCAAGGGTGGCGGGTTCAAACCCAGCCCCAGCCAAACTGCAACAAAAAAATAGCCGGGCGTTGTGGCGGGCGCCTGTAGTCCCAGCTGCTCGGGAGGCTGAGGCAAGAGAATCGCGTAAACCCAAGAGTTAGAGGTTGCTGTGAGCCGTGTGATGCCACGGCACTCTACCAAGGGCGGTACAGTGAGACTCTGTCTCTACAAAAAAAAAAAAAAAATTATCAGAGCCTCAGAGACCCGTGGGACACTGTCAAAAGATCTACACTCATAGGACAATGAAGTCCCAAAAGAAGAAGAGAAAAAAATTCAGATAGAATAGAATCTCTGAAAAAATGATGGCCTTTTGTGTTTTAGGCTTCTTCTCCCAGAATCTTACAGTCCCTTCCTCACAGGTGGCTCCAGAGGGCTTTTTTTTTTTTTACAAGAAGCAACCAAAGTACAAAAGACTTTTTTTTTTCTTTTCTTTTCTTTTTCTTGAGACAGAGTCTCACTATGTAGCCCTGGGTAGAGTGCTGTGGCGTCACAGCTCACAGCAACCTCAAACTCATGGGCTTAAGCGATTCTCTTACCTCAGCCTCCCAAGTAGCTGGGACTACAGGCGCCCACCACAACGCCCAGCTATTTTTTTGTTGCAGTTGTTTAGCTGGCCTGGGCTGGGTTCGAACCTGCCACCCTCGGTGTATGTGGCTGGCACCATAACCACTGCACTATGGGCGCTGAGCCCAAAAGACTTATTTTTTCAAAATTTCATGCATTCTATGAAATCTGCTAGCAACCATTTTCCTTCCCCCTCATCAAAATTCTTTGGTTTTTACTTGTGTTTTGGAATTTTTTTTTTTTTTTTTGGCTTTGTATCTCAAGGACTAAAAAATTAGCACACATTTGGATGTTAACTGAAATAGCAAGTAACAGTAGGTGGTAATCTTCATCATTTTCACTGTTACTGAGTTTCTAAAGAACGTATGAAGGCAGTCATGAACGTACTGAGTGCTGGAATCCTGCTTCCTGGCTGTGTCTATGCGACAACAAACATTTAACAGGGACTAAAGCCGCATCTAGTGTCATTAGAGCTCTTGTGCCCCTCCCCTTCAGTATTGGCCCCAAACCGTCCTTTCCTTTTAAGTTTGGGGGAGAAGTACCACGTCACCCACAATCATCAACCAACAATGGGATCTACTGAGTGGTGAGGAAGTAGCCTGACCACACACCACCACGTGGCCACCTGGGTTCCTCTAGAGGTGGCCTTAGTTTCCACCCACCCCCAACATGTTTGCTTCTTGCCCAGCTGGAGGGGAGTCTTGAGACTCCTAATTGGGGGCAGTTGTGCTCACCCTGCCTGGCTGTGTAGATAGACTGTGTAGATAGACCAAAGCAAGAGTGGGGCCCGGACTGTTACTGCTGCTTGGAAATCCCTCTCTAGATCGAACCTTCATGTATTCCTGACATCCTGGTACTAGCAGAGCCTGCACAAAGTGGATAGTGGATATCAGAGTTAATACTGTGAGGAGACAAAATAATGAGAATCGTCTTATCGAAGATAATGAAATACTGTGTAATATCTGCATTTTACCATTGATTTGAGGGCATCCTTAGAAAACTGAATGTAGCAAAAGCTCAGGGCATTTTGGAAATTGTACGCTGTCTAGCAACTTGGTGTGAATTTTTTTACGAGCACTGTTTTATGAGTTATACATGATGTTATAAAAATAGAAAAAAATTGCCAAAAAATTAGTAAGTTTTGATTAAAGATGTGTATTAACAGATCCAAGAAGTCCCACATGCCCTTATTAGAAGACTATTCTGTGCCATTTCTGCACATTTTATATCAGCTTTAGTTTCAGATTATCTTTTTAAACATGTTTGTATAGGAAATAATCTTGGATAATAGAGATAAAATCTCCCTCTGAAGGAGAGGGTAGATTTATGTTATGACCATTATAAAACAAAAGATAATATCTTTTTTCAGATGATTTGGGCATGTTTTTTATCAGTCCCCTCTAAAATATTGGCCTTTCCTAAGCTATGATTCAAATCTGCACGTACAGTATCCACCAGCGCTATTCCATACTGTACCACAGAACTTGAGAAGCACGTAAACCAATGTGAGTATGAAGGTCATGCTGCCTGCAGGACAGGGAATGATAAAGTCATGTGTCTCTTGTTTAGGAGTGTTGTATCTTCTACCAGCATCCATGAAAGTACAGCAGACTAACCTGTTAGCTGGCAGGGAGGGTAAAATCACAGACTCTTCACAGACCTTGGCTGCTTCCAAATAAGATAACTTTAAAAATAATCTCTGGATTCATTATAACCTAAATTCTGAACACCAAATATCAAGAAAAGATCTTGACAGCATCTGGGGGAAAAAAAAACTATGACACACAGTCAAATAATCATTTGAGTTACATGGATTTACCCATGAGAAACAGAGGCCAAAAGACAGCAGAACAACACATTTAAATGGCTTAACTAAAGGGATTGTCAACAGAGAAGTCTACATTCAGCAGAAATTGACCCTCAGAAAGGGAGAAGATATGACATTCTCAGATGAAAGAAAATTGATAAAATTCATCAGTAATAGACATGATCTGTAAGAAATGATAGGGTAGGTTATTCAAATTGGGAATACTACTACAGAAAAATATGACTTTTCAGAAATAAAAGAAATGATCAATATATGTATAAGTAAAAAGGATTATTTTTTTCTCTGAAGGCTCACTGCAAACAAAAATTATAACACTCTGCTCTGGATTTCTATTGTATTTTTATATGATATCTACAACTTAAAGAATAAAGTTGTTAAGGAAAACTGTAAGGTTTCAAGTTTTCTACATTTCATAGGAAGTAGTATACAATTAACTGTACTATGAGAGGTTAGCTATATATTTTGAAATCTCCAGAACCACTGGAAAATGATACAAAGATGCGTAGTCAAGAATTCAATGTTCAAATCACCCAAAAGAAGTAACAAAGGGAAATGGGTGTAGAGAATAAATAAGAAGCAGAAACACGGGGGACAGAGAAAAAATTATGGACTGTGGACTGGTAGACTCGAATCCTACCATTTCAATAATTGTTAAAATAATTGTAGGGTGCATCTTGGAAGGGTCCAGGTGAAGCTTACTAAGTGTAGAGTATAAGGGTTTGAACACAGTAATTAAGAAAATGCCATGAAGGCTATGTTAACCAGTTCGGTGAAAATATTTCAGACTGTATATGGAACCAGCACATTGTACCTTATGATTGCATTATTGTACACAACAATGATTTAGTTAAAAAAAAAAAAAAAGGAAAAATAATTGTATTAAAAGTTAATGGTCTACTTCTAAAAAATATAAGAGAAAGGATCACTTCTCAACTCATTCTGTGAGGGCAGTATTATACAAACATCAAAATCAGAGGGACATTGATAAAATTTAAAGCTATAGAAAACAAAATAAAATAAATTTTAATATATATGTTTGATTAGAAATAAGTTATTATGCATAATATTGTTCCTAGAATATTAAGAATGTACATTAAAAATAAAATAAAAATAATGTACATTAATATTATTATGTTATATGAGGGTTTTTTTACCCTAAACAAAAGGCATTTTTACCCTCATGTTTAGGGTAAAGTCTTACGGGAGAAACTGAATGAAATTTTAGAAGAAAAAGAAACAATGTAAGATTATTGTTAAAAAAGAACTTGCTCACATTTTTAAATGGATAACAGCAAAGTCAAATCAGGATCCCTACTAGACACGTTTTTAAAAGTGTTTTCATGGTTTTTTCAAATATATCAATACTTATCCTATGCCAAAAATTACATTCTTTGCAATTATTAAAGTTAGAATGATAAATTTTAGAAAGTAACTTTAAAATATATGAGAAGGTTTACAGATGTTGAAAACCATTTTTTGAGTTTATTCTAATAAAATAATTTGAAGACTACTGGAAGAGAGAAGAGTGTGACAGCAAAGCTATGAAACTGAGATATCTGTGGTAGAGGATATGAGAGGAGGAAAAAAGTCCTCTTGGAAATGTACAAAGAATGTAAAGCAGCCAGCCATTTCCTGATTTCCTCCTGACCGGCCTCACGGGAAGGTAGGTTAGTTAGACTTCCCTGTTTTACCAACTGGTCCTCAGGAAAGTGACTCCCCACCGCCTTCCTATATACATATAGCTCATCCAGCAACACCTTACAGAGGACGTGGGAAGAGGAGCGCAAAAGTTTGAGAAATTTGAGATACTGAATATTATCTGGAACCATTTCAATCATTCCATAGAATGATGGAAACTTACGATCTTTTTACTTTAGATGCTATCAGATATATTTTCAAAAGTAGTACAACAGTTTTCTTTCAAAATATCAATTATTATAATCTTCCATAAAGTACATCTTTCACAACAAAATAAAGATTTTTTTAAATGTAGATACCAATCTAAAAATATTTGAGGGCAAACAGATTATTCCTCACAGTTAAGGGTTTAGAAAGCAAAACAGAGACCATTCATGCGTTTCTACAGATCTTTATACATCTCAAAGAATGTTTGCAAGCCTAGTACCTAAAAATTTTCCAGGAAGAAAAGAGGTGGACTTTATATAAAATGAGATATTGTTTACATCAAAAACACCCCTTCTCTTTACTAAGACATCACAGCTCCTGAGGTGCTCTGTTTCCATGACCTGGGTCAGAGCACATACCCTTTGGACATTCATCACTTAGAGTATCAGCCAGGAGGAGTAGACATTTGGGGTACAAGGTTAATCCTTCTGAAGGAAAAAAATGTATGCTTTGGCCTCTGATTACTATAACTCTCTCTCAAAATGACACAGTATCCCAATCTTTTCTTTCAGAGAAGGGAAAAAATATAATTGATCATTTAGCGACATAAACTGTAAAATATAAAACTTAATTGTTTTTGTTGTTTGACTATGTTGCACATGTAAGTTTTCCATCAAGAAAAAAGAAAGCAAGAAAGAGTGAGAGACAGAGAACATCACCTCCAGTTATCTGGACATTGTCCTTCCAAACATGTGATGCTTCTGGTGCTGGATGTGGTGAGCCATTACATGGCCCATCCAACCTCTTTGTACAGGTCCCTGAAGTCAGAAACATGTCTTTGGCCAGGGCTCCAGACATGATTAAGCTCCACCAACATTGATATAATACTTGAAAGGTAGAACTGAGAGTAAGTCTGTACTTCCCATGGCTTTTCTTGATCTTCCAGATCAGCGGTTCTCAGTCTGTGGGTCATGACCCTTGGGGGTCAAACGACCCTCTCACAGGGGTCGCCTAAGACCATCCTGCATATCAGATATTTACTTTACAATTCATAACAGTAGCAAAATTATAATTATGAAGTAGCAACAAAATAATTTTATGGTTGGGGGTCACCACCACATGAGGAACTGTATTAAAGGGTCACGGCATTAGGAAGGTTGAGAACCACTGTTCCAGATCATGGCTGTTTCCTGGTCATGGCAACTATTTCTTTCAATAACCTTGTTCCTTCTATAACAGGAGCTCAAAGTAGTCTCTGAAAACTAAAATTTCCACTAACTCGGTCATTAAATTAGTAACTGTAATTACTGTAATGAATCTTTTGTCTTAAACTAGCTGGCGTGGTTTCTGACCTGGCCCATCTGGAACAGGATGCCAGTCACAAAGTACCTTCCGGATTCCATACTGCAGGCATTTTCCAAAGTGGAGGTTCATAGTAGGCTGCAGCTGAAATCTGTGCTTGTCCTCAACCCTTCTCATGACAGTGTAAAAAGCTCAGCACACCCTTCTGGGGCGCAGCAGGGTAACTGACTTCCCCATTTATAAATGGTCCTCACTGAGAGCCCTCCTATTAGCCTGTCTCTGCTGAGCTAGTTTTGAGCCTCAAACAAGAGTCATCTTTGGTCTATGTTGCCTTACATTTCTTTACCAATTTCTCTGCATCCCCTTACCATGAACATCCCAGTGAAATGGTTTTTTTTTTTTTTCTTCCATGAAGCCAGACTATATGGAAATTACCGCATTATTTAGTTAACTCGACACATTTCCTGTTTATGTATACTTAGACTGCAAGGTAAGATCTCACATCTCTCAAAAAAAAAAAAAGGAAAAGAAACAAGTTTTTACTTAGCTTATTTCCTTTCTGAACTTCAAACAAGGATTCTGCACACTTGTCACAGCTTACTAATTTTCTATCTCTAAGTCCCTCCTCTTCTGAAAAATTGAAGTTCTCTGTTTGCTTTAAATAGTAATTTTATCAATGCACATAAGCCAAAGCAATTCTTTTAATTTAGGCTATTTGATGCAGTGCACAAGGCTCCCAAGAGGAAAAAAAAATACATTTTGCTTCCCCAAAACTCACTTCCATCCACAGGCAATCAAGGCTAAATTATTTTAAACCTGCATGCACTTGAAACAACGTCCATCAGAAGGCATTAAGGATCCAATGAGGTCCTTAAGCTACATGTATAATTTTTCTAGATCTGCTTATTTACCTGATAGAATCTGGACTTCTTTCCAACCTACTAATCTCTTCTTTATTATTCTTTTCAGACAGCTTCATCCACACACACACCATCACATGTCTCTACCTCTTTATGGCATAGCATTACTATAAACAGCTCCTACTACGTAAGTCTACTTCATGTCCTCTGTTTCCTGGCCACACAAAATAATTGCCCTCTGCAAGTTCATTGCCACGTGTCTTTCAAGTTCTGTACACCTTTAAATATCACGCCCTGCCTTCAGTGAGCACTCTGGGGGGAGGCAGGGGCACTGGAATTGAGCAGACCTCCTGCCAAATCCCAATGTGACTCAAGTGACACTGAGCAACTAATTTAACTCTTTCAGCCTTCGTTCCCTCATCTATAAAATGGAATTTAGAATACTTACCTTATTATGTTGTCAGAGAAAACAAATGAGATAATTTATGTAAAACACCTGGCTCAGCACCTGGTAACATAAAAAGGAAAAGGATGAGTCTTTTGAAATGTAATTCTCCAGATGTGGTTTTATAACTCAGCCTATTGCTCATGACTAATAGAGGATTTGTTTAAAACCCCTAGAGGCACTTCCCCAGATGCCGTATGATTCATTTCTGGAAACAGTCTACAACTAATCAAAAAACTTTTTTTTTTTTTAATTTTAGGGAATGTGCTAAAATCTTCACAGAGATTTAATGTCATAATTACACAGGTCACAGAGGTGCCACTGAACCTTGCTCGGCCCTCAGCCTCCCTCTGGCCTTTCCAGGTCATTTATCTGCTCTCTCACACCACAGTCCTCCAGCAGCATCCCTCCCCAGGTTCATTCAGGACAGTAATGTCTTTTTCTATTCCTTTGCCTTTGTGCTAAAGACTTTCTTTCCAATTCTAACCTCAAAGTGTTCCTAATATATTGTTTTCTATAATAGTATTATTCAAACAACTCTAGTGTCTATTCTAAACTCTTAAAAGCAAATAACCTGCTCAAAATCACAAAATGAAGATAAAGATGTAACCAGAAATTGTCCATTCAATCAGTTTGAGAGTTAGGGCTGTTTCCCCATAATTTGGTTCTGCGACTCAGACTGAGGTCCAGAACAAGGGGCTGGCAATGCTTCTAACCCGCACAGGAAATCAGAACATTGCTTATCTTCTTTTCTCAGTCACTTGGGTTTGAGGCAAGACCCATCATCTTCGATACTTGGTGAAGTAAATTTCCATGGATGGTTGATACAGAGTAGAATTCAAATTTTGTCTCTAGACAAAAGAGATTGCACGATCTATTTGGTCAGCTGTAGATCAAGTGTTATTAAGGTGCAAGGGTTGCATACCAAATTTAATTTGTTTCCACAAGAAGACCCATTCAGGAAGAATTCTATTTAACTACAAAAAATATGCAATGAGCAAATTTAAATGACTTGCTATATTTCAGCACTCTTAGAAGGAGAGTATTGATGATAAATATTTTTTAAACTTGTTCTACACAACTAACCACATTTTTGTGAGACATTTATACTGAAGCAAACATAAAAAGGAAAACTCAACATTGATCTTCACATTAATAACAAATTTCCTAATGATATTGAAAAATTAGAAGAAAATTAAAATTGCCCATAACCCAATCATCCAAACTTTTTTCATTATTAACATTTTGATGTATTTTCTTCTATTCTTTTTTCTCAGCTCAATTTTGAAGACATTTGCAATAACCTAATCATTTAATCTTATATCCTGTTTTTCTTCCAAATTATCATTATAAGAAGCAATGTAGAATAGCCAAGAAAATTGCCTGATCGTCCTCCATATCATTAAATATTCTCTATAAATATAATTTCAATAATTCCATAACATATTTAATAGTTAGGATACTTTCAAAATTTTAATTTGAATACAAATAACTCTTGTACTCAAATTTATCAAAATTTCTGATTATTCCTTCAGCATAGAATTAGAAAAATGAAATTACTGGATAACCTTTTGAGCATGAATTTTTAAAGTCAGATATACCATGTAGGGCAGTGGTTATCAACCTGTGGGTCACGACCCCTTTGGGGGTCTCCTGCATATCAAATATTTACATTACGATTCATAACAGTAGCAAAATTATAGTTATCAAGTAGCAATGAAAATAATTTTATGGTTGGGGGTCACCAGAACATGAGGAACCGTATTAAAGGGTCACAGCATTAGGAAGGTTGAGAACCACTGATGTAGGGGATGCCTTGAGGGAGTTACGAGGGACACAAGGAAACTTTTGACATGATAGATATGTTCATTATCTTGATGGTGATGATAATTTCAAGGGAACAAACATATAGCAGAAAATATTAAATGTATATAGTATGTTACTTATCAATACTTCAGTAACACCTGCTGAAAAAGACAGAGAGAGACAGACAGAAGATTTGCTTACCAAGTTTCAAGTAGATAACCAGGGAGGGTACAGGACCCAGAGAATAAATGGCTGCCTACCCTGCCGATGCAGGTAATTCTCAGGCAGACGTGAGCTGCTGGTGCCTCTGCGTGGTAGAGACGACACAGAATGGGCACCCTGGACCCAGAAGTGATGTACAAGCAGCCAAGAAAACTGCCTGATTTGCTAGGGTCGTGTGGGTTAAGAAGAAAGCCGTTACCAGTCCAGCGTGGGAATCACTGAGCAAGCAAAGACCATTTAGTACCTGTCTATACCGCCAGATGACTGAGGGGACCCAAGGTATACCCTTCTTCCCATCCCAATCCCAAATCTTGGCTCTAGTTAAACTCTCTGGAACTTTAACACACCCAGTCCCTCCCTTCATAAAGCAATATTCTAATGTAGGAAACCGTATACTAGAATGTAAGATCCACCTTGGTAGCTGGCACATAATTATGCTTAATATTTATTTGTGGAACGCATGGACAGATGGATCAAACTCCAAGTGCATCCATTGGTAGATGGATGGATAGAACAAACCCAAGTACACAATAAATTGTGACTAGTCATCCAGGGGGGCACATGTAAGTGCAACATAAGAGGTTTTATTAAGTACAATAAGGAGAGATGGCTAAGGGCTGAGTCACCACTGATTATTTCATTGGAGGCAGAAAAAAACTTGAGTTGGTCCTTGAAGCCTAGAAGAATTGGTTCAACAAAGAAGATAAGAGGAAAAGGTGGGTGGGGAGGGAACGGTACAGAAAGGACCAAGGAGTCACAGCTCGAACTGAAGCACTGTTGTTGCTAATTCAATGTACTTTTTTCTCTACTCTTTTCTACACATAGTATCTGGCACAGAATCTGCAAACAACATTTGATGGATGGAGGGATAGATGGATGGAGAGGAGGAATAATAGGAATAAACAAGTATTTTTTAAAGATTGAAAAGAATGGATCAGAAATCTTGAGATAACTTCTTCTCCACCTTTAGTTTTCATTAAAAAGATGATTTTTAACTTTTATTCAAATAGCAGAGTCTGTACACACATATTTATGGAGGGTTTTACAATATTTGGAAATGTGTTTAAGCAGTCATATATTCAGTTTTCCATTTGTGTCTTTACCCCTGGAATCTATACCATTCAAGGACTTATTCCATAAACTGTTTCTAACCTTGCCCATCTACAAAGAGCTCTAAGTTCACATCGTTATTTTGATTCCTGCCCTGCAATATTAATTAACTTGCATTTATAGTTTATCTTAACTTACATAACGTTATCTCATTCCTTCCTCACAACAGAGGCCTCTGAAATAAACATTGTTATGCCCCTTTCTAGACTCTGGAGGTTTCCTTACTTGTTCTAATTCACCAGCCAATAAATGGGAAAGTCTAGACCCTCACCCAGACCTTTCCTCAAGGCCATGCTGCCTGGCTGTCAGTGTCCGCAGTCCCTAAAGAATGAGAAGAGACACAGACGCTGCCTGCTGTGTATGTGTGGCTGTCAAAGCGAGCATGCAGCCATGCGTTAGTTCAACACGGGATTTTAACCACGGCCTGTCATTAGTTATTCATTGAAGTAAAAAGAAAATCTTTACTTTTTAACTGAGAGAGGAAAGGGTGTTCTTTGCCCAGCTGTTCCATATTCATTACCCATATTTGAGAGAACTTCTTTATGATCTCCCACAAAATCTCCCTCCTTTTTTTAAGTTCTCTCCCTGGAGCCAGAATGCTAGAGAGAATTTTTTATGGAAAAAATAATTAAGCTTCCTCACAGAGCAAATCCCCTGAAGTAATTTATCATAAAGAAAAACTCTAACCCAACTTTTTTCCCACCCAAAAAGTACTAATTCAATTTTACAGCAGAACAGCTTTAGGGATCCCAGGAACAAGAGCAGGAAAGAGAGGAGGCCCGAGGATTTTATCTTCTTATTCACCCCCGACTGACACAGGTTTGTTTCACACTTAGATTTGTTGTGCACTTTGCCAAGTCTGGTTCTAAATGTTTTAAATAATAAGGCGTAGTCCACTTAGAGTGGGAGAATCTGTTTTGCTAATTGGTTTTACTCCTGTTTCTCTCTTGATGGTTGAGGAAAGTTGGGGTGATTATTTTAGGTAGGACTATAAGTTAGATGTCATTAGGCAATCACGAATGGCTGGGATTCATACATTCTAAACTTGAGCATTTATAAACTGCAAAGGCTTTTCCTGTCTCATCCCCTTCTTCCACTCCTCCTTCTCTATATTCATACTGACATGGTAACCGTGTTCACCAAAAACAGATGACAGATAAAAACATTAATTTAAGAAATTCTATTGACATCGCCCTGGAAGAAAAATTTGAAAGCATACTGACATATCGTAGTAGGCATTGTGATGCCTTTTGCTACAAAGCAGACTGCCTTTTCTCCAATAAATATAATCTTGTTAGCAGGTTTATTCATTTGTCTGATACCTGTTTGTTAACAGAGATCACAGCGAACGGTGGACCTACATTCCAGAAAGGCCAGATTGAGCACTCCCGCGTTCCCACAGCCATCTCCTGGTGCTGAAATTTTGACATTTCTATTTTGATGCAGTCACATTAATGCAAACTCATTGAAACAATCTGTCAAATTGTGAAATCACTGTTTTATATTGCCAAGTAATTTCATATGCCTTCCACTCTCACTCCATACTTAATCCCTTCCTTGATAACAGGTGATTTTTACCTCCTAATTTATCCACAATATAAATATTCTTTATGTTTATAAAATTCATAGTTGTTCTTAGAAGAAATCATCAGTTTCTTTAATTTTAATCTTTTAAGCAAGGTTATGTCATCTATCAGCCAAATAATCACAATAAAGGAGTTTAATATATTAACCATGATCTATAGTAGAACCTCTGTAAGCTGTCCACCCAAGGGACAGTAACAAACTGGTCAACATACGGACCTGGTCGACATAAGGAAGCAGGCCTACTGTACTGACATGTACATGTGGAGCATATCTCATCCATGAGAAGTAGGTCAATTTAAGGAGGTCGTCAATATAAAAAGATGGTCAACTATGCGGCTTCTACTGTAAATCCTTTCCTCAGTTCAGAGATGATTGTTAGGTAATTTTCTGAGCACTTTAGAACTGAGAATAAGAGAACATATTTTGGAAATCTGACAAAAGAAAAGTTATCCACGCTCAAGCTTTTCAAATGGAAAACAAAGAACCGTTACTAAGCAGACGAATCAATGTATTAATTGAAAGTAATGAGGACGGCCATTGAAACTTTATATTATATGCAGACTATTAAAGATTCACATGAATTCTTAGACACTAAGTGAATACTGTACTTAGTCCTTTTCTTTTCTTTCTTTTTTTTTTTTTTTAAGAGAGAGAGTCTCACTTCGTCACCCTCAGTAGAGTGCTATAGCGTCACAGCTCTTAGCAACCTCCAGCTCTTGGGCTTAGGCAATTCTCTTGCCTCAGCCTCCTGAGTAGCTGGGACTATAGGCGCCTGCCACAATGCCCAACTATTTTTCTGTTGCGGTTTGGCTGAGGCCAGGTTTGAATCCACCACTCTCTGTATATGGGGTTGGGGCCCTACTCACTGAGCCACAGGCACTGCCCTACTTAGTTCTTTTCTTAGGATGATAGATGGTCTTATCTGGGATAAGTAAGTCTGGCAGAAACAAAACTCCCATTTGATGTGATTTGCCTATGTAACAGGTTTGAATTTTAGTCACAAGACTGTAGTATGCATAAAATTTCAATTTCTTTGCATCTTTATAATTAAGCGTGTGTAACTCATAAGCCCCTATTTTTGCTCATCTTATAAGTCATTATATCTCTGTCACTTATGATCTTCAGTTGCTGAGTAATCAACTCTATCACTTTCCTTCTTGACTCAATTATGTGTCTCCCTTTGGTCTATCAGCTCCCTCAGTCACATCTGCATTCACCTCAGAGCTGGCGACAAGCCCGGTTGCTCTCCACACACCTGCAAGGCACATCCGCAGTACTGTGATGGCACAGAAATTAAGAGGGAGTGAAAATGGTAGGACATGTGGTTAGGAAGTGAGGTGGTAAAAGGGAAAGCGGGAATTTTAGAGGGTGGCTGGGTCAGAGGAGACTAGAGTGAACATCCTTGATCAAGTTGCTAATGCCAGGGCCAGAACTTCCTGAGGCCAGTTTGTTGCATTCTCCCTACAGTCTGTACACACATAACTTTACTTGGAATTATCTTTAGCAGGACAACTCAAATCCCTAGTTTTGGCAACCACAAAAACAAAATGAAAAACAAAATTAAAGAAAAGAGAAGCAAACTTATTTACCTAGAAATAAAAATAGTTCCTGAAAAACAGGAAGCTTTTTTCCACAGAACCTGCTACAACTGCCTCATAGAATTGCTTGTGGGTCCACCAAGGCAGAGTGTATGTGCGTCTGTGTGTGTGGTCTATAATTTACAGAGAAATTTCAAATGACTTTCTAACCAAAAAACACCTTTCATTCAATTCATCCAATTCAGATAAAATTCTTCTAGTCTTTTGGGGTACTTTTGAAACCATTTGTCACTATTTAACTTCACTAAAGTCGTCATACTCCAGAATGAAAAGAAAAAAATGGCTGGCCTTATTTTACCGTTGTTCAACTCTATAAATATATATACACATGTCACATCTACTATTCTCAATTCACTTCAATCCTATTTTTCAGAAACACAGACACAGAGAAAAATGTTAATTCTAAGGTTATAAAATCAAGAAACAAAATAAAAATGTGAAATCTTGTAAACCTTAGGCAATATTGTAAGACCTGCTTGACAAGGCTGGAAAAACATCCAGAAAAATATATACTTAAACTTATAAATGTTTCCCTACAGTAGTAGTTCCCTACTACTCTTGTTAGTAAGAGTGAATACAATAAAAATTTTAATATAATCCTGTGTATAACATTAATAATTTGGATTTTATAGTAATAAAAACATTAAGATGATATGACATTGCTTGGGATAAGATCTAATTATTTTTATTATCTTCGCTGTTTTTTAAGGTGACATATTGTCACATATTGTTACATATTGTCATAGCATATGTACACTGGGTGGCCATAAAGTTCATGTACAATTTTAAATCACACATGAACTTTATGGCCACCCTGTATACACACACACACACACAGATACACAACATACATATATATAAATATGTGCACATAGACACAACACACACACACAAAGGCTGTCCAGAAAGTATCCAGCCATGTGGTATGAAAAATAGACATGCATGGCTGGATACTTTCTGGACAGCCCTCATATGCTACATTATCTCTTTCTCCTAGTGAATTTCCAGTTAAAAGATTATATAGATAACCTAATCTTTAGATACTTTAGACTTTTATGTAACTTCCTTAGTATTTTAGTAACTTTTCTACATTTCATTTACCATTTTTTTTTTTTTTTTTTGCAGTTTTTGTCTGGGGTTGGGTTTGAACCCACCACCTCCGGCATATGGGCCCACTCCTTTGAGCCACAGGCGCCACCCACATTTACATTTTTTTAAATACCCTACATTTTCATACTTTTAAGGATTTATATTTATACCAAGTTGAGAATTAACACCCACTGGATACTAACTATCAGGTCCTGTACAAATGTCATCACGATTATTGCTAAAATGTGGCTTTTGTTACACATTTTATTTATAATAAAACAAATTAAGGCGTATCTATAGATATTTACAAATATAGTAATGACTTTTAAATTGAGAGATATTTCTAAAAGTCCTGGGGAAACAAATATAAATACATGTTAAGTGAGAAAATAATGAGAATTCCTGTGTCATCCTCATTACATGAATGTCTGATTTAAGCATCTGTATACCTGAAACACTAATTTAGCTACAATGCAGCAAAACCAGCAATGTGGTAAGAGAATATTGATTGTACAGTGTTCAAAGACAAAATACTTATGTTGTTGGACTTTTTGTACATGTATGATATTGCAGCCCAATATCCGTGTTGGTAATTTTTACAAAATGAATCTATCACTGTGATCAATGGTGATTTAATTATGAAATAGTCAATCCTCTAATGAAACACTTTATCTTACATTAACCTAAATATCAGAAATCCTGCTGGTTTGGCAAGACTGTAGTGTAAAAACACATTGAAAATATCCTTACAAAGCTCACTTAAGTATGTTATTTTCCTAATGTTCAGGTCAAGATTTTTATTCTTATTATGCACATTAGAGAAAAGTTTCTCATGGAGATTCTGATCTAGTGGGATTGAGTATTAACTCCACACATTCTAGTTTCCAGCACAAAAAGAAAGGAGTGATTTTATTAAGGGGCCAAATATTAAAATGAATTAAGGGGCCAATTTTAAAATAAATTCCTCCCATGAAATCACTCTAATGGATGCTAATGTCCTTTTTAGAAAAAGTGGAGTCATGATGAAAATAATAAACAGATGCTATTTATTTACGTGGAAATACAAACATTGGGCCAAATGAGGATTGTCAATAGAGACCAGAAGGTAATCTTAGCATTAAGGCCAACAAGTATTTATTAAAATGCTGTTTGAGGGAATAAAATGGTGAGGAATGAAGAACAGGAAATAGTATTTTAACAAATTTGAGAGTTTTAAAAGTTCATTAAAATTCATAAACCAACTGCCACCCAACGTGAATCCCCTTTTCCAGCTTCCCTGAACAGATGTTTACTCAACATCTGCTTACCTATCTTCAAAAGAACTATTTTGAGAACATGTTATTTCCTATTTTAAGACAAAACTTACTTCATCGCCCTGGTCTCCTGTACTACTGGGGAAAGTCTAAAAAAAGTAGAACTTTTCTGAAATTTATGCCAGCAAAACAAATTATAAAACTCTAAAACTTATCTATTCCTTGGTCTTATAGTTCTATTAATGGTCCTATGGGTCTAAGAAAATACTCAAAGTTATATATAATTTCTTTGATTTGTCACTTAGAAGAAAGAAAACTTGAGAACGAACAAATGTTTAAGAATGGAGGATGATTAAAATAAGTTATGATAAATCTATGCAATAGATTACCGTTCACTCATCACAAATTGTGTTAGAGATAAATGTATTTACAACATATATTTTAATGAAGGCCCATGAAGTGCTTAGAACTTCCTAACACAGAGAAAGAAAAAGAAATACTAAATTGTGTATGTGTATATATGTATATATATAGATAGATTAAAAAAAATAAAAAACTATAATGCTCTTTCACCCAAGTTGGAATACAGTGATGCAATCATAACTTACTCACCCTCCAACTCTCAGGCTCAAGTGATCCTCCCACCTCAATCTCTGGAGCAGGTGGGACTACAGGGTAGGCCACCATGCCTAGCTAGTTTTATTATTTTTTAAAGTAGATAGTAAAGAAGCATATTCAGTATACTATTTATAAAAGATTCTTGCATTCAACGTGCATTCTTCCTTCAATTTGAAAATTAAATGTTTTTCAATACTTTTAGTTCACTAATATTTGGTGAATACTGACTACCTGCAGATGTCAATTGACAAGGCTTACATTTTAGTCTGAAGGATAATAATAAAGAGTAAAAGGAATTATTACAGAATATATTTACGGCTTTATGGGAAGTCAGCAGGGGATAGTCTCAAAGATAATGTTATCACGGGATGTATTTAGATTTATATGGTAGTCCATGAGGGGTGTACGGATGCAGTGACATTTTAACTGAGATGTATGAGTTGACAACCACCTTGGCCAAAAGCCAAGAAAGAAAATTCCAGGCAGAAGAAAGAACAATTGCAAAGGCTCTGAGTCTGGTCATTTGCCATATTTGGGTAAAGAAAGGTATGCACAATAATAAAAATCTATGTGGTGAGTGTATAAGGGTTTCCTGTAATGCTTTCAACTTTTATGTATATTTGAAATTTTTCATGGAGGCAGGAAGCCGGGGAGGGAAGAGGAGAAAGAGATGGTGGAGCAAGGAAAGAGAAGGAAGGAAAAAAAGAAAAGACTAAATAAATGAAAAGTTTGGGCTATCAAATTCTGAATAAGAAGGGATAGAATAATACAAGAAGTTTAGAGAGACAGTAAGAGGTCAGCTCATGCAGGGGTTCTTAGGTCACTTACTGGGTCTAAGAGCAACTTAAAAAGTTTAAATGTTTCAAGTAGGGGAAGAATGTAATTCAGTTTCCAGGTGTGTGATGAAAGGGACCATATGAGTTAAGATACAGACATGTGGAAGTGGCTGTGCCCAGGAAACATCCAAGTGAAGGGGCCAAGTGGGTGGTCAAACGTAATTCAAAGTTCAGAGGTCTAGGTCAGAATAATACACTCAGAAGTTGCAGACATCGAGACAGTATTTAAAACATAAAAACAAAGGGAATTATCTAGGGAGACAACACAGAGAAGAGATGAGAGCCTGGGTATCCTTAACCGTGAACAGAAGTCACAGGAGAGAGGGACAAAGAGTGAACAGGAGGGGAGGAAGGGCAGATGGCTTGTGAAGACAATTCTTTCAAGAATTTTTGAAATTGAAATATGGGTAGAAAAACAGAGAGAGTAGTTGGAGGAGTGTGTGGGTTGAAGAGAATTTGTTTTTAACTTTCTTACTGAGACATAAGACATATAGAGCAGTGTGCACATATCCTAAATGTATAGCTCCATGAATCATCCCTGTACCATGGCCAGGTGGAGAACAAGAACACTGCCAACCCCCAGAAGCCCTGTGATGCCCTCTCCCAATTACTTCCCCCTCACCACCTGAGGCTCTAGATGCAATACTTCAGTTTTGCTGGATTTCAAATTTTATGTAAATGGAATCCAGAGAAGAGAGGTGTTTAAAAGGTAGAATGGATTGTATCTGGCCTAAGTATTTAAGTATGATCATCTAAAAGGCTCCAGTGCCTTGATAAAAGAGAGAAGGGAGAGGGGAACACAAACATTTGTGAAGCAAATAGGAGAGTTGCTATTCTACTGAGTCGGCCCAGTAGAATCAGAGGGGAAAGGGAGAACAGGGGCTCAGATGGTAGATTTGGTGATGAGAAGAGAGTTACCCTGGGCTAGTTTCAGTTTTGTAAAGCAAGCAGAAAGGAAGCCAGTTGAGACTAGAAAGAAATGCGGAATACTCTATGAAAACAAGAAAAATGATGAACTAGCCTATAGGAACCAATGGAGATTCCAAAAATGTAATACTGAACAAGAAAAAAGTTGCAGAACTTACTATGTTACAATTTATGAGAAGATTTTAGAAATTTTAGAATCACATACATATGCTCAAAACCATGAATATGTGCATAATTGTATGTTTTATATAAAAAAACATGAATAGGAAGGATATATAACAAATTCATGAGTAGAAGTTTTTGGAAGTGAAGAGAAGGCAATAAAGTGTGAAAGATTAGAAAGAAACTCAAATTGTGTCCACAATGTTCCATTTCTTTTAAAAAGAAAGAAAAGTATGTAAAGCAAATGATATTGTGTTGTCACTTTTCAATTCTAGATGATAGGTATGACCAACCCTGGTTCTTGTCTTTGTCTTTTAATGATTCATACTACAATAAAAATGTAAAATTTTAAGCAATCAATAAAACAAATATTATACTGCACTAAGTATCATAAAAAGTAATGAACTTTGAGCAAACAATTTCAGTCTAACCTAAATGAGTGCATATGTTCACCAAAAGACACATTTAAGAATGATTATTGCATCTTTATTCATAACAGCACAAAACTGGAACCAATTCAAGTGTCCATTAGCTATGGCATAGATAAATGAATTGTGGCATTTTGAAACAGCTTTAGTGAGTTATAATTTATATACCATAACATTTACCCAATTTAAAATGTGTGACTCAAAGACTATCATCCTCATAGTCTACTTTTAGAAAACTTTCATTACCCCACTAACATCCCTTCCGTTCCTTTATAGTTCATCCCTTTTTTCACCCTCAGCTCCGAGCAGGCACTCATCTGTTTCCTGTCTCTATGAATTTGTAGGCCTGTTGCACATGCTTACATGGAAGCAAATTGTAATATATTCTCATAAAGAAAAAACTACTTCTACACAACTACAGGGAAGAATCTCATAGTCAAAACAGAATATGAGTAGCCAATCCACCCCCAAAAAAGTGCGTACACTGCATGATTCTATTACAGACATTTGAGAATAAGCAAACACCAGTCCAGTGTAATAAATGTCAGAATAGTAATTGCCATTCAGAGGAGTTTTGACAGAGGAAAAAAGGGAGATTTATAAAGTGCTAAAAATATTCCATGGGTTGGTCTGGGCGGTTTGGGGGTATATACATGTGCAAAAATAAATGAATAAGTTCTCATGAAATGTTTCTATGTTTCAATAAAAATTTTTCAAGAAAGAAAAGCCACACCCATATTGATTATCTTTTTTTTTTTATTTTATTTTTTTTGTTATTGATTATCTTATATCCTTGCTTACCTCATCATCTTTCCTCTCCCTTTCTCTTCTGTTTCTAACACCCATTGCCAAGCTGAATGTAAATTTTCTGAAAACTATTTCTGAATTCACCCCATTATTTGATTAAAAGACCTGGGAAAATGACAAATCAGGTGTCAAATGCATCTTTTCACCTCACTACCAAATTTGCCTTTCTGAAATGTTAGTCAAAATAATGGCTATCTTATGAGAAGAGGAAATGGGCTAATAAGGATAAAAAAGCAACACCAAAAACCAGAATAAAACTAAAAAGAGTCTTCCAGCCCAGAATTCTCTACCCTGCTAAGCTAAGCTTAACAATTGACAGAGAAATCGAATCATTTACGGATATACAAACATTGAAGAAATTTGCCACAACAAGACCAGCTCTACAGGAAATACTTCAACCTGTTCTGCACACTGACCACCACAATGGATCAGCAGCAAAGTAAGAACACAGAAATTAAAGGACAGAACCTAACCTCCACACTGATGCAAAAGATAAAACTAAGCAATGGACTCTCACCAAATAAGACGAATAGAATACTACCACACTTATCAATTATCTCAATAAATGTTAATGGCTTCAATTCCCCACTGAAGAGACATAGATTGACTGACTGGATTAAAAAACACAAGCTGTCTGCAAGAAACACACCTGGCTTCAAAAGACAAATTAAAGCTCCGAGTCAAGGGTTGGAAGACAATTTTTCAGGCAAATGGAATTCAGAAGAAAAGAGGAGTTGCAATCTTATTTTCAGATACATGTGGATTTAAAGCAACTAAAGTCAAAAAAGACAAAAATGGACACTTTATATTGGTCAAGGGAAAAATACAACAAAAAGATGTTTCAATTCTAAATATTTATGCACCCAATTTAAATGCTCCCAGATTCTTGAAACAGACCTTACTCAGTCTGAGCAATATGATATCTGATAATACCATCATAACAGGGGACTTTAAGATTCCTCTTATAGAGCTGGACAGATCCTCTACACAGAAATTAAACAAAGATATAAGAGATCTAAATGAGACCCTAGAACAACTGTGCTTGATAGACGCATATAGAACACTCCATCCCAAAGACAAAGAATACACATTCCTCTCATCACCCCATGGAACATTCTCCAAAATTGATCATAACCTGGGACACAAAACAAATATCAACAGAATCAAAAGGATTGAAATTTTACTTGTATCTTCTCAGACCATAAGGCACTAAAGGTGGAACTCAACTCTAACAAAAATGCTCGACCCCACCCAAAGGCATGGAAATTAAACAATCTTCTGTTGAATAACAGATGGGTGCAGGAATAAATAAAACAGGAAATCATTAACTTCCTTGAGCATAACAACAATGAAGACACAAGCTACCAAAACCTGTGGGATACTGCAAAAGCAGTTTGGAGAGGAAAATTCATCACTTTAGATGCCTACATTCGAAAAACAGAAAGACAGCACATCAACAATCTCACAAGCCGTCTTATGGAATTGGAAAAAGAACAATCTAAGCCTAAACTCAGTAGAATAAAAGAAATATCCAAAATCAAATCAGAGATCAATGAAATTGAAAACAAAAGAATCATTCAGAAAATTAATGAAACAAGGAGTTGGTTTTTTGAAAAAAAAAAATAAAATAGATAAACCGTTGGCCAGACTAACGAGAAATAGAAAAGTAAAATCTCTAGTAACCTCAATCAGAAATGATAAAGGGGAAATAACAACTGATCCCACAGAAATACAAGAGATCATCTCTGAATACTACCAGAAACTGTATGCCCAGAAATTTGACAATGTGAAGGAAATGGATCAATATTTGGAATCACACCCTCTCCCTAGACTTAGCCAGGAAGAAATAGACCTCCTGAACAGACCAATTTCAAGCACTGAGATCAAAGAAACAATAAAAAAGCTTCCAACCAAAAAATGCCCTGGTCCAGATGGCTTCCCACCAGAATTCTATCAAACCTTCAAGGAAGAGCTTATTCCTGTACTGCAGAAATTATTCCAAAAAATTGAGGAAGAAGGAATCTTCCCCCAACACATTCTATGAAGCAAACATCACCCTGATACTGAAACCACGAGAAGACCCAAACAAAAAGGAGAATTTCAGACCAATCTCACTCATGAATATAGATGCAAAAATTCTCAACAAAATCCTAGCCAATAGATTACAGCTTATCATCAAAAAAGTCATTCATCATGATCAAGTAGGTTTCATCCTAGGGATGCAAGGCTGGTTTAACATATGCAAGTCCATAAACATTATCCACCATATTAACAGAGGCAAATATAAAGATCATATGATCCTCTCAATAGATGCAGAAAAAGCATTTGATAAATCCAGCATCCTTTTCTAATTAGAACACTGAAGACTATAGGCATAGGTGGCACATTTCTAAAACTGATTGAAGCTATCTATGACAAACCCACAGCCAATATTTTACTGAATGGAGTAAAACTGAAAGCTTTTCCTCTTAGAACTGGAACCAGACAAGGTTGTCCTCTGTCACCTTTACTATTCAACATAGTGCTGGAAGTTCTAGCCAATACAATTAGGCAAGACAAGGAAATAAAGGGAATCCAAATGGGAGCAGAGGAGGTCAAACTCTCCCTCTTTGCTGACAACATGATCTTATACTTAGAGAACCCCAAAGACTCAACCACAATATTCCTAGAAGTCATCAAAAAAATACAGTAATGTTTCAGGACATAAAATCAATGTCCACAAGTCAGTAGCCTTTGTATACACCAATAACAGTCAAGATGAGAAGCTAATTAAGGACACAACTCCCTTCACCATAGTTTCAAAGAAAATGAAATACCTAGGAATATACCTCACGAAGGAGGTGAAGGACCTCTATAAAGAAAATTATGAAATCCTCGGAAAGGAAATAGCAGAGGATATTAACAAATGGAAGAACATACCATGCTCATGGATGGGAAGAATCAACATTGTTAAAATGTCTATACTTCCCAAAGCAATCTACCTATTCAATGCCATTCCTATTAAAATACCAACATCGTACTTTCAAGATTTGGAGAAACTGATTGTGCGTTTTGTATGGAACCGGAAAAAAACCCGTATAACTAAGGCAGTTCTTAGTAATAAAAATAAAGCTGGGGGCATCAGCATACCAGATTTTAGTTTGTACTACAAAGCCATAGTGGTCAAGACAGCATGGTACTGGCACAAAAACAGAGACATAGACACTTGGAATCGAATTGAAAAGCAAGAAATGAAACTAACATCTTACAACCACCTAATCTTTGATAAACCAAAACTGAACATACCTTGGGGGAAAGACTCCCTATTCAATAAATGGTGTTGGGAGAACTGGATGTCTACATGTAAAAGACTGAAACTGGACCCACACCTTTTTCCACTCACAAAAATTGATTCAAGATGGATAAAGGACTTAAATTTAAGGCATGAAACAATAAAAATCCTCAAAGAAAGCATAGGAAAAACACTATGCTAAGCATAGGAAAATATTGGCCTGGGGAAAGACTTCATGAAGAAGACTGCCATGGCAATTGCAACAACAACAAAAATAAACAAATGGGACTTCATTAAACTAAAAAGCTTCTGTACAGCTAAGGAGACAATAACCAAAGCAAAGAGACAACCTACACAATGGGAAAGGATATTTGCATATTTTCAATCAGACAAAAGCTTGATAACCAGGATCTATAGAGAACTCAAATTAATCCACATGAAAAAAGCCAACAATCCCATATATCAATGGGCAAGAGACACGAATAGAACCTTCTCTAAAGATGACAAACGAATGGATAACAAACACATGAAAAAATGTTCATCATCTCTATATATTAGAAAATGCAAATCAAAACAACCCTGAGATATCATCTAACCCCAGTGAGAATGGCCCACATCACAAAATCTCAAAACTGCAGATGCTGGCGTGGATGTGGAGAGAAGGGAACACTTTTACACTGCTGGTGGGACTGAAAACTAGTACAACCTTTCTGGAAGGAAGTATGGAGAAATCTCAGAGCACTCAAGCTAGACCTCCCATTTGATCCTGCAATCCCATTACTGGGCATCTACCCAGAAGGAAAAAAATCCTTTTATCATAAGGACACTTGTACTAGACTGTTTATTGCAGCTCAATTTACCATTGCCAAAATGTGGAAACAGCCTAAATGCCCCCCAACCCAGGAATGGATTAACAAGCTGTGGTATATGTATACCATGGAATACTATTCAGCTATTAAAAAAAATGGAGACTTTACATCCTTCATATTAACCTGGATGGAAGTGGAAGACATTATTCTTAGTAAAGCATCACAAGAATGGAGAAGCATGAATCCTATGTACTCAATTTTGATATGAGGACAATTAATGACAATTAAGGTTATGGGGGGAGGGGAGAAAAAGCAGAAAGAGAGACGGAGGGAGGGGGTGGGGCCTTGGTGTGTGTCACACTTTATGGGGGCAAGACATGATTGCAAGGGGGACTTTACCTAACAATTGCAATCAGTGTAACCTGGCTTATTGTACCCTCAATGAATCCCCAACAATAAAAAATAAAATAAAATAAAAAACTAAAAAGAGTCATATAGCCAGCACCACAGTCAAACTGTCATGGCTCTCTTTTCTAAAAACTAAAATAAAAAGGAAAGAAATAAGAAAGGAAGAATGAATGAATTTGTCATCTAAACTGCCCAATTACTGAAATCTTTGTCTGCCTTTTTTTTTTAAGTGTACAATGTATTGTGTAAAAAGATAACAGAATAGAAGGATTTTTCCTTTTGAGAAAAAAGATATACATTTTAAAGTGGTAATATTTATGTTCCTTAAGTCTTAAAAGACTAATGTTTGAATATCATCATAAAGTATTGGGTATTCACAAATCAACAGTGAAATGAAGAGTAACGCCTCTGTGTTACCTGTGCCCTAGACAGCATGCTGCAATAGAAGTCAATCATGATAAAACCCGCCTATAAACATACTGTTTAAACACAGGTAACGATACCATCCATTACATGGCCATATTCTCTAGAGAATTCCAGCCATTGAAACCATTTAGCCAATCCTTACCACACATCTGTGCTTGACAGCGCGCAGTGTAAATAGCGACTGTCCATTTTCAGGAATTGTTGGGAGCACCGTTTAGTGAGTTTCCAAAGCTGGCTGGAGTCACTCCAGTATCATTCTTTATTAACGCAGCCACCATTTTCAAAAGAGAATTAACATCATTAGTCTATGACAAATATGAAAATAATTCTCAGGGTCCTTTTATTATGAATCCAGAGTATCCTCTTGTTGTTCAATGTTTGCTCACATTCCACACCTGTTTCCAGATTTATATTAGGTATAAAATGTAGCAATCAATCTACCCAAAAACAACTTAACATTGGTAAGGCTGCGATTTATTAAAGTATTAATCAACAATCTTTTGGTTGCAAATGACAAAAAGTAGTAATAACTCAGTCTACATTTTAAAAGATAAAAAGCTAATTTATTAAATAAGTATCTGAGAATTTGGGGTTTACTACTGATTTCAGGTTTAACTAGGTTCAGCTCTCCACTCCTCATCTCTCTCTGCTTCTTTACGTGTTGACCTCAATTTCTTTTACAGAAGAAACAAACAGCATGCCTTCGTAAGTTCCAACTAATACCTTCAATATAGTTCATCATCCAAAAGAAATGTGGTCCTCTCTTTCCCTCCCTCAAGGGCTAATGTGCACACATATAAAATTTTAGGGGAAACATGTCAGCCCATTTTTGAATCACAAGACTATACTTGAGTGAATCACTTAAGATAAACCGGAGGACATGTGATCTGATTGGTCATTCTCATTATAAACTTACTCATGAAGCAGAACAGAGTACCTAGTAACACATTGCTCCCACAGGACCACATGGGGTGAGGAGAGGATATTTCCCAAAAGAAAATCAGTGTGATTGTCCTGAGAGAGAAAGAAATGATGAGCAAGTCAAAACAACAGATGTCCAGTATTGTCATCCACTTATGAGCTAATTCTTTCCATGTGCTCGGCAGAGGTTTCCTGGCAAACAGAATGTGTGTTTGTGGTCTTCTCCAGTATAGCAGTGCAAAGTATTAGTGTTGTGGGCCTTCAAGAAGACTGAAAAGAAGAGGGGAAAGATTACACTTATTGCTTTATAAACTTGATGCTAAAAAAATGTAAATTCCTTTAGGAAGATGGTAATGCTTCATTAATCCTGGAACAAACATATTTTGGCTTTTAGACATGGATATTTGACTTGGTGACACCTAAAATGATGACCATGACATATAAAAAAATTATTTGTTTTTGTTTTAACCGAGTGTTAAGTGTAAAAGATGCTTCTGTGTCTTCCCCCAGCTGCCAACTTTTTCCCCAGCAACCCTGAAGGATGATCTGAGACCATCAGTTCTGTATAATATTTGATGTTCAAAACGTGAGAGATGAAAGAACTAGAAGAAATTTATAAAAATATTTCTGTAACTACAAACTTAATTGTCAACATATTTTTAAAACAAAATAGGAAAGCCAAAAATCATGAGGAATATTACAGCCTTATAGTATATTTTGTGATCAAGTAATGCAATGCCTTCAGCTTTGTTCCTTTTGCTCAGAATTCCTTTGTTTAGTTTTTTTTTTTTTGGGGGGGGGGGAAGGTTGTTGTTGTTGTTTGAGTTATATATGAATTTTAGGGGTTTTTTTTTTTCAAAATTTTTGAACAATGATGATATTTTAAAGATTATACTAGCCAGTGCCTGTGGCTCAGAGGGCAGGGCACTGGCCGCATATACTGAGGGTGGTGGGTTCAAACCCGGCCCCAGTCAAACTGCAACAAAAAAATAGCCAGGCATTGTGGCAGGCACCTATAGCCCCAGATACTCGGGAGGCTGTGGTAAGAGAATCACCTAAGCCCAGGAGTTGGAGGGTGCTGTGAGCTGTGATGCTACAGCACTCTACAGAGGGCAATAAAGTGACACTCTGTCTCTAAAAAAAAAAAAAAAAGATTACACTGAATCTATAGATTGCTTTGGGCAGTATTATCACTTTAACAGCATTAATTCCTCTGATTCAGGAACATAGGATATTTTTCCATTTGTTTGTGTCATCTATAATGTCTTTCACCAGTTTTTTGTAATTTTATTTATAGACATCTTTCACCTCATCAGTTAAATATAGATATTTAGATATTTTATTTATTTTTTGTAGCTGTCATAAATGAGATTGCCTTCTTGATTTTGTTCTCAGCTTGCTTAATATTGATATATAGCAATGCCACTGATTAGTGTACATTGATTTTTGTATCCAGAAACTTTGCTGAGAGTTCTTTAGAGGAAATTTCACTGTTTTCTAGGTGTAAGATAATATCATCAGCACACAGAGATAATTTGACTTCATCTTTTCCAATGTTAACACATTTTATTTCTTTCTCTTGATTTCTCTGGCTATGACTTCAAATACTATGTTGAAGAGGAATGGTGATAGTGGGTCTACTTGTCTTGACCCTGTTATTAGGAGGATTGCTTTCAACTTTTCTCCATTCAATATGATGTTGACTGTGGGTTTATTATATATGGCCTTTATTATTTTGAGGTATGTTCCTTCTATGCCTAATTTCTTGGGAAATTTTATCATGAAAGGGAACCAAATTTTGTCAGATTCTTTTTTTTGCATTTATTGAGAATGATCATATGGTTTTTGTCCTTCATTCTGTTTATGTGATGAATCACACTTATTGATTTTCATATGTCAAATCATCTTTGCATCAATGGAATAAAATCCACTTAAGGAGGTGCACTATCTCTCTGATGTGCTATTAAATTCAATTTGCTAGGATTTTGTTGAAGATTTTTGTATCTATGTTCATCAGAGATATTGGTCTGTCTCTTGCTGCATCCTTTTCTGCCTTTGATACTAGCTTTATAGAATGTGTTAGAGAGGGTTCTCGCCTCATTGGTTTTTTTTAAAACATTTTTAGGAGACTAGGTACCAGTTATTCTTTGTGTTTTTTATAAAATGTATCTGTGAATCTGTTTGGTCCTGGGCATTATCTTCTTGGAAAATTAGTAATTCAATCTCATTACTCATTATTGGTCTGTTCAGAATTTCTATTTCTTCCTGGTTCAATCTTGGGAAGTTTTATGTTTTCAGGCATGTATTCATTTCCTCTAAGTCTTCTAGTTTGTGAATGTATAGTTGTTTATAATGGTTCTGTGTGATCTTTTTATTTCTATGAGTTGTAATGTCTCTTGTATCCTTTCTAATTACGTTTATGTCTCCATTTCTTAGTCTAGCCAGTGATTTACCAATTTTGTTTATCATTTTGAGAACCAAAACAACATGGTACTGGCATAAAAATAAACAAATCAATAGTACACATAGAGAACCCAGAAATAAAGCCACTTACTTATACAGCCAACTGATCTTTGACAAAGTTAGTAAAAACATATACACTAAGGGAAAGGACGTCATTTTTAATAATGGTGCAGGTAAAATTGGATTGTCAAATGCAGAGGAATGAAACCAGACCCCTATCTCTCACCATATATAAAAATTAACTCAAGATGGATTAAAGACAAGCTCTCACCTAATTGGGGGTATATAGCACACCTGAATGAAAGGCCTCCCTACATCTTGAATTTTACGCAACAAATGCAAACAATACGACCTGGATGTAAAAAATAACTATTCTAACCAAAAACTATGTCAGATATTCATCTAAGTAAATGTTTATGACAAAGACTCAAAAAGAAAATGCAATAAAAACAAATATAAACCAGTGAGACTTGGTTAAACTCACAAGCTTCTGCATAACAAAAGAAATAATCAACCAAGTAAAGAGACAACCTAAAAAATATTTGGAAAGTAGGCAGCCAACAAAGGACTAATATCCAAAATATATGCAGAACTCAAACACTCAAGAAGAAGAAAAAATAATAATTCCATTAAAAAGTAGGCAAAGGACATCCACAAGTTCACAACTGCAAAAAGATAGAATTGACCTAAATGTTCACTAAATGAACACTAGATAAAGAAAATGTTATACTCACACACACAATGGAATACCACTAGCTATAAAAAATGCATTATAAATTCCGACAATTAAGTTTGTGAACTTGCCACCATGAACTTATGTTGGCAGCACTGTAGAAACAACTTGGTACAGTTTCGTAACCTCGGTATATCAGTGTTTCACCATTGTGCTCATGTCAATGTGTACTGATGTCTTGCTGAGTGGCATTCATTACTGTTGGTGTGTGGTTTTGTATGTCATTGCAAGAATGTTGGGGCTTGAATTCAATGACCAAATATTTATACATTTCTTGTCAAACTTGGCCACAGTGGAAGTGAAATCAGAGATATGTTACGTCAAGTTTATGTGGATGAAGAAATGTAGAAAAACCAGTATACAAATGGATTTAATGGTTTTCAAAGAAAGCATCACTGATGAAGAGAGGTCAGGATGTCTAATAAGAAGCAGAACTCAAAATAATATTGCAAAAATTCATCAAACTGTACTTCAAAATTGCCGGGAGCCAAAACATCTCACAAAAATGCCCCTTGCTATCTTGATTTTACGAGCAAACTATTCTCAGGAATTCAACCGTAAACAGCAATGGTACTTTCCCCTTGCATATCTCCTCAAAAATGCACCCCCCGCCTTAGGGTCCTTCTCCTAGTAATTTTCCAGAAACTAGCCCCCTCCCCGCCCTGTTAGGAATAGCCCTTAGTTACTTCCTCGTTTGAATGCTTATAAGCCCAGCTGAAAAAATAAACTCTTCGGCGCTTGATCAGACTCTTGACTTGCTCTCATTCTTTTGTGTCTCTTGTCTCCTCATTCGACTGACCCCTTTGTTTCCCAGGTCCCCGTTGAATTCCCCGTGGGCCGGGGCACAAAATAATCAGCTGATAAGCATACCAGACTAAATAAACACCAATAGAGAAACAGTTAGGAAAACCTTAACTGAAAATCTTAGCCAATAATTCATGGCTCTTGCATGACAACAATGCACCAGCTCACATGGCACTGTGTGTGAAGGTGTTTTTAGCCAGTAGAAAAATAACTGTATTGGGCAGCACCTGTGGCTCAGTGGGTAGAGCACCAGCTCCATATACTGAGGGTGGTGTGTTCAAACCCGGCCCCAGTCAAACTGCAACAAAAAGTAGCTGGGCATTGTGGTGGGTGCCTGTGGTCCCAGCTACTCAGGAGGCTGAGGCAAGAGAATCGCCTAAGGCCAGGAGGTTGCTGTGAGCTGTGTAATGCTGTGGCACTCTACCAAGGGCAATAAAGTGAGATTCTGTCTCTACAAAAAAAAAAAAAAACAACTACATTGACATACCCTCCCTGCTCACCTGATCTGCCCCCCCCCAGTGACTTTTTTCTTTACCTAGAGATAAAAGAAATATTGAAAGAAAGACATTTTGATGACATCCATGACACCAAGGATAATATGATGACATTTTTGATGGCCATTCCAGATAAAGAGTTCCAAAATGGCTTTGAAGGGTGGAGTAGGCACTGCCACTGATGCATAGCTTCCCAAGAGGAGTACTCTCAAGGTGACTGTAGTGATATTCTGCAATGAGGTATGTACCAATTTTTCTAGGATGAGTTCATGAATTTATTTGTCAGACCTTCATATATATGCCATGGAATTCTTCTAGCTACAAAAAAGAATGAAATCATGTCTTTTATAGCAACATGGATGGAAGTAAATGCCATTACTTTATTTTTATTTTAATTCTGAAATTTTCCATTTAATTTTGGATCACAGTTAACTGTCAGTAAAGCAAACTGGAAAGCAAAACCACGGATGAAGGGGAACTACTGCCTGTAGCCATCCTAAGTCTTACCAACTTATGCACATTCCAATTGCACAATCAGTTCTTATATTACTAAGAAATGAAATGCAAATAGTGCATGTATGTTATGTTTAAAGGTATAATTGTATATCTTCATAATGGGATATACAAAAATGCCATTACTTTAAGTGAAATAACTCAGAAATAGAAAGTCAAATGCAGCAAGTTCTCACAAGTGGGAGCTAAATAATGAAAACACAGGGACATTGAGAGAGGAGTAATAGAAATTGGAAATTTGGAAGGATGGAATGTTGGCATGGTGAAAATGGGGTGTAGAATGAGAAATTGTTGAGTGGGTAATATGTACACTAAACAGGTGAGGATTACACACACAAAAAAAAACCCACGTTCACCAGTAAACAATATGCCTATGTAAATCTGAATATATATCCTCCCTAGTCAATAAAAATAATAATCTTAAAAAGCAAAGAGAGGATTCTAAAAACAGCAAAAGAAAAGAACTCAGTCACATATAAAGAAACCTCCATAAAACTAATCATGGATTTCTCTGCGGAAACCTTACAAGCCAAAAGAGAATTAAATAGCATTTCAAAGTGCTGAAAGAAAAAAGACTGCTATGCACGGATACTATATCTGTCAAAATTATTTTTCATAAGTGAAAGAGAAGGAATGTCTCTCCCCCTGACAAACTATACCGAGGGGATTAATGACCAGTAGACTGGCCCTACAAGAATGCTCAAGGGAGCCCTATACCTGGAGGTGAAATGTTACATTTGCCGTAATGAAAATCCATAAAAGCATAAAATTTACTGGTAAACCAAACACACAATGATGAAGGGAAAGGATTCAAATGGTAACACTACAGAAAACCACCAAACCACAAAAACAAACAATAAGAATAAAAGAAGGAAACTAAGAATATACAAAATAACCATAAACAATAAATGACATGACTGGTGAAAAAAAACTCACATAGCAATAATAATCTTAAATGTACATAGCTTAAATTCTCCAGTTAAAAGATACAGACGTGCTGAATGGATAAAGAAAAATGATCCAAGTATTTGCTGCCTACAAAAAAATGCACTTCTCCTGTAAGTATACAGATAGAACCAAAATAAGGGGATGGAAAAAGATATTCCCGTGTCAATGAAAATCAAAAGTGAACAAGAATAGTGATATTTATATCAGGAGGAATAAAAACAGACTTTAAGCCAAAGAAATTTTTAAAAGACAAAGAAGTTAAGTATATAATGAAAAAGGGATCAAACAAGAAGAAATAACAATTCTAAATGTATATGCACCCAACACTGAAACATCTGAACTCCTAAAGCAAATAGTACTAGATTTAAGAGTGAGATAGACTCCAATAGAATAATAGCAGAGAACTTCAGCCATTAAAAAAAAAATGGAGATTTTGCAGCGTTTGTACTAACCTGGATGGAGGTGGAACACATTATCCTTAGTGATGCATCACAGGAATGGAGAAGTGTGAATCCTATGTATTCAAATTTGATATGAGGACAATTAATGACATGGTGGGGCATGGGGAAAGGGGAGAGCAGACAGAGAAGGAAGGAGGGGGTGAGAGTAAGGAAAATAAAAAAAAAAAGGAAAGAAAATAGTGACTAATTCTCACATAAATTGGATTCAATTTTGACTAAAGTCCATTACTTAAACATTAATTTTTACTTCAACTTGTTAATATGTTGTTTAGGATACAGGATACTGCATCCTCATTTATAAGTGAATTATGTTTGTAATTTCCCCTTTATAATAATATATTTTTTCCAATTTTAATATCAGGAGTATCCAGATTAAGTAGAATGATTTTGAAGTATTTCTTCTTTTTCTATTGTCTATAAGATTGGGCATGATCTGTTCTTTCAAATTATCTTTATTTATAAATATTAGTTGTCTATTTTTTGAGACTTTGGGAAAAATAATAAGAAATTAATTGATGACTCCATACTGAACCTCAGAGTCAAAGCATTCTATAATAGACATACTCTTATTTGACAATGTGAATGTTACTTTCTTTGCATTACTATTCTTATTATTGCTTACTACTTTGTTGCAGCAATTGTCTGATTTCTTTTCTGAATTTATTTATCTTCATTCGTTCTTTACGAAGTTTTTGTTTCTAGTCTTTATCTTAAACATTGTTATTGTTAAATTTTAAGCCTTTTTAATTTTGTAAAGGCAAAAAGTGAAAACCTAATAAACCCATGTATATGTAAAAATAAAAAAATAAATTTTAAAGTTTACAGAATATTCTCTTCATGTTAGACACTTCTTTGTAAAGTTTTATAATGAATATTTTGTAAATAAAGGTACATTTGGCTACAAAAAAAAAAGAGTGAGATAGACTCCAATAAAATAAAAGCAGACAACTTCAACACCCCACTCTCAACTTTAGACAGATCATCCCAACAGGAAAACATTACGTTTGAATTGGACTTTAGGCCAAATGGACCTGACAAATATTTACAGAACATGGTATCTAACAAACGTTCTCTTCTCATCAACACAGGGAACATTCTCCAGAAAAGACCATATGTTAGGCCACAAAACAAATATCAACAAATTTTTAAAAATAGAAATCTTATCAGCTATCTTCTTAGCCCACAAAGGAACCAAACTAGATATTTTTTTCCTTTTTTTTTTTTTTCTTTAGAGACAGAGTCTCACTTTATGGCCCTTGGTAGAGTGCCGTGGCCTCACACAGCTCACAGCAACCTCCAGCTCCTGCTCACAGCAACCTCCAGCTCCTGGGCTTAAGCAATTCTCTTGCCTCAGCCTCCCGAGTAGCTGGGACTACAGGTGCCCGCCATAGCACCCGGCTATTTTTTTGTTGCAGTTTGGCCGGGGCTGGGTTTGAACCCGCCACCCGCGGCATATGGGGCTGGTGCCCTACTCACTGAGCCACAGGCACCACCCCCAAACTAGATATTAATACTGAGAAGAACCTTGGTAACTATACAAATACATGTACATAGAAATCAAATAATATTAGGTCAATAATAAAATTAAAATCAAATCAAAAAATATCTTGAAACAAATGAAAATCAAAACGCAATGTACCAAAATGTGAAGGATCCAAAAGAAGAAATTCTAGGAGGAGAGTTTATAGCAATTAATGCCTACATCAAAAAAGAAAGATTTCAAATAAACAAGTTATTGAAGTCACCTCTACAAAACAGAAAAGCAAGAACAAACCAAGCCCACCTCTAGGAACTAGAAAAGCAAGAATAAACCAAACCCAAATTTTGCAAAGGGAAAGAAATGGTAAGCATCAGCACATAACTAAATGAAATACGTTTATACAAAATACAAAGGATCAATGAGGCACAGAGAGGCCAATAAAAGAGTTGCAACCAATTTCAAACAGAGAGAAAGAATATTTATACCCCTGCACAGCCTTTAAGGCTTCATCTCTCTCACTTCTTCTCCTTCCTGAGAGGACCCACTTCCAACTCTGTTTAGAAGTGCTCTAAACTTTCTCTTTGTTTCTAATAAAATGTCTCTTTGTCACACTGAAACTTGTGTGGGTTACCTTTGCTCTCTATCCACACTGCCTGTGTTGCTCCAGGTTTATTTCCAGTTTCCACTCACTTTTGCTTTAGAGTCCCACCGTGTCTCAGTTGAACTTTCTAGCTCAGCTGAGTGATGGAACCAGGTCAACTGGTTCAGGACCCCTGACTGCAACAGTTAGTGCCCTATGGAATAGTGGCCTATTCCATAACTCTGCTGCTAAGTGGGCCCCACCTATAGGTACAGCTTGCTTCATCTTCTGTAGGTGCAGTTCAGCTCATTTCCTGAGCCAGTCCCCATGATGCCAAAGAGTATCAACAATTTTTGTGTGTGGCTAAAGAGGAAACGATTGTTTGTTTGTTTTTTTCACTTTTTTTTTTTTTTTATTGTTGGGGATTCATTGAGGGCACAATAAGCCAGGTTACACTGATTGCAATTGTTAGGTAAAGTCCCTCTTGCAATCATGTCTTGCTCCCATAAAGTGTGACAGACACCAAGGCCCCACCCACCTCCCTCCTTCCCTCTTTCTGCTTTCCCCCCATAACCTTAATTGTCATTAATTGTCCTCATATCAAAATTGAGTACATAGGATTCATGCTTCTCCATTCTTGTGATGCTTTACTAAGAATAATGTCTTCCACTTTCATCCAGGTTAATACGAAGGATGTAAAGTCTCCATTTTTTTTAATGGCTGAATAGTATTCCATGGTATACATATACCACAGCTTGTTAATCCATTCCTGGGTTGGGGGGCATTTAGGCTGTTTCCACATTTTGGCGATTGTAAATTGAGCTGCAATAAACAGTCTAGTACAAGTGTACTTATGATAAAAGGATTTTTTTCCTTCTGGGTAGATGCCCAGTAATGGGATTGCAGGATCAAATGGGAGGTCTAGCTTGAGTGCTTTGAGGTTTCTCCATACTTCCTTCCAGAAAGGTTGTACTAGTTTGCAGTCCCACCAGCAGTGTAAAAGTGTTCCCTTCTCTCCACATCCACGCCAGCATCTGCAGTTTTGAGATTTTGTGATGTGGGCCATTCTCACTGGGGTTAGATGATATCTCAGGGTTGTTTTGATTTGCATTTCTCTAATATATAGAGATGATGAACATTTTTTCATGTGTTTGTTAGCCATTGGTCTGTCATCTTTAGAGAAAGTTCTATTCATGTCTCTAAAATAAAGCTGGGGCATCAGCATACCAGATTTTAGTCTGTACTACAAAGCCATAGTGCTCAAGACAGCATGGTACTGGCACAAAAACAGAGACATAGACACTTGGAATGGAATTGAAAACCAAGAAATGAAACTAACATCTTACAACCACCTAATCTTTGATAAACCAAACAAGAACATACCTTGGGGGAAAGACTCCCTATTCAATAAATGGTGTTGGGAGAACTGGATGTCTACATGTAAAAGACTGAAACTGGACCCACACCTTTCCCCACTCACAAAAATTGATTCAAGATGGATAAAGGACTTAAATTTAAGGCATGAAACAATAAAAATCCTCAAAGAAAGCATAGGAAAAACACCAGAAGATATTGGCCTGGGGAAAGACTTCATGAAGAAGACTGCCATGGCAATTGCAACAACGACAAAAATAAACAAATGGGACTTCATTAAACTGAAAAGCTTCTGTACAGCTAAAAGGAAACGATTGTTTTAACCATTTCCAATCTTACACGTACTCTGTCCTCAACTTTTGACAAGCTGGACATCTACATTTTCAAAAGGATCTTCTTTGGGGTTTCTCTGTCTTTTCACATATTCTCATCTAGTATCTTTTGTAGTTGTTGTTATTGCAGGGTTAGCTTTCTCTCTCTTTTATACGTCTTAAATGTAAATTTCCCCTGGGGATTCTATCTGCCAGTCAGTCTTCTGCCTCAAATGCTCCCTGTGTGATCTTGTTCTCACATATTATTTCAACAACTAGCTCTAAAAAGATCATGGATCAGGAACAATCTCCAGCCCAGATATCTCTTGGAGGTTTGATGTTTATAAAAACTGTCTGCTTTAACATTTCACTTTGGAAGCCCTACAGGCATATCAAACTGAGTACATCCCAAACCAAAAGGTATTTTCTTCCCTTCCCCCAGGGAGCACTGTTTTCTCTATCAGCAAATAATGTCGCTCATCCATTCATCTTCTAGCAGCTCTACTTATTTCTTCTCCCCACACACCAAGCCTTGATAATAATCAATTTATATTGGTTCACTTCCTTTCTGTCTTTCCAGAGAGATCCACTTCCTTCCATTCCCACAGCCGTTATCTTCCTTCTCAATACGTCCACCTGAATTGCTACAGATCTTCTAGTTTTGCCTGCTTCACACTTAACACTCAACAAAAATTGTGGAAAAAAAAAATGAATGATCTTACTCAAATCTTTCCCCTTTCAATCCATTCACCAAGGGTTTTCCCTGCACTCTCTTCTAGTATTTTTATAGTCTCATGTCTTAAGTTTAAATCTTTAATCCAGTGAGAGTCTATCTTAGTTAATGGTGAAAGGTGTGGGTCCAGTTTCAGTCTTCTGCAGGTTGCCAGCCAGTTCACCCAGCACCATTTGTTAAATAGGGAATCTTTTCCCCACTGAATGTTTTTAATTGGTTTGTCAAAGATCAGATAACAGTAAGTAGCTAGATTCATCTCTTGGTTCTCTATTCTGTTCCAGACATCTACTTCTCTGTTTTTGTGCCAGTACCATGCTGTTTTGATCACTATTAATTTATAGTATAGTCTGAGGTCTGGTAGCGTAATTCCTCCTGCTTTGTTTTTATTTCTGAGTAATGTCTTGGCTATTCGAGGTCTTTTCTGATTCCATATAAAATGAAGTATTATTTTTTCAAGACCTTTAAAGTATGACAGTGGAGCTTTAATAGGGATTGCATTAAAATTGTATATTGCTTTGGGTAGTATGGATATTTTAACAATGTTGATTCTTCCCAGCCATGAGCATGGTATGTTTTTCCATTTGTTGACATTTTCAGCTGTTTCTTTTCTTGGAGCTTCATAGTTCTCTTTACAGAGATCTTTCACGTCTTTTGTTAGATATACTCCCAAATATTTCATCTTCTTTGGCACTACTGTGAACGGAATAGAGTCCTTAACTGTTTTTTCAGCTTGACTATTGTTGGTATATATAAAGGCTACCAATTTATTGGTATTTTATGAAGAGGACCCCCAGGGCAATTGAAGCAGCTTCAAAAATACACTACTGGAGAAAAGGGAACACTTCTACACTGCTGGTGGCAATGCAAATTAATACATTCCTTTTGGAAATATGTTTGGAGAACACTTAGAGATCTAAAAATAGATATGCCATTCAATCCTATAATTCCTCTACAAGGTATATACCCAGAAGACCAAAAAGCACATTACAACAAAGATATCTGCACCAGAATGTTTATTGCAGCCCAATTCACAATTGCTAAGTCATGGAAAAAGCCCAAGTGCCCATCGATCCATGAATGGATTAATAAACTGTGCTATATGTACACCATGGAATATTATGCAGCCTTAAAGAAAGATGGAGACTTTACCTCGTTCATATTTACATGGATAGAGCTGGAACATATTCTTCTCAGTAAAGTATCTCAAGAATGGAAGAAAAAGTATCCAATGTATTCAGCCCTACTATGAAACTAATTTTTGGCTTTCATATGAAAGCTATAACCCAGTTATAACCTAAGAATTTGGGGGATGGGGAGAGGGAGGTGAGGGAGGGGAGAGGATGGGCGGAGGGAGGGTGATAGGTGCGATTACACCTGCAGTGCATCTTACAAGGGTACATGTGAAACTCAGTAAATGTTGAATATAACTGTCTTAACACAATAACTAAGAAAATGCCAGGAAGGCTAAAAAAAAAAAAAAAAAAAAACTCCATTCACCAAACTGAAACACTGTGGTCATACTAAAACTCAAACTGGATGATTTTATCTCACCTTGAAGGGTAACTGTGCCCTGAAGAAAAAGAACAAATCACTTGCCGGCCAGTTTGTGAATTGACTTCTGCTTACCCCTCCAGGCTCACCTGTTGCCACTGCCCAACTCAAAATAAATTCTCCAGTATGTGTTGAACAATGCACAGGTCTTTAAATAATGCCAGAACTTTTCTCCTCATTCTATTTTCCTTTCCCAGTCTCATCTGAACCTAATTCTTACTCAGCATTCAGGATTCAATGTAGATGTTACCACCTTAGGAAACCTTCCAATTTGCCCATATTGTATTAAGTGTCCTTTTTATAGGACTCCATGGTATCCTGTTATTTCTTTTATTACTATATGCATTACACTGGAGAGTGGTCTCCTAATGACTTACCTATAGTACCCTTAAGGGCAAGATCCATAATTTATGTACCCTGTCACCCTCAAGAATAGCCTAAGTCCTTATTCAGAAGAGGGTGCTCAGATTCAAGGTCTTCATTCGTAGAATGGGGACATTGTCCTACCAATTTTACAGGATTGTCAGGAAGATCAAATACAGAATGGCCAAATAAAATATTGGGTAACAAGCTGTATTTGAATTCCAGATACACAACCAATCATTTTTAGTAGAAGTACATCTTATGTAATAATTGAAATACAATTATACTTAAAAAGTATCTGTTGTGTATTCAAATTTTATTTTCAGTGTTCTTTTTTATCCTAAATCTGGCAACCCTAATTAAATAAGAGCATATATGTGTTGAAGTGTTTTACCATCTATAAAAGACTCTAAAAAATGTAAGCAAACATAAGCTCTGTTTTTCTAAAAATTCATTACAGCTTTGAAATGAATAATGAGAGAAGTTTCCATATGAGTCTTCTGGGATTTTTATCCATTACTGACAAATCTTACTATGTGAATTAACTTATTCTTCCTAAATTAAACAATATTCTTCTTGAAAATAAAAGTGCATTTCTTGGGGAAATAACATTTAATTCCAGGCAAATGAACACCAAGATGCATGCTGACCTCCTAAAATGATCACTACACTACAGAAAGAGCAGGGGGAAAGAAAGAAGAAAGGGAGAGAAGAAAGCAAGAAAAGAGAAAGAGATTTAAAATTATATTTGTAATCAAGTAATTTCAAGAGAGGAAATCCTGGGGCTAACTCCTCTTATAATACTATTCGTACGTGTATTACTCTAAGTTTAACACTTACTAATCTACACTTCCCCATGTTGGCTAATCTAAATAAATTGACGAAATGTAAGTTTTCTAATTACCCATTTGATTTAAGAGACATAACTAGAAAAATCCCTGGCCTAGAGGAAGCCAAGATATCTACTTTTTCAAATAACTCTTGTGTCTCACCAACCTGGGCATCTGTTTGCTCTTCTCTACAAAATATAATATTGTCCAAGTGCTATGGCTCATGCCTGTAGTCCTAGCACTCTGGGAAGCTGAGGCAGGTGGATTGCTCGAGTTTAGGAGTTCGAGAACCAGCCTGATCAAGAGTGAACCACGGTCTCTACTAAAAATTGTGGGCATGTGGTAGGCACCTGTAGTTCCAGCTCTTCAGGAGGCTAAGGCCAGAGGATCAAAAGGATCACTTGAACCCAGGAGTTTAAGGTTGTTGTGAGTTATGGCTCTCAACCCCAGGGTGACAAAATGAGACTCTGTCTCAAAAAATAAAAATAAAATAATAAAATATATTAAAAAATTAAAAATGCAGTAGTATTGATTCAAGTAATCTCTACATTTCCAAATATCTCTAACACTCTGAAATTCTATAAAATATTCTCAGATGTTCAGCCTGCTATAGACATTCGCAGGAATAAAGTGTAAAAGTTATATGATTTGGGACATTGATTAGAAGCAAACCATATTAAATGAAGTTTATAACTGTATTTTTTAATTAAAACTATGTTGGTCTAGTCCACCCACAGACATTAGGTAAGCCTGACAAAATTTTAGTGGTAGCAGTGCTCAAAGGTTTAGTAAAATTACAGACAGATTCACACTGGTAATGTTCAGATAGAAGAAATGACACGGGGCGGCGCCTGTGGCTCAGTGAGCAGGGCGCTGGCCCCGTATGCCGAAGGTGGCAGGTTCAAACCCAGCCCCGGCCAAACTGCAACAAAAAAATAGCCGGGCGTTGTGGCGGGTGCCTGTAGTCCCAGCTGCTCGGGAGGCTGAGGCAAGAGAATCGCGTAAGCCCAAGAGTTAGAGGTTGCTGTGAGCCGTGTGACGCCACGGCACTCTACCCGAGGGCGGTACAGTGAGACTCTGTCTCTACAAAAAAAAAAAAAAGAAGAAGAAATGACATGGAAGTGTCATCCCTCCCCACCCCCTCTCCTCTTCATTCTCCCAAAAGAGGACAGAAGAGACTAATTTGGAACTGAACTTGAATGTCACAAGTGCGAGGACATCAGACATAAGGACAATTACCAGAATCACTGGACTGGAAGAGATTTAAGAAAGTGTCCCAGGCAGACAGAAATTACGCTTAGTAAACTGATTCCCTTGCAAGTAGCTTAGTTAAAGGGTAGATGTTCCCATTTTATACACACCAACGCCATAGAGGAGCCTCCCCAAAACATAACTAACCATAAGTATGTTTTAAAAACACTGTTTGCCCTGTTTATTCTTCCTATGTCCTCTCCTTCACCTTCACTCACCAAAAGCTCTCAAGCTCTCAGACTGCTTGGGTGGGATGAGGAGAGAGTCAGGGAAAAGTTTCTAGGGCCCAAATCCCCTGAAGTGAGATCTGGGAATGAGATGAAGTTAGCTAAGCAAGAAACAGGGAAATTCAAGAGAGATGTTTAATTTTGGAGAAATTATTCATATTCCTCACTTGCTCTAAGAGCTGCCCCTCTATCTTACAGAGCATGGCTTTTCTCCTGCTCAATAGTATGGGAAGCTTTAACAGTGAACTGACATCCTCATAAATAGTGTTACCCTGGGGCCATAGTGACCGGTCCAAGTGGCAAGTGATCCAAGATGGGCTGTTCGTTATCCTCCTTCACGATTTTCTAAATTAGAAGGAAGAGAATAGAGTCTTTAGCTCTCTGGTGGCACAGCAAGGGAAATGTCAGGCAATAAGCTATTGGCAGGCACATTCAAGGCCATGTGGAAAAAGTGGAACTGCAGAGATAAAAAAAAAAAAAATGCAGCCAACAAGCAGACAAAAGCAGAGATCGGAGGCAACTGGAGAGAGTTCTTGCCAGATTCAAGGTCTGGTTCCCAGTTGCATTCTTGCCCTTCCTGATTTGCTCAATTTATGTGAGCCAATAACTCCCCTCCTTTTCTCTCCCCAGGTTTTCTCACATTGAATCTCTTCCAAGAACCCTAAATGATAGCATTGAAGACTGAAGAAACAACACTCTCAAAGTCAAGGAGCAGTAGCATAACTACAAACATGCTAAGAAGGGTCCCTAATTCCTGCTTCTCCCCCTAACAGTGGGAAGATAAGTCACATGATAATAATCCAGGCAGAGAATGCTTTTCTCTGATGATTAAAGCCTCATTAATTTGGGAGAAGCCTTTTAATTAGCAGAACACAAAAGTCTGAATCAGAGCAGGAAAACTTGGATAAGCACAGTTATGTACTTTGGAATTGATTATATGCTCATGAAGATCGGATGTGGCATTTATAATTTAGCTATTGAACATGTCAGCCAATTAAGGATCAGGAAGGTGGGGCTTAAATTTCCCTGTGCAGCAGGCAGAATTATGAACTCCTCCACAGGCCACTTGATAGACCAGCCTTTCCCAGACTGTGTTCTGAGAAGAGACGGCGCATGCTCACAATGCTTAGGAAACATTGCCACATGAAGTCTTCCTCTGGGAGGTTCACAATGCATATTATTAACACATAAGAATAGTATTGATACAGGACAGGTGGCTTCCCAGCCAGCTTGTGGAACTGGTGGGGGGGGGGGTGGGGGGACGCGGACCTGCTGCCTCCACCTGGGCGGTGTTGATATGGTGGCAGTGAGCAGAGGAACCAGTGGGCTGGAGGGTAGGTAGGGGGGCCCTGCGGGAGGCTCCAGTAACCAGAGGGGCCAGACAACTGCTGAGGAGACACCAGCACCTTAGGTTTCCCTCCTCTTGCACTTATGGCTGAACAGGGAACCCCCATTTTCTAGGCCTGGTCAATTTCAGGTAAGTATCCTAGGCCTGGGAATAAAAGGCATTGTAGCCTTTCATTCAGGTCCCAGACATGCTAAATATAACTACTGAGGAACCCAGACACTTAAATGTAACTGCAGAGGGCCCCATGTGACTATATATACCCCTACACAAAGAGCCTGAGGACAGAGAGGGAGAGAGAGCACTTTTCTCTCCTGACTCGCGTTTTCCCACTCTGCCAGGAGCTCTGGGGGGTTTTTATTGTTTTCTGTAAATAAAGCCTGTCTTACCACTGATCTGTGGTCCACAGATTTATTCTTCAAATCACCAAACCCAAGAACATACTGAAGACGAAATTCCGGTATCAGTATCAATAAATAAATCTGCCTAACTTGGTATACCAGCTAAACAAACTGTCTCTATAAGAACAAATTTGTTTTATTCTTTTCAAATTTATTAGCAAAGCCTAAAGCAATGTACTCCAAAGGTGCAAAAGAAGTAAGTATACAATATAGAAATGGACAGAAGATGTTATGGGGTTACACCTACCCCCTTGTCACAGAGACTGGATGGTGAATTAGATGATATGCTGCAGTCCCAGAAAATCATAGGAAATTTTTGAGGAAGTCCAGGCAAATTTATTTTCTATTCAAATATACTTTGCTCATATGCTAGAAGTATTGTCACTTATTGGCAGTAATCAATTGGCTATTTTATCTCACCAGACTTTTTTTAAAGCCCAGTGGCCAGATGGAAGGCATGAGCCACCCTGGCATTAGTTTTGTCCCTGGAAGAGAATTAGAAAACAATACAACTTATTCAGGGCAGCACAAGGAGCTCGATTTGACAAGAGAGTGGGTGCAAAGCTAAGTGAGATGGCCTAGCAGGATACCAGACCTGGTGTACGGATAAAGACAAGGGCAAGGGCACGAGACGAGGTTAGTGCTGACTGCTTGTAGTAGGCCGCGAGGGAGAATCGTGGATGACTAAGGAGTTTCTGGCTGGGCTCCGGGCCCTGTGGGGGACTGAAGACCAAATGAGCAACCTCTCATTCCTGCCAGAAAAATAATTCAGAATCTCGCCTTCTTGTTCCACTAGCTTCTTTTCCAATGTCCTGCCTCGGCATTATGATTCTAGAACACCAAGGGCATTTAAATCAGCACAAGGTGACAGAAACAAGTGCTCACAAGAAACCTGCTTGTTCACAGATAAGCATGTCTACTCAAGTGTGAAGAATCGTTTTGAGCCATTCGAAACCAAATGAACTGTCGATACACACTGGGGGATAGCTAGAGATAAAAATCGTAAAGTTAGTCCTCCCTCACCTGGGTGGAATAAATACAAAATTAAATCCACCAGAAGGCACGTAAGATGCCTTTAAATGCCAAGTTTGCTTTGATAATGTGGAGGATGAAAGTTTAATCTTCTTCTGAAAAAGGGTTTGTCATGTGATAGCCAGTAGTTCTAAATCCTTAGAAATAATTATAAATGGTGCATAAATAGATTCAAACAACCACATAAATAAGGATTTAAAAAATTCATGAGCTGCCAACTCCTACTAAATTGTACATAATTTGGCAATATTTTAATAATTTGACAATACCATCATACAATCAGCATTTCTAGAATAAATTGTTTCCATTTTTTACTACTGAAAACATCACCCAAAGCGTCTCACTAATCCTACCCAGTGATAGGAAATTCTGTACTCAACCATACCCAGAATTCAATAGAGTAACTTTAGGGTCAATTCTAGGGTGGAAGTATTTTCTTTATTTTGTCTAGATAGGTCTTATGAATATGTCTGATAAATAATTCTATCTTTTCTTTAAAGAAAATTATATTGTAGTTCTTAGTTATTTCATCCTAGTCTCCAAATTGTTCACACACTGCCATGTTGCCTCTCCTCCCATGTTATCTGGAATTCCTAGGGACTAAACGACAGGAGTTCTGTTTTCTTAAAGCTTACTTATGAATTAGGTATATGTGTGTCTTTTGTTAAGGTTTCAGTTGCTTTTGACCTGCCACTATTAAGAATTTATCAGAATAATAAATTCTTTGTAAAATAATTTCACTTGTTTTGCTCGGAATGCAGATTTAGGAATAATCTATTCTTTACCAGCTCTCAATAAAATAAAACATATAATGGCATTAAAGATAATTTGGATATTTCACTGACTTTATATGTTAGCAATGTTTCATGCCTCATTTGCCTAAAAACTCATTACATTAGTGCGATACCATGTTTTAATGCAATAGGTTCAGACTTATTTTTCCAAGTAAGTTGAGCCCTGCTTATTTTCTGTACTTTCATGCTTGAGTTAATAAATTGCAAATTTTCCCTCTTCTGTTTGCTCTGTTTTCCTTTATATACCATTTGTTGGAGGTTCTCTATTTTCAAAGAGAAGGAGGAGATGAAAAGTAAATTATCCCCTTGGGCTTTTGAAATAGTTTGCCTATCTACAATCTGCAATCTCAATCATTTCATATATATTATTGAGCCTTCAATTTGTGACAAGTATATGCACTAAAACTAACATATCAACGGGAAAGAACCAAAAACCAGTGATTGGAAGAGTGCCAGGTGAAGATAGCAATGGAGCCTGCACGATCTCAGCAAGTGTAATCCCCGCAGAAGTGAGGGCTTGGAAACCGGTAAGGCAGGCGAGTTCATCAGACCCCAGCACAGCCCTGGAGATGTCAGCAACCCTATGGCAGGAATGTTTTACAAGTCAAGATGTTCCTTGACCTTCCTCATCATCTAGCTTCATTGTCCTTATAATTATGTTGCACTTGAATGTAACTAAAACATACATTTTCTTAAAAAGAAATTACTGATCTTGATAGATAAGAGCTTCATCCTGGTGGGGGTTGCTACTCTGGCCAGTGGTCTTGCTCTCCTGCACTTTGGAGGCAGGAGAAAGTCATCTTCATTATGAAAGTTTCAGTGAACACACACATCGGTTTTCTTTCCTCCCACCTCCCTACCTTGCTGGGCCCATGACATATATAGTATCAGTCAATTGCAATACTACAACATAGACAGAGCCTGAGGACACTATGCTAGGGGAAATATGATTTCACTTACGTAAGGTACCTAGAATAGTCAAATTTATACAGACAGAATGTGGAATGGTGGTTGTCAGGCAGTCAGGGAGAATGGGGAGTTATTATTTAATGGGTATAGAGCTTCTGCTTTACAAAATTAAGAGTTATGGAGATGGATGGTGGTGATGACTAACATTATGAATATATTTAATACCACTGAACTGTACACTTAAAATGGTTAAGATGGTAACTTTTTAGTTATATATATATTTTGCCACTATAAAAAAAAAAACTAGAAAAATTAATTAATCACATACTTTCTTAAATATCTAAGCTACTCTCTCCTCTTCTCCTTTGTTAACTTTCCCAAAGCCCTACACCATCTCCAGCCCACAGTTTACTAGAGACCCTATAATTGCACTCTCAGCTCAATGCTCTCACCTCATCCTGACGGCAGTAAAAGGTATGGTAGGATCCCATTCAGCCAGTGATTGCATCCCACCTGTTTTATTCCTCTTTACATTACCAGGCTTTCCATGTAGTTGGCTTTCTTATCTCCAAGAAGATAGCAAGTCCCTACAATATCACCCTCATATTTATACGTGCAATAGTGCCCTGAAATGGGTGTGCGCTCAATATAGTTTTGCTCATTTGTTTATTTCCTTCATTTTACATTATCAGATAGACAAAACAGACCACAAAATTTTGCATTTTTCCTTGCCATTCTATCTTAAACTCACATCTATCATCCACATTCATATTCTTTCTCCAGATTAGACTTTTTTCCATGAACATATCAAGAACATATCAAGATTTCAACTTCATCATATCTCAAAAACTGAGATAATTTGACCAGAAAGAAAACTAAGAAATGTTCTCTCCTTTCAAATGTCTCAGTGATATGGAGAATTTCCTTCTTTCCCCATATGGTCGTCTTTACTAAATTCATGCAAATCTCTAGTCATTTTTATAACATTTTGGCATTTTTCATAATCCATGACACCCCCATTGGAAGACACCAATGTATGGTAAAACAAAATTTCACTCAAAGTTTATCATCAGTTTAATACTGTCATGTCTTGCCTGCTGTGGTTCAGCAGCACAGCACATCAGCAATTAAAGATGGGCGGTGGTCAGTCCAATGTACAAGAACATGGTTTCTGGGCTTAGACAGCCCAACTCAAATGGCAGCTTACTATCTGTAGGGGATTGGATAAGTTGCTTAGTCCCTCTGTGCTTCATCTTCATTCATAAAATGAAGCAAAACCTACAGAGTTGTCATAAGGATTAAATGAGATGTTAGGTACAAAGCACTAAGCCTAATACCTACACCGAGTAGACAGTAAATTTTTTTAAACTTAAAAAAAAGAATGGAAATTGAGCGAGAGTTTCTAGGAAGAACTCAATTGGGTATCAGAGGCAGAAAGTAGCTTCATATGTAATACCAAAAAATTCTACCAGATCAAACCCGCAGCCCTCAGTCCAGGTTCCCCCCAAAATTACTTTAACTATTTTAAAAATTCTCAAACAATTTTAGCCTAAAAGGTGACTTTTATTACTTAGTTTTTTACGGTTATTTTTAAATGTGTTTTTATATGCCTGCCTATACACGGTACTGTGGTAAACATGGTTTAATAGAGGGTTTCTATTTTCTGGATAAGGAAATTACATCTCAGTGAGGTTAGTCTGAATAGTTCCTGTCACTAGTAAATGACCCTCACAAACTAGAGTTGTCTGAAAACTTTTCCCAGGACTCTTACCACAACACCAATCTGATTCATTTAAATCACTTTCTTTCCATCTTGATCATGAGTAAGAAGGGAAGGGAAGGGAAGAAATGGGAAGGGAAGGCGGGGCAAGGCACAGCAAGGAAAAAAGAGAACCATTAATGAAAGGTAAAAATACGATATTTATCTTGCCTAAACACATTTCAATATTTCTTCCATAGAAATAAGATTTAAATTACAGAATAGACTTTGCAGTCAACAGCTCAAATAACTTGAAGATCCAGAGTCCCAAGAGCTGTGCTGGCCAAAATGATAACCATTAGCCACAAGTGGCTGCTGAGCACTGGAAAAGTGGCTAGCTCTGAATATTGAAATGGTAATATTTTAGAGGTGTTGAGTTAAAGAAAGTATATTATAAAAATCAGTTCCCCCGGTGTCTAATTTTTATGTGGCTACTAGGAATTTTTTTTAATGCAGCAAACATTTTATTCCTTTTGGGCTGAGCTGTCAGAATCACCATCATCTGCAAACTAGGTTCCTTCTCCATAGCTGTGTGCTCAATGCTCTTCCCTGTTGCAATAACACTCAACTTAATATGACTGAGATGTAACCCTCTAAGGCCAATTAATCAGTAATGCATTTGTAAGAAGCAATCGTCTCTCATCATGTATCACTTCAGTAAAGCAGATTGGTATTTCTTTGTACCTACTTGGCAGTTATTGTAGCCCCAGGGAGTAGCCTTTGCACAATATGTCTGTTGCTAAAGTAATTTCTTTCCAGTTACCACAAGCAATATAAGACAATGAATGTTAATTTTTTTTCTAACTACCATGAAGGAAAGTAACTGACAAAACTGAGTATTTCAGAGAAAGGTCAAGGGCTGTTAACAAAGTAACATGCAGTTACTTGGTATCTGCATGGCAGGGTAGTCTTTCTGAAAAGTCAATCAAGAACAGATTGCTAGGAACCCTGTGAAGTTCAGAGGGTAGATAGAATAGAAATAGCTTGTGACATTTTTACCTGCTAACTTAGCACTGAAATGTTCACACTGTCAAGTGGGAAATTAACAATTATGCTACTTTTTACCACCTAATGTCTGTCAAGGAGAACAAAACCATGTCAAGCAGAAGCAAAGTACAGAGACACCATCTCTTATCCCTCCATAAAATAGCAAATAAAAGGCAAATTCAATATATTCCCCCCAAAGTACTAAATGTATAGTACTACTATAATAGAACAAATTAAATTAACTTAGTATTCAGCCTTTGGCTATGTATCAAGAAATAAATTGTCAGATTAAAATCTACAGAGATTTGAGTCAAGTAAGGGCAAAAATCTCAAGTTAGAAACTTCGGTAACATAGACTTATCCTTACTCTATAATATTTATATTCACACTAATAAGTCAAATTTCCTACTAGTTACATTTATAAAAGAACTGAAAACGTATATTGGTTCAGATTATCTATTCACACCTGAGTGTTGGGGCCACTTCTGTTGTGGCTAAAAGGTGGATTAAGCTAGCTAGCTTAAAAGGTTTAATTATAGCTCTTAGGTTTTTGTGAAAAATAGACAAATTTATTTGTAAAGTATCTCCTATGTGATCTGATTTGTGAGCCACCAGAAAGATCCCTTTAATAAAAAACATTTTACCAGCAGATTCTGAAGTCTCTTCATTAGTAATCGTCTTCGGTAACATCCTTGGCCCTGTCAGCAGTATTTCGGGTATCAAACTAAATCACTTACTCATTAGGGTGCTGGAATCAGGCAGCCTTGTCCTACTCTGGAAGGAAGACAGGAAGAAAGTAAATATCAAAATCTAAAAGGAATGTGGTACCATTTCAGAGGGGTGAGAAATGGGAAGCAGAAAGGACCAAATACTAACAGCATGTTTGATATTTTTCTCAGGAAAAGAAATAATAGTCTGAAAAGATGGCTAAGTGGTGGTGGGGCGCTCCTCAGGCTCACCATAGGAATCACGCTAAAGACAAGCGTATACTTTGCATTCATCACAGGCTTAAACTCCAACAGATCATCCGTTAAGTCTGTAATGCTAAATAATTTTTTTAAAAATACTGAAGAACTTAATGTTGGAAAGGAAATTCACTTGGGCAACAATTTCAAGATGCCAAGAGTCTGAGAGTCCTGTTTTTCTCACTCACTGAAAAGCCAATAAGTCTTAATTGTCTCTAAACAATCTCCAGCTGTGTAACCTTCTTTCCCTGCGTGATCCTTACAAAACAAAGGCTCACAAAATAGTTTTCTAAGCACTATATTTATGCTTGGATTTAAATTTCAATTACAAAGAAAAATTCTGTCTACCGTTTGATGCAAATGCATTTGAACACATTTTGACTATAAAAGTAAAGCCTGCTTACCCCTCTCATAAACTTAGTAATTTTATAAAACCCATTCTTTCATACAAATACAATGTGGATGATAATCAGCATTCTAAACAGTATTCTGTCAGAAACACAAGATTTCATAATATTCTCACTGTTTTCTCTTTCCACTTACTCCATATAAAAAGCAGAATGAAATGTGCCTCCCATATTTTAAAAATAAAAAGAGATTTATTATTCTATGATTTCTGATTTCATGAATCTACTATTCTACACTAAGGGCCCTCGGAATTCTATTTTATACTGTTTCAATGCAACGACATTTCCCTAAGCCTACCTAATTTCATTTATGACATTAAATCTGAAAAATTTTAAAACTACAAAAGCTTCTTTTCACTATTTAAAACACTCAAATTGTTGCAGAAATCTGATAGCCCCTCAATTCTCCCCCTGATCTTACATCAGAATGAGGATCTGGAGCACTTTGGTTGGAAATCATTTTCTACTATTTCTAGGCCCTGCCAGTCAATAAACATTCCCTGTGTGGCTAATGTAGAAAGCTAATTCCAGGGAAGAGGGGAAGAATTGGCATCATTAGTGGAAGGAGATCTTATCCTTCATTAAGAATGAGATTGCCAAAAGAAAGGACACTATGCAAATTTGTCAGGATCATTAAAGACTTAATAAGAACAAATCCCTATGCCCCATATTCACAATTCAAATCAATTCCTACCTTAGAGACAAATTTTCTTTCCTCAGCACTCACTCTCCTTCCCCAGGATGGGAGGCTTTGGGAATCTCCAAAGGTATAAGACTTTTCACTAACATCCATTGCTCCTGACTTTCCAAGTGAGCAGGAAACAGGGTTTAGATGAAGTTAGAGGTTTGCAAAAGTCAGGAGTGAGGAGCCAGGAAGATTGAGAATGAAGAAAAAAAGAGTTTTATGCCAAATCCATTTTTTTCTTTTACCATATATTCTTCTAGAAATATTAGGTTGGTGATAAAGAATTACAGAATTTACTTGTATTCATATTTTAGGGAAGTTTTCTGATACTGTACGGGTGGCATGTATAATAAAACAGAAGATTAACAAGCTATCTAAAAATAGTATATTTTACTGCCTGGTTCACTATTTGAGAGAACACAAGCTTAGAAGTCATGGAGTTACCTTTGCCTAGGAATTGGAATGCATGAGGGAAAAGTCGCCATTCACGAACTGTATTACAAAGAAAATTCTGCACATAGTGCCAAGACATTATGTAGTAGGTGTGTTAACACGGGAAGCTTTTATCATGAGAAAGTTGAAACCCCATTACCTCCTAAGTTGATAACTGCAACCTGTAATAAGAAGTTCTATTTTAGTAGAGCTTTGTATATTCTTAAAAAATAAGAAAAGATAATTTGTCTCCCTTTCTCTGAACGGGGTCACACAATGAGTTGCCATTGCCTTTTCTTTTTTTTATTCTATTCCCTCCAGAAGAGAAGGCAATAATAGTCCTATAAGGTTGACTCCACATGAATGGACTAAATTTGCAAGAATGAAATTTTTTTCATGAGGAAAAGAACCTCTCAGCACTGCAGGCAGAGATTAATATCTGGGAGTAAGCGGGCCACAGACCATTTGCTAAGTTTTGTTTTAAACGTTGTCTGTAAAGAATGATTTCAACAAGCCATAATAAAATCCATCTTTTAATTTGTAGTCACACCATGTAAACCAGGTTTTTCATGGAAATGTATCAGTCTCTGAGGAATTAGAGATGGCATACAGCTGTTTCCAACAGTGCTGCTGAGAACTAGGCAGGCATGGGGCCTGTGCTCTCAAACAGGACCACCTGTTCAGGCCAGGTGAGAGGGGTGAAGTTCTCACTGCCAGCAAACGTCCAGCTACAGCAAAGGACCAATACCATGAGCCTCAGGGCACATGTTCTCTGGGTTTTTCCATAATCTTGCTCCAAGAAAACAGCAAAGCCCTCAAAAAAACATTAATTAACTCAGCCTAGTCAGCTCTTCGAACCCTCTAATACCCTTTCTGGAGCATTAGGTACGCTGCAGGGCATGGGTATGCCTGGACATTATCATGACATGATTTACTGTTTTTGCTTCAGGGCTATCTAAACTTTTCCCTTTTCTGCCACACACAGGAAAAATAAGATTCTTGTCTTGGGCCACACATTAAATATACAAACACTGATGCAAGCTGATGAGCAAAAGAAAAGGTTTCTGCATACTTTTTTTTTTTTTTTTTTTTTTTGCAGTTTTTGACTGGGGCTGGGTTTGAACCTGCCACCTCCAGTATATGGGCCCAGCGCCCTACTCCTTTGAGCCACAGGCGCTGCCCCTGCATACTTTTCTTAACGTTTGACACCACAGATAAGCAAAACAGTCTTCAAATAATCCTTACATGGCCAGCAAGTCACAAGTTAAACACCCTTGCAAGAGTGTAGAAGACTTTATAGGCATAATTTTACAGACTCTAACTTTACAGTCATCTCCATACTGAGACCCTCAAAGGGAGGGGGGTTTACCGTTCTGGACATCAGCAGAGCCACAGAAATGAATTGAGCACACTCTGATAAAGCACGTCGCTGTAACAATATTTGAAGAATCTTTACTCTGAAGCTTTGTAAGAAGAAGAACAGGATAGGCTCAAGGAATTTCACCCTTGCAATGAAATAAACCACGTGCATTTACAATGGTTAGCTCAACTACAACTTCACAAGCAAAATGGAAATAACACCCATAATAATTACATTTTGGCCATTAACTCCCAATCATCTTTCAGGAAGACATTGGTAAAAACCTGTCATTATAGAAGCTTAGGATAATGTTTCTGCCATGTCTATCAGTAATATATTTATTCTTTTTTGTTATGCTTTTTTCCAAAAACTTTATATCACCATTAAGTACTCAAAAAATATCTGTCCAAAGCTCTGGAGAATACAGTGATATAAAAGATATACATAGATAAAATGCTTCAAACTAGAGTATAATAAGATGTGCCCAGCCATTCTAGCTAGATATTACTTTAAATGTGTCAATAATATTTTAAAAGAGAGAGAATTGAATGAATGAATTGGCCTGTAGGCCCACATTTCATCCAGTCTGCTTCCCACCTCCTGCTGCCCTATCTTGGTTCTCTAATCCTTTCCCTTTACTCTGTGCCCCAGCTAGTACTGCTCTGCTGATCCCTCTAGATAGGCTCCTAAGGTTTAGACTCTCCATCTGTGTTTTGACTTTAGCACGTCCCATCCCAGGACATGACTTGTCACCCTCTTGCCTACCACCTATGATGTCACCAAAAGATAAAGGTGTCTAGGACATAACAACCCACTGTGTCCTTGTGGGCCAACTGGAAAATGAAACTCTTCTCAATTTTCATGTAAGGAAAGGACTGGGAAGAAGACTTCAGAGTGAGAAGTTCAATGAGACGGATAAAGCCACAGGATGTCGGTCTACCAATATTCCCACCTAACAGCTAACCTCCATATTTACCTTAGCCACAGCCTTCCCCCACAAATTCCCAGTTCTATACCCCAATTCCTGGTTCCTCAGAAGGTTCCATACTGAGATTGGGAGCTGCCCTAATACCAAACAATTGTCTGCAATGGTAAAAATATACCAAATCCCAGACAGCCCTATCTGACCTGTTGCTATGTTATCACCTTCTAGTTTAGGATCCAGCTTCAATCCAGACTAACCTGAGATGCTAAAACATGACCACCCCACTGATTGCAATATCACTGAAGCCAAAAACTCCAGCTGTTACACACCAATCATGCAGTCAGAACTCTTAGGTATCAACAGTCAGAACTCTTTGCCTCCTTGTACACTATGAATGACCTGCTCTCTGACCTAAAACTTCTCACAAAGTTGGTTTCCACATTCTTGGATCCTTCCATTGTTAGTTGGTTGCCTTTTCTTCAGGCTGTGTCTCATGGAAAGTCAACAAGCATTATAATAAAAAGATTAGGAGAAAGTTGTCTTTGTGGAAAATAGGTTTTGGATTTAATATATACAGTATTTCTCAATGATAACAACACAGTATGGAGACAAATATCCATTTGAGTAAAATCAAGTAACTTAGAGGTTAATGCGTGACAAAGGTCTCTACAAATTCAGGGTTACAGTAGATGGGAAGATAATCAGTCTGATGCTAGAGTGATCAGTAGGTACAGAGACATGGCCAAGAGGTTGGTGGATGAAGTAGGCAGAATTCTAATATGGTCTTTATGTTCTCCATCCCCTGGTGTTACCCCTGTGCTTATGATATATTACATAGCATAATGCATTTATAGATGTATTTAAGCTCACTAATCAGTTGACCATAAAAATGGGGAAATTATCCAAGTGGGTCAAATCTAATGACATGAACCCTCTAAAAATTGAGGGTTTTCTCCAGCCAGTTGCAGAACAGGAAATCAAAGAGCAGATGCATGAAGGGATTGGTGTATAAGAAGTTAGTTTTCTGTTGATGGCTTGAAGGAGGGGGGAACATGGAAAGAACATTAATACAACCCTTATGAAGTAAATCAACCAGCCAGCAAGAAAGGGACCTGAGTTCTACAACTGCAAAGAATTTAATTCTGCTAACAACAAAATAAGATTGAAAGCAGTTTATCTCCCACTCCCACCCCCAGCCCTAAGCCTCCAGAAATGGGTCCAGCCCTTCCTTACTTTGATTTGGGCCTAGTGGAACCCTGAGCAGCCACCTGATTATGCCCACTTGGACTGTGACCTACAGAATCACGAGCTATTTTAAGCCACTGAATTTGTGGTGATTTGTTATGCAGTGACAGCATACTAATATGATGGTGAGAGAGACCAACATAGAGAGAGGCTAATATGAGTGAGTGGCATGAGTCTCACAGGGAAAAAGGTGGCTAGTACTACAGATGAGTCCAATGTGGTATTGATAAAGAAAACCTTTGTCCTAGGGGTTGTGTGTTGTATACATATACACAGATGCTATGGATCCTCACATATTTAGGACTATCAATATACTGAAAGCAGAAAATTAATACTTGATATTAAGATGTAGAGTACATTTGCCCTTATAACAAATTTTTCATTATCACCCATTAATTTTTAAGAAATAAAATTGCGAATGATTCTTGAGACAAGACAAGATGGCTGACTAGAGGCATGTCTTGCCAGATTGTCCTGGAGGGAAGATAGGACTTCCAATAAAGGAGAAAGGAGAAGAGAGGCAGTATAAGTGTAGATCATAGAGAGAGATGCCAGAGCCTGTGGGGATCTCGTAGAGGAAAGCTGTGAAGCTGAGGTGGTAGAAGATAAAGGGAAAAAGATATTGGTGAGGATAAAACCCAGAAAGGCTTTGAACCTAGTGAAAGGGTAAGGGGGAGGGTCCCTCTCACTCTCCCATAAGCATTCAGTGGCCACCAGGATAGCAAGTTTCCTGGTGGCTTTTCCACCCCATGAGCCAGGCACAGTACCAAATATCATGGGTAAAACTTGCATGATCCCAGAGCTTGGACATTTGTGTGAGGCTTCCTTCCAAGAAGAGTGTCACAAGAGCCTGGGGAGCTAATTTTCTTCCACATGGACATTTACTTCCCCCACCCTCCTTGTCCACCCAACTGCAGCCAGGAAAGCAATTTGGCCCAAGAATTTATCAGGTGGTCTCCTTCCAATAGTGGGTGCACGCTACAGGCTGAGGCTTCTACAGAAAGTGAGAACCTATGTACTTCCCTTGGGGGGAAGTCTGCAGTGGATGTGGAGTGCCCGATTCAGGATCTCCCTTCCTGACAGCATTTTACAGAGTCACACACCAGAAGATCAGTCAGATGGCCTAGACTTGAGCAGGTTCCTGGGGACACAGTGGAGAGTTCTGTGAGTTTGACTCAAGGGGTGAGGAAGCCTATGTGGAAAGATAGGAAAGATATAACAGTGGAATACTATGGGGCTCTGGTACATGATGGACTGGGAGTGTGCCCATCCTCCTTGCAGAAAAACTCCCCTGTTTGATTACAGCAGGTTCTGCAGTGAGGAGCTGCATAGTCTGGGTACCATGGCAACCAGGCGTGGTTCATTCAGGCATTGGGGCTGACTGGGAACAGGGGCCCTCCCCCACCCATTCTAGCTGAGAGAGCAGTTTGTGCAAAGAAGTAGGCAAGTGGTCACAAAGCTCCAGCAGGCACATGCCTCAGGCTGAGGCTTCCACAGAAACTGAGACACATGCCTTTCCTTTTGGGGGCCTGCAGCAGATATGGGGTACCCGATTCTGGACTTCCTTTCTGGATGACATTTTACAGAGTTGCAAGCCAGCAAGTCAGAAAAGCAGGCTGGGGGAAAGTGAGAGAGCTGGACAGTCAGATTACAAATCTCTACAAGCAGATTTTCTGGTTGAGTGAGGCTGCCCAGCCCCTCCCTGGGAGCCTTCCAAAAAGGCTGGGAGATTTTTGAACCCCAATAAAGCAATTAGCTTACCAGCTTTTGTGGAGCCCAAGAGAAACTCACTCAACTTAAACCCACCAAGTGTCAATCCTCCATATACCTGTGCTGAGAGACAGAATAAGGACTCTGGAAATTCCAGAACCCACTCACCACCTGGAGCATTAGAGTGTGCCCCCTGGAGGAATAGTGCTGATCACAACAACAAAACTGCAGCCTGTTTCTTCTTGCAAGTGCCATCTATTGAGAGGGAGATCAATGAACACAGCACTTCTCAACATTTATTAACATAATCATACTGAGGTGAGGTCATTTCTCACCCACAAGTGCCACCTACTCCCTCCATTTAAACTGAGCATGACAATATAATTCACACTTCTAAGAAGACCATGCTTTGGAAGGAGAAAGGATATCAAAGGCCTCTATCCTCTCTCATCAAAGAGACAGGGAATCTATCACACACATAATTCACCACTGCTACAGCCTACAAACAACTACCAACTGAGAAAACCATCACACTAAGTTGGTCCATAACCAAGGCATCTATCCAGAACCTACATTGCCATCAAAGCACTCACAAACAAAGGCAAAGTTTCTTTACCAACATATGCTATAAACTTCCCTGGAGAAGTGAGGGGGGAAAACCTATCTAAACAAAAGAAAATCCAAAATTAAAAAGGAACAGCTACTCTAGATGAGAAGGGATTAGTTCAGAAACTCTGGAAGTATGAAAAACCAGAGAGAAATGATATCCCCAAAAGGGAACACCAGCTCTCTAGTAATGTGTACTAAACAAAATGAAAATATTGAAATAATAGGTAAAGAATTCCAAATATGGATTATAATGAAGGTCAACAAAATCCAAGATAAAATGGAAAACTAATTCAAAGAAACCAGAATAACAATCCAAGAAATGAATGAAAAATTCACTAAGGAGATCAACATATTAAAGAAAAAACAGATAGAACTTCTGGAAATGAAAAGTTAATTTAAAGATTAACCTAATGATTAAATGAAAAGTTAATTTAAATGGTATAAAGTTTTAAGAAAAGACTGGTTCAGGCAGAAGAAAGAATCTCAGAGCTTGAAGACAATTCTTTCAAAATCACCCAATTAATAATAATGAACAGAGAATTAAGAAGAATGAAGAAAGCCTACCAAAATATGGGATTATGTAAAATACCCAATATAAGAATCATTGGGCGGCGCCTGTGGCTCAGTGAGTAGGGCACCGGCCCCATATGCCGAGGGTGGCGGGTTCAAACCCAGCCCCGGTCGAACTGCAACAAAAAAATAGCTGGGCGTTGTGGCGGGCGCCTGTAGTCCCAGCTACTCAGGAGGCTGAGGCAAGAGAATCGCGTAAGCCCAAGAGTTAGAGGTTGCTGTGAGCCGTGTGATGCCACGGCCCTCTACCGAGGGCGGTACAGTGAGACTCTGTCTCTACAAAAAAAAAAAAAAAAAGAATCATAAGCACCCCAGAGAGAGAAGAAAATATGCAAGAGATGGAAAATATATTTGACAGAATAATTAAGGAAACTTCCCTGATCTTCCTAGAGATTTAACATCCAGGTACAAGAAGCTCAATAAACACTTGGGAGATTCATTGCAAGAGGCAATATGAAGATATACAATCACCATACTGACCAAAGTCAACACAAAGAAGGAATTCCAGCAAACCATAAAATGAAAAGGTCAAATAATTTACAAAGGAAAATACATCAGGCTAACTGCCGATATCTCAAGTTGGACCTTACAAGCCAAAAGGCATTTCCCAGCTCCCGTCTTCAGTCTTTTTAAATAGAACAGCTGCCAGCCTAGAATTTTGTGCCCTGTAAACTAAATTTTGTAAATGTAGGAGAAATACTTTTCCAAACCAAACTCAGGAAATTTTTCAAGACCAAACCTGTTCTGCCAGAAATACTCAGAACTATATTTCCATTAGCACAATGGTCACACAAACCACCCAAAAGCTAAAGCTCAGAGATCAAATAAAACAACATCCTGAGAGATAAAACAAAGCAATAAAGTACTATCCAACAGGATGAACAGAACAGCATCCCACATATCAATTATATCAATCAACATGACTAGTTTAAATTCCCCACTCAGGAGACATATTCTGGCTGAATGAATGAAAAAATACAACCCAAATATTTTCTGTCTCCCAGAAACACATCTAAACCACAAGGACTCTTACAGACTCAAGGTTAAGGGATGAGGGAAAAACTCCATACAAACGGAACCAAAAGGAAAAAGGTATCACTATTCTCACATCACATAAAATTGACTATCAACCAACAATAGTAAAGAAAGACAAAGATGATGATTATCTAATGATAAAGAGAGAAATTCAAAAAGAAGACATAAAAATCCTAAATATTTATGCATCAAACATGGCAGTGCCCAGATTCATAAAGCAAATTATAACAGATATAAGTAGAGATGGACCTCTTGCTAGATTAACCAGGAGTAGTACAGAAAGCACTAAAATAAGCTCAATTAGAAATGAAAAAGGAGATATTACAACTAATAGCACAGAAATACAAAATATCCGGGATGCACATAGACTCAAAAATAATCCACCATGACAAAGTGGACTTCATCCTATGGATGCAAAATGGTTCAACATAGCTAAATCAATAAATGATTCACCACATAAACAGAAAGAAAACAAATACCACATAATCATCTCAATAAATGCAAAAGAAGCATTCAAAAAATATAGCACCTTTGCATGATAAAAATTCTTAAACTAAACATAGCAATAAAATATCTCAAAATCATAAAATCCATATACAACAAACCCACAGCCACCACCCTGCCATACTGAATGGGAAAAAGCTGAAAGCATTCCCATTAAGAACTGGAACAAGACAAGGATGCCCACTGTCACCACTTCTATTCAACATAGTTCTGGAAGTAACAATCAGGCAAGAGAAAGAAATTAAGGTATCCAAATGGGGAAAGAAGAGGTCAAACTATTGCTTTATGCAGACAAGATGATCTTATGGCCGGAAAAATCTCAAAGATTCTACCAAGTAACTCCTAGAACTGATGTTCAGCACAGTCTTGGATTATAAAATCAAGTACACAAATTAGTAGCATTCCCAGACACTACTAACAGTCAAGTCAAGAATCAAATCAGCTATTAAATATCATGCACAATTGTTACAAAAAAAAAAACAAAACTCCTTAACCAAGGAGATGAAAAGTCTCTACAAAGAGAAATATGAAACACTTAGGGGGAAAAAATCACAAAACATACAAACAAGTAGAAAAACATAGCATGCTCATGGACTGGTAGAATCGACACTGTTAAAATGTCCTTACTACCCAAATGATTTATAAATTCAATACAATCCCCATCAAAATATCAACATCAAATTTCACAGATCTAGAAAAAATAATTACATGTTTCATGTGGAAACAGAAAAGAGCTCAAATAGCCAGAGCAATCTTAAGGAAAAGGAACCTATCAGGAGACCTCATGTTACCAGACTTCAAACTGTATTACAAGGCTATAGTAACTATACAACATGGTATTGGTACAAAAACAGACATAGACCAATGGAACAAAACAGAAAACCCAGATTAAAAACCGTTAACATACAGCCATCTGATATTTGACAAAGCAGATGACAATATGCAGTGGGGAAAAGAATCCCTATTCAGTAAACGATGCTGGGAAAATTGAATAGTCACATAGAGAAGGAAAGGGAGAAGATCCGTATTTCTCACCACTTACAAAAATTAAGTCAAATGGATAAATGACTTAAATGTAAGGCATGAAACCATAAGAATTCTAGAATAAAATCTTGGAAAAACTCTCCTAGATACCGGCCTAGGTAAAGAATTTATGAAGAATTTAACCGCAACTTAATTGGGACTTAATTAAATTAAAAAGCTTCTGCACAGCCAAGTAAATAATTAATACAGCAAAGAGAGAACCTAGAGAATGGGAGAAAATATTCACAAGCTGCACAACCAGCAAAGAGCTAATAACCAGAATCTACAAAAAACTCAAGCAGATTAGGAAGGAAAAAAACAAATACCCCCATTATAAATTGGGAAAAGAAATGAATAAAAGATTTTCAAAAGAAGATAAGCAAATGGTCAATAAACATTAAAAAATTCTCAATGTGACTTATTATCAGGGAAATACAAATATCAACTACAATGAGATATCACTTTACCCCTGTTAGAATGGCCTTCACTTAAAAACTCCAAACCCAATAGATGTTGTAGTGGATTCAGAAAGGAACACTTATACACTATTGGTGGGACTGAAAATCAGCACAACCTCTATGAAAAATGGTATGGAGACCTACCATTTGATACATCAATCCCACTAATGGGTGTTGACCTGAAGAAAAAGAAGCTATTTTATCAAAAAGACAACTGCACTTGAATGTTTATTATAGCACAATTTACAATTGAAAAGATATGGAATCAACCCATGTGCCCATCAATTTCTGAGTGGATTAACAAAATGTAGTATGTGTGTAGTATGGAGTACTATTCAGGCATGAAGAAGGATGATGACCAAATTTGCAACAATTTGGATGGAACTAGAGACCATTATCCTAAGTGACATATCTAAAGAATGGATAAACAAACACCACCTGTACTCTCTATTAAATTGAAACTTACTTATGAGCACACATGTGTACCCATGGAAGTAAACTTAACAGAATTTCAACCAGGGAAGGGAGAAAAAGGGGAAAAAGGGATGGATGAAAACCTTTGGACAATGAACACTATCTGGGTCTCTGGCATACTTGTAACCATGACTCAAGCATTATAAAAGTGATCCATGTAACCAAAAATATTTGTACTATGTAAAACTCAGAAATATGATTGTTAAAAGACAAATTCTGCAGAGATTCTGGCTTAATTTTAAAAGAAAAAAGGATTTGGGTATTAAAATATTTTTGCAATACAAAAAAGAAATAAAATTAATTGTTTATAAAGTATAAGTTTGATATATGTAGACTAAAATTTATTTTGTTATAAATATGCCATGGATAAGGGAATGAGTAAACACACAGATTAGATGTCATCTTATGGCCTTTCAGCATTTTATAAGTACTTTCTTCTTCTCAAAGATATTTCTACTGGTTTCATGAAGTACATACTGGTAAAAAAAAAATTTCAACTTATCGTTTGATGGTCTTTTTGTTACTATAAGAAATCTAAATTAATTTAGAGAAAATATTACCTCACACGTGAATTGAACAATCAAATCAATTATAAAATTGTTACGGTGAAATTAGTTTTACAAAGTATATGCAGTGATCGATTTTGTAGCTTTTTAATGGGAATGGTGAGGTCTTACTTATAATTTCTGTAATATGAAGGAGCAGCTGCTTCCATAAAAAAAATTTTTATATAGATTTGTTTTAAATGAACCAAATAAAACCATTATCTCAATGACTTGTAATTTATAGGACTTCTAAATCGCCTCAATTAGGCAATGTCAAGATGCCCTTCGAAAATGGCACTTTTGAGTAATAAATAGTCATTTCTGGATTTATTTGCAATTCACTTATTCAGGTAATTTTGCACTAAATTCCCTGTTTGGGAATTTACTATCCCTTAGAATTTGGTGATTTCCTGGCTGTGAGGCACAGCACGTCTCGGTAAATACATATTCTAAATTTTCTCCTATTAGTCATAGATGAAGCGGCGCCTCATTGCGCTTCCTCAACATGAACAGTTGAAAATAGTATTGATTAAAAATGGGCATGTGACTAACTACAAGGAGAAATGGAAATATAGACGTCCTGAGAGCAAAGAGAGTTTCAGAGATAGAGCAAGGACACAAATGAGGTAACATTGTTATGGCAACAAGGAAGTGAGAGAGGAGTTGAGTCCATGAAAAAGAAAAATGACCTGAAGCCAATGGAATGGAATTTTACCATTTGTGCAATAAATCAGAGGAAACAAAAGGCAAGGATTAAAAGATTTTGTAAAACTTCCTTTAATTTCACATGAAATGCTTATCTTCTAGAAAATCCTAAGAAATGTACAAAGCTAAGACTAGTAACTGCTAAGTGAATTTAGCAATATCTTAAGATACAAGGTCAATATGAATAAGAGAGTTATATTTCTGTATACTGGCAGCAAATAAATGGATAGTAAAATTTAAATAGCATTTTCATTTATAATAGCATCGAAAACATAACGTCTACACTGAAAAAGAAAATACTTAAAAGATCTAAATAAATGAATAAATATGCCCTGGTAGTCAATGGGAACAATCAATGTTAATAAAATGTCAATTCTCTCTAATTTGATCTATAGATTTAATTCGATCCTAATCATAATCCCAACAGGATTTTTTATAGAACTTTGTAAGCCATTTCTTAACTTTACTTAGAAATATAAAAATCCTTAATAACCGAAACAATCTTTGAAAAAAAAAAAGTGGGAGGACTTAGACCACCTAACTTCAAGACTTAATAAAAAGCTATGGTAGACATGACAGAATGGCACTGACATAAGGTAAGGTAACAAGATAGAGAGTTCAAAAATAGACCACACAAACAGCAGATTGATTCTTCAACAAAGACACCAAAGCAATTTAATGGAAAAAGAACATTTTCTCAATAAATGTTTCTGTCATCACTAAATATCCAGATGAGAGGCGAGAATAAGAATAACTCTGAATCCATACCAAAATTAATTCAAGATGAATCACAGACCTAAAGTAAATGCTAAACCTTTTAAGTTTCTAAAAGAAATCATTGGAGAATATCTTCACAAATTGGTATAGACAAAAATGAACATGTCAAGTCACAGGCTGGAAAAATATTTGCAATACATACATCTGACAAAGTACTTATACATGGAGTATAAAGTACTCCTATTACTTAGTAATAAAACAACAATCAAACTAAAACAAACAACAAAAGACTTGAACAGATAATTTTAAAAAGAAGAAACCCAACTGTCCAGTAAGTACGTGAAAATGTACTAAACATCTTTAGTAATCAGAAAATGCAAGTTAAAAACACTAGAATGTCTAAAATTGAAAAGATTGACAATACCACCTGTTGAGGACAACATGAATCAACTAGTGGGACCTTAAAATGTTGCAGCCACTTTGGAAAAGTTTGGCAGTCTCCTATAAAGTTAAGCATACATCTACTCTCTGACCCAGCAATCCTAAGTATATATACCATAACCAACACTCCGCCCAAATAAAGTAAAAAAACAAAAAATAAAACATAGTTCTACAAGAAGATCAGTACAAGAATCTTCACAGTAGACTTAACTGGAAACAATCCAAATGTCACTCATCAGCAGGCAAAATGAACAAGTACAATGAAATACTATTCATTGGTGTGAGGAAATGGATTGTTGTAATACAGTCCAACATGGATAAATCTCAAAAAATATTATGCTGAACAAAAGAATCCAGACACAAAGTAATATACGCTGGATGATTTCATTCATATGAAGTCCAAAAATAGGCAAAATTATTTCATGGTGATAGAAAACTGGGTGGCTGATCCTTGAGGGACAGAGAATAGATGGAAAACCAGAGCAAGGGAACTTTGTGACTGGTAGAACTGTCATATATCTTGGTTTGAGTGGTTGTTAAAAGGATTTATACAATTGTCAAAATCCCTCACACTATACACTTAACACTAATACATCTTATTCAGTATAAATTATACTTCAACTCCCCCCTCCCAATGGAATGTCATCTTTTGTTAATGCTGATTGGTGGATGGATATATGGTAAAGAATTATTCTCTGCTTTTTTTATTAATTTACAAAAAACCATCTAAGATATTTTAGAGTTAAAATTTAAAAATATACATATATATTTAAGTCTAATAAATACTTCCTGCTCTCAGGAATCTTGCAAAATGATGCAGAATTAGACAAGTCAATAAATTCTTACAATTTATAAAAATCAACATGGCAGAGAGGACTTTGATTCTCAGGTTCCTGGGGTATAGTGTGATGAGAATATTTGGAACTGAAACAGGAGACATTCCCAAAGCCCTAAGGAGTTTACTTTGGGATGTAACTACAATGTATTAGAGCACCTGGGCATTTGTCTAGGGGCACCAAAGCTTAGAATTTTGAAGCTAATAATAATAATATATTCTTGGGGCGGCGCCTGTGGCTCAGCGGGTAGGGCGCCGGTCCCATATGCCGGAGGTGGCAGGTTCAAACCCAGCCCCGGCCAAAAAAAAAAAATAATAATAATATATTCTTAATTCATTCCTTTTAAAATATGTGACATTTACTTGCTTACATTATGAGCAACACAGAAACAATGAGCTCAGCACCTAGCTGCAAAAATAACTAGTAAAAATAGGCAGTGACCAGATGGGCATCCACTGATAATAGCACTATCTGAAAGCCTTTCATTCTGCTTGTCTTGGGCTCCAAAATTCCTCTGCTCTGAACTCTAAGGTCATAAGGTAATGTTTTTTCCACTCTAAACTAGGTGGGTCGACATCAGGGTTCCAATGAAGGATGGAGGAACTCTAAATATACAATTATGCTGGCGTGTGCTCTTGCTGGATGAATTCCCCTTGCCTTCAATCAAAACTTGAAGTGTTCAATTCAACTGAATGCTGCCCTGGCTCCTGTTCCTCCAGGTGTTTCAAATACCATTCCCGGTTCAAGCCACGCTAGCAAAGAACTCAGTACTTGAACAGCATTGCTTTGGTCCCTTAGAAAATCACCTTTTGTGAACTGCACTTGATACTACTAGGTCACCTTTAGGGATGGCATTAAGGACATTGCTCATAAAATCATAAGGTCCTATGATTAAATATCTACCAGTGATCCCTCTTTAAGGCTCCATCATTGGAGAAATTGTGCTACCTCGTAGCAGTGTTGTGTTGACATCTAAAGACTTCAGAAGACTGTGATCTCCTCTTTGCTTTGGCCACTAAAAATCTCAGAACTAAATTTGTAACCCAGTTCTGGCAATTTATCATAAACTTATTGTATGATTCATTTTTATCTATTTATTTTATAATGATATGTTACTGCCTTATTTGCATTAGCTTCCTGAAATCTTTTCTGGAGAAAGCAAGACTATAAACAATTAAATTTATGAGTTCATCAGTCATATGATTATTTTATTTATTTACATATATACCTATTTCCATAAAGGATTTAAGATGGCTCCATCAAGTATATCTAAAAATAAATCAAAATTCAGATTGTATTTACCTCGGTTTTGTTTCATAGAGAGATCACATATGTACAGAACACTTGGATGAATACTTAATGAGACATCAATGAACTTGAGTCAAATAAATTATTTAATGTCCTGGGATATTTTAGGATGTTAATTGGTTATTTTCTTAGGTTGATTCAGAACAGGAATAAAGGACTTTTTTGCTGAGTTCTCTGTGGATGGACAGATAGCATTTAGGACTAGAAAAACTACCTTCCAATATCTCGACAGAGTAGAAATCCCTAGATCTTAGTCATGACTCTGAGGGATCTGGGAGAAATCCCCCAAATTGATAAGTTTAAATCTCTACTGCTCTAGAAAAATAGGAAGTTGAAATAGGAATTACGGTTTTAGAAAAATAAACTACCATGTCCTGCACACCTTAATTTGTATACTTAGATTCAGACTGAGACTCATAAAATAAAACAGGATGATATGTCTTTTTCTACCTATATATGGCAACTCTTGGGGGACAATAGGCTTGCAGGTGGTACTTATATATATGTATGAGCTTCACAACAAGAATCAGACATGTATAGCATTTCTCTGAGCAAGCATTGATAGGGAAAATAAAAAACAGCTGGTATTAAAAACCTTCATTTTACCAAAAGAACTTCTTATACATTTTCTAATGGGATTAAAATAGTCATTATTTTGTATTTGTTTTATCAAATAGATAAAGTGGTTTGTTTTGATAATGTATTTACTTTTAAATAAGGTTTAGGAAAGTCCGTAAGAACATTTCAAGTAATTCATATAGAATACTTCCAAAGAAAAAAGTCTATCCATAATTTCAATGCATTTTGAAGACTCTTTCTTGTCAATTGTATCCATATAGAACCTCTGTAAGTTGGTGACCCAAGAGACTGTAACAAACTAGTCAACACACAGAGGTGGTCAACATAAGGAACTAGGCCAACTGTACTGATACATATATGTTGTACATCTGGTCATGAAAATTGGGTCAACTTCAGGAGGTGGTCAGTGTAGCAAGGTGGTCAACTATGGAGGTTCTACTATATTTTTGTTTTATTTTTGTTTTCAAGTGAAAAAGTTACAGCCTAAAATGGTTAAATGACAATCATTTTAGGCTGCAACTACTATTGAACTTGGCCCAGTGGGTCTGTGACAATGGAATAATCATCAAAATAGTCTGCATATTTTCTGACCTTCAACATTTAATGTTTGATACGTTGTGGTTTTATTATAACAAGCCATTTGTCCTTTGCCATTTTTATATTATCATCTCCCCTTCAATAAATATGACTCACTTTATAATCTCATCTGTGGAACACATAAATTCCATATTATAGCAATTATATCTAAAGCTGAAATCATGAGTCTGCTAAATTATTCAAAACAATTAGCAGGAATAATAGTCATATAAATATGTAATTCATAAGACCCAGAAACACACATACCAGAACTAGAGTTATGACCCAAAATTATTCACAGATCCTTCACCTGGTGAAGTTCATGACTTTGTCCATATGCTATGAGACAGACTCTAACTTGGTCGCCCTGGGTAGAGTGCCATGGCATGCATCATCATAGCTCACAGCAACCCCAGACTCCTGGGCTTAAGCAATCCTCTTGCCTCAGCCTCCCAAGTAGCTTGGACTATAGATGCCGGCCATGATGCCTTGCTAGTTTTTCTGTTTTAGTAGAGACAAGGTCTAGCTCTTGCTCAGGCTGGTCTCAAACTCTTAAATTCAGGCAATCCATCTATCCCCCCAGCCCCCCGCCAGAGTGCTAGGATTACAGGTGTGAGCCACCATGCTCAGCCAGCTTCCTGAATCTTGATTTGAATGACGACCCCAGGACTTCTCCCATGTTGACATAATTTGTTGCTTACATGGGCTTCTCCCTCCTTAGACTGTAAGCTCCCTAAGGGCAAGAACAGAATCATGACATCTTTGTATTCCCCACAGTACCCAGCTTGGCTTTGTGTACAACAGGCCTTAATAAAACTGTGCACGGAATTAAGATAATTAAGCAGTGTGACCCAGAAGGGGATTTTGTTTATTCAAAGTCTCATTTTACGGTGATTCATTTAGGTGGACAACAAACAGTCCAGACAGGAGCTGGCACCAAATAGGAGCCGTGGAAAGCATTGTGCTGCCTATTCATGTTTTCCTCTCTGCCGCCTGTCACGCGTCTTAAGTGACGGCAGAGCCAAAGCTCTGATGGAGTGCCCTTGCCATTAGCCCATGGCCATCTGTCATGCCAGGTTGTGAATGGCAGCAGGTTGAGAGAAACAGGCAAGGAGCCAGACACAGGAAACGGGGATGCAGATAAAACACCAGGGTCACAACAGCAATGGGGTTAGTCAGAAGTCATTAACCAAAAAAAACAACAGAAGTGTCAAAAGGACACCAACAGCCGAGGACGGAGAATGATAAAAGGGCCAACAATGAGCAACCGGAAAATCAGCCAGAGTTGAAGGTTAGCCCAAAGGCGAGGGCTATGATGCTCAGCTGCAGAGATGTGCTGACAAGATTGAGGGAAGGTATTTGTCATACAACTTTAAATAACAGTCCCATGATCCAACCTACTATAAAAAGTTCACTTTGAACTATTTTTAAAAGACAGCTTATAACTTTTTATGAAAAATCACATTTATAAGCATTGTTATTATCAGATAAGAGCATTCACTTACTGAATCTAAAAATTGTAAATATATCACAATATTTTCTAACCTGTTTGTATTTTCTTTTCTTGTGTAATGCACTAGGAACTTACAAAAATTGAGAATACTGAGGGGTACTTAAAGGACTTGTTCTATGCATTGCTTTTATCACATTGACAAATAGTAGTACCAAACAAGGCTTGAGCCATCTCCTAGTCCACTAGGACCACATCCAATCTCCTTGCCTCTACAATCTGGCTGCAATCGATTTTTCTAGCTCTTAACTCCTATTATTCATTAGGGTGAGGTTATCTCTCCCAGCTTACCCTCTCACCTTTCTCTCCCTGCTATAGAAGTATAGAAGAGCAAACCTGTGGCCTTAAGGGAACTTGTGACCTTCCTGGTCCTTAACTGCAGCCGTTGACTGAATCCAAATTTTACATAACAAATCCCTTTATTAGAAGGGGTGTAGCTGAGGAAGATGAAACTTTCCTCCCTTCCTTTGGTGCTTAAAAAAGAACAAGCTTGACTGAAATCAGAAGCCCTGAGTCCCCCATGCCTGGGTGCCCCTCACTATGGACAGCAATAGAGGGGGCCTGACAAGACTCCCACCCTGTCCTCTCCTGTATACTCACAGCCTCACCACCATCTGCTGTCTCAATCCTCCGAGGCCAATCTAACCCAGCCCTGCCTTCTGACACACATGTGTCAGGAAAGCCAGTTCAGACCCCCAGAGCCAGAGTCATCCCCAGAATCACAATATCCTCCCGTCATACTGCCTCTCCCTTCCCCTGACTCCCCTACTACATTGGACATTAGATGTATCTTTCTTATGTGTGGAGCTGTCTATCATCCTCTACTAGATCACAACCCCTATAAGGACAGGAATTTTTACCTGTTTCGTTTCCTGTAGGATCCCTTTTGCCTGGAATAGTGCCTGGGACATAATAGAAACACAAAAAAAATATTTATTGAATGAATGAAAAAAACATTATTTGAACAGTCTGTTCTACGTCCTGGATACAAGCAATTTTTAGACCGCTCCAACACTCTGTTCAAACAGTTCCTGATGCTGCTGCTGGGCCCTCCCTTGCTCCTTTCTGCTTCTGCAGTTCTTATCTGTCAAGACTCATCTCTAAGTCCCGCTCTTCTGGAAAGCGTTCTCAGCCCATTCCAGCCCACAGGTATCTTGTCCTGCTCTGAACTGCTATGATGCTTACTGTCATTTGACCATTAATCATTGTCCTGCCTGTGCCAACTCTGCACAGCTATGCAGAACCACTGTTTATATCATCTGTGGTGGTTTGACTTATCACTTTTCATTTGTCTTCTAAACTAAATTGTAAAGAGATAAGAAAAGAATCTTACATTTATTCTTCCTTATTCACTCGGCAAAGCCTTCCACAGTATAGGGGTTTGGCAGATTATTATAAATGATTGAAAGAATTCAGAACTAAATCTCGAAGGAGAAACAGTACAATTTTTATTTATATATTCTAAGAATGAGATTAAAAGAATAGTCTTTTAATTTTTGTTAACCCTTTAGTAAAAATGGGATAATAGATGTGAAAGTATTTTGGAAAGTGTGTCATAATTAGGAACAGTAGAATCCGTTTGAAAGAAGCATGGAACAGATTTTTTCTCCCTCCTGAGAAATGCCAACTTTGTTCGGGGGCCCTCTCTTCTCTGCACCGCCACGTGCTTCAGGGTAAATTTTGTAAGCCTTATCCCAAGAGAAGGTGGGATCCTCTAAGCTAATTTAAGTGTCCCATTGTTCGTGCCATCAATTTTTTCATTATCTGATGCAACTCTGGGCATGTGATGCAATTCCAACCAATTAGAAGTGATGCAAAATGTGTTGGGAGACTTCTGGGAAAGAGTCCTTGACCATCAGGGAAAAAAAAAAAAAACATGAGGAAAAGACAGCCTTATATCTACTACCTCTGGACATTCTTCTATCTGGGTAGAATGATTGGCATTGTCACAGCTATTTTGTGACCAGGAGTGAGGCTAGCTTGAATATAAAAACAACACACAGAAAAAATAAAGCTCTGGAAAGAAAGAAAGAGTCTGGGTATTTGATGATGTTTTTTATCAGCTGAATTAAGCACCCTAAGAGTTGCCTTTCTTTTGGATTTTGTCAACAAAATAATATATTTCTTTTTTTTTAAGTCAATTTGTGGTGACTTTTTTGTTATTTGTTGCCACAAGCATTCTGCATGATACAGTGATGCTGAAAATGAACTAGGAACTACGACCTCTAAGTGAATGCTGATAGCAACCTTCATAATAGCCAAAAACTAGAAACAGCTCAGTGTCCACCAACTGGCATATGGAGAAGGAAAATAGAAATCCATACATAGAATACTGTTGTTACATACAAAAAGGAATAAACTCCTGATATATGCAAAAACATAGATAAATCCCCACTGGTCTACAGGATAGGCACCAGCCACAGAAGGCTACGTATTATATTCTTCTGTCTAGCTGACATTTTAGAAAAGGGGAAACTATAACAGGATAGTTAATTTTACATGTCAGCTTGGCTAGGCCATGTTACTCAGGCAATTTTTGTCAAACATAGTATAGATTTTGCTGTGATAGTGGAATTTTTATCTTTTTTTGAGTCTCACTTCGTCACCCTTGGTAGAGTGCCGTGGTATCACAGCACCCAGCAACCTCAAACTCTTGGGCTCTAGCAATTCTCTTGCCTCAGTCTCCCAAGTAGCTAGGACTACAGGTGCCTGCCATGACAACTGGCTATTTTTTAGAGATGAGGTCTCATTCTGGCTTAGGCTGGTCTCGAACCTGTGAGCTCAGACAATCCACCCACCTCAGCCTCCCAGAATGCTGGGATTACAGGCATGAACCACCACGCCCAGCAGAATTTTCTTTTTTAATTGTGGATAAAATACACATAACATAAAATATATCATCTTAACTGGTTTCACGTGCTCAGTTTCACAGCCTAAAGTACATTCACGTTGTTGTGCAACTAATCTCCAGAACTCTTTTCATATTGCAAAACTGAACTCTATACCCGTCAAACCTTAATTTCCCATTTCCCTGCTCCCCATTGCGTGGAATGACCCTTCTACCTTCTGTCTGTATGACTTGAACTACTTTAGTCACTTCATATACTTGAAACCTTACAGTATTTGTCTCTTTGTGACTTAACTCCGTCAGATGATGTCCTTTAAGGTTCACCTATGTTACAGCACGTGCCAGAATTGTCTTTCTTTGTTAGGCCTCAGTCGTAGTCCATTTTATGTTCCACATGTGTTCATCCATTCATGTCTCGACGGACGCTTGAACTGCTTTCATCTTTTGGCTATTGTGAATAATGCTACTGGGACTGTGAGTGTATAAATATCTCTTTCAGATTCTACTTGCAATTCCTTTCGCCACGTACCAAGAAGTTGAATCAGTGAATCAAAAAGAGAGAAAAGTATTTTTTAGATGTGATTAACATTTAAATCAGTAGACTTTGAATAATGCAGATTATCCCCCACAAAGTGGGTGAGCCTTATCTAATCAGTTGAGGACCTTAAGAAAATAATTCTTTCCCAAGAAAGAAAGAATTCTGTCTCCATGTATGTATGATGTGTGTATTTATATATTTCTCAAATAGTATATAAATGCATGTATGTTTTATATATATTTTTATATGTATTCTGTTTCTCTGACCCTGACGAATGTGTATCTTGACAGGAAACAGACCAGTAGTTGCCAAGGATCATGCAGGATTGGGAAAACAAATTGACTTCAGAGAGGCACGAGAGAACTCTCCGAGGTAAGAGGAACAGTCTGCCTCTGCCCTAAGACCATACTGGTGAGACACGTGGCTATTAGGCACTTGAAACATGACTAGTCTGAATGGAGAGAAGCTGTAGGTATAGAAGGCACGTTAGACTTAAAGATTTATACTATTAACAAAAGTCAATAACTTGTACTGAGTACACATTGATGGAATTCTATATACTTGGTTAAATAAAATATATTATTAAAATAAATTTCGCCTGTTTCTTTTTACTTTTTCAACATGGCAACCAGAACTTTACAATTACATATGTGCTTTTATATTGTGTTTGTATTGGACAATGCTGTTCTGTATCTTGATTTTGACATTGGAGACTTGACTATACACTGACCAAACTCTTCAAACTATACATCAAAAGTGGAAATTTTTATTATATGTAAATTATACCTCGCTAAATTTTATTTTAAAATATGGGCTAGAAAATTAGAAATAATTTTATGACACAAAAGGTATCATGTTATAATGTTCACGTTAGGCTCATCCCCCCTGTAATGTCTGCATTCAAGTTATTCCCAGTGTCTGTAAAGTAAACCTTTATTCATCTTTTAAGAGCTGGGTAAGGCGCTCTCATGCATCACCAGCATTCCAGAGCTTCCCTGATACTCCATTGTGACTTCTCTAAATCCTTGCTGCACTCCGCCGTCATGACGTTAAATTCCAGCTTGCGGGGTCGGAGAGCTGCCAAGAGAGTAGGAAGGATTCAGAGGCAGGGATTGCATTCAAAGAGTGATGAGTTCAAAAGCTTAGATCCAGCTGGCCTGGTTTTAAAGGCGAGGGCTGACAGCCAGTTGCTACAGCTCAACATCAAAATGTTTTCTCGGTGTTTCCACGTGTTATTCCGGTTTCCTAGCTGGAGTAAGTTACCTAAAGCCAGGAATGATGCATTGCTCTTGGCCATTTCTCCACAGGAATACCTACTTCTCTCAGCTGCACAGGAAAGTGCACAGTCCCTGGGATAGCCACAGCCAGTTGATCTTAAGATAGTAGACTGTAAGACTACCGTGGTCTGATACTAAATAACTCCCTCTACCTTAACTCAAGCCCTGCCCTACAGACTCCTGATTCCCCGGGACCCTCTCAAGGGTTCCTGTTAACTATCTCACAGCTCGTGAACCTCAGAATCTATAAATGTGGTTTGTATCTGTTTTATTCCTCATTGATGTGTCCCATACTCCCTCATTATCTTGAAAAAATAAAGCTGTAATCTTTTCTTTTTTTTTTTTTGTAGAGACAGAGTCTTTCTTACTTTATCACCCTCCGTAGAGTGCCATGGCGTCACACAGCTCACAGCAACCTCCAAGTCCTGGGCTTAGGCGATTCTCTTGCCTCAGCCTCCCAGGTAGTTGGGACCACAGGTGCCTGCCACAACGCCCGGCTATTTTTTGGTTGCAGTTTGGACAGGGCCGGGTTTGAACTCACCATGTTTCATATATGGGACGGGCGCCCTACCCACTGAGCCACAGGTGTTGCTCAAAGCTGTAATCTTTTAAAGAACATGTTTTTCATACCTGTAATACTAGCATTCTTAGAGGCCAAGGTGGGAGGATGACTAGAGGCCAGGAGTTCAAGATCAACCTGGGCAACATAGTGAGACTCTCACTTTACAAAAAATTTTAAAAATTTCCTGAGCATGGTGGTATACACCTGTAGTCCCAGCTACTCAGGATGACAAGGCAGGAGGATCACTTAAGCCCAGGAGTTCAAGGCTGCAATGGGCTGTGATTGTACCACTGTATGGCTGGGCAACAGAGAAAGAACATGTCTCTAAAAAAATTTTACCCTGTATCTCCACACTCCTTATCATACCTATAAATTATATTACACACACCCTCACTTGTCAAGGTCTTCAGCACATATTCCTCTCCACTTCAAGTCCAGCTATCAGTGTCCCAAAAGGACCACCCCTCCAACGCAGACATTGACTTGTTTGGTGGTGGTTAAATTCAACAGCTAAACTTGGATAGTACGGACAGACTGAATTAGGCTTCTACACTTCCTGTTCCTCAATTCCATCGTGTCTCCTCACCAGACTGAAATATTCTGGGAAATCCACCAAATGGGGGGAAGACTTGGGAAAGAAAAGAAGTGAAGAATGTAAAGAGCTGTGAGACTTTCTAGATGCCTTCAACAGGACAATTCATTCCAAAAATGTTTACGCTTCCTCTTAGAAGTTAAAGATTGATTATCCAACTAATACACTTTAGTGTGAGAAGGTTGAACAATTATAAGCAAAGATAACAAAATCAAAATGATACATCATTTCACCAACCAGAGAAATTCTCTATTATTAGCATTTTAGTATATATCCCTTCCCAGACCTACCTCTCCTCCTAAGCACCTAAAATTTTTTTAATAAAATGGCAAGTTAGTGACTGTACAATTTTATAACATGCTTTTTACATTTTCTATAACATGAATATCTTTCCAAGTTAATAAATACATTTTACCTCATCACTTTAATTGTATACCATAAGATCTTTAACTAATTCATAACTGTTGGCCACGTTGTTCATTTAAACTTCCCCAGTATCATAAATAGAATGAAATGAGCACTTTGCAACTAGGTCTTTGTGTACATTTTCCTTTCCTTAGGGTGATTTCATAAAAGTAGACTTTCTAGGTTAAAGAATTTGTTACATTATTTGCATAGTAACATCTAAGCATGGTTTAGGTAGAACATCTGTGAATACCCACCTTCTTCTACATGTTCTTAGACTATTTTTGATGGGATTACCTTTCTGGGAGACATAAGAAGCAACAAAGCTCACATCAGCACCAGAATTATATGATAGTTTTTGTTCCCTTATTGATTCTTAAAGTTGCTGGCCTTTTTATAGTCATTTGACACACACCTGTTTAGGATCTTCTTTGTACTGTACTACTGTGCCAGATACTGAGGATAGGAAATGAGTTAGTACAGTCTTCAGGCTCTCTGAGTCCCAGATGTGAGCTGAACACATCAAGTGATGAACACAGGGTGATCCGACAGACTTCTCTTGCCTGCATGGGCTGCAGGGTAAGCCGAGGCTAAGCTGGCCTGTGGCTCATCAGCCAAGGCTTCAAACTATTTGACCTGCAATGTCTGAACTGAGACATTCAGGAAATCATCAGCTGGATCAAGTGACATTGGTGGTACAGTAAAAGAAGAAAACTTCGGGGAGAGGGAAAAAATGGGTGGGAAATTATAGAAATATAAAAGAATAGAATATTTCTGGAATCACGTGAGGCCAGGAAATCATCTATCGTTTCTGCCTCCATTCTAAGGGAGCCGGGGAAATGTAGCCTTTGCGGGGGTGGGGGAGGGGGCAGCCACAGCAGTACACCCTTCCAGAGAGAGGGCAGGAAGCTCAGGTGCCCACAGAGCCCTCTGCTCCTCCACGTGACCCAACGCCTCGGCCATGCCTACCGATTGTTCATTTACTGCCCTTCATACTTACCTAGATTTTATCACTGAATTCACGCTTTTCCTTTATTCCTTTACCCCAGGCAAGCGCAACCTGTTCTCATCCTAGCCACGCGTCAGTGCATATTTTGAAAGATATATTTCCATGCAGTTTTTGCAGCTCTCCCAAACAAATATGTTTCTTTCTCTTTTTTGGAAAAAAAAAAATTCCAGTGCTTTGTATTTTTCTGATAATCTCTTACATATTCTGCCAAGCATTTCAGTCATGGGTATACTTGTAAGTTCCCAAAGAGCAGGGACCATCACTTAATCAGCCCAACAGCCCTCTTGATATCTCATAGAAAACCACACACATAGCAATAACTCAGGAAATAGTGGGATGTTAAAGTTGAATTGAAAACACACATACTAAATGTAAAGTAACAACCTTGCTCCGTGTTTTTCCAACAGAGAAGACAGCTGTAACTTCAAAAGTGAAGGAAAGTAGAACTACTAGTGCTGGAAAGACACAAATGTAACCGGAACCTTGGCACAAAATGAAATGCTCCTGATTCATATACTTCCCCCACGCAGCACTCTGCTTCATCCACTTCTTCTTTAATGGTTCAGACATGTAGTTCTTAACATCACATGGAGACTCATAACCTTCAGAATACAGCATGAATCAGCCAGCTGCCCTGCAAAGAGAATGTAAAATGCCATCAAGAATGTCCTAACCTGAACAGTAAACTTTTAAAGTACAAACCATTCATCTGTTAGCAGCCTGGCATTTTGTTGTCTGGAAAGGAAATACATTAGGTATCTTTTAAACAGATTCTACTCCCTGGATAAGTCAGCAATTTGCAATCAAGAATCTGTAACAGATCCAGGTAAGAGGCATTGTATGATTTTGGCTTTCAGCAGTACCAATAAATATGAGCTATCCCTTGGCTCCAATATAAAAAGCTTCTAATAGTAGTCTTTGAATCTATAACCTCCTTAGGTTGAGTCATATTTGTCCTCACTTACCCACCTTCTGGGGCACAGATTCTTGGATACCCAGGCTAAGGAAGAATATCAGTAAAAGTATTAATCTGAAAAAAATACCTCTTCATTCCTTAAACTTCCCACTACTACCCCATATGCAAGTAGAAAAAAAAAAGATGGGTGCAGAAAAACAGGGTAAGTTTGGGCAAAGTTCCCTGTGAAGAAAGAGAGAAAGGCCAGGTGCAGTGGCTCATGCCTGTGATCCCAGCACTCTGGGAAACCGAGACTGGTGGATTGCCTGAGCTCAGGTGTTCAAGATCAGCCTGAACTATAACAAGACCCTGTCTCTAACAATAGCCGAGTGTTGTAGCAGGTGCCTGTAGTCCCAGTTACTTGGGAGGCTGAGGCAAGAGAATCACTTGAGCCCAAGAGTTGGAGGTTGCTGCGAGCTATGATGTGCTAGCACTCTACTGAGGGTGACAGAGTTAAGACTCTGTCTCAAAAAAAAAAGAAAAAATAAAATCAAATGAACAAGTTTATGATCTTAAACACTAGAAAAAATTATGTTAAAATTCCTTCCTCTCCCGACCCAATAGCTCTCATGTGGATTGTTTTGATGTTTATTTCTTAAGAGTGATACACAAAACATTAAATTTTTGTGGTTTTGGATACCACAATTTTATGTTTGTCCTAAGAACGCCCTTTCCAATTAAGTTAGTCTCCCCCAGAAGCCAATTACTTTAGGAAATATTTAAGACCCATGGTTTTCTTCTCAAAATGTAGGATGCCTGGGAGTTATTATAAGTAATCCAGCAAAATAGACTTATCAACTGAATTCAATGATTAATCCATTAAACTTAAGTTATTAGCTAAAGAGAATATAACAATCTTCCATGTTGCCGGGCTGGACATGACGAACCATCCAAAGGTGAATAAAGCAGCAGCCTCCACCTTCAAAGGGTTAATTGTCTGCTTGGGAAGGTTTGTTGTGGTTTTTAAGAGAGGATGAGCTGCAGGAAGATGTTTTCAAAAGTGCAAAAATAATTTCAGGTCACAAAGGAATACAGTTTCCGAAAGGGCAGCACTTCAGGGTTCAGAGGAGGGAGAGAAGACATCTGGTTGGAAGGAATAAGAAAAGACTTTATAAATGGGCAGGGTTTGAGAAAGGAATTAAGACTCAAAGGATCACATGTGTTATGTTGGGGGACATGTAAATGAAGAAAGGTTTATGTAAACGAGCAGCATCAGCAATAACGCTCACCATCACCATCATCTTCATCATCGTCATCATCCTCACTGCCATTTACTGAGGACCTAATCTACAGTAGGCGTGGCACTAAATTCTCAACCTGCATTAACTCCTGTGAAGTAGAGTCCATTATAGATGAGGAAATGGATACTCTGGTTAATTACCCAGGACTGTATAGCTAAAAGAAGGCGATCTAAAACTGACAAAGATTCTGGTAACTGTGAGAAATCTAATTGGAATAGAACATTTAGTGTGTATCAATAAAAATAACTGAGTCTAGAAATGCAGATCAGAATTTCCCAAGGCCTCCAATGCTGGATGAAAAGCTTCATGCTTAGTTAACAGGAAACGGGCAGCCACTGGGGGATTCTGAGCAGGTGTTTCCCTAACCAAAGCTTACGAGGATGTGGGGACATCATGGAGTGGAGGGGTAGAGAGAGACAGCAGGACCAGGAAGGCCTTGTCGATTTTTTAGTTCTTTGCTAAGAAGCAACCTTAGACGAATGATGTTCATAATGAAACGGTGTAAGAAATATAAGAAATGCAGAAAGTCAAATCTACAGAACTTTTGGGCTAATGGAGAGCTAGCAAATCAGAGAATGTCAGAGGGCACAGCAACCCCCAGAACTGGGGTCTGAGAGAATGTGAGCGCTCACAGAAACCTCCCAGAACTGGGGCCTGAGAGAATGTGAGCGCTTATAGCAACCTCCAGAACTGGGGCCTGAGAGAATGTCAGAGGCCACAGCAACCTCCAGAACTGGGGCCTGAGAGAATGTGAGAGGCCACAGCAACTCCCAGAACTGGGGCCTGAGAGAATGTGAGAGGCCATAGCAACCTCCAGAACTGGGGCCTGAGAGAATGTGAGAGGCCACAGCAACCTCCAGAACTGGGGCCTGAGAGAATGTGAGCGCCCACAGCAACCTCCAGAACTGGGGCCTGAGAGAATGTGAGAGGCCACAGCAACTCCCAGAACTGGGGCCTGAGAGAATGTGAGAGGCCACAGCAACTCCCAGAACTGGGGCCTGAGAGAATGTGAGAGGCCATAGCAACCTCCAGAACTGGGGCCTGAGAAAATGTGAGAGGCCACAGCAACCTCCAGAACTGGGGCCTGAGAGAATGTGAGAGGCCACAGCAACTCCCAGAACTGGGGCCTGAGAGAATGTGAGAGGCCACAGCAACCTCCAGAACTGGGGCCTGAGAGAATGTGAGCGCCCACAGCAACCTCCAGAACTGGGGCCTGAGAGAATGTGAGAGGCCACAGCAACTCCCAGAACTGGGGCCTGAGAGAATGTGAGAGGCCATAGCAACCTCCAGAACTGGGGCCTGAGAGAATGTGAGAGGCCACAGCAACCTCCAGAACTGGGGCCTGAGAGAATGTGAGCGCCCACAGCAACCTCCAGAACTGGGGCCTGAGAGAATGTGAGAGGCCACAGCAACTCCCAGAACTGGGGCCTGAGAGAATGTGAGCACCCACAGCAATCTCCAGAACTGGGGCCTGAGAGAATGTGAGAGGCCACAGCAACTCCCAGAACTGGGGCCTGAGACAATGTGAGAGGCCACAGCAACTCCCAGAACTGGGGCCTGAGAGAAGGTGAGAGGCCACAGCAACTCCCAGAACTGGGGCCTGAGACAATGTGAGAGGCCACAGCAACTCCCAGAACTGGGGCCTGAGAGAATGTGAGCACCCACAGCAACCTCCAGAACTGGGGCCTGAGAGAATGTGAGAGGCCACAGCAACTCCCAGAACTGGGGCCTGAGAGAATGTGAGAGGCCATAGCAACCTCCAGAACTGGGGCCTGAGAAAATGTGAGAGGCCACAGCAACCTCCAGAACTGGGGCCTGAGAGAATGTGAGAGGCCACAGCAACTCCCAGAACTGGGGCCTGAGAGAATGTGAGAGGCCACAGCAACCTCCAGAACTGGGGCCTGAGAGAATGTGAGCGCCCACAGCAACCTCCAGAACTGGGGCCTGAGAGAATGTGAGAGGCCACAGCAACTCCCAGAACTGGGGCCTGAGACAATGTGAGAGGCCACAGCAACTCCCAGAACTGGGGCCTGAGAGAATGTGAGCACCCACAGCAACCTCCAGAACTGGGGCCTGAGAGAATGTGAGAGGCCACAGCAACCTCCAGAACTGGGGCCTGAGAGAATGTGAGCGCCCACAGCAACCTCCAGAACTGGGGCCTGAGAGAATGTGAGAGGCCACAGCAACTCCCAGAACTGGGGCCTGAGACAATGTGAGAGGCCACAGCAACTCCCAGAACTGGGGCCTGAGAGAATGTGAGCACCCACAGCAACCTCCAGAACTGGGGCCTGAGAGAATGTGAGAGGCCACAGCAACTCCCAGAACTGGGGCCTGAGAGAATGTGAGAGGCCATAGCAACCTCCAGAACTGGGGCCTGAGAAAATGTGAGAGGCCACAGCAACCTCCAGAACTGGGGCCTGAGAGAATGTGAGAGGCCACAGCAACTCCCAGAACTGGGGCCTGAGAGAATGTGAGAGGCCACAGCAACCTCCAGAACTGGGGCCTGAGAGAATGTGAGCGCCCACAGCAACCTCCAGAACTGGGGCCTGAGAGAATGTGAGAGGCCACAGCAACTCCCAGAACTGGGGCCTGAGAGAATGTGAGCACCCACAGCAACCTCCAGAACTGGGGCCTGAGAGAATGTGAGAGGCCACAGCAACTCCCAGAACTGGGGCCTGAGACAATGTGAGAGGCCACAGCAACTCCCAGAACTGGGGCCTGAGAGAATGTGAGCGCCCACAGCAACCTCCAGAACTGGGGCCTGAGACAATGTGAGAGGCCACAGCAACTCCCAGAACTGGGGCCTGAGAGAATGTGAGCGCCCACAGCAACCTCCAGAACTGGGGCCTGAGAGAGTGTGAGGGGCCACAGCAACCTCCAGAACTCGGGCCTGAGAGAATGTGAGTGCCCACAGAAACTCCCAGAACTGGGGACTGAAAGAACGTGAGAGGCCACAGCAACTGCCAGAACTGGGGCCTGAGAGAATGTGAGCGCCCACAGCAACTCCCAGAACTGAGGACTGGCCTGGCATGGTTGCTCACACCTGTAATCCCAGCACTGTGGGAGGCCAGGCCGAGGCAGATGGATTGCTTAAGCTCAGGAGTACGAGAGCATTATGAGCAAGAGGGAGAGCATGTCTCCACTAAAAATAGAAGAAAACCAGCCAGGCATTGCGGCAGGAGCCTACAGTCCCAGCTACTCAGGAGACTGAGGCAAGAGGACTGCTTGAGCCCCAGATTTTGAGATTGCTGTGAGCTATGACGGCACACCACTTCTACCAAGGGCAGCCAAGTGAGAATCTGTCTCAATAGTGGAAAAAAAAAAGAACTGAGGACTGAGGTTACCATGATGGTTCCGGATACAGAAATTGTAAGTATGATTGCAGAGCATCTACTACCGCAAACCCTTCTGCTGCTCTGCCTTGTTGCTTTCCCCTTCCTCCTCCTCTCATCTCGTCATCATCACCCTTAACGTGGTTTACAAGCAGAAGGCACGTAGTCAGTGCCAGGCATCATTCTAAGCCTTTTTCACCTATTAACTAATTTAACACTAAATAAAAGCTCAGAAGGTGCACACTAATAATATCCTCATTTTATAAATAAGAAAATAGAGACGCAGAAGGTTAAGTAATTTGCCCAAGATCACATCCTTAATAAAGAAGCAACGAAGCCTGATTTGCAAACTCAGGCAGTCTGGCTACAAAGCCCATCTTGGAATTTTTTAAATTGAGTGAGGAGAGACATCAAAATGTTGTTCTTATTGGACAAGCTTTTGTTCTGGATGCTCTTCAGTAGCGTACATAGGGCAATTACCATTAATAAGCAAGCTCATAGTGGTAGGAGCTCCAGCCCTTATGTTACGGGATAGCTACACAGAAACCTTCCCTCCTTTCTCTAGCCCAGTTCACAGGTGGGCAGGGTTTTTCTGCTTGTAGCCTAGCCTGCCTGTATCTCCCCGCTGCACATAAACCTCGTCTGCCTTTTATAAGGAATAGGGATATTCTCTTTTTTTCAAAACAGAGTCTCTGACCTTCATCACTTTGCTTCTTCTGATCTGATATAACTGGACAACGTATGACTCTGGTTGGGTTTTCAATTCTCTTTAATAGGAAATTTTTAAATGTTCACACATAGAAAGAGGATTTCACATGTTGGAGAGCCCAGCGTCTGCTACAGAAGAATTGTTTTAATTTTGCTCAATTGGGGTGATAGATGTTCTTGATCTTGTTTTCCTTTTCATCATTCCAAAACAATGGACTTGAACTGCTTGGTGTCCTGAGAAGGGGCTCAAGAAAAGGAAGACCATCTCTCAGAAGAAGGGGAAAGGTAGAGGTTGCCAAGTGAGGAGTCCAGGAAGGGCCCACTCACATCTGGTAGCCTGAGTGGCCGAGTGAGGCAGCAGCTGGCCCGGTCCTCGCATCCTCACTCCGGTGAATACAAAATGTGCTGATGGAGATCTCGAGGAAATAGGCAAAACAACGTTACACACCATTCTGGTTCGGTGTACACAGCCATTGTGCAGAACTCCAGGCACATAGCCACACGTAGAGAAGCGCTAATGCTTTAGGACTGTTTACCACTTTCACTATGACGAATATTTTTAAACATGCAGAGGACACGTTGAGAGATTGGCACGTTGATCATGTGTCCCTACACTCTAAATTTGACAATTGTTAATATTTATTTTTAACATTTTACCATGTTCACTTTACCTGTGTATATACCTATATTAGCATATATTCATATATGAATGTATTTGTTTCACTGAACCATCTGAAAGTATGTTGTCGACATCAGGACAGTTTACTCATAATCACCTTCACTTGCCTCTACTAAAAATAAGAACCCTCTCTTTAATAGCCACAATTCCATTATACATCAAAAACTAACAAATATTTTAATGTCATCTAATACCTAAATAATATTCAAATTCTCATATTGTCCCCAAAACATAATATCTGGCTTTAATCTTAGTCCAACTTTGCATTTGGGTGTTATCTCACTTCATTTTATTTTTTTTATAAATTTTTTATTTTCATTTAAGTGCAATATATATATACAGAAAAGTGTGACAAATCATGTGTCTAACTCAGTTTTCACAAGTGAACCCATGTGTGTAACTATCACCCAGACTGAGACATTAGAATCCTGCCACTCTCCCCAATACTAATAACCATCCCTGAAGACAACCACTATTCTGCTATTGATTACTCTCAATTATTATTGCCTGTTTATAAACTTTATATAAATGAATTCATAGCACATGTTCTTTATTTTGTCTGACTGCTTCTGAGCAATTATGTTTGTGAAGTTCATCAATGTTATTGAATATAGCAATAAAATATGGCAATAAATCTTTATTCTTCTTGTTCTATTCTACTATATTTTGTAAGTATTCTAAGATGGATTTGTCTATTGTTGATTGGCCACTGGGATATCCTTTTCTCAAATTCATATTCAAGTCTGTACACATTTCTAATTGTGTTGTCTATCAGATTCTTATTAATTTATGAGTTGGCTTTATACTGAGAATATGAGCGCTTGTGAAACATATGTATTCCAATCATATCTTCCCATGGTGGCTTCCCTTTTCATTCTCTTACCTATGTATATTTCTGAGGAGCTATTTATTTTAATCAATTCTAATTTATCAATCTTTTTATGCATAGCTAATGCCTTTTGTGTCCTTTTTTAAAAGGCTCTCCCTACTACAAAGTCATGAATATATTTTCTTATGTTGTTTTCTGTGAGCTTTATTGATTTATTTTTTTATTTAAATATATAATTCATCTAGATTTAATTTTTGTGTATAATGTGATATAGGTCAGATTCATTTTTTTTACAAATGAATATCTAGTTGAAATGTTCCATTTAAGCAATCTACAGATTTAATGCAATCCCTATTAAAGCACCATTGTCATACTTTAAAGAACTTGAAAAAAAAATAGTACTGCATTTTATTTGGAATCAGAAAAAACCTCGAATAGCAAATACATTACTCAGAATAAGAACAAATCAGGTGGTATCACATTGCCAGACTTCAGGCAATCTATACACTTCACTAAACCTATGGTGATCAAACAGCATGGTACTGGCACAAAAACAGAGAGGTAGATTTATGGAACAGATTAGAGAACCAAGAGATGAACCCAGCTACTTAGCGTCATTTGATCTTTGACAAGCCTATCAAAAATATTCAGTGGGGGAAAAGACTCCCTATTTAACAAATGGTGCTAGGTGAACTGGCTAGTGACCTGTAGAAGACTGAAACTGGACCCCCACCTTTCACCATTAACAAAAATTGATTCTCACTGGATAAAAGATTTAAACTTAAGACATAAAACTATAAAAATACTGGAAGAGAGTGCAGGGAAAACACTTGAAGAAATTGGCCTGGGGGAATATTTTATGAGGAGGACCCCTGGGCAATTGAAGCAACACCAGAAATCCATTACTGGGATCTGATCAAACTAAAAAGCTTTTGCACAGCCAAGAGCACAGTAAGTAAAGCAAACAGACAACCTTCAGAACGGGAGAAGATTTTTGCAGGTTATACTTCTGACAAAGGTCTGATAACTAGAATCTACAGAGAACTCAAACTAATCAATAAGAAAAGAATAAATAACCCCATTTCTAGGTGGGCAAGACTTGAACAGAAACTTCCCTAGTGAAGACAGGCACATGGCCTACAAACATGAAAAAATAGTCATCATCCTTAATCATCAGAGAAATGCAAATCAAAACCACTTTGAGATACCATCTAACTCCAGTAAGATTAGCCCACATCACAAATTCCCAAAACTACAGATGTTGGCCTGGATGCAGAGAGAAGGGAACACTTCTACACTGCTGGTGGGAATGCAAGCTAATACAAACTTTTTGGAAAGAAGTTTGGAGAACACTCAAGGAACTAAAAGTAGACCTACTGTTCAATCCTGCAATCCCTCTACTAGGTATATGCCCAAATGATCAAAAATTATTTTACAACAAAGACATTTGTACCAGAATGTTTATTGAAGCCCAATTCATAATTGCCAAGACATGGAAACAGCCCAAGTGCCCATCAACCCATGAATGGATTAACAAATTGTGGTATATGTACACCATAGAATACTATGCAGCCATAAAAAATCATGGAGACTTCACATCTTTTATGTTTACCTGGATGGAGTTCTTAGTAAAGTATCTCAAGAATGAAAAAAAGTATCCAATGTACTCAATACTACTGTGAAATCAATATATAACCACCTACACACGCATGTGAATGGCACACATAACATAACTATATTACAAATGGCACACAAAACATAACTATAGTCCAGAAAGTAGAAGGGAAGAGGAGAGAGAGGGGAGGGGAGAGGGGATATGGGAGGAGGGAGGGTATTTGGGGGGACCTCACCTAATGTGCATGATGCAATGGTACATTTCAAAACTATTAAGAAATGAGTATAATTGTGATGGATGTGTTATTTAGTCTCAATGTAAACATTTCACATTATATATCGAAGCAGTACCCTGAACCCCATAAATGCATCAATGTACAAAGTTACGATTTAATAAAAATAATTAAAAAAAAGAAATGTTCCATTTATGGAAATATTTGGCCATTCTTTTCTCTCTTCCCTGCTATGTCAGCATTATCCTATATCAAGTGACCATATATTGCTAGGTCTATTTCCGGACTTACTACTGTGTTACACTGATCTATTTGTTTATCCTCAAGCCAATACAACACTGCCTTAATTACTGTAACTTTGTAGTCAATGTTAAAATCTGGAAATATGCCTCCCAGCTTTTTTCTTCTTCAATTAGAAGAACTGACTACTAACTTGAGTATTCTCAGCCCTCTACATTTCCATATAGACTTAAGATTTCAACTTGTCAATTTCTGGGGAAAATACTTTGCTAGAACTCTGATTGGATTTTCATTGAAGCCACAGATCAATTGTGGAAAACTGACATCTTTACACTACTGAAACTTCTATCCACAAACACAAAATAACTCTCCATTTATTTAAGTCTACTTTAATTTCTCTCAAAAATGTTTTTGTAGGTTTCTGTATAAAATCTTCCTATATGTTTTGTTATCTTTAAAGGTTGGCATGTGATGTTTGTTGATACTGATATAAATAATAATTTTATTATTTTGTTTCAAATTGTTGCTGGGATAAAGAAATACAATTGCGTTTGTATTTATATCTAGAGATCCAGCTAAATTTTCTTACTCGTTTGAACAGTTTGACCATAAATTCTTTTGTATTTTCTACAATTTTTAGATTTCTATGCCACGAGAGAATAAAGACAATTATATTTCACCCTTTCTCATCTTGAAACTTTTTCATGCTTTACCACCCTCTTCTACAACACTGAGTAGAAGAGGTGGAAGGCAATCCCTGCCTCCTTTCAATGTTGAGGGATCTTCAATAATTCATCACAAAGTACAGGCTATGTACCGTATATTGTTGCAGATATTTATCAGATTAAAGAATCTCCCCTGTGGTCCTACTGAGCAAGGAATTGGTTTTATTCTTTTTATTTTTTATTTATTTATTTATTTATTTTGCAGTTTTTGGCCGGGGCAGGGTTTGAACCCACCATCTCTGGTATATGGGGCCGGTGCCCTACTCCTTTGAGCCACAGGTGCCGCCTGAGTTGGTTTTATTTTTAATCATGAAATGAGTATTGAAGTCAATCAAATATCTTTTCTATATCTATTTGAGATGATTATATGATTTTCTTATTATTCTATTATATTAATGTAATTTATTGTTTGATTGTGTTTGCATTTATTGGCTATTTTAATATAAAACCACCTTGCATTTCTGGAATAAACCCAATTTATTATGATGTGTTATCTTCTGTGTGTATATATATTCTGTGTGTTATAGAGGATTTTAGAAATCCTATAACAGGACGGCGCCTGTGGCTCAGTGAGTAGGGCGCCGGCCCCATATGCCGAGGGTAATGGGTTCAAGCCCAGCCCCGGCCAAACCTTAACAACAACAAAAAAATAGCCGGGTGTTGTGGCGGGCCTGTAGTCCCAGTTGCTCGGGAGGCTGAGGCAAGAGAATCACATAAGCCCAAGAGCTGGAGGTTGCTGTGAGCCATGTGACGCCACGGCACTCTACCGAGGGCAGTAAAGTGAGACTCTGTCTCTCCAAAAAAAAAAAAAAAGAAAGAAATCCTACAACAAAACGGGCTGTATTTACATTTCTGTTTTTCTTTTCTTTCCTTTTTTTTTTTTTTAAGAGGGGGGGAGTTATTGCTTTTGTTTTGTTTCTGCCAAGATCCCTTCTGCCTGAAAAACTTTCTCTACTTGTGTATTTCTTTTGTTGTTTTTTTTTTTTAAACCAGTGATGATTTACTTCACTTTATCTGGAAATATTTTTTATTTAATCCTAATTTATGAAGAATATTTCTGCTATATGAGGTCAGACAATTAAGTTTTCCAACTCATCCTTTAAAAGGTGCTACCTACCTCATTGCTGAATATCACTATAGTCACCTTTGAAGCTCTTCCCTTCCCTATGCCAGTGCCTAATCTACCCTGTCGGTGCTGCTATGTCACCCTATCACCTTTGTTGGTGCCGCTATGGCACCCTGTCACCAAGTGCAAGAAACAGCCGGTACATGGATTGAAAGTACAAACTTGCAAGAGGTGTGACTCCCCATAGGTGCAGGAGAGTGCCAAGTAACCTCCATTGTGGCCTTTTATTGTAACTATACACAACAAGTGTGAGGGGCCCCACTACAAGGACTACGTGCTTAATGATCACTATGTGCTCTTTCCCCAGGGCTTGACTCCCACCCTGAGGCACCACAAATGTTCAAAGTCCAACACCTGCTTACTAACGAGATTGACCATCTTATCTCATTAGAACACTCAGTTGCTTGAGGCTTGTCTCCAGGCTGCAAAACATCTCCAGGCTGGCCAGGAGATTGTCCTGTTCCCAGAGCCTCCCTCAAGAACCGGTGACAGTCCCTATAACCATGGTGCTCAGTCTCCTACACTACCATCAAAGCCATTTTGGAATTCTTTTTCTGGAATGGCCATCAAAGCTGTCATCATACAAGGTTGGACAATTAAGTTCATTAGCTCGTCCGGGAAAAAGTACTACACACCTCATGAATCTCTTACACACTTTTCTACATTTGTCATCATTTTTACATTTAGCCCTTCAATCTAGATATTTTCTACTTCCAGCTTACTGACCATCTTCCAGCTTACTAATCCTCTCTACAGCTCTGTTCAATCTTCTCTTCAATCTGAGTTATTTAATTCTTATAATTTTTTTATATTTTCTTACTTAGAATTTCCATTTGATTCCTTAACAATTTCAATTCTTTAGTGAAATTCTCCATTTTATCTATTTTATTCAATATATTAGCTGTTTTATAGTCTGCATCTAATATGTCTAATAGTTAGAGTTGTTTCTTAGAGCCCTTCCTCCCTGCCAATTTCCGAACTCCAATGTTTGATTCTCCAGCACATGAGTAGGCATAAAATTTCTCTCCACTTTCAACCACTTTGGCTTAGTTTCTTAGCCACTTGCCTTGAGTATCTTACCCAGAAAATATCTCAAGTGGTGGGCTTACTTGTCTGCACCTTACTTCCCTCTTGGATGCTGGTCCTTCAAACTGTGGCTGCCACAGCTGCACGGAATTCTAATGTTTTATTCACATCCTTACGTAATTTCTGAAAGTTCTTCTGGCTTTGTTACTTCTTAGCTGTCACCTTCTTTTCAGCTCCTAATGTTGTGCTCACCTCAGTTGACATCTGCCCTTTCTGTGATTTCCTCCTTAAATCTTGACTGACTAGACAATCATCCAATGCCTTAAACCGGATGATTTATTTTTTATATATTTTACCTTGATTTTCTAGCTGTGCTTACCAGCAGCATTTGTCTGCTACAAGTTGCTCTTTCATAATCAGTCCTAGGATTAGCTTTTCCACAACTTTTTTTGACATCTACTGTGTATAGTGGCATTGCTATTGGCCTTGTTTCATCCCAGGGTATAAAATCCACTTGATTTCTATCTCTCCTTTTCCTCCAAATAACCACTCTTCTTGGATGCTGCATTGAAAGAGATTTAAGGCCTGAATTTCACTTTTCATATACTAGCTTTTTTATATTTCTCTGAATTTTATGTGCTCTTTTTTCTAAACTGTAATAAATGCATTTTAATCAAACACAAAAAATTAAAATACTTGAATCCAATACTCTCTCAGGGATTCATTTATCTCTCTCTCTCTCTACTTTTTTTTTTTTTTTTTTTTTAAGGAGCAAAAGCAGTTAGCCACAGTGACTAAACAGGGACAATGATCATGAGCATATTCATTGCTACTCCTGAGTGTCTGATAACCTCCAACTAGATCCTGGCTCCTTAAGCCTAAAGATAAAGTTGGGAGAGACACAAACTTTCTTGAGTATAAGATCGCAGGCTGCCATCCATGCACATATAGGCACTAGGAAGATGAGTCTCAATGGCCCGGACTGGGTCCAGACCATCCATTGACTGTTTTTTCTTTTTTTGTTGTTTGTTTTTTTGTGGTTTTTTTTTTTGGCTGGGGCTGGGTTTGAACCCACCACCTTTGACATATGGGACCGGCGCCCTACTCCTTGAGCCACAGGCGCCACCCCATTGACTGTTTTTAATTATGTGATCTTAAGAAGTCAGGTAAACTCTAAATAACCTTTGTTTCCTCTTTTGTAAGGTAATCAAGATAATGATGCCTACTACCTCTTGTGTTGTCATGAAGGTTAAATGAGACAAAACAGGTAAAAACTTAATACGGTACAGGGCATCATGTACACAATAACTATCGGCAATTTTGATTTCAATCCCAGCCTCATAGGGGCACTAAAAGACCTAGGGAAACACTGAGGGTGGCACCCAAACAAACTTTACCTTAGTGACACCTGTGCCTTGTGAATGGTTCAGACTACTGAGTGTGTGCAGTTTCCCTACTCCTGTCCCCCAGCCACCCAGGATCTTAAAGCCAGGTGGTGACAAAGGAAGAAAATTTATGACACATTAGTATAAAGGAACATACTATATCCATAAATGTGTTTGTAAGCCATCTTCTGCGGGGCCTCTGTGGGGCCTCCTCCATTAAGCACATCCTCTGCGTCAGTCATGATGCAAAGCAGCAGACGTACCAATGACAGCGTGCGTGCGTGTGTGCGTGTGTGTGTGTGTCATTTACTCTTCACCAGTACGTTTTAAGTACATACTATTGTTATCCTAATTTTACATATTATGAAACTGAGGCACAAAGAGATTAAGTAATTCATTGAAGTCACACAGGTAAAAATTAATGATTTGTTCTTATGGTCTTCGCAGCCTATAAAATAGAAAGTTTTTTAGTAGAACATTTAAAAATCCCATTAAATGTAGTATTTCCCCAAAGCTAGCAAGCACCTAGGTAACTTGAAATTAACTTGATATTCAATTTTTATTTAAGTATTTGGAATTACGTATTCATAGCCTGTGTCTCTCTGTGTACAGTGTTCCTGGTGTCTTCCTGCATAATGTCGGAAGCCATATAAGGTATAGCTTGGCCTTACTTCCTTTTTAAGTAAAAAACAGTTTTACCTTTTCCCGGTAACTTTACCTGGCAACTAGCCAACCAATCACCTTATGCCCCATCTTACTTACTCTAGCCAATCCCCAGTTAACAACTCCTCTGAACCTCCCAACAAGACCCACCCACCTTCCCCGTAATGCTTATAAGGCACAAGTTTTTTCAATAAAGTTGGAGACTTGATCAGAAAACTGTCTTGTCTCCCTTTCTCGCGCCCCTTGTTTGTTTTTCTCCTTTAGGTAGTTCCTGCAGGCCCCCCGTTGCTGTCCCGCGGGTCAGGACACATAAGACATGGGATCAATGTCCTTATCTAAGTAATTTTAATGACCTTTTAGTGGACTAAACTGTAATTGTTTTAAAATGCTATTAGAAATGCTAACATGACTCTGGTCTAAAAGGAAAAAAAACTGTGAAGTGTGTTAATGACATGTATGAGAAGTGGTGTTAAGAAAGCTGGAATATACCACAATTTATTAATTCATTCATGGATCTCTGGGCACTTGGGCTTTTTCCATGACTTAGCAATTATGAATTGGGCTGCAATGAACATTCTGGTACAAATATCTTTGTTATAATGTGATTTTTGGTCTTCTGGGCATATACCTAGTAGAGGAATTATAGGATTGAATGGCAGATCTATTTTTAGATCTCTAAGTGTTCTCCAAACATCTTTCCAAAAGGAATATTAATTTGCATTCCCACCAGCAGTGTAGAAGTGTTCCCTTTTCTCCACATCCACGTCAACATCTCTGGTCTTGGGATTTTGTGATATGGGCTAATCTTACTGGAGTTAGATGATATCTCAAAGTAGTTTTGATTTGCATTTCTCTGATGATTAAAGATGATGAGCATTTTTTCATATGTCTGTAGGCCATGCACCTGTCTTCTTCAGAGAAGTTTCTCTTCCAAGCCCCTTGCCCAGCCTGCGATGGGATCACTTGTTCTTTTCTTGCTGATGCGTTTGAGTTCTCTGTGGATTCTGGTTATTAAACCTTTGTCAGAGACATAATCTGCGAATATGTTCTCCCATTCTGGGGGCTGTTTAGACTTTACCTCTTTCATGTTTACATGGATGGAGCTGGAACATATTCTTCTTAGTAAAGTATCTCAAGAATGGAAGAAAAAGTATCCAATGTACTCAGCCCTACTATGAAACTAATTTATGGCTTTCACATGAAAGCTATAACCCAGTTACAACCTAAGAATAGGAGGAAGGAGGAGAGGGAGAGGAGGGAGGGGAGGGAGGGGGGAGGATGGGCGGAAGGAGGGTGATTGGTGGGATTACACCTGCAGTGCATCTTACAAGGGTACATGTGAAACTTAGTAAATGTAGAATATAAATGTCTTAACACAATAACTAAGAAAATGCCAGGAAGGCTATGTTAACCAGTGTGATGAAAATGTGTCAAACGGTCTATAAAACCAGTGTAAAACTCCATGATCGCATTAATGTACACAGCTATGATTTAATAATTAAAAAAAGAAAAAGAAAGCTAGAATATTTTGCATTCGATTAGCAAAACACTAACACAACTGAAGTTTGGTGGAATGACTAAGATAGGGCAGCGCCTGCGGCTCAGTGAGCAGGGCGCCAGCCCCATGTACCAAGGGTGGCGGGTTCAAACCCAGCCCCTGCCAAACTGCAGCAAAAAAATCGCCGGGCATTGTGGCAGGCGCCTGTAGTCCCAGCTGCTCGGGAGGCTGAGGCAAGTGAATCACGTAAGCCCAAGAGCTGGGGGTTGCTGTGAGCCGTGTGACACCACAGCACTCTACCGACGGCAGTAAAGTGAGACTCTGTCTCTACAAAAAAAAAAAAAAGAATGACTAAGATATTAAGCATGACATCTGAGAGAATATTTAATCACTAAGAAAAGGTTTAAGAACAAGGCCCAGAAGCATATGATTCAAACACCGCTACTTAATTTGTAATCAGTTAAGAATGTTGTTTTACCAAGCATGTATGTGGCATGATTTCCAGATTGTGAATTTAATCATTGTTGATATAATGTGTGGGTTCAAGGAGACCACATCCATCTTTGGACTTTAAATGCCAGCACTACATTTTTAAGATGTAATATAAATATTGGTTTAAAGGAGATAATTCTTTAAAAAAAAAACACACACACACACAGTTATCCATCAAGAAAATGTTGTTAGGAGGCTGGAGCTATGGAATACAGCTTGCTAGATTTGAAAGTAATCTTAGAATTTGTTCAAAGATGTTAGAGTATAAGGAAAGAACCAAATCAACAAATATTAGTAAACAAACATCTCAACCCCTAATCTATGTAGGCAACTATGCTAGGGGCTCAGAAGACTCTTCATCCCATTTTTAAAATTTGTTTCAGTTGTTTTCTGCGCTTTCTCATACTCCTATCATCCTCCCCGACACATGCATACATTCCAATATACCATAAATAAATATATTTTGTCATATCTTTAGTACCTAGAAAGTGTGCATAGTTTATGGTCAATACATCAATGATAGGTGAATATAGGAAACGAAAACATTTTAGACGCAGCCTTTGCCCTATGAGGACGCAGGCACGGGGAAGGAGAAAGAAGACTGAATGAGAAAGAGAGACTTGGCTCTTGTTTTTGTTTGGCCAGGACTTTCCTGGTCAACTTCAAGCAGAGAACCTTCATGTCCCCATGTGTCAAGCAATTGGACTATCCCTAAATATCCTTTTATTTCAACATTCTGTCATTCTATGTCAATCTTCAAGTATCTGAAGAATGTTCACTTTCAAGTATAAAAAAAGAGAACATTTTCCAAGAATTGTCCTGGGAGACAGAATTCTAGCAAGATGGTTTTGGGCACTATATTCATTTTCCTGTAGCTACTATGACAATGCAAACTTGGTACCTTAAGCACAACTGAAATTTAGTCCCTCACAGTTCCAGAGGCCAGAAGCCTGAAATCCAGGTGGCGGCAAGGCCACCCACCCTCAGCAGTTCAAGGGGACATTGTGTTCCTTTTGCCTTTCAGTTGCTGGGAGCTGTCAGCCTTCCTTAACTTACAGCCACCTCCACTTGCCCTTCCTTCTTCACCCCACCTCCTCTTCTGCGTGCCTCTCTTCTGTGTGACACTTGTTATTAAATTCAGGAGTCACCTAGATAAGCCAGGATGATCTCCCCATCTCAAGATCCTTAACTTAATTTCATCTGCAAAGAACCTTTCCCCAAGTAAGTTAACATCCCCAGGTTCCAGTGATTAGGATGTAGGCTTACATTTTATAGGGGTCACCATTCAGCCCACTGCAGGCACAGAATAAGGAAACCATATAACCGTGTTTACTTTCCATGTAAGAAGCCTAAACTCTAATAGGAAAAAACTGTACTGTCCTTTGTTTTCCTATAACTTTATTTCTATTTGGAATTCCCCGTACCTCTGAACAATAGCCTTCAAATTTCAGTCAACACATGGTCTCTCCTGTAGAATGTTGTCTATCCATGGGAACATCAGTGCAATGCCCTCAGCCTCTGTGGTCTTTGATCAGCATCCGCACAGGTCACTGTCACCAGGTCATACCACTGTCCTCATTTGCCCTTCTCTTCATGCCTGTGACTCTCCATTGCTTCGGTATCCATCAGAGCACAGAGGATTTGCTATCCTGGGCCCCTCTTCCTAGCCTGGCATGGGGTTACAAAAACGACTTGGAAACTCTTCTCAGTATTTAGAAATGAAATTTCTGTACATGGATATTCACTGAAAATGAGACTGAACAATCATTTCATAGTATGTTGCCAAAAAGATTTTGGTAAGAGAGAATAAATCAATTTATCAAAAGTCATAGAATTTTACAGTTAAACAGGATTTTATAAATAATCTAGTCTAGTCCTTTAATTACACAAATGAAAAAACAAATTGTGGCTATGAAGAATTTAAAACTACTTTCTCCAAGTCATATTGCAAAATAGTGTCAGATCTAGGGTTTCCACCCCAGGCTCAGGACTTTCTTTCCTTTCCACCATCCTGCTCCTCCACTGGGGCCTCAGCAACAGGCTGAATCTTCAGTAGAGCCTTGTTCAGTTACTATTGTTTGACAAGGTGTGGAAATCTGTCTGGCCTATAGCCAGATCAAGTCTGCCCTAATTCTGTTGGCTCTACAGAAAATTTCCTAAAATTAAGAATCAGTTGAACATCTCCTGACACTCTTAGAGAAAGCTCATCAAAGCTGATGGTCTCCACGTGTCAGAGACTGCATGGCGGTCCAGACAGCCCACCCAGGGCCTTCCCCGGGGCTGGTTGCCCTGAGCCCGCCTCTTAGAGGAGGAGGCTCTGGCGTTAGGCACTAGGCCAGGTGCCAGGGCAGCTTGTTGTCTTAGAAGCAGATGGGAAAAAAACAGCATCATCAAGGCCTGTGAACAGAGAAAGCAAAAGGCTGAAAGGGTTTCTAGACACATCTAGAAGTGTTTCCGGACATCGGACTTGCAAGGTAACAACACTTTGAGGCTGAGTGCAGCCTGAAGAAAACTGAATCAGCAGAAGGAGACGCTGGGCTTTCCCCTTCCTTCTTTCTCCCCTCTCTAATCTCATCTCCCTCCTCTCCAGGGATTATTCTTCCATCCGCCCCATCCCCCACCATTTTATTTGCAGGGTTTCCATTTACCATCTCCTTCTCTCCCTTAGTCTCACTCTCTTTTATCCCTGATTTTCTTCCTCATTTCTGTCACTCTTCCTCAGAAGGCTCAAATATAGACAATTTTCAATTATGGTTTTGTGAGGTCAAAGAGTCATTCTAGTTTCCTTTTTTGAGGATGCACTAAATAATTTAAAATGTCTAATCTTTTCTTCCCTTGAATAAAAAAAGGGCCAGTGTTTGTTTCAAATTGTTTTATAGGTCTACGACCCAAGATTATTTTTAACTTAGAAGTCAATGACCGCCAAAAGATAAATAGATTCCGTGTGAGACTTTTTGAAGTCCTATTTTCTAAAGTTCTATCTTCAATAAGGGATGGTTCTTTCTCTTTTGAATTCAGAGAAAAATTATATTAATACATATTTGAATTAATATTAATAAGATTTTGGCAAACTAGAAGCTCTTTAGACCAAGCAAGGAGATATGATCTATCCTTCTCTTAATATACCTCGCATCAGCCCATGGAGGGGTACACTGAATGTAAAGTGGTAACGTCTTTAGGAGCTGAGGGATTTGCCCACATTGAGGCAAATGGCTCTTTCTTTGTCTCTTCTACAGTCCCTGAGAAAAGGAAATTAGGGGTTCCCAAGAAATGACAGAGCACTGGATTTGAGGGTAATGGCCTTATGTACATAATTTTTTCATTGTTTTTTTAAAGAAAAAGATAGGATTAGGTACTCAGAAACTAGGTTCCTGGCTAACCACCCTAACAGCCAAAATTAACATGTATTGTACATAATAGTAGCTCCCTTTAGAAGCGCCAGGCTGTGTGGTAGCTTCTAATACACTACTAATCTAAATACACTTATGTAATTCACTCCCCTCACGATTCCTTTCAACAACCATATATCTAGGTGAGTATTATTAGTTCCACTCTAAAAGAGAGGGAAATGAAGTTTGAGGAGGCAAAAAATAAATCAACCCAAGTTAACAAGTTGATAAATTCTAGAAATAAGATTTTGACACCAAACCCCGTGTTCTTTGTACCACACTATATTTCCCATGTAAGATAATTGACATTTCATGTCCCTTCCAGATCAAAAATGAAGAGTCTTTGTGACTTCCATACAGTCACAATTTTCATAAATTTCAGGCAAGATCTTCTTCTGTGTCAGTTTTTGGTTGTTGTCGTCGTTGTTAGCGTTGGTTTTAATCTCATAATCTGTGGTTTTTCCAAGGACGTTTTCTCAGTTCATGCTTGGGAATATGACTTTCTCCTACAGTTGCTAGGTGTAGGTGCCAAACTCTTTCTCCGGCTAATCAGTCACTATAATATCATTCCCTCAGGTCTGCAGGGCTGAGCACAATGTGCTGTCTGTGGCAGATCATAAAAACATGGGGAGAAGTGAGTCCAATCTGGGGAGCTCAGAAGGCATGAAGAGTAAGCGGCAGAGATACAACACAGGGAGGAGACGGTCTGTCCCGAGGAGTAGGTCTGCCAGGTAGGGTGCATTCAAGTTACGAAAGGCTCTGAAACCCAGGCTGAGGCTGCAGGCAAGAGGGAGCCAATTAGAGTCTTTGATTTGAGAGGAGGCAATAATATAAAGCAATGTTTTAGAGTCATCCCATAATGTCATGCAGAATGAACTAGAAAGGAAATGGGACCAGGTGAGCCAGCCAACCATTGGTATGGAAATCCAAGCCTGAACTAATGAGTGCCCGGAATAAAATGGTAGACACAGGAGCAACATCTCAACACCCGGCTAAGCTGCATTAAGACAAGTATCTATTTAAGTTCCTTAGAGAGTTTGGTGTCATAGTTGCTGATGTGTTTAGTATACACATTATACTTCTCAAGGCCTGCAGCCTTTATCTACTTGACACTCTCACAATATATGACTTTAAGAAATGCTACCCCTTGAAAGAAAAACCGAATTTTTGTACAACCTTTCTTCTCTAACAGGTGCAGCTGTGAAAGAGTGGCTGGCATGAGAAGGCTTGGGTTTTCATCCCAGTTCTAGCAATGAGTAGCTGGGTGGCTTTAGGCAAGTCATTTTACCATCCTGAACTCCAATTTCTTCAGCTGTAAAACAAAGAATCTAAAACCTATCTACAGGATTATGGTCAAATTTAAATGAAAAAAGGAAAAGAACAAACAAAGGAGTACTTCATAAATTTTACAGTACAACGAGAATGCAAGATTTTATTTTTGTGAGCAATTGCATATAAATCAAAACTAAACCCCTCATTCAAAAGGAAATTTCAGTAACAATCTCTTGCTGCTGTTTCTTTCCTGCAGGGTTGGGGTGAGCCCAATAGCAGAAAATAAGAGGAAGTGGCATCAGACAAGCAGGCACCATCAAAAATGCTACTGCCAAGTAGCAACAAGGTCCCAGGCAGTTCTGGTAACAGCCACGAAGTATCACAGATGAGCACTCAAAGAAGGGAAGCATGTGGTGGGTCTTCAGAGGGTCAGGCTTCCTCAGGTGCTAGAAACCTAGACAGATGTGGCTCTCAGGTTCAGGCCAAGACCATGCTCAGGGAGGACTGGCAAGAATAAAAGGTCAACCCAGACATCAGAGAAACTTAGGGACAGAAAAGCTAAGTCAGGAGCATGGGCACAGGGATAAAAGACAGTGTCACCAGAGGTGGTCAAGAAGGAAGGAATTTGGTATTAGGAACAAGGCAACAATTTTGTCATAGAACCCAGATTTAAGGGCTAAGGCTAGTACAATGCTGAGCTGTTGGCCTCAAGTTCCTGAACTTCCCCTTCTACTGGTAAAGTTGATATTTTTTTAAACTTAAGTGCAGGAAGTTATATTTCTGCCTATTAAATTTCATCTTGTTTCTTTTTGGGCCATCGGTCCAGACTGTCATTATCTTTTGAATCTTGACTCTGTCATCCAGGTCATTAGTGGTTGCTCCCAGCTTCACGTCCTCTTCAGAGTTATCAGTGTGCTTTCTATGCTTTGCTACTGGCTGAGTAAAAATTTGACAGAACTCTGTGAAACATCCCTAAAAATTTCCTCCAGAAGGCAGCCAGCTTCAGAAGCCTTGAATACTGCCTCAGTGAGTCCCCCTTCCTTACCTTTCTACAAGGACATCACAAAAGGGCATCAAGCGTCCCACTAAAATCCCAAGACATGGAAAGCCATAGCTCAGCCCTCAGCTCTCCATTCCCCAGTCCTCTCTCTCACACGTATTTACAGTTGCTCACCTCCTCCTCCCACCTCATAGTGAGTTTCGCTCCTTCCACCAAGCTCCACCTGTGCCATGAAGCCCAGCACTTCCCATCTCCCCTGGGTCCCTGACCCCTCATCTCTTCTCTCTGCTTTGTTTTCCACAATCTCTTTTCCAACAACTTCTTCCTTACCTTAGGACAGTGGTTCTCAAACTGCAGCATGCATCAGAATCAACTGGGAAGACTATTAAAACACAGACTGCTGGGACCCCAAAATTTGCTCTTCTAACAAGTTCCAGTGGTTCTCAGAGTGTAGTACTGGCACCGGCACCATCATCATCACTAAAACTTGTTAGACACCTACAATTCTCAGGCCTCAGTTCAGACCTACTGACTCAGAAATTCCGGGGCTGAGGTCCAACAACCTGAGTTCTAAAAATGTAATTCTCAGACATGCTTAAGTTTGAGAAACACTGCTCAGCAAATTTAAATCAAATGTATTGATTTAAAATGAGTTGGGAATTTATAGCTAGAGAAATGTGAGTTTGGAGCCATGCTGTGCCCCTTCCTGTCTGTATCCTGAGGTCATATGACTTATCTCTAAGGCTTGGTATTTTAATATACAAATTAAGAATGATAATCCTATCATCATGGATGTTGATGAAGATTAAATGTCTAAATTTTCAATAAGTGGAAGATATATTGATTATTCTATTAGAAAATGGCTAAATCTTTATAATCACTTTTTTAAAAAGTCTTCCCATCTACCTCCTGTCCCACCCTAAGTTTCATAGCTAAGCCCTTAAAAATCTCCATCCACTTCCTAATCATAGTCCATTTCTTTCTCTCTCTTTTTTTTTTTTTTTTTGAGACAGAGTCTCACTATATGGCCCTCGGTAGAATACCATGGCATCACAGCTCACAGCAACCTCAAACTCTTGGGCTTTAGCGATTCTCTTGCCTCTGCCTCCCAGTAGCTGGGAATACAAGTATCCATGACAACGCCTGGCTGTTTTTTTGTTACTGTCATTGTTGTTTAGCAGGCCTGGGCTAGGTTCGACCCCACCAGCCCTGGTGCATGTGGCCGGCACTGTAACCACTGAGCTACGGGCACTGAGCCCATAGTCCATTTTTTATTGCTATAATAGAATACCTGGGGCTGGCTCATTTATAAAGAAAAGAGCTTTATTTGGCTCATGATTCTGAAAGCCAGGAAATCCCAAAATGATGGCACCAGCATCTGTGCCATGGTCTCATGCTGCCTTGCGACATGGCACAGCAGTGAAAGGGGAAGCAGCCTCAGTGCAGAGACCAAAACCCAAGAGACAACCTCACTTTATAACAACACCAAGAACTTAGCCTCTCAAGAAAGACGTTAATCTACCTTAACTACCTAATCACTTCTCAAAGGCACCACCTCCCAAGACAGCCACATTAGCAACTAAATGTCAACGTGAGTTTCGGTGGGGACAAAACACACCCAAGCCACAGCACTCTACTTTCTCACATTTCGTCTAGGTTGCTGCAGTTGGCTTCTGTCCCCACCATTCGATTAAACTGTCCTTGCTAAGATCATCAGTAATCTAATTCCAAAAGTAGAGGACTCTGCAAAACTCATCTTTCTGACATCTGTATTCTTTCCTTTGGGATAGTCCCACCTCCCTTGGTTGCCACTCCCTTTGTGGTCAACCTTCCTGCTGATTAGTCAACCTTCCCTGATACCTGCCACTCAAACCATCTCCATAGTTCACCCTCATTTCTTCCTGTCTATGACCATCACTTTACTTACCTCCTACCTATATTCCCAGACAAGAGGTCTGTCTGGAGCTCCAAACATCTCTAAATAACTACTAGATATCTCAACCTGAAAGACCCATTGCTCCTCAAAATCACCACCACTCCCAAAGACCAAATGCCTTGTCTGCTGACCCAGATCTATTCCTCCTTCTGAACACCTTATGTTCCCAAATAGACTGGGACCTCTTGAGATCAGGGTCAGAGTCTGATCATCTCTGCTCCACATATGGCCTTAGGGCCTGGTGATCACTTAATATGTATGTATTTATTGAATGCCTGAATCAATACCGTGAATAATAGCATCTTGTCCAGTAACTTTTAAAAACAGAAATTAAATACTCACATAAGAAAAAGGAAATGAATACTTCCTAAATCCATGCTGATATTAGGAGTCATTTCCTTACAAATCGCTTTTCATAAACCCTCCAAAATCATCAAGAGTAGTTTCAGAATCAGACAAGTAAGCACTGTAATTCTGCTAAAAGGCAGTTTACTGAGACTTGAACATTTTTAAGTCAGCAAAGTGTTTTTTCACTATCTCTTCGCTTATCTGGGTTCTTTTTTAGCTATGTTTGCTCTGCTGTTTCTAGTCTGAAGATGATTCTCCTTGACAGAGAAGACAAAGGTGAAGCAAAGTTGAGCAGCCCTATTTTCTCAGTTATTCAGCCTCCCACCGGCCCTCTCTACTCCATTCAGCCTTTATTCCTCCCTGATCCTTGGTTTCAAAGTATGTTTGTGAATGTCCTGGTTAGAGTTAGCATTTTCATCATGATGAGCTTTAGACTTGCTGATTATATTCTTATATTTTTAGCCACATTAGGAATATTCATCTTGGCACTGAGCTCCTCCTTCAATTTTTTTATATCCTGGCCAGAGAATAAGGGTTAAAGACATGGGAGGAGGTGGGGAGCAAGGTTAAGAAGGAGCCAGTATTCTCTATCCTGGGGAGGTCCTAACTGAAGGATGTGGTCTGAAAGATCCAAAAGCAGAACATCGGGTCTCAATTGCCAGAAAAGACAAGATCCAGGCTTGCTGGGTAGCCCCTGTTGAACCCGACAGTCAAGTATTTTAACTTCTTATCTTAGAAGAACATTTCAAATTTGTTGTTATTTTAATTTCAGATTTGCCTTATCTTAATTCCAGATAGCTATTTAATCAGCAGTGGTTTGGAACATTTCAGCTTTTTGTTTCTTACTAAGTTAAATATTTAATGATCTGTAAACAAACACTTGAGAAAATGCTATTTAAAGGGACTCTGATCCCTCTGTACTTTCTAAAGGGAATGAATTCACTCATAAATTCATCTCTCAATTTTCAAGTAAGCATTCTGCCAATGTTGACACCCAGGCTGGAGTGGAGGAGGCTGCCGGGAAGGAAGCATCACTGTAGAAAGCTTCTGGGTTTTTCAGCCCACCCCTAGTGTGGTGCCGTCTTTCTGCAGAAGCTCTCTGGGATTGAGGGGTAGGGAGGGGAAGCAGCAAACAACAAAATGAAAGTATAGGGCCAGAAGTACACCAGGACCATACATGAGAAGGAGATCATAAGCAAATGCAGGTTGAAATTCAAGGGAAAAACTCCTAAGAAACAAATACAGAGGGAGAGAAAGCTATTAATTTAAATGCATAAGAAAATTCATAGGTGGGAGCTCAAAAACCAAAGAAAATATTTAAGGGCAAAAGGGTAAGGAGAACAAAGGTGAGTAAGAAAAACATGATACGATAAAACCTCCCCTGCTTATTATCTACACCCCCAATTCCAAGAATGCATATGTTCCACAGGTTCAAATGCTCAGAGCACTTCTTTTTTAAATATGCACTCATGTGAGAACTCCTTTTTTCTTTAGATGACTAACTTTTATCCCTGCTAAGAACAATTTCTCCTAGGATTGTCAGAATTTTACTTTAGTTTATTTCATTCCATCTCATTTTATGTTTTGAGAGCCTCTCGTGCCTCTTGGATCTCTTCTAGAACCTCTGGTGTGAGGATTACGCTGTTTGAAAAATGGGCCTCTCCCTAGAAGTTAGAGTTCCAGTTAAGGTTATGGGGGGGAGGAAGCAGAAAGAGGGACGGAGGGAGGGGGGTGGGGCCTTGGTGTGTGTCCACTTTATGGACATGATTGCAAGAGGGACTTTACCTAACAATTGCAATCAGTGTAACCTGGCTTATTGTGCGCTCAATGAATCCCCAACAATAAAAAAAAAAATTTAAAAAAAAAGTTAGAGTTCCTTCTCTGCCTCGTACATCCAGTACAACAGTCACTTCCACTTCAGTTAAGTTTCCCCTTATTCATCAGAAGAAGGTCCAGCTGGCAGTTCCCCTTTGTATTGCTAAGAAATGAAACTGTCAGGAGGTCAAATCATTCCTCAGACGTTCTTCTGATTTATTGTCATCCTGGTCGTATTGTCTCATCCCATTTGAGTTTCAGTCCTGATGGGATTTCAGCTACATTCCATCCAAATTTTTACCATGTAATTTCCCACCTGAAATCATGGAAGTAGAAATAGATCCATATCACGTTGGGATTATGGGTTAACCATTTCCTGTAGAGGGCTATCCTCTGTCAGAGTTACCAATTCATAATTTTCTTTCACTTTCAATACAGTTGCCCAAGAGAGAAGTAAGAACCTGCGTTGTGCATAAGTATGCTTCTCACACTAAAAACTGAGCTTAACTAATGCTGCATGTGAATGCTAATGTCTTCTGTGCCATGGGTAAGGAGTAAAAATGATAACTCCTTTGAAATTATGATAAAGTAAGTTATGAATCCACTGGAAGCTTCAAACAGTTACTCTTTTGAAAGATCTTTCCAAAACAAAATTAAGCTGAAACCTTACTTAGCTAACACAAATATATTTTTACCTTGGTTGAAATTGTTACTAGTGGGAGTCTTTAGGAAGATAGTAAAGGACTTTTTTTTTGGTTCTTTTGCTGCAAAAACCAGTGGATTCAACACTTCTCTGAACCATGTAATAATTTAATTCTCAGATTCCAAGCCAAAACTTCTGTCAGGGCAACGAACCCACTATCATCATTTGTGTTGAAGTCTGCCCAATATGTTCAAAAGATTCTTGCTTATTATAGCACTGTGGAAGACATTTTCATCTGATAGTCTTTGAAGCAATAGAACACGAAAATGGAATTCTTTGTAATGTTAAAATATTACGAAGCTTTGAAGCCCACCTTTGTGATGACTGTGAGGGGGTTCTACGCTGGTTTGTCTGCACACGATCTGCACACACCGCTGCCCCTGGGGACAGCACATGGGCGCTCATGAACATGTTTCCAGGGGCACACTTTCTCAAGTTCTCCTTTTGATACTGGCTTGCCACGGGGATGGTAATGTGGCGGTCACGCCCTTGCTGTGGAGAAGACTGAGCAAAACCAGTGAGGAACATAACCTTAGTTCAGTCTTTCCCGGATTGTCACTGAGACACAGAGGCCGCAAAGGCCCATGGGAGTGGGTAGAGGTAAATGCATGGATATTATTGTGGAGTGTTCTACGTTCTAGGCTGAAAACAAAGAGGACTTAAACTGGGTCCTAGGTAAAAGAGTAAGAAAGCCTCATCTCTCTAAATCTCTTTCCCTCTAAGCACCCACAAGTTACTAAGATTCTGCACATAGCTCACAGCTGCTCATAGGAGGTTAGAACAAAGGAGGAAGAAGAAAAAGCACTTCATTTTCTCTACACTTTCTCTGTTCTTTACCGCTGACCCTGGCCACAGTTCCTGTGGTCGGTTACAACACAGGCGGCTAGCTAGATCCTGGATAAGGAGCAAGAAGTGACCTCTGAAGCCACACAGGGGTGAAGGTTGCCCATGGAAGCAGGATATATCTATCATCAAAGAGAAGCAGTCACCCTAGACATGAATGAGTGGGAAGGCAGGGGCGTGTCTGAAGCAACAAGGCCAAGGGCCAAGTGCAAAAATGGGATCTGATGCTGAAAGTCTGAAAAAAATGAGAATAGGCGAGACCAAGTGACTGAGTCCAAAGATGGTCTTTGACACAGCGACACTATAGGGAAAGGGTGTGAGACTCCAAATGTCTGTTTACTTAGGGAGGACATTAGGGTTGTAGTTCAGGGCTTCGTGCTTCTCAGGAAATGTGCAGGATTCTTTCCTATTCTTCTTACATACAGTACCATCCCTAAGCATTGTGTGTGTGTGTAGAAAGGGTGTCTCCACTGGGCCCCTTGAGGATCCAGACTGGCCCCTACCGTCTCCCTAAGTAAGCAAGTCCTTCATTTTATCACTGAAGCAGAGGTAAGTCGTAGAGGTAAGCCAGAATAAATGCTTTCTTTATATCTATAATTCACGCTCAGAGATGTTCAGAGAATGTGTTTTGTTCAGTGAGGAGAGAAAAGTGAGCCACATGAAGGGCTTGTTTTTCCCTATAGACCTTCTGACACTTGAAGAATTACATAGGTTATTGCCAATGTCACGTAAGTATTCTATAAAATGACCAGGAAAATGCATTGAGGAGACCTAAATTACATGTGTGTGGAATTTCTCCATCTTCTGCTCAACTAATTTGAACCACAGGGAAGGGATAATTGTAGGAAAAAAAAAAAACATGGAAACAAGCAACACATGAAAATGGCAGAACAAGTAAGCTGGCGCACATGAGAGAGAAGGGTGGGTTTGTATCTAATGCTGCCAACGAATTGTTCAAGAATGTTTCATCCTTACAGAAGGATTTCCTCTAATTTTGTCAAGGTTGGTGTCCACATGGGTTATGTGCCAAGTAATTGTCTGGTCACAAGTTAACAGTGTCGAGAGGCTATTTTAAAGATGAATGGGAACATAAAACATATTTTGTCCTATTCTCCACTTTGAATATGTCTCTGGAACAAAACTAGCACTTGAAATGAAACAGAGAAATGTGATTTTTATGAGTTACGGGGTTTTTTCCCCTTCACACCACCGCCAGAACAAAACATTCAGAGGGAGACAGCCCAATGTCATGTAAGTATTTGAATACTTGTTCTCACTGCGGCACACAGGGGACGTATCGAGCTCTTTCCCTGACTAAAAACAGGACATTATTTAAGCTCTGGCATCACACTCCAATGCTTTTCAATAGCTAGAAGAATTTTTGCATTTCTCCCCACAGGAACTGTAAACTCAAAAAGAAAAATTCTCCTGCAACACACTCTATCAATAAATCGTATTCAATTTGCTTACTGAAATACTTACTTTTAAAAATATATATGCTAAGAAAAAGCAAAAGGAGAAAAAAAGAGGACCTCTATTTATGAATTGTGCTCTTTTTTATTCATACCATTTCCAAGACTGGGCAAATTACCATAATCTTCCTAACAGAGATATACAATTCCACCTAAGAATTACCATTTACCTAAAGCTGTGCAAAGCCAAGTTTCTATTAGATGCTGAGATAAATCATCTGTATGTGTTCTTATGTGCTCCCTGGAAATTCTTTTTGAATTTCAAGGTTATAAATAATTCCCAAACTCAAGTTTGTGCTGATGTTCTAATATGGATTATTTGTACTTCTCTGCTGGTATCCCTTCTTTTGATTTAATCTTTATCCCTTACAGGCTGGCACCAGTCCATTCAGCACACTGACAGGACCAAGCCATCATCCCACCTCAGAGTATCAATTATGTTTTCATAGCATGCAATTTGATTCATGCAGAAACCACTGTACATGCATCATAGTGTTTTTATAAAGACTCTCTTATTTATTCCAAACAGCGTTATGCCTTTTACCGTATGGCTCCATAGTAACTGTTTAACCTTTTTAAGTCTTTTCAAGAAATCTTAAACAAGAAAAAGGAAAGCTTGGCCTCAAGAATATGCGTTCTGTTCTTGCAAAAATAAGCTCCTCCATAAATAGCTGAAATGAGGCGAAGCTTCAAAGCTGCAGCCTAAAGAGCCATGACGGCTGTCCTGGAGAGACAGCTTTCCACCAGGTCTGCTTCGGCAAGGAAAAGGAACTCTCTGCCAGCTAGAAAGCGTCTCTCCCAACTTTTTCTCCTCATGCGTGTCTAAAAAGAATAGTGAAGTAAAAGCCCCAGTGGTTTTCCTATTTAAGGCCTGTATTTAAGGGTTTGTGCCTGTAATCCTAGCACTCTGGGAGGCTGAGGCAGGTGGATTGCCTGAGCTCAGGAGTTCGAGACCAGCCTGAGTTAGAGCAAGACCCCCATTGCTACTAAAATAGAAAAACTAGCCAGGAATTGTGGTGGGCACCTGTAATCTCAGCTGCTCAGGAAGCTGAGGCAGGAGGATCTAAGCCTAAGAGTCTGAGTTGCTGTGAGCTGTGTCACATGGCACTCTACCCAGGGCAACACTGTGAGACTCTGTCTCACAAAAAAAAAAAAAAAAAAGAAAGAAAGAAAGAAAGAAAAAGAGCCTATTGACAGGGGTTTCCTGCAGTCCAAGCACCGCAGCCCACTCCTCTATTCACTTGCCACCCAGCATACTAGCCCTGAGCCTGCCCCGCTCCCTATGCTTCCCGACTTCTGGAAGCACACAGAGGCTCCAGTGAGCCCCCCATCAAAAACAAAAAGGCTTTCCCTGTTACATGGGGCCACGGTAGGCAATGTCCCCCCATGTTGATCAAGCCATTCGATCCCACATACCTCCCATTACACCTCTTCACAGCCCTGCGTGGACCCATGAGCCCAAGTGTGCACATGCACGCCCACAGCCACGCTGGCATGCCGGCAGGGTGCCATCCTCCCTCACACACCCAGGTACCACAGGACAGAGACAGCAACAAGGAGCAGCCTTCCTTCCCTCCCCAAACCCATCCTAACGTCTTCCTTCAGGGGCAATGGCCGCCCTGTAGGAGCCAGCAGCCTGTGCTTCTCCGAGTGCGCACCGCTCTGGAATAACGAGCGCGACAGTACTGTGGGGAAGACGCAGGAACAATGGCAGCACAGTTGAGACGTGCTCTGTGCAGACGGATGACCCACGGAGTACCACGCTCTGCCAGGGTCGGCATGGCCGAGGGCTGTCTCCTCAGGGCCATTCTTCTAGCATCAGCTGTGTCAACTCATGTAGAAAATTCCTCGGCAAATATAGTGAAAACTGATACTGCAGTTGAGAGAAGACGAAGGAAACGTTCGTCCCCATACCCGCCTTAGGAGGGAGGCTTCCTTGGAGCCTTCAGTGCCGTCCGCCCATCTGCTTGCTGCCATCCCAAAGATGGATTTGGAAGTGTGACTCAATGGTTTGCGTCATTTCCCCTCGCTTTAACTCTTCAAAATGAACAAATAAATAAAAACAACCTTTGTGAATACTTCAGTGTTTTATAGGCATATGTATGCATCTTTTAAAATTAAGATCATACCATATACACATTTTCTACACTTTCTCACTTAATCTTTTTGTTTTTCATGAAATAAAGTTTGACAAGAATTTTCTTAGTTAAATGTTTTGACATTTATTAATGTAATTAGACAGTAGACCTCTAAGTGTAATTGGGGATTAATTCATTTGTGGTATGGATCTGGTAAAGTCTGCAGAAGTCCAAATTCCAACTAGCACCCAGAAGTCTTATTTTTTTTCTGTTTTATAAATCACGTCCAAGACATAGATTTGTTGTTTTCACTGATGGTTTTCAATTCTTGAGAATTTATTAATTGGTCATTATTAAGTCTAAGTGTGATTCTGGCTCATTGACTGTGAATTTTTATTTGTCATATTTGTAAAAGTAAACAATTCTTTATTTCTTCAGAACTCTAGGTTCCATTTGTATATAATTCATATGATTATTTAATTGTAAACTTTTAGGCTAAAAGAGTGTGAGTAGAGCCTGTAAATTTCAGTATTCCCCATCTCACTGGAGACCTCGTTAAACTCTTTCTTTTTTTATTTTAGGTTAATTTGAGTGTACAAAGAATTAGGTTACAGTGTTTGCATTTGCTAGGTATAGTCCCTGTTGTAGTTGTGTCCCACATCCAAGAGGTGTGTCATGTACCCCCACATTGTGCCCATTAAGTGGGAGCACGCAAACCCCCTCCTCCCCACTCCCCCTATCTTGAATTGAGTTTTTCTTTTGTATGGGGATGTATTATATCATCCACTGACTTCATATTAATGTTGAGCACATTGGATACTTGCTTTTCCATTGTTGTGATACTTGACAAAGAAGAATGTGTTTCTGCTCCAACCAAGTTAATACAAAAGATGTAAGGTCTCTATCTTTTTTGTGGCTAAATAGTATATATATCAGATTGTTAATCCATTTCTAGGTTGATGAACATTTAGGCTGCTTCCACATCTTGGTGATTATAAATTCAGCTGCTATAAACAATCTAGTGCAAGCGTCTTTATGATAAAATTATTTTTTTTCTTTTGGGCAGATGCCTAGTAAAGGGATTGCAGGATCAAATGGAAAGTCTAATTTGAGTTCTTTGAGGATTCTCCGTACTTCTTTCCAGTCCCACCAATGTTCCTTCTCTCCACTTCCACACCAGCATCTGTGACTCTGGGACTTTGTGAAGGGGGCTATTCTCTCTGGAGTTAGGTGCTATCTCAGGGTGCTTTGGATTTGCACTTCTCTGATGATTAGGGATAATGAACATGTTTCATATGTTTGTTAGCCATTCATCGGTCTTCCTCAGGGAAGATTCTGTTCATGTTTCTTGCCCAGTAATATATGGGATTGTTGGCTCATTTTTTGTTGATTAATTTGAGTTCTCTATAGATCCTAGTTATCAAGCTTTTTGTCAGATTCATAATATGCAAATATCTTTTCCCATTCTGAAGGTTGTCTTTTTGTTTTACTTGTTGTATCCTTAGCTGTACAGAAGCTTTTCAGCTTAATTAAGTCCCATTTGTTTATTTTTGTTGTTTCAATTGACACTGAAGTCTTCATAAAATCTTTCCCCAGGCTGGCATCCTCAAGAGTTTTTCTCATCCTTTCTTCTAGGATTTTTGTTTCATGTCTTAAGTTTAAGTCTTTTATCCATCTTGAGTCAATTTTTGCAAGTGGTGAAAGGTGTGGACCCAATTTCAATCTTTTACATGTGGTTATCCAGTTCTCCCAGAACCATTTATTGAATAGGGATTCTTTCCCTACTATATTCTTTTGTTTGGTTTATCAAAGACCAGGTGGTTATAAGAGACTGGTTTCATCTTCTGGTTTTCTATTCAGTTCCTATATCGTTGTCTCTATTTTTGTGCTAATACCATCCTCTATTGATCACTGAGGGCTTATAATACAGGGTATCCATAAAGTTCCTGTGCAATTTTAAATAGTTGGCTACTTTAAAACACTCATAAACTTTATGGACACCCTGTATAACCTGAAGTCTGGTACAGTGATGCCTCCAGCTTTGTTTTTATTACTAAGAATTTCTTTAGCTTTTTTCTGGTTCCATACAAAATGAAGCACTATTTTTTCCATTTCTTCAAAGTGTGATGTTAGTATTTTAATGGGGATTGCATTGAATCCATAGATCACTTTGGGAAGTATAGATATTTTAACAATGTTGATTCTTCCCAGCCAGGAGCATGATATATTCTTCCATTTGTTAATGTCTCCTCCTGCAATTTCTCGTCTTAGGGTTTCATAATTCTCATTGTAGAGATCCTTCACCTCTTTTGTTAAGTATATTCCTAAGTATTTCATTTTCTTTGAAGCTACTATGAAGGGAATTATATCCTTGATTTGCTTCTCAACTTGGCTGTTATTGATATATAAGAAGGCTACTGATTTGTGGACATTGATTTTTATGCCCTGAGACATAACTGTATTTCTCAATCACTTCCAGGACTTTTGTGGTTGAGTCTCTGGAATTTTCTAAATATAAGATCGTATCATCAGCAAAGAGCAAGAGTTTGACCTCCTCTGCCCCCATTTGGGTGCCCTTAATCTCCTTCTCTCATATGATTGTATTAGATAGAATTTCCTGAACTATGTTGAATAGTAGTGGCGATAAAGGACATTGTTGTCTGCTTCCAGTTCTAAGTGGAAAAGCTTTCAGTTATACTCCATTCAGTATGATATTGGCTATTGGTTTGTCATAGATAGGTTTGTCTTCAATCAGTTTAAGAAACATGCCATCCTGGTTAAACTCTAATCATCTTGTGAAGACATCTGTCAAGACAAAAGTAGAACCCGGTATCAGCCACAAGCTGTCCCTACTTTCAACTCTGCAAACCAGAAGCTGTAGATTAAGTCATATATATGTCCCCAAGCTGGTGATTCTTACACAGAACCTTCTTTTTAGCATCGTTGTGAGAATTGGGATCTGTAGGAAGCTTCTAAAAAGATCAAATCATAATTTACACTTCTTTTAAATTTATATTTTAAAGAAGTAAAGCCCCTTTAGGATATTTCAGGCCACTTTTTTCAGCTAGAGAGATAAAGAAAAATATCCTTCCCATATGCTGACAACAAGGTTTTATTGTCATGAACTAACAGCAGCAATAGACAATTAATTTGGTTCAGCTGTCTGAGTGTTGGAAAAAATAGGTTACAACCAATAATTCTAAAGGCAAAAATCCATTGTTTTTGGCACCTATTCCCTGGTAGTTTATATTCCATAATTTCATCTAACAAATCATTCATGTGGTTACTTAGGACGTTGGCATGTTCACTGGAAAGCTCTACTGCTCGCTTTCACCAAACCAGCTGTTTCTTGAGCAAACTACTAAGAACTCTCCATAACTGTGACAGGCAATTGGCATCTCTTCCTTTGAAAATGTGCCAGGATATATCATATCCATCAAAATACACGCACCATTTTATAGTATAAACCTTTGGGATATTAATAATTTTGTTGTTGTTATTAAAATTCCAGATGTGAAGGGGTTGAGGGGCTTTCTACAGAAAATTCCACACCCCATCATAAGTCTTCTCTTGAGCTGTCTCAGGGCAGAGTTGCAATGGCCATCTATTCAGGCATGCGTTTTAGTTAGATCAGAGCTTCCAAAATGAGACCGGCTGATGCTGAGGGGAAGACAAGGTTGGGGAAACTTGTAGAAAAAGAGACTCCGCATATAATCCTGCAGGATAAGTGGGTGAAGCTTGCTGGGGGAACAGGGACGAGTGACACCGTGGGTAGGGGAAGCAGCACGTGGAACGGCATCAGGGCATGAAGCAGCATAACATTCTCTCTGGCAGTCAGGGAATGAGTGTGCAAGAGGCAGGGAAGGTGGCAGGGGCAGAACTTGAGGCTAACAAATGGTTGGGGAACATGTGGCAAGGGACATTCTGTAGTAAACCAAATGTCTGGTCTATGGTCTGAAGAATACAGGAGGCTTATTCACAGAGTTTAAAAGCAGGGGCATGACATGGTACGATTTATCTTCCTGAAAGGCTCCTCTGATGACAGTGTGGAATGGGGACAGGTTAAGCTGGGGGCAGAGAGGACAGTTCAGAAGCTATCACAGTAATGCCAATGAGAAAAGGCATGGCAAAGTAATGACAATGAGAGGGATGGAAAGGACATTTAGGAATTGGAATTAACAGGACCCATTGAAAATAGAGAAAGGACATTAGAAGTGAGAATGGTACTCAGATTTCTGGCTTAGGAGACGATGTAAATAGTGGTTGCCAGCCTCTGAAATGGGGCATACCAAAGCAAAATCCATACGGAAATAAAATCAGAATCTTATACTAGGATAATGAATTTGATTTAGGACATGTTGAATTGGAGGTGAAGGTAGGATATTCAGGTAGAGTTATCTTGCAAGCAAGTGGATTACATAAATATGAAGCTTAGAAGAGAGTTCTGGGCCATCGGTATAGACCTGAGTATCATCAACACACAGGGTGGTAGAGAAAGCCATTGGTTTAAAGGAGGTCATCTGAGGGTAAGTGATAGTGATAAGGCAGAGAAAAGGACCAGGGTTGAAGCTCATCGTCGGCTGGACAGTCTATAATGCATCAGCAGTTGCACTAAGTATTGGGGCAAGAGGGTCTCACTGCAGTGAGTTGAGAAGTGGGAGGCAGGTGCAGAGATTATCAGATCTTTGGACTTTGGTACAGTCAATGCAGAAGAGTGGAAAGAAATGTGTGCTTTACAGGGGGTTTAGTTATCAGTAAGGAAACCAGGACTCTTGTGTAAAGTCAGTAAAATAACTATTTGATCACAGGCTAGATTAAAGAAGTGCTATATCTGGAACAAAGCAACTTGTCACACCAGGAATGATGGCCTCAGTGGTTCAGCACCACATCTTAAAGGCAAGATTAATGAACTTTAAAGTTCAAAGATTCACTCCTCCTGTTCATCACCACTGCAAAACATGAAGAAAAAAATGTGAGAAATTAAGGCAAAAGAGGAATGAACACATTAGACTTATTGTTATGAGGAGGGTACCTGCAATATGTTGCACTTTCTAGAACAATGGGAGAACGTGGTGGGGCCTCCTCTCTCCTGCCAACTCTAAATTAAAAACAGCCAGGTTTACCAGACACTGCTGCTCTGACCTACTCACCCAGGAAGCAAAGAAATTGGCAATTATTGCAAAAACATGGAACTTTCTTCTGGACTGCCTCAGAAGGCAGGCTTCCTCCTGCCCTGAGTGTGCTCTGTGCCTAGAAGCAGACAAGAGAAAAGAGGAAAGCCAGGTCCCTCCTTAGATCCACAAGGTGGAGGTGGTTAATGAAAGAGACAAGACAAAAGGCCTCCTTGTCACCTTTGTACTAAAGAAGTCCTGGCCTCTGTAAGAACCTTGTTCTCAACAATTAGGGTAGCTGCAACTCTTCCTCTCTGTGGAATTGAAAGCACACGCAGTGAAAATAAGATGAAGTCAGGCAGGGTAGGGCGGGACACAGCTGGTCCGGTCAGTTTAGGTCCTGCCCTCATCTCCTGTGTCCAATTCTTACTGTTTTGTAAATTTAGCTCCTACCCTAAAGATGCCTATCTTGAGTAGTTTAGGCAGATTGATTTAGGAGATTAATTTTTGAAATGAAGTGTTGTAATAGGTCACTGAGTTATGCTGATCATTATTTGGAAGAGAGGTTGGTGTGGTCTTTGCTTTGAACTTTTATGTATAAAACTATAATTTTGGAAATGGAAGAATGGAACAGTTTTGGAGAGGGTACTCTCACTGTTCTCCAGAATCCCGGCCTCTGACAAAGACGGGTGGACCTGTTCCCATCTTTGCATATTAGCTGACAGTGACAGGCAGCCAGACTCTCTTCATTCAGTAACAGAATGAGAGAGAAAGTGGAGGGTGAAACAAAAGGGTCCACGCCCACCTGCCCCCCATGAAGAGGGAGGTGAAATTTTCCCCTTCTGTGTGGAAATGTGGTTAGGAGCCAACAGATCTTCCCTGAATCGTGAACAGCACACCCTGAGCCTGTCTAATGGAATATAGAGAATCTAAAGCTATGTCCGCTGTGAATAATTAGAGCAAGAGGAAGGTACCAAAATGTGTCAAGAGTCCATATCATTTGAAAGAAAACTGGCGCTTCTTTGCATAGCCAAAGATGGGGAATAGGTAGGGTCGACAGATGAAAACTGGAGGCATAATGACCGATTGTCCTAGTGTGTCCAAGACTGAAGGATGTCCCAGAATGCAGAATTTTCAGTGTTACCACAGGACAGTCTCAAAGCAAAAACAGTTGGTCACCTGGGATGGCAGACTTCACTTCAGTATAAGGAAAACATAAGAGAGCCTTCTCACCACCAAGAAATGACAAATGTTTGAGGCGCCAGAGATGTCAACTATTCTGATTTAGTTAGTACATGTATATACGTACTGAAACATCACACTGTGAACCATAAATCTGGATAATTATCATGTGTCAATTAAAATAAAACTTTTTTTTTTTATTGTTGGGGATTCATTGAGGGTACAATAAACCAGGTTACACTGATTGCAATTGTTAGGTAAAGTCCCTCTTACAGTCATGTCTTGCCCCCATAATAAAATAAAACTTTTTATGTCAAATGATATATAAAACCAGTGTATGGTGCCCCACGATTGCATTAATGTACACAGCTATGATTTAATAATAAAAAGTAAATAAAGAAATAAATAAAATAAAATAAAACTTTTTTAAAAGTCAGAGATGTCCAAATACAGGTAATAATTTTACTACCACTGAAAATGCTCAAACATAGGCTGCCAATGTAAGGGAGGTGGGAACTGAGGACTTTCAAAGGTAGACCCACCTGTATGAGGCATGTGTGGAATGAGGAGACATATTCCATGAGCCACCAAGGAAAAGCGTTCCTTTACTTCCAAACATGTCTCATACACATACTTAGCTTTTTTTTCCTCATGGTTGACTTCTCACAATTCACAGAAAGCAGGGCTAGTGCCCTTCCCTCTGGCCAGTCTTAGTGCCTCAATTAAAGGAAAATAACCAGAATCAGCTCACAAGAGGGTGAGTATAGCTGGTATCTTGGTCTTCTAAAAAATCTTAGCAGTAGCCAGTCATCATGGGGGCATCTGTAGTCCAGCTACATAGGAGGCTGAGGCAAGAGGATCACTTGAGCCCAAGAGTGAGGTTGCTGTGAGCTATGACACTACGGCACTCTACCGAGGGTGACAAGAGTGAGACTCTGTCTCAAAAAAAAACAAAAAAAACCTTAGCCAGGCGTTGTGGCGGGCGCCTGTAGTCCCAGCTACTTGGGAGGCAGAGGCAGGAGACTCGTTTCAGCCCAGGAGTTGGAGGTTGCTGTGAGCTGTGATGCCATAGCACTCTACCCAGGGTGACAGCTTGAGGCTCTGTCTCAAAAAAAAAAAAAATACATTAAAAAAAAACTTAATAGAATATAAGCATTATTGAATTGATTGGTTTGCTTTCATTTTTTAATATTTTATCAAATCATAACTGTATACATTTATGGGGTACAATGTGATGATTTGATATACAATGTGGAATGCTTAAATCAAATAAATTAAAATAAGCATCGCCTCACTTATTTTTATGGTAAGATATTCATAATACACTCTTAGTTGTTTGGAAATATACCCTTGCATTGTGACTGCTTTGCTTTTGGCACATCTAAGAAGTGTGTTGGTTCATGCATTTCTTCCATTAAATATTCATGTTTAATAATATATATCTTACACAGCTTTGGGGGGGGACACGAATTTAGCTCTAATTCCAACCCCAGTCCCTTTCCGCTCTGTTTTGCCACCCACCTTACCATGCCTAACACACATGCACACACACACACACAAATCTACACTTTCTTCTGCTAGCACCTGCATGTGTATTGCAAGTAAGATGTTCTCTAAGAGGGATTTGACTTTTACTCATCATAACAGAACTGTGGGTTGAATTAAGCAGGGGCTGGGTTGAGGAAAGGGAAGTGTGTTCACTCGGATCTGTCTCTCAGTTCCTTCTTTCCAAAAGTGACTTATTAAGGGTCAACTTTATTTTGTGGGAAGCAGAGTAGGAAACACCAAAAAGGATATATGGTCTTCATTATTATAAATTTGAGAGGAGACAACTAAAATGTATTCGTAGCAATTAAATAAGTCCATCCCTCAGTGATGGCTAATAATTCCTCCACATACTATTAGGCCTGTAGACCAAGTGCAGCCTTTGGTTTCTTCTGCTAGACCCTTTGCTCAGCTTGGGGAGATTGGTTGGTTCCCAGTTATCACGCTGAGTTAGGGTTACTGACATATGCTTCCCTTTTCTCAGAGCCTCCGTGTACTCATGCTGTTCTGGCACAATGATTAACGCTGGCCCAGTTTGGATGATGAATTAACTGAGCACCCTGGATATGACTATCGGGCACAGTGAGATGAAGGGCTGAAATTAAATAGCCAGTGGCACTCAATCACCCTCCGGGCCTTTTTATAATGTTAGATCTAGCATATACCATGCTAAGTGCTGGTCTCCTGGAGCTGTTTCTGCGTGTGTGCAAATATGAATATCTTTATTATCATTAAATCATTGTTAAGAGATTGATGACCACTCAAAGAAAACACCTGAAGGGTGGCGCCTGTGGCTCAGTGAGTAGGGCACCACCCCGTATACGGAGGGTGGCGGGTTCGAACCTGGCCCTGGCCAAACTGTAACAACAACAACAACAACAACAACAACAAAAAGAAAACACATGATAACATTTTAATTCAAAGTGCTTCTCATTAATTCCTTTGTGGGCTTTGTTTTGTCTTCGTATGTGTTAAACAATGGAAGAATAAGGAATAACATTGTCTGGCTGGCAGTTGGTGAGGGTTTTTTTTTAATTGCATATTCTTTTTGGCGTTTTTGCTGTTTTCCTCTGTCAGACAGGTGTGCAGGTTGGACTTCTCCTAGGGGCACTCCTCTTTTTCACCGTCAATGTGCTTCACAGAACAATAGCCATAGTTTAGTGGCTAAATAACAAGTCAAGTCTGCAAACAACTTAGACCCAGATACTTAAGATTTCAGAAAACGAGAGACAAGACCTGGGGCTTAGCCAGCTGCCTCAAAGCAAGGAGTTTTCCAGACTGTAGAGCATAAGACTCTGACATTCTCAAACCGGTTCAGCGATGATCGCCACCGACACGGCAACTGTAGGCAGTGTCTGTGAAGGAGGTTTTACAACTGAGGCTCATATAGACAAAGAAAAGGATTGGAAACCTGTGGCCAGAACAGTGGGAGTAACTGGGGTGGGGAGGGTAGAGGGGGGTAAGGTCCAGAGTCAAAATTAAGCTGGTCCTACACGGGACTCGGGCAAATCCGAAGATGATGGGGGCCCACAAGGGGCCCCTTGATTGAGGGCCAAGACAGCTTTTGGAGAGCAAACTCCCCCCGATGTTAGAGAGAGCCAGGCAGACAAACTTCATCCAGTTAACAAAAGCTTAGTTGTCAAAGGAGAGAGATGATTCTAAATATAGCATTGTGTCTACCACTTAGCAAATCCTTAGTGCGTTCTGCACGTACCAGGCACTGTTTTAGGTGGAGGCCTGAGGCACACAGTGAACAAATGAACAAATGACTGAATAAGATAGATTCAAATAAGCACGAGGAAGAAAATAAAGCAGAGTGGCAATGACCGTGGTGGGGGAAGGGAGGGACTATTTCAGATGGAACCCTCAGCTACAGCGTCTCTAAATAAAATGCAAATGGGAAGGAAAAGACGGAACTATCCTGTGGACAATTAGCTGAAGACTGGATAGCATCTGTGGGGTTTGACAGCATCAAGTTCATAGATCAAAGCTGGGCAAGAAGGGCGAGTGAAACATAGTTGACAAATAACTTATAGAAACTGTAGTGGTGCTAATGGTATGGGGTGAGGGTGACAGGTTGCAACAAAGGGGTGACAGCCTGTAGTGAGAGCGTAGGGTGCAGTATGTGGATCAGAGATTTCAGAGGCAGTGAAGGAAGCAGGAGATGTGGCAGTGAGCTGGAGAGGCTGGAAGAGGGCAAAGGAATCAGAGAAAGGAAGAGGTCTGAGTTGGCCCAGGCACTACACAATGACCACAGAGAACTAAGGCAGAGTTGACTTCGAAGGCTGCCAGCTAGGGTTGCCTTTCCTGAATGAGAAGAGGGCAGTAGAATGTTGCTTGGCCATGAACAATGACTAAGAATATGTGTTTTAGGGTCCGACTGCCAAGGTTTGAATCCCAGCTCCTCCACCTTCTCACAGAGTCCCCTTGGGCAATGATAATAACAGCCCACTTTCAGATGTTATTTACAAAGCACTGTACTGAACAATAACGCAATGAGTCAGACACTCTTCCACTCACATTATACAGATGAAATCAAGTTTCAAATCAAGTTGGTATAAATCTCCCAATGATATGATAATCATAGCTCCAACTTTATGGGGTTATTTTGAGTTTTCAGTAAAATAATTTGTACACTGCCTGACTCAAGAAAAATGTTTGATAAATGTTAGCAGATATCATTAGATATTGGGACAAATGTGAGCCTCCAGGTAGCAGGGTTTTAATGAGAAAGAGTGATGGTCTGGAAGCCACACTAGGAAGTTCACCTCACTGCTGGCCTTGGAGAGCATGGAGCAAATAAAGAAACAAAAACTTCATCAAATTAAAAACTAAAACCCTGGCTGAGAATGCCAGGTAAGTGTTAGGTAGAGAAAGGAATTGGATAAAGCAGGAAGAGAAATGGCTAAGAATTTGCTACTCGAAAAAGAGAAGTTTTAGAGGATGGAGCAGGAGGTAAGGGTAATGTGGGGCTATTGAGTCAGAAGAGAAATGAACAGAAGAGTAGGTGGGTTCTCCTGAGAGTTCGGCAGGCCTGGTGACATGTGTGCTCACCTGACAAGCTGACTTTAGATCTCAATCCTTGAGGAGGCTGCCTCCCCTTGAATGACCATGAAAGTAACAGCTGTTCAAAGAAGAAAAGCAACTTGACAAAAAAAAAAAAAAAACAGGAAACAGGTGGCCTGCTTTTAAAGAACAGGGTGTATGTTGATCTGACCATCCAGAAAATATTTTTTGATGGCAGGGCCTGAACTGGGTACATTCACATACACAGTGTTATCTCTTAATCCTCATAACCACAAGTTAAACTCTGTGCATATAAAGATTGTAAAGGCTTAATTACAAAACAAAGTGAAGTCTTCACCAATCAAGCTGGAGTGGTTCAGAATCCAAGGATGTAACCATCACCTTGAAAACAAGGCAGGTGTACCAGCAGATTTCCATCCTCTCCCTTTGTTCTTTCCTTTGATCTGCCTCAGCCATTCTCAAAGAATTGCTGATCAGAGTTGTATCCTGAAAACTATACACACTATCATGTATCGATAATTTTAAAGATTTTCAAAAATAATTCTAATTTTGTCTTAAACACTATCTAATAAACCCCCCAAGTAAGATGTGATTCCTGTTCAAGATATTATTGATATGGGGAGGAGGGTGACCAAGGACAGGGAGGATGTTGATCAAAGTGCACAGAATTTGAGTTGGGAGGAGTAGGCTTTAGTGATCTATTACACAGAATGGTGACGATAATAAATACTAATGCATTGTGTATTTCAAAATTGCAAAATGAGTAAATTTTAAATGTTTCACCTCCGAAGAAATGGTAAGTATGTGAGGTGACAGATTTGTTGATTATGTTGCTTGAATCGTTCCAAAATGTAAGCATATATCAATATGTCACATAGTGCCACATAAATATATACAATTATTACCTATCAATTAAAAATAAAGCTTTTTTTAAAAGTAAGGAAAAAAGAGTTTATTGGTACATGAGAGGCTTGCATTTGGGGTAGTGACCCATACAACAAGAAAAGTAGGCAATACGAGATTGTTCCTAGCCCCATCTCTAATGGTTTAAGAGCTGGTTTTCTTTTTTTTTTTTTTTTTTTGTAGAGACAGAGTCTCACTTTATGGCCCTTGGTAGAGTACCATGGCATCACACAGCTCACAGCAACCTCCAACTCCTGGGCTTAAGCGATTCTCTTGCCTCAGCCTCCCGAGTAGCTGGGACTACAGGCGCCCGCCACAGCGCCCAGCTATTTTTTGGTTGCAGTTCAGACGGGGCCAGGTTTAGAACCCACCACCCTCGGTATATGGGGCCGGCGCCCTACCAACTGAGCCACAGGCGCCGCCCAAGAGCTGGTTGTCTTAAAATCTCACTAAACATTGGGACTTAAGCAATAACATGCTGGAAACCTTCTAATGCAGTGATACACCATAATAGAGAGAGGATGTCTCCCAGACTGGCTCAGAGGAGACAAAGCTTGGAAGTGCAGCTGAGGAAGGAAGAAAAATAGGACAGAGAAAGAGCGTGAGAGGGTGAGGGTGAGGTCACTCAGTAATTGATGAGACCTGTTCCTGTGGTGGTGTACATTAGGACTTCCAAAAATTCTTGTGGAAAGGACATAAGCAGATAGGAAAAGAGCCAAAGAACCAGATTACAATGGCTATTCTCACAAAGGGAAATACTGAAGTGTAGATTTCAGAAGGATTGTGGGTTTTGTGGCAGTTGTTTAGATTTTTGTTACTTGTTTACTCTTGACTTCTTAGATGAAAACATCATTATATATATCAGTTTGTTCAAGTGGTTTTTAAATTTATTTTGAATTATAATTTTTTTTAACTATTCCACAGAGGACCAATAATGTTAAAGAATATTTATGCAAACGTATACAACTGTAGCACCAACACTATTTCTTTAACTCCTAATGATTTCAGAATATCAAAATTGCTAGCTGATCTTTTTTTATTCCAACTAATAAAGGCAAAGGCAAACCCATTGTGATAGGGCAAGGGGATAAAATGCTTGGTTAACTGATTGATTTACTTTTCAACCATTACTATTGACAAGGGAGATGCCATATTAAAATGGCAAAGAAGGAGTCTCCCAGACGCCCAAGGAGGTGGCAGTAGCCACGCAGTGCTGGAGCGGAACCAGAGGACTGCACCCAGAGGGAGCCCACCCAGACCTCCGTAAGAACTGCATGGCAAGCTGCCATTGGCATCCGCCCGGACCTCGGAAAGAGCTGGCCATGACCCATGACCAGCACCCGCCAAGGCCTCTAGAAGAGCTGCGCCGTGACCCGCAACCTGCAGTAGGTGCCTGACCAGACCTACGAAAGAGCTGCGCCATGACCCACGACCCATGCCCACCAGGCCTCTGCAGGCCCTGACCAGGAAGTACAGGAGCTGCGCAACCCGACGTCCTCCCTCCTGTACTCTCCCTGCCTCCATACCAGCCCGCTCATCTGGCCAGGGACTCTGGTAGCCGCGTGCCCTCCAAAGCTCTCCCTGCCTCTGCATGGAGCCCTTCTCCTGGCCAGAGACTGCTAGAGCCTTGGGCCCTCTTTGCCAAAGTCACTGGGTGCCAGGCACTCCCAGTACTGTGTGCACCACCTCCCACCCTGTTGCTGGACCTGAGTGTGTCACACTCCAGAGCTGTTCCCACGACCAGAACTCCCTGGCTGGGGCAGCCCCAGAGGAACTACACAGGGTCACTCACTACAAAGATCCAGCAACAATAGAGTGATCCCGCTGGGGTCTAATTTTGGAGAGACACCTCCCCAACTCTGAGGACGGCCAGAGGCAATGGTGAAAAACAATCATGAGGCAAAATCAATGGAAATACTCTGGCAATATGAATAATCAAAGTAGATCAAATCCCCCAAGGAACAATGGGGCAGACACAGCACAAGATCCCATGCTCAAACAAATAGCTGAGATGTCAGAAATTGAATTCAGAATCTGGATAGCAAATAAGATGGAATTAGACTTTCAAGCAGTAACCCAAAAGATGTCTCAAGAATTCAACAAATTCAAAGACCAAATGGCCAAAGATTTTGACACATTGAGCAAAGAAGCTGCAGCCCTCAAAAATCTGAGAAACATAGTAGAATCCCTCAGTAACAGAATGGAGCAAGCAGAAGAAAGGATTTCTGACATTGAAGACAAAGCTTTCAAATGTTCCCAAACTCTCAAAAAGGAAGAGAAATGGAGGGCAAAAAAAGATCACTCTCTCAGAGAGCTCTGGGATAATTCAAACAAAACAAATATTTGTCTTACAGGGATCCCTGAAAGTGATGAAGTGGCTTCACAAGGCACAAAGTCTCTTCTCCATGAGATTATGAAAGAAAACTTTCCAGACATGCCAAGAGATTCTGAAATTCAGATAGTTTCAGAACTCCAACACTATCAACCCAAATAAGACATCCCCCAGACACACCAAAATCAATTTCGCTAAAGTTAATATGCAGGAGAAAATTCTGAAAGCAGCCAGACAAAAGAAAACCATCACCTACAAGGGCAAGAATATTAGAATAACTGCAGATCTCTCTGCTGAAATCTTTCAAGCTAGAAGAGGATGGTCATAGACTTTGAATCTCCTAAAACAAAATAACTTTCAACCCAGGATCCTGTACCCAGCTAAACTGAGTTTCATTTATGATGGAGAAATTAAATACTTTAATGACATTCACATGTTGAAGAAATTTGCTATAACTAAACCAGCTCTCTAGGATATTCTCAGACCTATCCTCCATAAAGACCAGCATAATGCTCCACCACAAAAGTAAATCCACCCAGAAAATTTTGATCAAATTCCAACTTCCACAGTCGCAAAAGGATTAAAAATGTCCACCAGACTCTCGAAAGGCTTATCAATATTTTCAATTAATGTGAATGGTTTAAATTGTCCTCTAAAGAGGCACAGGTTGGCTGACTAGATACAAAAAGTCAAGCCAGATATCTGCTGCCTATAAGAATCTCATCTTACATTAAAAGACAAATATAGACTCAAGGTGAAGGGGTGGTCATCTATACTCCAGGCAAATGGAAAGCAGAAAAAAGCAGGTGTTGCAATCCTATTCGCAGATGCAATAGGTTTTAAACCAACCAAAATAAGAAAGGATAAGGATGGACACTTCATATTTGTTAAAGTTAATACTCAATATGATGAGATTTCAATTATTAATATTTATGCACCCAACCAGAATGCACCTCAATTTTAAGAGAAACTTTAACAGACATGAGCAACTAGATTTTCTCCAGTTCCATAGTAGTTGGAGATTTTAACACCCCTTTAGCAGTGTTGGAAAGATCCTCCAAAAAGAAGCTAAGCAAAGAAATTTTAGATTTAAACTTAACCATTCAACATCTGGACCTAACAGACATCTACAGAACATTTCATCCCAACAAAACTGAATACACATTCTTCTCATCAGCCTACAGAACATACTCCAAAGTCGACCACATCCTAGATCACATATCTAACCTCAGCAAATTTTTAAAAAACAGAAATTATTCCTTGCATCTTCTCAGACAATCATGGAGTAAAAGTTGAATTCAATAACAACAGGAATCGCCATACTCATACAAACATGGAAGCTAAACAACCTTATGCTGAAGGATAGATGGGTTATAAATGAGATTAAGAAGGAAATCACCAAATTTTTGGAATAAAACAACAATGAAGACACAAATTATCAGAACCTCTGGGATACTGCAAAGGCAGTCCTAAGAGGGAAATTTATAGCACTGCAAGCCTTCCTCAAGAAAATGGAAAGAGAGGAAGTTAATAACTTAATGGGACATCTCAAGCAACTGGAGAAGGAAGAACATTTCAACCCAAAACCCAGCAGAAGAAAAGAAATAACCAAAATCAGAGCAGAATTAAATGAAATTGAAAACAAAAGAATTATACAACACATCAATAAATCCAAAAGTTGGTTTTTTGAAAAGATCAACAAAATAGATAAACCTTTGGCCAACCTTACCAGGAAAAAAAAGAGTAAAATCTCTAATTTCATCAATCACAAATGGTAAAGATGAAATAACAACAGACTCCTCAGATATTCAAAAAATTCCTTAACAAATATTACAAGAAACTTTAGTCCTAGAAATATGAAAATCTGAAAGAAATCGACCAAATTGGAAATACACCACCTATCTAGACTTAGCCCAAATGAAGTGGAAATGTTGAACAGGACTATATCAAGTTCTGAAATAACATCAACTATACAAAATCTCCCTAAAAAGAAAAGCCCAGGACCAGATGGCTTTACGTCAGAATTCTACCAAACCTTTAAAGAAGAACTAGTACCTATATTACTAAACCTCTTCCAAAATGTAGAAAAAGAAGGAATATTACCCAACACATTCTATGAAGCAAACATCACCTTTATCCCTAAACCAGGGAAAGACCCAACAAGAAAAGAAAATTATAGACCAATATCACTAATGAATATTGATGCAAAAATACTCAATAAGATCCTAACTAACAGAATCCAACAACACATCCAAAAAATTATACACCATGACCAAGTGGGATTTATCCCAGGGTCTCAAGACTGGTTCAATACACATAAATCTATAAATGTAATTCAGCACATAAACAAACTCAAAAATAAAGACCATATGATTCTCTCAATTGATGCAGAAAAGCTTTTGATAATATCCAGCATCCCTTCATGATCAGAACACTTAAGAAAATTGGTATATAAAGGACATTTCTTAAAATAATAGAGGCCATCTACAGCAGACCCACAGCCAATATCGTATTGAATGGAGTTAAATTAAAATCACTTCCACTTAGATCAAGAACGAGGCAAGGTTGCCCATTGTCTCCATTGCTCTTTAACATTGTAATGGAAGTTTTAGTGATCCCATCTCAGGGTGGGCAAAGGACTTGAAGAGAAACTTCTCTAAAGAAGACAGATGCACGATCTACAGACACATGAAAAAAAGTTCATCATCCTTAATCGTCAGAGAAATGCAAATCAAAACTACTCTGAGATATCACCTAACCCCAGTAAGAGTAGCCCACATCACAAAATCCCAAAACCAGAGATGTTGGCGTGGATGTGCAGGAAAGGGCACACTTCTACACTGCTGGTGGGAATGCACACTAATACGTTCCTTCTGGAAGAATGTTTGGAGAATACTTAGGGATCTAAAAATAGACCTGCCATTCAATCCTATAATTCCTTTACTAGGTTTATACCCAGAAGACCAAAAATCACAATATAGCAAAGACATCTGTACCAGAATGTTTATTGCAGCCCAATTCATAATTGCTAAATCATGGAAGAAGCCCAAGTGCCCATCAATCCACAAATGGACTAGCAAATTGTGGTACATATATACCGTGGAATATTATGCAGCTTTAAAGAAAGATGGAGACTTTACTTCTTTCATGTTTACATGGATGGAGCTGGAACATATTCTTCTTAGCAAAGTATCTCAAGAATGGAAGTAAAAGTGTCCAATGTACTCAGCCCTACTATGAAGCTAGTTTATAGCTTTCAGATGAAGGCTATAACCCAACTATAGCACAAAAATATGGGGAAAGGGCCAAGGGAGGGGAAAGGAGGGTAATGGGTGGGGCCACACCTAAGATGCATCTTAGAATGGGTACAGGCGAAACCTACTAAATGCAGAGTACAAATGTCTACATACAATAACTAAGAAAATGCTATGAAGGCTACATTTAACAGTTTGACAAGAATATTTCAGATTGTATATGAAACCAGCACATTGTACCCCTTGATGGTAGTAATGTACACAGCTATGATTCAACAATAAAATAAAATAAAATAAAATAAAATAAAATAAAATAAAATAAAAAAATAAAATAAAATAAAATGGCAAAGGAAACTTACTGTCTATGGTTGCTAAATTTTCCAAAATGATAAACAATTTCAGAAAACAGAAAAGAAATGAGCAGTACTTTATTCCTTTGGATTTTGAAATTACGTAGTTACAGTAATTCTTATTTTGTTCTTTGTTAATTGACACTTGTATAATGGTAATATTTGGAAAACATTACAGATTGTGACAATGCCAAAGAAATTTTAATTTCTGTAGAAGAACATCTTAGGAAAAAGTTCATTACAATGGATCAATTTTTATATACTTCACATCACTGAAAATAGTAAGTAAGATTGCTTCAAGAGTAATTATTAGATCTTACACCTGGTCTTTTAATAATGTGGATATATTTACATATTTATTTGTCATTATAAGATCTAAAATGTGTGTGGCTAGTAGACAAGGCCATTATTTGTAAGGTATATTCTGGTTCTAAAATTCTATACTTAGGATATTCTATTATCAAAATCTGCTAGAAGGAAAAATAGAAATCATCACCACAATTGATTCTTCTTTTAGATAAATTGAGTGGTTCTCTCAAGTCCTACTATGAGGCAGAACAGAATCTCAGAGTTCTTTCTCTGGCTATAACACAACAGCTAATTTTCTTCTACCTTTATTCACTCAACTTATTGAGCACCAATTCTCTAGCAATAGAACAAAAATTCTCTATCAATTATTGTGTTTCAGGTCACTAAGAAATCAGAGATTAAGGTCCCTGTTCTCCAAGAATTACAGGAGGAAAATAATTTTAATGAAAATGAAAAAGCACTGTGAACTAAGCACAGGATTTAAAGGAAGCTCACAAGACAAACAACAAAACCACACTGGAGCCCTTCTCAAAGGAGCTGATGCCCAGGTGGAGTTTGAAAGGTTTACAAACGTGAAAGAAACAAGAAAGATGTACCAACGGCAGTAATAGGATTTACAAAAACACAATGGCAGAAGAGTACTTGGCCCTCCCCCCAAACCGAAGGTGATTTACTGTGATTTGAGTGAAGGCTGTAAGAAATGAATGGAAGAATGTGTTAAGAAATGAGTTTGGAAAGTCAGGTAAAGGATAACATAGAGGGAAAATAAGCCATACTCTGTAAAATAATTTAAAGAGGTTTATTCCCAGCCAAATTTGAGGACCACGATCCAAGAAGCCTTGAGCAAGTGGACTTGCAGTAGTGGGGTTACAGTTTGGTTTTATACATTTTAGGGAGACAGGAACTACAAGTGAGGTCATATATCAATACATGGAAAACGTACATTGACTTGTTCCTCAAAGGTGGGACATCTGGAAGGGAGAGGGCTTACAGGTTATAGCCGGGTTTAAAGATTCTTTAGCTGGGCGGCGTCTGTAGCTCAGTCAGCAGGGCACCAGCTACATACACCTAGGGTGGTGGGTTCGAACCCAGCCCGGGGCCTGCTAAGCAACAATGACAACTGCAACCAAAAAATAGACAGGCATTGTGGTGGGCGCCTGTAGTCCCAGCTACTTGGGAGGCTGAGGCAAGAGAATCGCTTAAGCCCAAGAATTTGAGGTTGCTGTGAGCTGTGATGCCATTGTACTCTACCCAGGGCGATAGCTTGAGATTCTGTCTCAAAAAAAAGATTCTTTAGCTGACAATTGGCTAAAAGAGTTAGGCTTGGTCTAAAAGATCAGGAGTCAGTGAAAAGGAATACTTAAGATAAAGGGTCTGTTACAAGTCGTTTGTTGTATGTATTGGGACCTGCAGGTAAATGTTGCATAGCCTTAGGCCTATTAGTGAGTCAAGGAGGACCTCTCTAAGAGGAGAGGGGGGATGATGAGTCTGATCTCCTTTCTCATGGCTAGCAAACCAGTTGTAGGGATCCCCTTAGTCAAGAGGAGGTCCTATCAGTCAGTTGCTGGGGTGGGGGAAGCCTTAAGATTTTATTTTATTTTAGTTCATGCAAAATTATAAAGGACCCTCTCTCATGCTAATGAGTTAGATTTTTTTTTCCTAAAGGCAATGGACAATTTTTAGAGGTATTAAACTGGAGAATAAATGACAGAATCTGATTGTGTTTTAGAAAAATCACTTTTTTAAGGCAAAGGATGGATTTTATGATATCAAGGCTGGATTTAGAATGAGTAGTAAGGTGACTGTTCATAGATGCAGTCAGCAACAAAAGAAGGGAATAGATTTATAAGATATGAAAGATCCAAAATTGACGGGACTCTGCCACTAATTAGACCCAGCATGAGGAAGGATGTTGTAAACAAGAGTGTGCCCCAGTTTGCCTTGGATTACTAGCTAGCTGCTGATCCACTGAACGGGGGGACACATAAAACCCTAAATCCAGTGTAGACTCCAGTTTGGAGCAAGTGGGATTTGAGGTGCCTGTAACATATCCAAGGGCAAAAGTCCAAGAGATAAAATTCCAAGGATGTAAATGAGGTCTGGGATTCATCAGCACGCAAGTCACAGCTGAAACCAGCAAAGCAGATAAGGCCTTACACAGAGAGTGTATAGATTAGAAAGCCAATAGGTCTAGGCACAGATTACTAGATCGCCGGTGCTCAAAGGAAAGCTAAAAGAAGGAGACAAAAAGATATTCTGGAAACTGTGAAAGGTTAGTACAAGTGCTGAGAATATTTCATAAACAAAATGGCCACTAATGCTGAACATTGAGAGAGACACAGTAATAAAAGGGAAGAAAAGTGTCACATTTGGTGATGAAGACCAAATGGATAATTGTAGTAAATGGTGGGAGTGGATTGCAGTGAGTTCAGGTGCAGGAAAAAAGAAAAGATGAAGAGATGGAGACCAGAGTTATCTTCTGTGGAGAATTAGAAAAATAAGCTACTGGGGGCAGCGCCTATGGCTCAGTGGGTAAGGCACTGGCCCCACATAGCAAGGGTGGTGGGTTCGAACCCCACCCCAGCCAAACCACAACAAAAAAATAGCCGGGTGTTGTGGCGGGCGCCTGTAGTCCCAGCTACTCTGGAGGCTGAGGCAAGAGGATCGCTTAAACCCAAGAGCTGGAGGTTGCAGTGAGCTGTGACGCCACAGCACTCTACCAGGGTGACAAAGTGAGACTCTGTCTCTAAAAAAAATAAAAATAAAAATAAAAATAAAAAATAAGCTAATGGACAAAGGGGGCGGTAGATTCAGTGGAGGGTTTCGTCAGGGTGTGGGTTTGTGAATGTGTTTCTGCTTTCTTTTGTTTGATGCAGGGACTTCAGCATCCATGTATGCTGAGGAGAAAATCTGAGAAAGCAAATGTGTGGGAGAGGGAGAATAATCAGTGATGCAAAATACTGACGGACCCGAAGTGGAGTGGGATCAACAAAACCAATGGAGATAAATTTTCGACGGTGGGAAAAACAATTCCTCTAAAGTGGAGTAGGCTATGCCCTGGTCTAGATAGAGCTATGTTAATCGAAAGGGTTTGGGGAGGAAACAGGAAGTTGAGGAAGCTGCCTCCTGATAGACGGACTGGACCCCTCCAAGCCTTAGGAGAGAAGAGAGGCCATCTGCTGAGGCAGCATCTGGCCAAGGGAGGAATGTTGAAGATTAATAGTTCAATGCGTGGATGTGCTTGTTTGCCTATTGGTAAATAGCTTCCTGGAAAAAGTAATTTCCCAAATCAAATAAAAGCATTTGTCAACATGAAAGAGTTAACACTATTTTTGTGATTATCTCTACCCTCTAACTTTTGTTTCCTAATTTCATTTGAATCCTTGCTTCCTGGCAGTAAGTGGCATCAGCAGTCTAGGGATATTCCACACAGTCAGCAATATGCTTTCTATTAGGCAAATTGCAACATTATTGCAGCAAACATAAAAAATTATTGTTCCACTTATATGGGGTATTTACCTTATGTTTACATTTATCAGAAATTTATTCTTTTTCAAGACTGTGGAATTGTTTTATGACACTAGGATTAGGATTTAGGCCTTAAACTATATTAATAGAAAAACTACACATTTAATTTTTATATTGAAGGGAATACAACATAACCACAGTGAACCCAAATTCTTTTTTTTATTTTAATTTTGATTTTTACATATACACGTGTTAATTAGGTTTCCATTTTTTTTGCCTTCACAAAATTAAAAAGACTTATAATGATAACAATGTTTAAGATAAAGATTAGAAACAAAAACCTTGTAAAGAATGAACATAAATTCTTTCAGAAAAGGAATCAGACAATTGCTACCTCGAAATATTAAGCAATAATCATAATAATGCAAAGAAAGTAACATTCACATTGTCAAGTAAGAGTATGTCTGTTATAGAATGCTTTGACTCTGAGATTCGGTATGGAGTCATCAGTTAATTTCTTATTTTATTTTTAAAGTATCAGAAAATAGACAACTAATATTTATAAATAAAAGTAAAAGATAATTTCAAAAAACAAATCATGCTAAATCTTATAGACAATAGAAAAAGAAGAAATACATCAAAATCATTCCACTTGATCTGGGTACACCTGACATTAAAGTTGGAGAAAATATATTATAATAAAGGAGAAATTACAAACATATGTCACTTATAAATGAGGATACAATACCCTAAACAACATATTAACATGTTCAGTTGAAAATTAATGTTTAAGTAATATACTTGGTCAAAATTAAAACCAACTTATGTGAAGATTATCATGATTTTCTTTTCTTTTCCTCTTCTTTTTTTTTCTTCTTCTTTTCTCTTCCATCAGCCCTTCCCTCCTTCTCTGTCTTCTCTCCCCTGCCCCCATGCCCCACCATGTCATTAATTGTCATTGTCTTTAAATCAAAATTAAGTACATAGGATTCATAATTCTCCACTCCTGTGATGCTTCACTAAGAGTAATGTGCTCCACCTCCATCTGGGTTAGTACAAACACTGAAAAATCTCCATTTTTTAATGGCTGAATAATATTTCATTGTGTACATATACCACAGCTTACCGATCCATTCCCGGGTAGAAGAACATTTAGGTTGTTTCCACATTTTGGCAATTGTAAATTGGACTGTGATAAACAGCCTAGCACAGGTGTCTTTATAATAAAAGGATTTTTTTCCTTCTGGATAGATGCCCAGTAATGGGATTGCAGGATCAAATGGGAGGTCTAGGTTGAGTTCTTTAAGGTTTCTCCATATTTCTTTCCAAAAAGGTTGTATTAGTTTGCAGTCCCACCAGCAGTGTAAAAATGTTCCTTTCTCTCCACAACCACACCAGCATCTGCAGTTTTGAGATTTTGTGATATAGGCCATTCTCGCTGGGGTTAGATTATATCTCAGGGTGGTTTTAATCTGCATTTCTCTAATAATTAGGGATGATGAGCATTTGTTCATGATTGCTGCCCATTCGTCTGTCATCTTTGGAGAAGATTCTATTCATCTCTCTTCCCCATTGATGTATGAGATTGTTGGTTTTTTTCTTGTGAATTAATTGGAGTTCTGTATAGATCCTGGTTATTAAGTGTCTGATTCAAAATATGCAAATATCCTTTCCCATTGGGTAGGTTGTCTATTCCCATTGGGTTGTTGTCTCCTTGGCTGTACAGAAACTTTTCAATTTTATTAAATCCCATTTGTTTATTATTGCTGTTGTTGCTATTGCCATGGCAGTCTTCCTCATAAAGTCTTTCCCCAGGCCGATATCTTCTTTGCGTCTACTTTGCATCTTCTCAGACCACAAGGCATTAAAAGAGGAACTCAACTCCAACAAAAATGCTCAACCTCACACAAAGGCATAGAAGTTAAACAATCTTATGCTGAATGACAGTTGGGTGCTGGAAGAAATAAAAAAGGAAATCATTAACTTCCTTGAGTATAACAACAATGAAGACACAAGTTACCAAAACCTATGGGATACAGCAAAAGCAGTCCTGAGAGGAAAATTTATCTCTTTAGAAGCCTACATTCGAAAAACAGAAAGAAGGTGCATCAACAATCTTACAAGCCATCTGATGGAATTGGGAAAAGAAGAACAATCTAAGCCTAAACCCAGCAGAAGAAAAGTAATATCCAAAATTAAATCAGAGATTAATGAAACTGAAAACAAAAGAATCATTCAGAAAATTAATGAAACGAGGAGTTGGTTTTTTAAAAAAATAAATAAAATAGATAAACCTTTGGCTAGACTAACTAGAAATAAAAAAATAAAATCTCCAGTAACCTCAATCAGAAATGATAAAGGGGAAATAACAACTGATGCCACAGAGATCTGAATACTACCAGAAACTCTATACCCAGAAATTCAACAATGTGAAGGAAATGAATCAATATTTGGAATTACACCCTCTCCCTGGACTTACTCCAGATGAAATGAATCTCCTGAACAGACCAATTTCAGGTAATAAAAACAAAGCCAGGAGTATCACCATACCGGATTTTAGGCTGTATTACAAGGCCATAGTGGTCAAGACAGCATGGTACTGGCACAAAAATAGAGACATAGACATTTGGAATCAAAAAGAAAACCAGGAAATGAAATCAACAACTTACAGCCACCTAATCTTCAATAAACCAAACAAGAGCATCCACTGGGAGAAAGATTCCCTATTCAATAAATGGTGCTGGGAGAACTGGATATCCACATGTAAAAGACTGAAGCTGGACCCACACCTTTCTCCACTCACAAAAATTGATTCAAGATGGATAAAGGACTTAAATTTAAGGCATGAAACAATAAAAATCCTCAAAGAAAGAATAGGAAAAACACTGAACCCAAATTCTTAACGAACAGCTATATCAAAATAGACTTCCACTTTTAACTTTTTTTAACTTTCAATTTGTTTCAATTCTACTTTAATTGTATTTTGATTATACAAAAGGGAAAAGTAAAATAAAATGAGCAACACACGCCTATAATCCTAGCACACTGAGAACCCGAGACACATGGATAGCTTGAGCTCACATGTTCAAGACCAGCCTGAGCAAAAAGCCAGACCTCTATCTCTACTAAAAATAGAAAAAATGAAGCAAGAGGATTGCTGGAGCCAAACAGTTGGAGATTGCTAGGAGCTGTGATTCCATGGCACTCTACCCAGGGCAACCAACTCTGTCTCAAAAAATAAATAAGTAAATAAATAAAATAAAATAAGCAACATGATGAGCTTGGATTGAGTTACATGATCTACAACTGAGGTCATTGAAATACACTACATGAGTAAAATTTTTAGGCAAATAGTTGGATTCCTTATGGAGTCACGTTCCTAAGGCAAAAGTGATGACCTAAATCTGGAGCAAAAACTTTTGCTGCAAGTCTCCCAACAATTCATTGAGAATATAATGCAATGAACTGTCAATTCCTATTGCCTACAAAGGTTGAGCTGGACACTTCACAAAGTAGGAAATTCACTCAAAAAATTTTTTTTAAATGTTTCATTTCTATATGGCTACTGAGAATGACAAAAGATTTGTCAGTTGGTGCAATACTGGTACAAAATAATATAGCCTAGTAAAACTGACTGTCAATTATACGGTTAATTTGGTACTCCCCTCTAAGGCACTTCTGTAACTGGACCACATCAAACTTGAGTCCAAACCATTTTTCTTTTACAGCAGGCAAGTATTAACCATTGGCAAGTTTTTAAACACTAATCCCGATCACTTTCTAGTGTTTGTAAGAACTGTACTCGATTTGTGAACCAAAAGCATACACGACATATAATCTCCTAATTACCGTGCAGTGCCTGATAATAGAAAACGAACCTGCAGTTGCAAAGTGGGCAATCTGTTGATGAACTTTATCCATTAAATACTAATGCACAATTTAAGCAAACTGTTTAGTTGTGACTGAAATTCCCTTTTAATTCCCCAGCTTCAGTATTTATAAATGTAAGATCCTTTTTTAATGTCAAAAAAATTTTCTTATTTGAAGGCCAAAATCAAGAAGGGGTGGGGAATTTATTTTTGTTTCCTCTCTTTAAACTTTAACCTTAAGATTAAACGCTTTGGGAATGTTATATGACATTAATTGTGAAGTATTTAGCAAGGGTGCTATTCTTTGTGTCTATTAAGCTGTAAAGGCATGCCGCTGAAATTTTCAGCACAGTAGCAATGTCATGGAGCATTAGGCAAGCACTCAGAAAACAGCCGGCCAAACTGACTAACGCAGTCTCAGTGCCTATAACAAAGGAGAGCTGACTGGCTCAAAGACAGACATGAACATTCAGTTTTAGATTAAAATTAAGTTTGAAGTTAGAACTAAACTTTATTGCCTCTTCTAACTAATCATGCTAGTCAGTCATCACAAGCTGTTTACCCTCTTATTAATGTTATTTAATTGAGGTAAAACACACATAACATAAAATTCACCATCTCGACCATTTTTAAGTGTTTTGTTCCATAGCATTATGCACATTTTCGTTGGGTAAACAGCTCTCTAAAACCTTTTCATCTTGCAAAACTGAGATTTTATACCTTGAACAACTCTCCATTTCCCACTTCTACCACTCTCTGGAACCACTGTTCTACTTTCTATTTCCATGAGTTCAGCTACTTTAGTACCTTTTATGAGGGACTCACAACATTTGTCTTCTCAAGACTGCCTTGGTTCACTTACCATCCTGCCCTTAAAGTTCATTCATGCTGGAACATGCGACAGGATTTCCTTCTTATTTAAAGCTGAATAATAGTCCATTGTATATATCACATTTTCTTTACCCATTTATCCACCAGATATTTAAGTTGCTTCTTCCCCTTGGCTATTCTGAATAATGCTACATAGGATATCACATGCGGAAATCTCTTCAAGATCCCAGCTAGTATTCACCATTTTTAAAACAAATGATCATACACTATATATAATCTGTGTATAAAGAACATTGTGTTTATTCTTTAAGGATCAGACAAATCTTTTATAGAGACAGGGCCCAAATAAAATTAGGAATAAATATACACATAAACCATGTTAACTACCAAATGACATTAAAGACAAACAAAACATACAGCTCAGATATTTCAGGTTTTGCTCGTTTGTGTCTTGTAAGGCCCTTTCCCAGTTGTCTGACTTGCTTTATCAATCAAGGCAATCAACATAGTCTAGCTGGTCACATTCAGGCAGAGCAGGTACCTGAACACCATTCTGAGGGTGATTCAGATAAGGCTCACGTTAGGGTCTCTCATTTTCAGTGGGACTGTAAGTATAACCCACCACGTATAAATACACACCAGGGTGAGAGGCACAGGAATCAGTCAGGAAGATGAGGAAACTCAGAAAGAGACTCTCAGAAAATTAATTATACTGCTTATATTTTGGGTCTGGCTTAGGCATGTATTTTTCTGCATTCCTCTCCAAAAACTGACTCATCAAAAATTCAAGTTAAAATGAGTTTATTTTTTAGCAAACGAACTCCTTCCCAAAATATTTGAAATCGAAATCTAAACTCACACAAGAGAAAACTATAATAGTAAAATTTCGAAGTTATAGTGTTGCTAATTAACTTCTAAAAATTCTTATTCATATGTTTGAGGCAAAAGGTAACAACTACATATTATACATATGTATACACTATATACATTTTTAGGTATTAAAATGGATTCAGTAAAACAAAATTTTAAAGGCCTTAAAATATTTGTCCACCAGTACATAAATTTGTTTCATGAATTTACTGCCATGAAATTCTTTGATTCTTATAAGAAGGGGAAAACACCATAAATATTATTTTTTAAGTACACAAAAAATCAATCAAAACAGTCTATTGACCGGCAAGTGTCCATAGGTTAGAAAAATAATTGGTGTGCACAGATTGAGTTTGATGTGGTCAGAAAGAACAACATTTCAATCTTAGGTATCATACAGTGCTGCAGTCAGATGAATCGGTGACTTTCCAGTGTCAGGAGAACTTTTTCGTCCCTAGAGTACTGGTGAAAATCTTGTTTGATACACTGTAATGAAAAGCTGTGTCCTTCTAATGGCTCTGCAGTGGTTTAGCCTAGATTAAATATTTAATGCTACAATCTTAGAGCAACTAATACTAATTATCTTCATGTTCACAGCCCCCACTAAAATCCCCAAGTGCCCTCAATCCAAGGCCTTGCCTTCTGGAGCCGGGTAAACATCTGTTGACAAAATACTCTGGAAGGCTGATGCTGTTCCCTTCCTGTCTTGGAACTAATATGCAATAAAAACTAAACAAAAATGCCTGCAGAACTGTCAAGTAGCACTTCTCAAAAATCTATAAGTCATCTATGACGATTCCGTCTTTTCTGATTTTTCAGGGTGTTGAGGGAATTGAAGAAAATTTGAGACTTTTTTCAGAGCAATATTACTTTTTTTTAGCAGGTCTAATTAGTAAACAAATACAGGAAGCATTTTCCTCACTTAATGGGAGATGAATAAAAATAAATATAAATAAATAATGCTGGAATGAACAGAGAATTTGAGGATTTTCAAATTAGCAATTTAGGCATATTTCCAAATATTTATCTTGGCAATAACAAAACCACCTAATAATTTCACATAAAACATTTCTAATTAGGAATGCTTCTTTTTTTTTCCCCATTTGAAATCAAAGCCAACAATTCTATTTTAAAATCTTTCATCAAGTAAAACTACCCAAGAACCTGGTATCTTAACCCTTGATCCCAGGGATTCGTAAGTTTTATAAGCTTTGTAAAAGAATTAATCAGAGATGTATCAAAATGCTGATGCAAGAATGTTAGCCCTAGAAGATCTGATACTGTAGGAATCTGATTTGTACATGAACCTGAAGTGATTCTGAGGCAAACGGTCTAAGGAGCAGGACTGGCTACATAATTTGCAGACAGTAAAAATGTAGGCCCTTGTTACAAAAATAATTAGGAATTTTAAGATGGTGACCACAGGACATTAAAAAAAGAAGAGACTCTTCTAAATGGGGGGCTGGCTGCCTGTGACTGCATTGATCATGAGCCCATGAAGCTGGAATTTAGAAACACTACGGCAAGTTCAGGTTAAATCAGACAATCCTAGATGTCTCCAGAGCCCTTTAAGACTGAAATAGAACCTGCCCTTGTGTTAACTCAGAAGGGATAGCCCGGGATAGCTTCTCTTTCCAAGGAATCCTTGAGGAATGGGACTTAGGATCTCTTTTAGATAAAAATGGAAGAATATCTTTTTAAGTTCAGGTTTTAGGAAAATTCAAAAGGGACCAAAATATAAACAGCCCAATTTGGGGCTGGATCTGTTTATTTTCATTTTATTATGTAATGGCTGTTCTATAGCTCTAGCTCATCTATAGGACCATTGGGAAGCGTAAAGCACAGGCAGAGGATTGAAAGAACAATCTGACGTGAGGCTTTGTTCTCCAGCTCTGCACAGTCCCAGCTATGAACCCCAGCATAGCCTAAATCTTCTCAGCCATATGGAAAGGGGGATAGAGCGGGAAGACTACGGGCCGGGTTGTCCATGTTTCCTCGAGGACTGACCATTCAGTGGCATTTCAAGGGTCATGGTAGGACAAACTCAGGAGTCCAAGCTAAGATGCTAGTGGCTGGCCACTGAACTATATACCCCAAACAGCCATAGTCATGTAGATAGACAGGACATTATGTTACCAGAGAAGTCACCATCGCTTAAATGTCACCTCAACTGGGAGGCCTCAGATTTGTTTCCTGAGAATGTACAAAGAATGTATGTACTTGGGTTTCTCACTACCCAGAGGCTCTAAGCAGTGAGACAGAATCGGTTCCAGTGAAGCAGCAAATCGTCAGACTAAGCCCTTCATGAAGGAAAACCCCTCAAGAAAACTGAAATTCTGCGTCAATGCTGAGGAGCTGAGCAAGGGTCAGAGGAAAGCAAAGAGGGCCTGGCCAGGTCTCAGAATTGGCCTCTAGTCCTGGGATGAGGAAAACAGAAGACTGATGGATAGACTTATAGAGAAGTAACAAATAGAGAAAACCTGCCTTAGCCTGAGGAGGAAGCAGTAGCTAAATAAGACCTTTTCTGTTATACATACTGCAGTGACTTCCCAAATGATTTCTTTTGTTTTCTAATGTCCTGAATTTAAATGAAAAAGAAACGACTTCAAGATTAAATGAACTTGTCAAACCAAAATGGATCCTTCAGTCTCACAATCTGAAGGATCCATTTTGGTTTAACATGTTCATTTAATCTTAACCCAGGTGCTGTGGCTCACGCCTCTAATCTTAACCCTCTGGGAGGCTGACATGGGCAGATTGCTTGAGCTCAGGAGTTCCAGACCAGCCTGAGCAAGAGTGAGACCCCAACTCTACTAAAAATAAAAAAACCAGCCAGGGATGGTGGTACATGCCTATAGTCCCAGCTACTTCAGAGGCTGAGGCAAGAGGATCACTTGAGCCCAAGAGTTTGAGGTTGCTGTGAGCTGTGATGCCACAGCACTCTACTCAGGATGACAGAGTGGAAATCTGTCTCAAAACAAAACAAAACAAACAAACAAACAAAATCTATACAGTGTGTCCATAAAGTTTGTGTGCAGTTTAAAATATTTTATGCAAACTTTACAGACACCCTGCATATATATATATATATATATATATAAATGGATCCTATAGACTATAGCATGCCCTTTCAAAAACACATACAGATGGAGTCATTCAAGCTAAGGCGGAGATGACACAGCTGGTCTGATTGGGTTAGGTCCAGCATGACTTTCACCTCGGGTGTCCCATTCTTGCTGTTTTGTAAATTCAGCTTTAACCTAAAAGTGTATATCTTGAGTAGTATAGGGCAATTGATTTAGGAGATCAACTTTTCGATTAGAATGTTGTTCGGGGTCATAGGTTATGTCATTTATTGTTTATTATGAGTCATGGGTTAAGCCCATTATTGTTGTTTGAGCTAAGGGTTAACATGGTTTTTACTTTGAACTTTTAGGTATAAAACTGTGATTTTGGAAATGGAAGAACAGAATAGTCTCGGAGAGGCTACTCTCACTATTCTCCAGAGTCACCAGCCTTCTGACAAAGTTTGATGGACCTATCCCCATCTCTGCATATTGGTTGACAGTGACAGGCAGCCGGACTGTCTTTGTCCAGTAACACTTAGATTCCTAATTGCAGAGTTAAGCTTTATGGGTCACAAGTTACACCTACTTCTCTATACACGGCTACCTCAAATCAGGTGTAGTCCTGGATGAGCACGTCCACATTATTTCATTCTATAATTTGTATCCAATTGTCCCCTATTAAGGTACATCTTTAAATATTAGGATCAAATGGCACATGGTTGAAATAGTCTATTGTGATACCAATTAATGAGACAAAAACAGAGGGAGTGACAGAAAGAAAGGAGAGAATAAAGCATTCGAATTATACCAGACTGTGAGCAGAAAAGGAAAGTTGAACAGAAAAAAGCCCTATGTTGCCCTACTTGAATTACAGGCTTCACAAACTCTACCTCGATGCCATTTATTAGAAACAGTATTTGGAATTGTCATAGGACAACGGTCAAGTCATGTAATTGCTCTGAACTTCTGTCTCCTCATCAGTAAAATGAGCATCACCTCTGTGAGTTGTGAGGCCTACATCACATAATGTCTGTGTGAGGTTCTTTCAGGCTGCTCGGGAAAGGAAGGTACACTCCGGGCGCTCTGGTCTCAGCAGCAACAGTGCCAAGCCTCCCCCCCAGAAAACCAACGAAGTCCCAAATGAGCAGCCTTGCCCTCCTCTGACACCTCCACCGGCCCTCCCAGCCTCTCCCTGTCTCTGCCTCCACACCCTCTGTCCCTCCAATCTGCCTCTCCATGCCTCGTAGCCTCCAGGCCTTGCGGCTTCTGCTGCTTCTTTCCCAGGCACATATATATTCCCACCCCCTCTGCCTACCCTCACGACCTACATTCAACTCTCCAGAAAGAAATGCTGCTTGGATTAGTCAGGAACAATCCAGAATGAGCTTTCCTGCTAACTGGCGCTCTCTCACCTGGCCTACTCAAGGCCACTGATCTAAGAATGGAGCCTTCAGATATCAACCCTTTGTTCTGTCAGCTGCCTGGCAAATCACAGGCACTGGCTGCAATAATGTTCCTGAGAAGGGACCGTAGCTACACAGGCACTTGGAACACCAGGTCCTGTCCCTTCAGATAAGTAAGTTCTTAGTTTAGCAAGTAACAACCAGTGCGGGTGCTACTCTGTGCTGCAAGAATAGCTGCAGGAGGAGTGGTCGGAACCAAAAGCCTGCACAAAACCCTGATCAATATCAATCTTGATGAATATCAAAAAGCAAAACTTAAATGGTATGGGTGGGCTCTAGGGGCCAGGGGATGTAAAAAAGAAAGAGATGAAGTAAGACATCAGAGAAAGTACACAGGTACGTGTGCAGGGACAAGGCAGTGAACGAGGACAATTGGCAAAAAACATGAGCAAGAAAATGAAAAGTTGGATCCAGGTAAAAGTACAGTAGAGAAGAAGAATCCTAGGGAAAGGAGTGAGGAACAGGAGAGCTTGACTCCACAGTTACAGAACAATATAGGTCCCTGCAAGGCTCACTTCTAAGACATCGTGATCTTTCTACTTTATTCCTAACCAACCTCAGAGCCAAACGAGGGGTGAAGACAGAAGACAAGCATCTGAGTGGGCTTCTCATTGCTGGGCACTTCTCGGTTCCCGCCCCTTCACCTGGTGCTGCTCTTCTCAGCTGAATCTATTGCTCTGACAGTAGAAATATCTCAGCAGTCGTGGTTAACTCAGGGGAAACATATTATCCCCTTGCCTCTGCTATACTCAGGACGTGCTAAAGACAGCTCCTGGTGCAAAGAAAGATAAAAAGACTTCTCTCTCCTACTTATTCTTCTTGCTTTGCCTCATACCCCCTTAAATTTAGGGATTATCAGACTGAACAGATGCATTTATCAGCTCCCTTGAAGGTGGAAGTGTCACATACACTCAGGGCAGGCATGCGGATTCTAATTACAATAAAGCTGGGTGGGGCATTTGTCCCCCGCCTCCATTCTGTAAAAACATGGTTTACACAGTATACCACTCAAAACATTCACTGATCAAAGTCAATCACCAAAAATAAGTGAAAGTAATTAAAATATATACTGTTGTTTCTCAAAGATGTTTAAGAATCTTTACAATTATAATGCACAGTAAAAGTTAAATTATCCCCCACTGCATCTTTCTCTGAATGTTTCACATGGTATGAAGAATTCTTCTCCTCACCTTTACTCCAAAAAAAGTCTCTAAAACATTTCCTTTGAAAACCAGCCCCTACAAAATCTTTTCTTTCTCCTCCTTCCTTCTTTCCTGGATCTAGTCTTTTTTTATTCCGAAGAAACTTCTGACATGTAACTTCTGCACCTCTCCCTTAGCTGTTACCCCACTTCGGTCCAAATGCCCAAGACTGATTTAGCCAAGGCCACACGGCAAGAGAAGAAAGAAGGAGAATTGGAAGATATTCATTCATACATCAATCGTTTTCCCTATCAAGGCATTATGGGTTTTTTTGTTTTTGTTTATGTTTTTGTTCTTTTTTCATTTCTAAAGCCTGAGTCTACAACATTAGATGGCCTAGAATACAGAAAAACTTTCAGTGATACAGGCCCAGGGAACAATGGCTGCCACTGCAGTTTAGCTTAAAGGATCTTCAAAACCTTGCTTGATGACCAGGAAGTTTGACTTCCATCCCAGCTGCAAATGCGTGCACCACAACAAAAATTATGACTCAGGATTTGTGTTTTGTTTATGTGTTTAAGAAATATTATTGTACAAGTTGTTTAGTTGAGAAATACTCCTTTTTCTAGCATATTTGTCCTCTCTACAGAAGAAAAGTAGGTGCCCTTGTTCTCTGGTACTTTATGTAAAAACAAATAAAAATCAATCAGGAAACTTAAGCCACTGATAAGTCTTTAGCAAGCTTACCAGCTAACCAGCTGGCTCAACCAAAATTTTTACCTAGTTTTCAGGAAAGACAAATTAGACAAAGTAAAGTAAGCAGTCATGTTTTCTAAATATGTTGTAAAATATTATGAAAGTGTTTCACGTTCCTTTTTTATTTTTTAAAAAATTAATTTATGTCTAAAACTTACTAATTTATACTTAAACTAAAACAGTCACTTTACAAATGTAAGACTTCATTTTTGTTTGCCTTGGAAAGAAATTCCCAAATCATCCCAGTAGCCTCTGGATCTAGCTCACTGTTAATGAGAAACACATGCATTATTATAAAAACAGTAAGACTATAGAGCAGTGGTTCTCAACCTGTGGGTCGCGACCCACAGGAACTGTATTAAAGGGCCGCGGCATTAGGAAGATTGAGAACCATTGCTATAGAGTAAAATTATACCAAAGTATACTGCGAACAAATCTCCATAGTGTCCCACATCCATTCTTCCCTTTAGACAAGCAGTGGCTTTAGAAGCACAGGTGTGGGCCTTCTCTTCCTCCAGTTCATTACATTGTATTTTGTTTTCAGAAACTCAACAAATTCGTAGGTCCTGGTGACACAGAATACCAGGCATTATTTTTTTGTTGTTGTTTGGGATTCATTGAGGGTACAAAGAATTAGGTTACACTGATTTATTAGATAAAGTTCCTCTTATAATTGTGTCCCATCCCCAAGAGATGTGCCTTGTACCAAGACCTCCCATCGCCCCTCTCCCAACTTGCTGATTCCCCTCCCCTACCCCCTATCTGGGTAGCAGATAAGAGGCTGGAGGACCTTCGAGGTGCATGCTAGAAAAAATGGAGATTACTATAAAGAGACTGTTGGTAGAAAATAGATGTTAAAGGTAATATTGGTGAAGGTTTAGAAAGAAAAGAGGAAAGATGGAAAGAAAGGCTCTGTCTTCTTAGAGAATATATAAGTAAGGGTAAGAATAGTGTTGGTAGAAAATGGATATTAGTGGCCATTCTGCTGAGGTCTTGGATAAGGAACCTGCTATTCGAAACTAGAAGAAATCAGATGCTTGTTAGACAGTGGTAAAGAACTTGGCTGAAGTGTGTTCATGTTCTTATATTTTATGGAAGGTGAAACTTACAAAGAATGAAGTGAGACATTTAGCAGAGGACATTGCTAAGCAGATTATGGAAGGTGGTATTTGGGTCCTCCTTACTCTTTATAGTAAAATGCTTCATAAACTTGTTCAACTATTACAGTTAATGTGAAAATCTTTTCCATGGTGTTTTTTACTAACATATGTCCCCATCAGGACAGGAAAAGAACTCTTTTTTTTGAGACAGAGTCTCACTTTCTTGTTCTAGTAGAGTCCCATAGCGTCATAACACACAGCAACCTCAAACTCTTGGGTTCAAGCCATCCTCTTGCCTCAGCCTCCCAAAGTAGCTGGGACTACAGGTGCCTGCCACAACACTCAGCTATTTTTTAGAGATGGGGATCTCACACTTGCTCAGGCTGGTCTTGAACTCGTGAGCTCAAGCAATCTACCCGCCTTGGCTATTCTCAATCTCAAAGGGAAAGGTTTCATGATGAATAATGTTCTGTAGTTGTTTTCTTATTTAAATAGATATTCTTTATTATGTCAAGAAAGTTTCTTCCTGTTGGTAGGTAGTTAAAAGAAGATTTTGGCTTTATTTAAATTATGGATGGGTGCTGATTTTATCATATACTTTTTTAAATCTATGTATGGCTTTTCTCCTCTAACCTATCAATGTAGTATATTAAATTTATTAAATTTCTATTTTTATACTAACTTTTGCCCCTGGTATAAACCTATACTGAACATTCATTTCACAAGTAGTCAGTTTACCCCCAATTTGCCAAACACTATTGTAGGTATTACATAAATTACCTTGTATGAGTATGATAGCGAGAAAACTGTAAAAATAAAAAAAAGGAAATGGTGGTCAGATAATGGAATAATTGAGACCAAGAATTTTTAACATTGGAAATGGGAGTGAATGGCTAAGGTAGGATAAAGAGCACAATCGCTTAAAAAGGGGAGGTCAATGAAGTGAGAGGATAAGATCTTAAAGAGGCTATCTATGTGAATATTGAAGTCTCCAATAATTAAAATAGAAATAGTGTTGGAGAGAATAAGACATAGCTGGGAGCTAAAATTTTAAGGAACAAGGATGAATGACCAAAAATGACTGCAAAAGTGACTGCAAAAATAAAAGATTATGTTGACTGATAATCTGAAGTTCAAAGCCTAGGTAGAAAGTTAGAAGAGAGAAAAAGAATGATTCGGAAGATCAATGAGTCTCCAGATCCATTTCTGGGAGTAGGGAGGAATGTGGAGGGAGAGACAACCATCACTGGAAAAGGCTTCATGGGGAGCACCGTCCTCTGGAGAGAGCCAGCTCTCCACCAAAGCAAGAGAGAGACAGTCAAACAAAAGTTTGAGAACATAAGGAGTTTCACTAATGATTGAATGTTAGTTCCAGAAGGGCCCATGGGAAGTTTTCAGGTGTCGAGAAAAAGAGGGAGAGAAAAAGAGAAGTGGAATCTTCAGACAGATGGGAAAAGAAGGCCACAGGTGGGGATCACCTGGGAATGTGGGAGAATTTTGTAGAACCAACATAGAACGGGATAACAACAATAACAAAATTGTCTCTGCCGATCTCTAGTTAGATAGTGATGGTGAGGCTGAATTTAGCAATGTAGAGAGCAAGGGGCTGCCCTCGTCATCCCTGTTTATGAAAAGCTTAGAAATTTGAAAATGGGCATGATTATTCTAATGCACGTACGGCTGGCTCTCTTTTGACCCAAGCAATGGAAAGGTCTCAAGATGTACGCTTTCTGTGATATATGTGTGTATTACATATTTTATACATTGCTGATTTGATTTGTTAATATTATTTTTAAGATTTTTTCCATCTGTATACATAAGTAAAAATGTCATGTAACTATTCTCATTCTATCTTGGTCAGGTTTTGTTATGAAAGTTATGCTAATTTCTAAAATGAGTTGGGCAATGTTCTTTTTTCTAAAGTCTAGAATAATTTATTTTAACACTCAAATTGTTTCTTCTTTGAATACTTGATAGAATTCACTGCCAACATTATATGAGTCTGGAGTCTCATTCGAGAGATTTTTCAATAGTGTTTAAATTACTTTAATACAAGAATCAGTACATTTTCTCTTACTTCTATTGTAAAAGTCCAGATAGTAAATATTTCAGACTTGGTGGGCCACATACAGACTGTCGCATATTCTTTTGTTTTTTTCTTTTTTTTAATAAGCTTTGTAAATGTAAAAACCATTCTTTTTTTTTTTCCTTTGAAGACAAAGACTATGTATTATTGCATCTTTGTACAAGGCTCAAGGCCTACCTTAAAATAGTTACTTAACAAATGTTACTTGTATGAATAAATGAAAATGAAACATTCAACATTTAAGGCTTTGAATATATGTACATCTACTAAATATTAGGTTTTAACCATTGTAAGAAACAAATAAAATGGAATCTGACTTTCTTAGTCCTTCTCCATTAAGGTTAGAAGATGTTAGCAAGATATGATGAAATTTTTATTCTCAAAAGTAACGTTTTTATGATCATCACCTAGGATTTTGATAAGAAATAAGTTTCATTATTTTTAACATAATTTTTATTAAATCATAACTGTATACATTTATGGGGTACAATGTGATGATTTGATATATAATCAGAGTATATTATAAATGTCTTACCACAAAAAATAAGTGAGGCGATGGTTGTGTTGATCAGTAAAAACCATTCTTATCTTGTAGGCCATACAAAAACTGACCACAGGCCAGAGGTAGCACATATACCACCATGTACCAATCCCAGCTGCGTAGAAAAAAAAAAACAAATTCCGTTTCTCCCATTCCACAGCTTCTGACACCAGATGTGTGAGGATTTCTCCATAGCAGTGAGCAACCAACCGATTCTACAGTAGACAACATCTGGTGTTCTCTAATTCAGTTCAATTCAGACACTAGCTACCTGGAAATAGTGTCAGATCACACAGGTCAAGGATGCAGTCGCACAAGATGGAGCTTACCTGTGCCTCTGACCAACAGGCTGTAAACCTGGGTTACGGCAGCCTCTCCTTAGGTTCCATTTATTTGCGAGGGCAGCTCACAAAACTGAAGGAAATACTTCCTTCTATGTACCAGTTTATTACAAAGACTATTTTAAAGGACACAAACAGGCAGTGCAGAGGGTTGGAATAGTCCCGAGCTCAGGAGCTTTTGTCCCAGTGGAGCTGAGTGCTTCGCTCTCCCAGCACATAGATGTGTAACCCCCTCTGTGTTTGGCTATACACAGACTCTCTGAACTGTGTCTCCAGGGGGTTTTTATAGAAACTTAAGACACAGACATGATTGATTAAACCACTGGCCATTGGATCACCTTAACCTTTAGCTCCTCTCCCTTCCCCAGAGGTTGGGGGTTGGAGCTGAAAAGTTCCACCCTCTAAACACGCCTTGGTCTTTCCGGTGACCAACCCCCATCCCAAAGCTACCTACAGGAAGTGAGCAGTCAACTTAGTAACATACAAAAAGATACATCACGTCAGAGATGTAAAGGATTTTAGGAGATTGAAACACTTAGATCAAATGTTTCCCGTGTTTTCCTGAGTCACTTTAGTAGATGATAGTTTTCTAGAGTTTGTTAATTTGTTTTAAATTGTCTATGTTTTGGAATAAAATTGCTTTAAAAAATTCCTCATTTCAATATCTGTAACATCTAAAGATAAGTCATCTTTTCATTTCTAATATTGTTTATTTGACTTTTTTTTCATTTCTTTCTGATTGTGCTTGCCAGAAATGTATCAGTTTTATTAGTACAGCAAAGATCCAATTTGGTCCTTTCTGTTTTATGTTTGTTTTCTATTTCACTGACATCTACTCTCATTATTTATTCCTTCTACTTTCTTGGAGTTTACTTACCTTTTTCCTTTCTAACATCTTAAGCTGAGTGCATAACTCCCTTTCAGCCGTTCTAATTAAAGTTCTTAAAGCTATGTATTTTTCTCTAATACACTTTAGCTACTTCCCATAAATTCTGGCAGATAAGGCTTTTGTTATTCAGTTTTTATATACTGCCTAATTTTCTCCATGATTTCTTCTTTATAGATGAGCCATGTAGAAATATGTTTCTTTATTTCCTACCTGGAAGATTTATTTATCAGACAGACCTTTTATTAGAATTGTCTAGCTTAATTTTATTGTGGTCAAATAATGTGATCTGCAAAATGATAATCTAATGATAAAATTGATCCTTGCTTAGGGCCTGGTATGTAGTCAAGTTTTTTTTAATGTTTCATGGGTGTTTGGGGGGAAAAATGTAAATGTTTATGCTTTAGTTGTGAGACGCCACTAACTTTATTGTAAGTTATATTGTCCAAAGAGTCTATACCTCACTTTTTTCCTGATGTATTTGTCAGTTACTGAGAAAGGTATATTAAAATTTCTAAAAATGATTGAACCTCTTTACTATTTTTCTGCTTTTGCCTTAAAATCTACTTTGTGTGATAAAAATAATAAAGTTATGCCAAGTTTCATTTGGCCAGGTTTTATCTAAAATATCTGTTTCTGTTCTTTTACTTTTAAGCTTTTTTATATCATTATACTTTTGGTGTGTCTCTTGTAAAGAGTCTACATCTCAATTTATTTTGTTTTGTTTATAATCCCGCCAATAATCTCTGACTTTTTTAACTGGAACTTTTGGGTTTCTTTGTATCTGAAATTTTTTTAATCCCATCTTTTCCATTTTTCCTTTTCTTTCTTGTCTCATTTTAAATTGTGGAATGTTTTATCTTATTATTAATTTGGTAGATACACATTCTATGTCTCTCATTGTGGTGGTTAACCTAGAAATTTTAATATGCACAGTTAACTTCATAATGTTTTAAATTGATCGATATCTTTCCCTTCCACCTGAACAATAGAGGGATCTTAGAACACTTTAATTCCATTTAATCCCCTTCTAACTTACATGCTTGATAAAAATAGGCATTTTATTTTCATCTTGTTTTTTTCTTAACTCCATAGGGTTTTTTAATGCATTTAATCAATGTTTGTTTCTATTTATACTCATATTTGCCACTTCCTTTGCTTTCTTCCTACGTCTCAGATCTTCCATCACTTTGCTTCTGCTGAAGTAAAACTTTTCAAATTTCCTTTTGGTACACTCTGCTGGAAGCAAGCATCCTCAGTTCATTGTCTGAGATGTCCTTGTGTCACCCATAGGCAGAAGGTACAGCCCTTTCGTGTTAGTTTAATAAGAGATATTTTCTGTTTAATCCAATGCCTTGTGCAAATCTAATTAAAAAGATTAAAAGCCACACTCTAAGATCACTACACCCAAAATGCAAATTAAAGCCCAAGTTCATTGGGTTATACAAATATTCCAGGTTCAATTTTCCACTTACTTTTCTAAGTTCCCAATTTCATTTTCTTTTTGGCCTTAATATTCGTTATTTTCAACTCATGGATATCTTTTTAAAAATTTGAAAATATGTATTTAGTCCAGTATTTTTGAAAGGACAGTCCTATTACTTCCTGCTATGTTTTATTTACTCATATAACATTACTCAAAGAACATGTGTCTGGGTTATTTTATAGCCTTTATGAATACCATTTTTAAAGAGTTTATATTACACATAACTTATTTACTATAGTTTACACAGTCATTCCTCTAATTTTGGGTGTTGGTTTCCACTTCCTACTGCTATAAATAACACAAAAAGGGAAACCTTCATAAAATAGAAACAATAAACAAGATAAAATGATGTGAACATTTTAGAGACTCTTGGTGCATGATACTTAACACATTTGCTTTTCTTCATTTATTCAAAAAAATGAACATTTATGCATTGTGCTGATTTCTTTTTCCCTTTAAAAATTTATCAATTAATGTCTTTGTGTATTTTAAGTTATCCTTTTTAATATTATAACTTTTTGTAAAAAGATTGAATACAGAGTAAACAGCTGAAATGTTGTCAAAACTGGTGTTGCTGGTGCTATTATATTTGTATATAATATAACCTTCCACCCAAGTTTGAATTTTATATCCATACCACCTATTCATTGCTGGGCACAATGCAATGTGGATAGCAGCTTTGTTTTAAAGAATTTGCCATAGCACTATGAATGGGAAAGTGAGATTATCATGGTTGGCTTAAAATAAAGGCTCAGCATACCTATAAAAGCTATAAAAAGCAAAGGACCTAAACACAAAAACATCAATATTTTTAGACAGCATGTCATGCACCAATTTCTATGTTTATGTTAATAAATATTGGAAAAATTCTGGATAATATCTATCTTATGAGTTATTGTGTATGTATATAAATACAACAATTAAAATTGTCAGGAACTAACTTTCTAAATCTGTGCATTTCTAACTTTACAACTCATCTCTCAAAGTTTGGGCACATATGATTAGCATCTGAAGGTGCCTTTGGTCGCTAAGCTGAAGATCACTTCACACCATACAATAGAACTTGGCCTTTTCTCAAAAGTTAAGGACAGAGGAGGCATTTCAGGAAAGAAGCCCGGGACTGGGAATAAAAATGCCTTGCTTTGCCACCAATTAGAATAGAAAGGACTAAAAGATGCATTAGCATCTGTCTATAGAGGAAGAAGGTAAGAATCAAAGGTGAAGTCAACAAACCTAGTCACCTACCTAGAACTAGAACCCAGCTTTTCTGAGTACTAATCAGGGTAATTTTTTTTTTTTTTTTTTTGAGACAGAGTCTCACTATATTGCCCTCTGTAGGGTTCTCTGGTGTCACAGGACACAGCAACCTCAAATTCTTGGGCTTAAGCGATTCTCTTGCCTCGGCCTCCCAAGTACCTGGGACTACAGCCCACCACACTGCCTGGCTATTTTGTTGTTGTTGTTGTTGTTGTTGTTGCCAGGTTCAAACCCACCAGCCTTGGTGCATGTGGCCGGCACCCTAACAGTACACTAGCTATAGGTGCCAAGCTAAGGTAATTTTTTTTATATACACTCTTTCTTCTTAAACCTTATATTCTCTTTGAACTGCAAGATCTATGGTACAAAGAGGTTTACAAAATGAAATATATCCCCTTGCCGAGGATGGGGAATGAATTATAAGTTCATAAGACAACTATATTAAATGAAATTGAAGAGAGACTTAAATTTCCTCTATCACAAATTACTTTTATTGAAACCCTCCTAGTAGTTGGCGACTTTCAAAATGTATATTTCAAGGTAACATAACACCTAGTAGATCCACAAATCTGATTTAAAAGTTTAAAAATATACATATTTGTGAACTACAGAATGAGCATGTACAAAAGGGAAAAGATAGCTCTGTTCTGTTAAAGACGCCGTGTTAATTTAAAAGAACACTAGCCTAGGCCAAGTTAAATAGCTGACTTGGTAGATGAAATGATACCTTTAAATAGCTCAATAAATTAACTCTTAAATAAATATTTCATAGGCTTTGCAGTCATATTATAATTGTCTAGCAGTTTTAAATTTTATATTTAAAAACACTATGCTCCACTACAAGGCTAAAACATATTTTGGTAAAAGTAAAAAGAAAGTTTTACTACAATTAGTGTTAAATGGTTTATAACAATTTATCATTATTGCTGATAGTTCTGAAGATTGTCTGAGCTCAAGTGGATAGTTGCTATTTGAGGAGTCTTATGCAGTTGCAGTTAGATGGTCGCTGGGCCTAGAGCCACCAGAAGGTACAAACAAGTTAGATGGCTGTGATGCCAACTCACGTGGTCGGCGGTGCATGGTGGCTGTGGACTGGGAGCTCATCTGGGGCTATCAACTGGAACATTTGTGATCTTCCCAATGGTGTTAACTTCTCCCAAAATGGCAGCTGGGTTCCAAAAACAAGCAATGTCCCAAGAACAAGCATTCCAAAACACAGGAAATGAAAGCTACAAATCAGTTTGGTACAGCATCATGCAACTCTAACCATATATTCTGTTAGAGCAGTTACGGACCCCACCCCCACCCCCACCCCCCAGAGTAAGGGGACAGAGAATTAGACTCCACTTCTTGATGGAGTAGTGGTAAGACCAGGAGCCTGCCCATCCCCACCCCCAGGAGAACGGCCATATTGGATACGGATGTGTCATTCAGAGAGGAACAGCCTTGTCCCTGGTCCCATGACAACCAAACACCTGCACTCAGGTGTGCTGACTGACAGGTGCTGCGGCCCCTCCCCCAACTCATAACAATCGGAGAGCAATTTGAAACAAGAAGTTTCACGATCGTTTATCTCAGGCAGGTGCGTGCTAGAACGTTTGTTTTACCTCCCCCCAAAATTTTATATTTTGAAACCATAACCCCCATTGTGACTGTAGTTGGAGATAGGGCCTGTGAGAAGCTGATAATGGTTAAATGAGATTATAAGCATGGTACTCTAGTCCAATAGGGCTGGTGCCCTTAGGAGAAAATTTTGGAAGAAATACCAAAATCTCACTCTTTTTCTGAAAGCACATATAATGAAAATAAGATGGAGTCTGTCAGGCTAGGGCAGATATGACATAGCTGGTCTGCGGGTGTAGGTCCTGCCTGACCTTCACACACACACACACACACACACACACACACACACACACACACACACACGTCTCCCATTCTTACTGTTTTGTAAATTTAGCTCCCACCTTAAAGATGCCTATCTTGAGTAGTTTAGGTGGATTGATTTAGGAGACTAACTTTTAAATTAGAATGTTGTTGATTGTTTATGAATCATGGGGTCTGCCAATTATTGTTTAAGATAAGGTTTAACACGGTCTTCACTTTGACCTTAAAAAATAAAAAACTGTAATGTTGGATATAGAAGATCAGAACAGTCTTGGAGAGGCTACTGTCCTCTTCTCCAGAATCCTGGCCTCTGACAAAGTTTGGCTGACCTATCCCAGTCTCTGTGTATTGGCTGACAGGGACAAGCAGCTGGATCCTCTTTGTCCAGTAACATGTCCACCAGGTAAAGACATAGTGAGAAGGCCACAATCTACAAGCCTGAAAGAAAACCCTCACCAGAAATTAAACTTTTTCAGAACCTTGATCTTGGGCTTCCTGCCTCTAGAACTGTGAGAAATGAATTTCTGTTGTTTAAGCCACCCCAGTCTATGGTGTTTTGTTATGGCATCCTGAGCTGATTGATACAGTCTGTTAACATACTAAATTGCTTTTATTAATTTTTGAATGTTAAGTTGGTTTAAACCTTGCACTCCTGAAGTAAATAAAACTTCGCCATAATGTGTTATCATTTTTACATATCGTTTGATTCAATTGACTAAAATTGTGCTAAGAATATTTTCATGTATGTTCACCATGAGTATTATCCTAGAGTTGTCTTCTCTTGTGATACTTTGCTTTCAGTATCAGAACACTACTACTCTCAAAGAATGAGCTAGAAACTGTATCTTCCCTAATTTTCTGGAGGAGTTCATGCAAAATTTTTGTTATGTCTTTCTGAAATATTTGATAGAATTCATCAGTGAAAATACCTTAGCCTGGAATTTTCCTTATGAAAAGTTTTAAACTGCAAATTCAATTTTTAGATGGGTTTAGGATTATTCAGGTCATCTATTTCTTCTTTGGTGAACTGTACCAGTTTCTGTCTTTCAAGAAATTTGACACTCTGGGAGCCTGAGGTGGGTGGATTGCTTGAGCTCAGGAGTTTGAGACCAGCCTGAGCCAGAGCAAACTCCATTTCTAAAAAAAAAAATTAACCAAGCATTGTGGCAGGCTCCTGTAGACCCAACTACTCAGGAGACTGAGGCAAGATAATCACTTGAACACAAGTTTGAGGTTGCTGTGAGCTGTGACACCAAGGCACTCTATTGAGGGTGACAAAGTGAGACTCTGTCTCAAAAAAAAAAAAAAAAAGAAATTTGAACATTTTACCCAAATGATCAACTGCATTAGCATAAAGTTATATCTGTAGAATCTGTAGTGAATTTTTTTTTTTTTTTTTTTGGCCAGGGCCAGGTTTGAATCTGCCACCTCTGGTATATGGGGCTGGTGCCCTACTCCTTTGAGCCACAGGCGCAGCCCAAATCTGTAGTGATTTTCATTCACATTCCTGATCTTTATATATGTATCGTGATCAATCTAGCTAGACACAGGGGTCCTCAAACTTTTTAAACAGGGGGCCAGTTCACTGTCCCTCAGACTGTTGGAGGGCCGGACTATAGTTAAAAAAAAAACAAAACTATGAACAAATTCCTATGCACACTGCACATATCTTATTTTGAAGTAAAAAAAAACAAAACGGGAACAAATACAGTTCACACCGCTGCATGTGGCCCATGGGCCATAGTTTGAGGACCCCTGATAGAGGTTTATCCATTTTATTGATCTCAAAAAGAAGTTTGTAATTCCATTGATTTTCACTATTGATTCTCTACTTTTTTATTATAAGTTTTTTTAATTTTTTAATTTTTTTTTTTTTTGAGACAGGGTCTCACTCTGTGACCTGGGCTTCAGTGCAGTAGCTTGATTATAGCTCACTACAGCCTCCAACTTCTAAGCTCAAGACATCCTCCTGCCTCAGCCTCCCAAGTAGGACTACAGGTGCACACCACCAGGCCTATTTTATTTTTTTGTAAAGATGGGGCCTCAAGGTTGATCTCAAACTTCTCACCTCAAGCACTTCTCCTGCCTCATCCTCCCAGAGCCCTAGGATGACAAATGTGAGCCACTGTGCCTGGCCCAGATTTTCTATTTTTCAATTCAATTTATTTGACCTTTGTTTCATTCCTTCTGCTTGTTTTGTGTCTCATTTGCTTTTAGCTGAAATCATTGGTTTGAGCCTTTTTTCTTATATAATACATTGTATAAATGTTTTCCTCTAATTACCATATTAGTTGCAGCCCAAAATTTTTATTTGTTTTTTTATTCTATTCAAATGCTTCCTGTTTTATTTTTATTTTGTTTCTTCTCTTATCTGTGAATTATTTACAATGGTATTATTTAGTTTACAAACATTTATAAATTTCCCAAGTATCTGTCTTTTTTTTTTTAAGATGTTTATACTCTACACTTAGTAAATTTAACATGTACCTTTGTAAAATGCACCATAAGTGTGGTCCCACCAATCACCCTCCCTCCACCTATTCTCCCCCCTGCCCTTCCCTCCCTTTCCTCTTTCCCCTTCTTCTTGGGCTATAGTTGGGTTATAGCTTTCATATGAAAGTAGGTTTCATAGTAGGGCAATCTTTAGTCTTTAAATATGAACGCAACTGTTAATTTCATTATTGGTCCAGTGCAAAAATAAAGTTCATTTTATGATTTCCAGGAAGACATTGCAATAAATGCAAGGACTGGCTATGTTTAAGAAAACAGTTTTTTAAAGAAATTAATTATCAGATGTTCATGTGTGTATGTGTGTGTATATTTCTTTGTCCCTCTCTCGCTCATACACACACATACACACTCAAATGTATTTACAGACAAGGTCTCACTCTGTTGCCCAGGCTGGAGTCCAGGGTGATTGTAGCTCACTGAAGTCTCAAACTACTGATCTCAAGTGATCTTCCTTCCTCATCCTCCTGACGCCCCAGCTAATTTTCTCTTGTTTTTTGTAGAGAGAAGTTTCACTGTATTGCTCAGGCTGTTCTTTTTTTTTCTTTTTTTATTGTTGGGGATTCATTGAAGGTACAATAAGCCAGGTTACACTCATTGCAATTGTTAGGTAAAGTCCCTCTTGCAATCATGTCTTGCCCCCATAAAGTGTGACACACACCAAGGCCCCACCCCCCTCCCTCCTTCCCTCTTTCTGTTCCCCCCCCCCCCATAACCATAATGGTCATCAATTGTCCTCATATCAAAATTGAGTACATAGGATTCATGCTTCTCCATTCTTGTGATGCTTTACTAAGAATAATGTCTTCCACGTCCATCCAGGTTAATACAAAGGATGTAAAGTCTCCATTTTTTTTAATGGCTGAATAGTATTCCATGGTATACATATACCACAGCTTGTTAATCCATTCCTGGGTTGGTGTGCATTTAGGCTGTTTCCACATTTTGGCGATTGTAAATTGAGCTGCAATAAACAGTCTAGTACAAGTGTCCTTATGATAAAAGGATTTCTTTCCTTCTGGGTAGATGCCCAGTAATGGGATTGCAGGATCAAATGGGAGGTCTAGCTTGAGTGCTTTGAGGTTTCTCCATACTTCCTTCCAGAAAGGTTGTACTAGTTTGCAGTCCCACCAGCAGTGTAAAAGTGTTCCCTTCTCTCCACATCCACGCCAGCATCTGCAGTTTTGAGATTTTGTCATGTGGGCCATTCTCACTGGGGTTAGATGATATCTCAGGGTTGTTTTGATTTGCATTTCTCTAATATATAGAGATGATGAACATTTTTTCATGTGTTTGTTAGCCATTCGTCTGTCGTCTTTAGAGAAAGTTCTATTCATGTCTCTTGCCCATTGATATAAGGGATTGTTGGCTTTTTTCATGTGGATTAATTTGAGTTCTCTATAGATCCTAGTTATCAAGCTTTTGTCTGATTGAAAATATGCAAATATCCTTTCCCATTGTGTAGGTTGTCTCTTTGCTTTGGTTATTGTCTCCTTAGCTGTACAGAAGCTTTTCAGTTTAATGAAGTCCCATTTGTTTATTTTTGTTGTTGTTGCAATTGCCATGGCAGTCTTCTTCGTGAAGTCTTTCCCCAGGCCAATGTCTTCCAGTGTTTTTCCTATGCTTTCTTGGAGGATTTTTATTGTTTCATGCCTTAAGTTTAAGTCCTTTATCCATCTTGAATCAATTTTTGTGAGTGGGGAAAGGTGTGGGTCCAGTTTCAGTCTTTTACATGTAGACATCCAGTTCTCCCAACACCATTTATTGAATAGGGAGTCTTTCCCCCAAGGTATGTTCTTGTTTAGTTTATCAAAGATTAGGTGGTTGTAAAATGTTAGTTTCATTTCTTGGTTTTCAATTCGATTCCAAGTGTCTACGTCTCTGTTTTTGTGCCAGTACCATGCTGTCTTGACAACTATGGCTTTGTAGTACAGACTAAAATCTGGTATGCTGATGCCCTCAGCTTTATTTTTGTTACAGAGAACTGCCTTAGATATACGGGGTTTTTTCCGGTTCCATACAAAACGCAGAATCATTTTTTCCAAATCTTGAAAGTACGATGTTGGTATTTTGATAGGAATGGCATTGAATAGGTAGATTGCTTTGGGAAGTATAGACATTTTAACAATGTTGATTCTTCCCATCCATGAGCATGGTATGTTCTTCCATTTGTTAATATCCTCTGCTATTTCCTTTCTGAGGATTTCATAGTTTTCTTTATAGAGGTCCTTCCCCTCCTTCGTTAGGTATATTCCTAGGTATTTCATTTTCCTTGAGACTATGGTGAAGGGAGTTGTGTCCTTAATTAGCTTCTCATCTTGACTGTTATTGGTGTACACAAAGGCTACTGACTTGTGGACATTCATTTTATATCCTGAAACATTCCTGTATTTTTTGATGACTTCTAGGAGTCTTGTGGTTGAGTCTTTGGGGTTCTCTAAGTATAAGATCATGTCGTCAGCAAAGAGGGAGAGTTTGACCTCCTCTGCTCCCATTTGGATTCCCTTTATTTCCTTGTCTTGCCTAATTGTATTGGCTAGAACTTCCAGCACTACGTTGAATAGTAAAGGTGACAGAGGACAACCTTGTCTGGTTCCAGTTCTAAGAGGAAAAGCTTTCAGTTTTACTCCATTCAGTAAAATATTGGCTGTGGGTTTGTCATAGATAGCTTCAATCAGTTTTAGAAATGTGCCACCTATGCCTATACTCTTCAGTGTTCTAATTAGAAAAGGATGCTGGATTTTATCAAATGCTTTTTCTGCATCTATTGAGAGGATCATGTGATCTTTATTTTTGCCTCTGTTAATATGGTGGATAACGTTTATAGACTTGCGTATGTTAAACCAGCCTTGCATCCCTGGGATGAAGCCTACTTGATCATGATGAATGACTTTTTTGATGATAAGCTGTAATCTATTGGCTAGGATTTTGTTGAGAATTTTTGCGTCTATGTTCATGAGTGAGATTGGTCTGAAATTCTCCTTTTTGTTTGGGTCTTTTCCTGGTTTTGGTATCAGGGTGATGTTTGCTTCATAGAATGTGTTGGGGAAGATTCCTTCTTCCTCAATTTTTTGGAATAATTCGTGCAGTACAGGAATAAGCTCTTCCTTGAAGGTTTGATAGAATTCTGGAGTGAAGCCATCTGGACCAGGGCATTTTTTGGTTGGAAGCATTTTTATTGTTTCTTTGATCTCAGTGCTTGAAATTGGTCTGTTCAGGAGCTCTGTTTCTTCCTGACTGAGTCTAGGGAGAGGGCGTGATTCCAAATATTGATCCATTTCTTTCACATTGTCACATTTCTGGGCATAGAGTTTCTGGTAGTATTCAGAGATGATCTCTTGTATCTCTGTGGGATCAGTTGTTATTTCCCCTTTATCATTTCTGATTGAGGTTACTAGAGATTTTACTTTTCTATTCCTCGTTAGTCTGGCCAATGGTTTCTCTATTTTATTTATTTTTTCAAAAAACCAATTCCTTGTTTCATTAATTTTCGGAATGATTCTTTTGTTTTCAATTTCATTGATCTCTGACTTGATTTTGGATATTTCTTTCTTCTACTGAGTTTAGGCTTAGATTGTTCTTCTTTTTCCAATTCTATAAGATCTCTTGTGAGATTGTTGATGTGCTCTCTTTCTGTTTTTCGAATGTAGGCATCTAAAGCAATGAATTTTCCTCTAAAAACTGCTTTTGCAGTATCCCACAGGTTTTGGTAGCTTGTGTCTTCATTGTTGTTATGCTCAAGGAAGTTAATGATTTCCTCTTTTATTTCTTCCTTCACCCATCTGTTATTCAACAGAAGATTGTTTAGTTTCCATGCCTTTGGGTGGGGTCGAGCATTTTTGTTAGAGTTGAGTTCCACCTTTAGTGCCTTATGGTCTGAGAAGATACAAGGTAAAATTTCAATTCTTTTGATTCTGTTGATATTTGTTTTGTGTCCCAGGATATGATCAATTTTGGAGAATGTTCCATGGGGTGATGAGAAGAATGTATACTCTTTATCTTTGGGATGGAGTGTTCTATATGCGTCTATCAAGCACAGTTGTTCTAGGGTCTCATTTAAGTCTCTTATATCCTTGTTTAATTTCTGTTTAGAGGATCTGTCCAGCTCTGTAAGAGGAGTGTTAAGGTCCCCTGTTATTATGGTATTATCAGATATCATATTGCTCAGACTGAATAAGGTCTGTTTCAAGAATCTGGGAGCATTTAAATTGGGTGCATAGATATTTAGAATTGAAATGGCTTCTTGTTGTATTTTTCCCTTGACCAATATAAAATGACCATCTTTGTCTTTTTTGACTTTAGTTGCTTTAAATCCACATGTGTCTGAAAATAAAATTGCAACTCCTCTTTTCTTCTGAATTCCATTTGCCTGAAAAATTGTCTTCCAACCCTTGACTCGGAGCTTTAATTTGTCTTTTGAAGCCAGGTGTGTTTCTTGCAGACAGCAAATGGATGGCTTGTGTTTTTTAATCCAGTCAGCCAATCTATGTCTCTTCAGTGGGGAATTCAAGCCATTAACATTTATTGAGATAATTTGTAAGTGTGGTAGTATTCTATTCATCTTATTTTGTGAGAGTCCATTGCTTAGTTTTATCTTTTGCATCAGTGTGGAGGTTTGTTTCTGTCCTTTGATTTCTGAGTTCTTACTTTGCTGCTGATCCATTGTGGTGGTCAGTGTGCAGAACAGGTTGAAGTATTTCCTGTAGAGCTGGTCTTGTTGTGGCGAATTTCCTCAATGTTTGTATATCCGTAAATGATTTGATTTCTCCGTCAATTTTGAAGCTTAGCTTAGCAGGGTACAGAATTCTGGGCTGGAAATTGTTCTGTTTAAGTAGATTAAAGATAGATGACCATTGTCTTCTTGCTTGGAAAGTTTCATTAGAGAAGTCTGCGGTCACTCTGATGGATTTGCCCCTGTAGGTCAACTGGCGCTTACTCCTGGCAGCTTGCAGAATCTTTTCTTTTGTCTTGATTTTGGACAGGTTCATCACAATGTGTCTTGGAGAAGCTCGGTTAGAGTTGAGGCGACCTGGGGTCCGATAGCCCTCTGAAAGCAGTGTGTCAGAATCTTTGGTGATATTTGGGAAATTTTCTTTGATAATATTCTCTAGTATGGCTTGCATTCCTCTGGGGCATTCTTCTTCCCCTTCTGGAATTCCTATAACTCGTATGTTGGAACGCTTCATAAAGTCCCATAATTCTGACAGTGAACGTTCTGCTTTCTCTCTCTTCTTTTCTGCCTCTTTTACTACTGATTTATCTCAAAAACTTTGTCTTCTACCTCTGAAATTCTTTCTTCTGCATGGTCTAACCTGTTGCTGATACTTTCCATTGCATCTTTAAGTTCCCTGATTGACTGTTTCATTTCCTTCAGCTCTGCTATATCCTTTTTATATTCTTCATATCGTTCATCTCTTATTTGATTCTGTTTTTGAATTTCCTTTTGGTTATTTTCCACTTTATTAGCAGTTTCCTTCATTGTTTCCTTCATTTCTTTCATTGTTTTCAACATGTGTATTCTAAATTCCCTTTCTGTCATTCCTAACATTTCTGTATAGGTGGAATCCTCCGCAGTAGCTACCTCATGGTCCCTTGGCGGGGTTGTTCTGGACTGGTTCTTCATGTTGCCTGGAGTTTTCTGCTGATTCTTCCTCGTGGGTGATTTCTTTTATCTGTTTACTTGCCCTAATTTTCCTTTCACTTCCTCTTGCTCTTTATGTTCTCGTGCCTGTGGACTAAGGGTTACAGGACCAGAAGGGTGAGGTTTAAGAGCAAAAAAGGGATGAAAGAAAGGAGGACCGAGTGATAAGAAAAAAAAAAAAAAAGAAAGAAGAATAGAGAAAGGAGAGGGGGTGGGTGAAAGGAATATTGACAAAAAGAAGAGAGGCACAGAAAGAGGGAGACAGAGCAATATAGGTGTACAGTAGGGTACTTTGATAGAACCTTAAATAAAAAACCACCTTCTGGGGGTGTCCAGTTGGGTGGTTCCCTTGAGGTCAGCAGCTCTTTGCTAACCTGATCAGACACAGTACCCCACCTCCACCAAGTAGAGAGGAAAGACAAAAATGCTATAAATCAAACCAAAACAAGCAAACAGAAAACTTTATGGGATAAAATTGGCTGGAAAAACCAAATAATAGCGGTAGAAACACTAACAAAAATGAAGTTCTGATTATTGAAATAGGCAGCAATGGGAAATTATAATTAAACTAGAAAAATTGAGAAAGAAAAAGGATCTGTATGGAAAAGGTTGAACTTCAAAAACAAAACAACAATCCACAACATCAAAATAAACAAAAAAAACAACCAAACCAAAAAAAAAAAACACACACACAACCAAAAACAAAGCAGTATGTATATGTTATTGAATATTGTCTGGGCAACACGTGGTCTTCTGGGGTATGAGATGTTAATCACAGTTCTGATACGACTGGAGGCTGCTAGTTTCTCAAACCCCAGCAGGTAGACACCCTAAATCTCTCTTCAGCCCACTTAAAAGGCACTTTGAACTTGTTCACTTACTGAGCAGAAGCTTTCTCAGGGAAATGCTTGTCACTGGAATCACTGCTGAAGTGGCTATCCACTTACCCTGTGTGTCAAAACTGGTCTCCCTCTGCCCCCGAGGGTTAGGGCTGCAAGGCGGCTCAGACCCCGCCCTTAGGCTACTTGGTCGCTGGGTTACCAGCTCCCACCCAATTCAGCTCTGCGACCCTGAGGGTGGAGCTTGCCAGGGCAGATCGCTCACAATGTCTGCCTGTGACCCAGAGCCAAACTCTATTAGCTCCGTCTGGCCCAGCAGCTCAGACTGGGGCCATACACAAAGGCCAAAGTTCTCCGCACTCCCGCTCAGGCTCTCCCCAAGGCAGTTCAGCTGAGTGCCAAGTCCAAAGACACCAAAACAGTTCACAGGTAAGGCCTTTCTGGTTTGCAGTCTCGCTGCTACTGAACTTACAGTTGCGGGCGGGTTTAGGCGGATTGAACACACATGACCACTTGCCGGTTTTCCACTGTTTTAGTCCTCCTCTTGGGTTTCAGAAGTCTCTCGCTGACTGCCTGTATCCTCTCAGGGGTGATGATAGGCAGATCCCACCAGCCAGAGATGCCTGGAGTCCTATCTCCCCAGACTCATGGTGCCCAGACGCAAGGAAGCTGTTACGGCTGCCATCTTGCTCCACCCTCTCAGTATCTGTCTTTTTTTTTATTTCTAATTTAACTCTATTGAAGCCAGAAAATATACTTTATATGACTTAAATTCTCCCAAATTTGCTTAAGTTGTTTCATGGATTAAAATATGGTGAATTTTGATGACTATTCTGTTTGCTCTTGAAAAGAACGTATGCCCTATTGTTGATTAAAGTATTCTATTAACATCATTTAGTCAAGGTGGTTGACAGTACTGTTCTTGCCTTCTATACCTTTTCTAATTTTATGTCTATTTCTTCCTATCAATTATTGAATGAGAGTAAAAATAGCTCTTACAATAATTGTAGTTTATTTGTCTTTGCATTACTTTTAGGTTTTTTTAATGTAATTCTGAAATTCTCAATTAGGTGCAAAACATTCAGGTTTGTTATGGCCGCTTGAAAAATTGATAGCTTATCATTTTGAAACAATGTTATTTATCTTTCATAATATATCTTTCTCTGAAACCTATTTTATATGAAACAATATATACAATCTAGCTTTCTTTCGATTATTCTTACCATTATTCATCTTTTTCATGCTTTTTCGTTCAACCGTTTTATGTTTTTATATTTAAAGTGGGTCCTCGTAGCTATATGTAATTGGGTTTTATTTTTTCTTCTATCAATTTCTGCCCTTTAATTGGGGACTTTAGGCCATTTATCTTTAATGATTATTCATGTAGTTGGGTTTAAATCCACCACATTGCTATTTGTTTTTTATTTTTCTCATGTCTTATTTTTGTTTTTTTGCTTTTTCCTCTCGTGAACTAAATTTTTATAGTTGCTTTTTCACTCCTTTGTTGGCTATTAGCTATAACTATTTTTTATTTTAATGATTGTTTATGGTTTATAATATACATCTTTAAATTAGCACAGTCTAATTTCAAATGACAATTTACCACTTCATATATAAGGACACTATAATATTATACTTTCATTTCTCGTCTCCTGGTCTTTGTGTTATTGTTGATGTACTTTTTACACCTGTATCTTTTATAAAACCCACAATATATTGTTATTTTTGCTTTAAACATTGATTTTCAATGCACTGAAATATAGAGAAAATAAAATATTTTATATGTAGCCACATAGTCACGATTTCCAGTGCTCTTCATTCTTTTCTGTAGATCCAAATTTCCATCCATTGCAATGGACTTCTTTTACACATATAAATATGATCGTGTTATTCTTTCATTAAAACTTTCCAATGGTTTTCAATCATACTTAATATAAAATGCAAAATCCTAACCCATGAATAGGATACCTTATTGACTTAATTTTTTCCCTTCATTCATACTCTGCCTCTGCTTCAATCAGACTGGCCTCTTACCAAGAACATGTTCCCTTCAAAGCTTTCCACTTGCTCCACTCTTTACATTGGATGGTTCTTCCCCCCAAATATTGCTTGTCCTGCCCTCCCACTTTACAGAATTGTCCCCTCCAGACATTACCTCATCATAAAGGACACACACACACACACACACACACACACACACTACGTTTCTTACTCTTTATCTTACTTTCTTCCCAGAGCACCTTATGCTACTTAAAATCCTACCATGTTTTTGTTATTTCTTATCTCCATCACTACAATTAAGCTCCAGGAAGACAAGAAATTTGTTTTGCCCATCCATTGTCTCTATTGTCCAGAACAGTGGCTGGCATACAGCACTAGCTCAAAAAGAAAAATGCCTTCCAATAATTACCTGAATTAATTCTGAGGACCATCATTATCCTGTGTCAACCAAGTCCTGAGAAAGAGAATCCAGGACAAACTGGATTCTGGAAATAATTTGAGAGTAATCACAACTTTGCCTATTCTGAAATGGTAGTTCCTTTTCTATTAATTTAAATAAGCTAGCTTTGAATTTCAAGGCTATAATTAAGATTCTGTCTTGGGGCAATCGAGGGCAAAGAATAAAGGACAAGAAAAGCTCTCTTCTTAATTATTACTTCAGCCTTCCCCAAGCCCCCACATTTGTTGAGTACACAAAGGCATTATGAAGGAGCAAAGGGAGAGGAGGACAAAGTGCCAAATTTTCCTGGAAGAAAAGAGCTGCCTCCCCACCCCTAGTCTGTCACAGCCCAAGGGGTCCAAGCAGATTTTAAAGTTCAAAGAATTTGAAGGTGGCTAAAATCTAGAAAGCTGTTCTATCTTTGATTGTTTAATTCTTTTATACACTCAACTGGCTATAGTTATGAGGGATTAAGTGATAACCTGAAGCCTAGATTATTGGACCCAGCCAAAGGAACCAACACCAAAGTCCTCCAACCACCATATCTCTACCCGTTATTTCTGTAATCTGAGCACCTGCTAGGACAGCGGATTCTGTTTGAAATTACATTGTTAGTCCTTAATTTATACTTAATAATTTTTAGCTTACATCATTCTTAGTCATCATTGTCTGTGACTTACAAAGTTGAATTTATGTTATATAAATTGTCTAGTGCAAATAATGTCCTCCTTTATATCTTTTACCCACAAAAATATCCATACTTACAATCAGAGGAGAAATCATTATAAACTGTTAAGGTAGTAAACGTGGGGTGAGATTCCATAAGCAAGATTTCTTTTCCATTCCTTTCATCATACACAATTTATACAGTCCAGAAATAACATACAAAATAACTGCAGAAAATAAAGATAACCACTATGACACCAGAATCTATTTTTTTTCTATGTCTCAGGTCTATTTATGATCACAATATCCTAATCTGTATTTGAATATAAGTTGTGTAAACCTGCTGTTATATAAGCCACAGTTTAACTATAAGATTATTTTGTAAAATAAAAAAGATACTTTATGTAAAGCATTTTATAAATATAATAACCATTTAATAAATGTTAGGTATTACTGTTTGGTAAGGGTTATTATTCCTCTTACATAGACTCATCTGGAATGTTGTAAAATGATTCTCAAAACACTCCTTCCAGTTTCACAAATTTAAATCATTATGAATGTCAATATACAATGGAGGACATAGAATGAAGTAACTTTTTTAGAAGCACTTTATTCTACCTGAGAAAATAATAGAAACGTCTTTCATTTATATAAAAAAATATGTATCAAACATCTATTACAGGCCAGATGCCCAGACAGAGTGGGGAGCAACACTATTTCCCTGTTTCCACTGAGCTTGTAACCTATCACAAAAGAAAAATATAAATGCATGACTTACAAATGTGACCAATACTACGAAGAAGATATTCAAGCAACTAACACGCTTCTAAACTGAACCAAGAAAGCCTTCTTTAAGGAAACAACATGACTTGGTATTTTACATATATATATATATGTCATTCCCTTAGATACTTTGAAATATTAATACTAAAATTTCAAATTTTATATGTTACATATTAGAATTATTAGAATTAGAAATTAGAATTATTAGAATTAGAAATTAGAAATTAGAATTATTCATGGGTAAAGACAGAAGTGAAGTTACTATATACAATAACTGTAATAAGGTCACCTTGTGCAGTAGTTAGGTTCTTAAATTTCTGATTAAACTTATCTTATGAAACTTCTTGTTACCCCTAAAATTCAATATATGTGGTAATGTTTATATGGTATTGACAGTGCTGAATTTTAACTGAGCGCTGTGCTACTGGAAAATAGCAAAGGGTAAGCAATTCCCCCAGCCTTCTGTGCTCTAGGAAATGACTTCCTATAAAGAAAAGCCCTTCTCCATGTGACTTCAAGGAGTCTTATAAAAGCTCCCTCTTTTATCTATGATGAGACCAAACCGTCCACATTTTGGTTAAGCTTTTCTCCTTTCCCAGGGCCTCTGAACTGTGGCTCACCCTCAACTTGAGAGGCACCTAACCCCTGACCCAGTCTCTTAAGAGAATAAGCTAGTCTGAGAAGAGAACCTTCTCTGATCCCTGTCACATCCTGCCACGCTTCCCTTCCACTTCCATTCACCCAGTTATTTCTAGCCTTGTTTACTCCTCTCTGTAAAAGAAAACTAATTCTTTTTTGCCAAATTCTTGAGATGCTTACCCTTTCTTCACCTAGCAATAGTTCTCTCAGATAAAGTCTCTCTTTGCTATGTTCAGATTTAATTTTTATTTGACACTGTTCACTGGAAACCAACACAATATCTCTTAATAGGTACAATACAATCAAGTTTAATCAAGTATTTGAAGAGTTTAATGTGTTCTTCATTGTTTAACAGATAAAATATGTATTTGGTAATGAGGTACATGTCTTCAAGCACTACAACTGCTCAGCAAAATGTTCACATCATGAGAATCCTGAGAGTAACTAAGATTAAAGTCACAGAAAAGGCCTGTGCTCTACCTCAAGGTCATGCCAAAATATGTGGCTCCCTGAATGGGGTGAAAACATCACCATGTTTTCCTTTTTCTCCTTCATTGTCTTTCATATTCTCCCTCTCTCCCTCTCTCTCTCCCTCTCCCTCCCTCTCTCCCTCCCTCTCTCCCTCTCTCCCTCTCTCTCCCTCTCTCCCTCTTCTCTCATCCTGGATACACAGAGTTGAATTCTGTTAAGGGAAACACAAGTGTAATATCTCTTCATACTCTAAAACACCACAATAAGAAGGGAGGCAGAAGAAAGAAAAATAAAATAAAATTTCATCTATCAGAAAATCTTCCTAAGAGGATATATTATTCTGACATGTTGAAGATTAGCTCACTTAAATCTCTTTATAGAAATCTTTCTGAACTGCACCGCATATTTGACTGCTTTCATAAGGAAAGTGCTTGAGATATAATGTAACCTGTTCTTAGCGGATATACAATCACTATTATTTTAATATAAAGTCCACTCTAGTGGGTGGCACTGATGACCGCATGACCTACTCTATTGCTGAGCTTTATAAGTTCTCTCTTTTTTATATGGCTCCTGTCTCCTTTCTATTCCAATAGGTTCAAGTTTTCTTCACTTCTGTCATTGTCTCTGCCTGGGATAACACTTCTTCCAAATGCTACCTTTTATATCCTTTAGATCAGAAGGGAGGGGAGAACAGACAGTTCCATACTTCCCGCACTTCTCTGAGTCCTGAAGAGAAGGTCCCAAATGTTGTTCTGTGTAGGAAACTTTTTACCTATGAATAAACTGAGCTTTACGCATTTCTATATGTTGTTCCCATCATATGAGTTCTGGAAAGAAGGCCCCAAATGTTGTTCTGTGTAGGAAACTCTTTACCCATGAATAAACTGAGCTTTAAGCATTTTTTTTTTTTTTTTTGTAGAGACAGAGTCTCACTTTTTCACCCTCAGTAGAGTGCCGTAACTCACAGCAACCTCTAGCTCTTGGGCTTAGGTGATCCTCTTGCCTCAGCCTCCAGAGTAGCTGGGATTACAGGTGCCCGCCACAATGCCCAGCTATTTTTTGTTGTTGTTGCAGTTTGGCCGGGGCCAAGTTTGAGCCCGCCACCCCTGGTACATGCGGCCGGCACCCCACTCACTGAGCCACAGGTGCCGCCCCAGGTTGAAGCATTTTTATATGTTGTTCCCGTCACGGCTGTGCAGAGCTCTCTGTATTTCCTGACTTGCTATTTTATTCCAAATGGTGAAAAAGTAAAATATGAAGAAAAGAACATCTTAGAAGAATGCGATGATAGTAGTAGGGACGAAGACTATCTTTTGGAGAATTCAAAGGGGCAGGCAGAAAAATTATGTGAAAAGGTTTGATTGGAAAATCAATTCCCTCTCAGGTGGTGCAATTTCCAGATTACTATTTTTGAATAGATAGCTGGATTTGAAAGTGTAATTTAGCCAAAAAGTGCACTGGACTTGGTCAGAGTACTTGATTTAAACTAAAGACCCATCAGGTATTTGTTGTATGACCTTGAATTAGCCATTGATTTATCTATACTAATTTTTAGTTTCTCAACTATCAAATAGAAATAAGATTATTTGCTCTGTCTATATAACAGTTGGTTGCCTTTTTATTTTGTATCCACAGTGTTGCTGTCAAGATCACAGAAAGTAATATATTTTAGGAGTGGCTTATGAAATGTAAAAGTAGTAAAAGCAAATGAACTGTCTAAACACCATCTGTCATGGACAAAAAGAATCTACCATTTTTCTCTTTTTTAAATAAAAATTGGATATATTTAAGGTGTACAACATGACGTTTATACATATATAATAGCAAAATGGTTATCGTAGACAAATAAAGTAATGTCTATCTCCCATGGTCACCTTTTATTGTGTGTCTACTTGAGAGACTTTGACGTCTCTTCTTACCAAAAGTAAAGTGTGCAATATAGTATTATTAACTATAGTCATCAAGCTGTGCATTAGATTCTAGACTTACTTATTTTATATAATTATAACTTCCTACTCTTGGACCTACATCTTCCCATTTTCCCCACCTCTCCAGCCAGGTAAGCACCATTCTACTCTCTGTTTCTACATATTTAACTTTTTTGGAAACCACATAGAAGTGGGATTGTGTAGTATTTTTCTTCTGTGTCTTCCAGGTTCATCCATGTGCCTTCACATGTCCAGATCCCCTTTGTTAAGACTGACTAATATTTCATTGCATATATAAATCATACTTTATTCAGCCATTGACAGACACTTAGGTTGTTGCCATGTTTGGGCTTTTATGAACAATGCCACGATAAGTATGAGAGTTCAGATAGTTCAAGTATCTCTTCAAGGTACTGACTTCATTTCCTTTGGGCATATCTCCAGAAAATGGATTGCTGGGTCATATAGTAATTCTGCATTTAATTTGTTGAGGAACCTCCATACTATTTTCCAGAAAGGCTGTACCTATACACATTCCCACCAATAGTATACAAGGGATCCCTTTCCCCCACTCCCTCACCAGTGCTTGCTCTCCTTGTCTTTTTGACAGTAGCTATCCTGACAAGGGGGAGGTGATATATAATTGAGGTTTTGATTTGCATTTCACTGGTAGTTAGGGGCAATGAGCATTTTTTTACATGCCTGTGGGCCATTTGTATGCCTTTTTTGCAGAAATATCTATTGAAGTCCTTAACTCATTTTTAAATCTGGTTATTAGTTTAGTTTAGTTGTGTTTTTTACTATTCAGTTTAGGATACTCTTATATATTTTGGATATTACCTCTTTATCAGATGAATGGTTTTCAAATATTTTCTCCATTGGTTGCCTCTTTATTTCATAGCCACAAGATTTCTGCAATGCAAGCCCATTATATTATTTATGTCAGTTTCTCTAAATGTCTTGATAACACAAAGCACAAATGGACCAGGTACAGGGGCTCACACTTGTCATCCTTAACAGGTCTTTTCTAAAGAAAGATCCTTTTTTAAAGAAAGAGGATCTCTTGAGCCCAAGAGTTTGAGGTTGCTGTGAGCTATAATGCCACAACTCTACCCTGGGTGACAAAGTGAGACTCTGTCTATAAAAAAAAAAAAAAAAAAACACTTAGAATAAGGCTTCTCAAACTTTATTTTTTATTTGTTTTATTGGCAAGTTTGATCAAGTGTTCAAGGAACAGATAATACCATTCTTACACAAAATATTCCAAGGTATTAGAAGAAAAGAGAGAACATTCTTTATTTCACAAGAACATTATGAAGAAAACATCCCAGGCTATTCACACTAATAAAGGGATGCAACTATTCAACTATTCTTCAATAAATGTTACTAAATCATATGCAGCAAGTGCATTAATACATCATTTGTTCCAGGAATGCAATACATATCTTCTCCCAAGAATGTAAGGCCTACATTGATCCTAAGAAGGCAAAGTTTGGTTTAACCTGTGAAAATCAATGTAACCTACTACATCAACAGATCACAGGAGAAAAATGATATAATTAGCTCAATAGAGACAGAAAACCCATTTAAATGTTACTTGAAATACCTTCAAGGTAAAAACCCACATCAAATTAGAACTAAAGAGGAACTTCTTTTTCTGTTAAAAGGTATTTTCAGAAGAACCCACCAAACAGTCTACTTAATGATAAACATTCTACCAATGAGCTTTCCCCTTGAAGGACTGGGGAACTGGCGTTAGGAGATCAAGAACAAGTAGTAAGAAGGGTTCATTCTTGGAAATTCTCCACTAAGTAGACATCACCTTGATTTCCTTGACCTCTGGGTAATTTAGAGGACTCTGGTTTTCCTTTTTCTTTTTTTTTTTTTTTAATTATATGTGTTTCAAAATTTTAAGGGGGAGCAAATGTTTTACATGGATAGCTTTTATAATGCTTAAGTCGGGGCTTTAGGTATCCCCATCACCTGAATAGTGTACATTGTACCATCAGGTAGGATTTTATCCCTCCCCTTCTTGATTTTCAAGGACTTTTACTTCTCTCTCTGCCCAGTGTGCCTACTGATTAGTTTCAAATTGTGAGACAACACATGTGGTATTTGTTTTTCCACTCCTGAGATACTTCACTTAGGATAATGGTCTGCAGTTCCATCCACACTACTGCAAAAGACACTAATTCACTCCTTTTTATCAGTACAGAATCATGATACACTGAGTCGTTAAATTCAGATGCAGATTTAGAAAGCTGAGGATCTGAAGATACTGGCAGGCGATGCAGATGAAACTCACCTGGGAGCAGTTTGGTTACTCATCTGTTATCTTGTTACAAATACAAAATTCCCAGCTTCTCCCAGACCTACAGAATCAGAATCCACATTTTTAGTAGATACCAGAATAATCTACATGCACATTAAAGTCTGAGAAGCACTTTCAGCTGGACACAGTGGTGCACACCTGTAATCCTAGCACTCTGTGAGGCAGAGGCAGGTGGATTGCCTGAGCTTGGGAGTTCCAAGACCAGCCTGAGCAAGATCAACACCCCGTCTCTACTAAAAATACAAAAACCAGCAGGGCATTGTGGCAGGGACCTTTAGTCCCAGCTACTCGGGAGGCTGAGGCAAGAGGATTGCCTAAGCCCAGGGGGTTGAGGTTGCTAAGAATATGCTGTCATGTTCATGTCACTCTATCCTGGGGCAATGGAGTGAGACTGTGCCTCAAAAAAAAAAAAAAAAAAGAGTCAGAGAAGCACTTTCATAGCCTAAAGCTGTGCTATGAAAGTTATTCTCAAAGTTTCACATGCAAATTGTCAAGCCCCATCCCAGATTTACTGAATCAGAAACTAGAGGGGGGAGGACAGCAACAGCCTTGGTCTTTGTTTAACAAGCTCTCCAGGTGATTCCAACACATAGTAAAGTTTGAGAACCAGAGGCCTAAAGCATTATTAAATATGCACATTTCTAAGGCTGTCTCTGTGTAAATTTTTTCTTAATAGATCTGGGTCTGGGCTATGGAATCTGTGTTTTTAATCCTTCAATCCTGGTGTATCTCATGTTCAAACAATTTGAGAAACAACTGCTCTGACTGTGGAGTCTCACCTTCTGGGGACTTTCACTTTGTCTCCAGTTAACCCTGGTACTGGGAGCACTGCTACCAACCATCCCCATTCCAGCTGATAATTCAGTAAGTCTCCACTGAGCATTTGCATGAGTCAGGCACTGTGTTAAATATGGCATGAAGCCCATCCCCAGTGGTCACATAACCAAAGAATGAGTCTTAGATTAGCAACTCTGTAGACATGTGAAGAGTTTGTTTCTTTCCATCAGGAAAGAAACAGTGAGTCTTTTGGCAACATTCCATCAGAACATAGGCTACTGCAAAGAGATCAGAACTTTGCCCTGGGGACATAGGAACCAAGCTGTTACTCAAAGAAAAAACACTTTTGTTTTCTTTTCAACTGACTACAACTGTAGCACATACTAACTCAATAACTTCATACAAGGAAAATTAAATACAGCATTCTAATCTTTTCTCAAACCGTTTTGACTGAGTTAATGTTCACTTGTCCACTTAACTCATCTTTCATATAATTATTGAACATCCCTTTCAAAACTGGGTTCTGAGTAGTTGGGAAATGTTTATCTGTAATTTAAAGCTTGAAATACTTCAGCATCAACAGTGAGATGTTACAAATGTTGTACCCTTGGGTGGTGTTTTATTTGGGGGTTTAGGTTTGTTGTTGTTTCATTTTGTTTTGTTTTTCTGTCCTGAACAGAAATTGTCTGTCCCTGAACTCCATATATACTACTCCAAAAAGCTAGTACAAGGGCTTCAGTCATCCTCATACATATCATCCTTGTACATATCAAGCAGGAGTCTTTGCAAATTAGCAAATCTCATAATGAATATGAGAACATCATTTCCTTTGATAAAATCAGTGCCTTGTTAATTAGCATAGTGGATATTAGAGTTAGACATCCATTAGTAAAATTAACAGTATTTAAAATACATGGTTGGAGTAGGGTAATCTGGAGCTCCCTCCTCCACACCACCCACCTAAGTATCCACGAACAAGGCATGAGAGTCTAATGAACAATTCATCTTCATCCTTGATCGTTCATCCTTCAGAATTACACTGAAGGCTCAATCTCTGGTCTTGAGTTTAATCACTGGTTTAGACAATTCCGCAGGTGGTGCTACCTATACATATAATGGAATCCTGATTCTAAATTGATGTTGCATCTTCTTTCAGTTATACTTTCCTCCGAAATGTATTTGGAAGATGGAGACTTCACATCTTTTGTTTTAATCTGGATAGAGTTGGAGAACATTCTCTTTAGTAAAGTATCACAGAATCGAAAAGCAAGTATCCAGCGTATTCGATACTAATACAAAGCCAATAGATGAACTGATACATGCCCACACAAGAGAAAAATTCAATTTTATTCAAGCTGGAGGGAGGGGGGGAAGGAGAGGGGAAGGAAGAAGGGGGTTGGTGTGCTCCCGCCTAATGGGCATAATGCAAGTGGATATGGCACATCTCCAGGGTGAGGGGCATAACTGCGACGGGGCCCGCACCTAACAAATGCAAATGTTTGTACCCTCATTTAAAAGAAAAGAAAAGAACATATTTGGAGCACATGAATAGACTGAAACCTGGGATTTTTATGGAGTTTTCCAGAATTGATAATACTGGTTTTGCCTTTTTATTTATCTATATTTATTTAATAAATGCCAATATCAATGGCAGACTAGTCTAAGACTTGCTTAGTCTAAGATTTGAGTCCGTCATTGCCTAGAGGACAGCTTGCGGTGAAGCGCTTGTCCTTCAGCCACCTTTAACTAGCAGCAGCTCTGTCATCTATAAAACAAACTAATCCCTGGGCTTGTCCAGGGTTGTTTAGGTTGGTTCTTACCAAGAACATTAGTGAGCAAAACTAAATAATGATCCTTGTCCTCACAGAACTATTCTCCGAGAAGTAGACAGATATGAGTCACACGTCACCTACATAAAGCTCAAAGCACAAGCCTGACAAGTCCTCCAGGAAAGAGTTGCGTGGGACTCTGAGATCACATGACAGGGACGCTAACGTTGGCAGGGAGTTTGGGGAAGTTGGTTGCCTTAGACTGAATTGTGTCCCCCTCCCGCCATCACCACCACCAATTCATGTCTTAAAGTCCTAATCTCCAGTGTGGCTGTATTTGAAAGCAAAGTTTTGGAAGGTAATTGAGATGAAATGAGGTTATAAGGGTGGAGTTCTAATCCTGTAGGGTTGATGGCTTCGTAAGGGAAGAAAGGCTCTCTCTCCTCCCTCTCCCCTCCTCTTTCTCTTTTCCTTCCCTCTCTCCCTCTTCCACTCCTGAGTACACACCAACAAAGACTATATGAGGACACGATGACGAGTTGGGCATCTGCAAGCCAGGAGGAGATCCCACACCATGAGCCAAATTTGCTGGCATCCTGATTCTGGACTTCCCAGCCTGCAAAATGTGAGAAAGAAATTTCACTCATTCATGCCATCCCATGTAAGGATTTTGTTACAGCAGCCCATGCAGAAATGATGCAAAAATCACAAGGAAAGATACGTAATGGAAGATGTGAATGATGAATTGAGTTAACATGTGAAGTAGGGGAATAAGAGCTCCAGAAAGAAGAAAGAGCACAGAGCCTGGAGACAGGAAGCAGCAACGCAATTTCCCAGGGGGGTGGAAAAAAGTGGGTGTGACTGGGCGGTGGGACAGTGTGTAACGTGATGAGGTTTAATATTTGCAGCAGAATGGATTGGGGGTGGAAAAAAGGACAAGGTAACCACATGGGTTGTTTAGTTCAAGCGAGACATGAGGGTGGCTTGAATATTGGTGTTCCTGAAAGTAGAGCTGGAGAGAAGTGAATAGACTCAAAGGATATTTGGGAGGGAAAACATCAATGGAGTTTAGTGACGGGTTAGATGTGATTTTGAGAGAAAGGGATTGTCAAGGGTGTACCTGGGCTTTGGCTTGTTCAACTTGTTCACAAGAACAGGAAATATTGGAAGAGGATCAGGATTAGGAAGGAAAAAAGATGAGCTAGTTTTAAATTCTATGTCCATTAGGATGCAAGGAACATATGCAAGTGATGTAAATGAACTCTGACTATCTAAAAGCAAGAAATTGGAGGAGAAATACTGCTGAGAGCTCACCAGACTGAGGATGCTGGAGCACAAGGCCTGGAAACCAGACAGGAACCAAAGCAGGTCCAGAAGTCTAGGAAGCAGAGGGCACAGGAAGTGTGTTTTGGTTCTTCTGTCACTTGGCCATAACACTGGTGACACCGCAAGAGTCATGCCACTATATGATCAAAGGAGAATACTAATCCTATCTTCATTTATGCACTCCTTATTTAAATTTACAATCCCTTACAACAGTGTCTAACTGACTAGGTTGTACCCTCAAGTGTGGCTTCCAAGTACAGGGAGAGAGATGTCATGACACCTTCAATGTCAGTTGAGTGATGGGACACTTGTCTTTACTCAGACTCTGTTCATTGGGAATGCCACCAAATGGGAATGCACTTAAATGTTAGACAGTCAGAAGTAAAATGACAACTATACACCATGGTCGGTACCTTTGGCAGACCAATATTTACTCAAAGCCTTTTCTCAAAATTACTGTTCAAAAGATTGTGCCTCCTAACATTATTAGATATTGCTTATACAGGTTGAGCATCTCTAATCCAAAAATATTTCAAATAAAAAACAATCCCAAATCCAAAATGTTTTGAGCCCTGACATGATCTCATAAGTGGAAAATTCTGCACCTGACCTCATGTGATTGGTTGCAGCCAAAACACACACCTAACATTGTAAAAAGTATTGTATAAAATTACCTTCAAGCTATGTGTATAAGAAACATAAAAAAAACTCATGTTTAAGCAAGGGTCCCATCCCCAAGATATCTCATTATATGTATGCAAATATCCAGAATCCAAAATCTGAAACACTTCTGGTCCCAAGCACTTTGAATAAGGGATATTCAACCTCTACCACAGAAATACATTTCTTTTCCAAATGAAGATACTCCCAACTTTCATCAGTTACTCTGTTGAGTCATAAATCTACAATATTCAGCTAATATCCCTTCTTCCTCCAGTTTTTTGTATTGTACAGTACACAAAAACGCAAAACAACAATAATGAATGCCACTCAGAAAGACAACCCCACAAGTCTTCACAAACACACCTACACTGATATGCCAAAGATATGAAACTTTACCAAGTTGTTTCCACAGGGCTGCCAGTGTAAATGCACAATGGCAAGTCATGAACTTACCTGTTGACAGACCTCAGACGTCTCTAATGGTCACTGCAGAAAAAGAGTTCCAAAATTGCTTTGGAAAGTGGACTAGGCGTGGGCATTGGTGTAGCTTCTCAAAGGAAGTACTTTGAAGGTGACTATAGTGATTGTCAACAATGAGATACATAGCACTTTTTCTCAGATGAGTTCATGAACTTACTTGTCAGACCTTGTATTCTGTAGCATAAAGGATAAATTTTAGAATTAACCACCACTGATAAACCATGTGATGGCTATTATACTCTGCTATAGAGGATAGAGAAAAGACCGTTGTTCACTAGACCTTTAATTTTTGAATAGAGAAATCAAATATGACCCTAATGAACTGTTCTATTTCAACTCAAGGACTTCATGACCAATTAGTCACTGTTAAAGATTCCTGCAGTCAACCCATTTCATACCCTGCTGCTGCCAGGCCCACAGTTCACGCCTCCTCTCACAAGCTACCCATTTGACTACTACCACCTTAGAACTCTCTATATTTCTACTAAAATCAGGAAATCCATTTCTATTTCAGCTTCTCCCACAGCCTTCAGAGAACCACCAGTTTGCTCCTTTTGAAATATTCCAAAGCTTGGATTATGAGGTATATCCCCAAAACCCTACTGAAGAGAACATTTTCTAGCCCTGCTTAAGGAATACATTTATTGGACAAGTCACAAGACACCTATGATATAACAAGTCCAAGATTCCAATCTCCTACCTATTTTAATTATTTTCTCTACTTTATTCTAAGGTATTTCCAACATCTCAAGTTCACTTGTAAGTCCAAATTATTATTAAACTTAAAAATCAAAAGCATCTTAACTGAAAGAATTTGGATGTTACCAAAAGCCACAAAAGCCATCTTAATATGATAGGAAGGATTAATGGAAAAATTCATGGCATAAATTGACCAAAAGGTAATTAAATTACCATCTTTGGTCGCCTGGGCTCAAGTGCCCAGTACAAATGAAGCTCTCTGAGACAACCTTGCCTGTATCAGTGAAGAATTTGAATAATTCAGCAACCATGGGTAGCAATTACTCATTAGAAACCTTTAAAAATACATATTATTAAATTCAAATCCCTACATTTTTGGCTCACAGTATGAATGAGTACCTAGAACTTTTTACTTATTGGGCTCACAGAACCTTTCATTTCTTGCAAAACCGGACTTTCACTATTCCCAACATTAATCCATGTTTTGGTTGGCACATTCCAATATCAGTCTACCTAGTTCTTGCATGAAAGTAAGAGTTGATTGTGAAAGTGGGATCCCAAAATAATTTGGATGAGAACACATGGCAAGCACTCTCCCAAACAGGCACCTTTATCCTCAGAATAATCCCTACTTTTCTAACTGAATAGGCTTGAAAAAATAGACAAGAACTGAGGTAACTTTGTAGATCCTGAACCACACAGGACCATAAGTACCTTTCAAGAAGAGCGGTCTCACCAGAACGCCCAAACCACCCCAGCACAGTACCATCATTGCCATCTAGGCTTGGAAGGACTGCTAGATGCATCTTTGCCTTGGATAGGTTATTCAAGAGGCAAGAAACAATAAAAAAAGACTTGATCTTGTGGCCACCTTGGTCTTGGGAAGAAAGGGAGTCAGCAATAGAATGTTGGGAATTATCTCTTACCAAGACGGTAAGTTGGAAGTGGGTTTTGGAAGGAGGGTCTAAGAAAAGAGAGAGATGTGTTAGATTGAGATATTCTGAGACATACAAAGGGGAAGTAGGTAACTATATACACAGACCTGAAACTCTAAGAGGTCTGGACCAGAAATGTTCATTTGAAATGTCTGATACATATGTGTAAACTGAAGCAATATATCTGAACAACGTCAGGAAGAAAGTAGAGACTGAGAAGACGTGAGGTTCTAGGACTGAGCCTCAAGAAAATGTCAGCATTTCAAGGCCAGAAAGAGAATGAATCCACACTCAGAGATTATGGATTGACCAGATTGTGAAAAATGAGAGATGAGATATGTCACAGGAATCAAAGGGAGACTGTTTCAAAAGGCAGGCAGTAATAAACATTGTTGAATATTGCTACAAGGTGATAGCAAAGGGAAATTAAAAATTATCTCAGGAATTTATGTTAGGAAGGGCATTGGTGACTCTCCTTATTACTATTTTAAGGGAGTGACAGACTCAGCAGGTTGCCCAGTGAGTGACAGAGGCAGAATGCATACAGCAGGTACCACGAACAACCACAGGGATTTGGAGAAACGTGGCCGCAAAGAGGGGGGAGGGCGCGGCAGTACCTTGAAGAAAAGGAGGTTGTTTTGTTTTTATTTGTTGAACAAATTTTATTGTTTTAAAGTCTAAAGGAAGAGCATAGAGGGTAAGATTTGCTATGCACTTGATAAGATGAATAGTGAAGAGTGTAATGTTCTAGTAAAAGGGAGAGGCTTCGAATTCCAAGATGGGTGGTGGGGTTAGCCTCGGCCAGGAGAGGGGATAGTTCCTCTGTTGTGCCAAGATGTACAGAAATATGTGAGCAAGCGTTCTGTGTTTGAAATAGAAAAGATGAGGGGATTCCAAACAGCTGCTATTTCCTCTGTACCGGAAAGAAGGCATCAGTTGAGCATGAAGGTGCTCGCATGGGGCTTCTCAACCTCAAAGTACTGATGTTTTGGGCAGCACACTGACATGCTACACTGTGGGACTGTCTGGGTATTGTAGAACGTTGCGCAGAATCCCTCCTGGCCTTTACCCTCTAGGTATCAACCACATGCTGCCCACCCCCAACTGTGGCAATTGAAACTATCTTCTGACATTGCCAAATGTCTCCTAGGGGTGGGAGGCACAATCACTCCCTCAGCAATAGAAAGTTGGGAATTATCTCTTACCAAGACGGGGTAATCTCCCCAAAGTTGGAAGGGGGTTTTGGAAGGAGGGTCTAAGGAAAGAGAGAGATGTGTTAGATTCAGATATTCTGAGACATACAAAGGGGAAGTAGGTAACTGTATACACAGACCTGAGAGAACCCTTGTGAGAACCACGGAGAGCAGAAGGGAATGGAGAAGGTCTGAAAGTGTTGTGTACAGTGGGGAAAAAAATAAACCGCATAGACGCAGGAGGCTTGCCGGAAAGCTCTAGGGCCGTCTCAGGTAGGATTTGACTCCTGACGGAATGGATCTGTCATGCTGGGCTATTTCTACTAAGGCCCGGGCCGTGTTGCCTAGGAATGGAGGTTCTGCCAGATAAATGTGACAAAAAGATGAATGAGAAAGAGGTTAAGGTAATGGCAAAATATTTATTTATGAACCACAGAATCTAAGCAGGTGGGGGGGGGCTGGGAGGGAGAGTTTAAAAAATAAAAAAAAAAAGGTCTCTTTCTAAAGAATGCTGAGATGACTTTAGGAACTAGAAATGAAGTTTAGGCCAAAATGTCTTTGAGATACACAGGCAAACATACACAAAACAATTTATTTCAGAAAGAGTTTATATCATTCCTTCTTCATGTACTAAATGAAGAAAATGTAGATAAATAGAAAAAAATATGGTTCCATTTACTTTGTATCCTAATTTCAACTGATGGTTTCTATAGCATTTAGTTTCTTACTAACTACTTCTCAAAACTGCTGCAAAAATTTTTACCTTTACATTTAGATTTCCAAGTCCCTTATTTGCTACAGGTAATATATAGACAGTGAGGACAAAGGACTTAGAAAGGACAAAGAATTATTTTTATATAAAGATTGGTCAACTAAATGTCTTGTTAGGCTACTGTAGGGGCAATGCCCAGAATTAAATCTTCATTTTTTGGGAAGAACAAAAACAGTGAAGGGAGAAATTAGCAACAAACCTATTTTCAGAGATGGAAATAACTAATGAGGCATCTTATTCTAACTGGATATAGCAGTGCTAAGGGCAAGACTAAACAAAACAAACAACCAAATATTTTTAATTGAACTAAAAACTTCTAAATTTAAACAAAGGGGAAAACAAACAAAAATTGAAGGACAGCTACATCTTTTCATCAGCCAAACAAGGTTTGTATAATTTGAAACTACCGGGTAAAGCAGAATGTATGTGTAGAGAGCTGATGCCAAAAGGATTCTTCCTGGACTCGTTCAGATTATTCCCTCTACATACCAAATTTCTGTAGTTTGAAAAAGAAATCATACCTGAATGTTTAGCTGCATTGTATTTAAATATTTTAGGGTTTATGTATGTATTTTTAATGACAAGATAGGAAAATATATATATATTTTTTAAGAGACAGAGTCGTACTTTATTGCCCTCAGTAGAGTGCTGTGGCATCACTGCTCACAGCAACCTCCAGCTCCTGAGCTTAGGCAATTCTCTTGCCTCAGTCTCCTGAGTAACTGGGACTACAGGCACCCACCACAATGCCCGGCTATTTTTTTGGGGGGGGGTTGTTGTCACAGTTTGGCTGGGGCGGGGTTTGAACCCACCACTCTCGGCATATGGGGCTGGTGCCCTACTCATGGAGCCACAGGCCAACAAGATAGGAAAATATGTTAAATGTGATTATATCTATGAGATGAAAATAACTGATTTCCTTTTTTCCCGAATATTTATAAAAATGTATCTATGTACTAAAAAAAAAAGAACACATTTTAATAATCTGGCATCAAATAAAAGTAAAGAAATAGGTGGTCTGAAAAAAAACAGAAAATTGTACTGATTAGAATGAGGTAAAACTTCTTTCATTTCTTACTAGTTACTGTTTTTTTTAAAAAAGTGAGAATGCTTTTAGCAAAAACATTACACGTCCCCATCTGCTTTCAAGGTCAGGCAGGAAAGAGAGATATTACTCACTACAAACAATTTTTTAAAGGAGAGGGAAAGAGGAAGACATCCAGAAACAATTTTTTGTTAATGCCCTGAAAGAGAACATAACTATCCTGCTTTATTAGACATGTCCAAACTTAGTATTTCCGTAGGAATGTTAAATATTTTTTCTTTTAGGTGGTTCATGTTCCCTAAATTTTCTTTAATAAATTTGTATTATATTTGTGATAGACTATAAAACAATAAAAAGTAAAAGGTAAAAATCAATTTAGAACAAAATATAAGTTTCATGTGGGTATGCATACTATGTGAAAGCAGAAAAACAGGAAATTTCTGAGGCTATCCTAGCATTATTGCCTATTGAAGGCATGCTTGCAATGGCTTCTCCTCTATAGTTACCTGAATATAGAAGAATCAGATATAAGTTCTGTTTAGATTTGCTAAGTTTTATTATTCACAATTTCTTTAGAAAATTGAATAGCAATTAATTCTTCAAAATATTTTAATGTTTGAGTTATTTGGAGGGAGGGAAAGAAAAAGAAAGGGGGAAAGAAATTTTACCCCTTTGGTCTTGGCAGTGATAATTGGTATTGAAATTTTGATGCTAGGTTCTCCAAGCACTTAATAACAAAAAATAATAATAAATGCTAACTAATAATATTAAATAATGCTATTTGCCTTAACAGTTAATAATTATTAAGTTATCCCAATACCTTACAGTTGTAGAGCATTCTCCAGTACACACACAATATCTGTTTTGATGTTCACAACAAACTTTTCAATGAGAGGAGTCCCCATTATCTTACAGAAGAAATTGAGGCTGAGTGTTTAATCTACAGAAATCACAGCTAGTTTTAAAAAAAGGTCTTCTGATTTCTAATCCACCTCTCTTGTCTCTGCAACGTTTTAACGTAGTTTAAAAGCTACTTACTACAAACTAGTTAAGTTCTCCTGGAAAATACGGGTCAGTGTGGTACTGTGAGGTACATTTAATGTAACAGTAATTTTCCACACATCAAAAATATTACTTGTCTATGCTTTACTTAGTAGGAATGAGTGTACAGCATAGAAGTGATTCATAACTAAAAAACATTTCTTTGGTTTGACTACTCAACAAAAATATGTATTTCTCTAGCTAAGAAATTGTAGTATTTCTTCTATGTTTTTAAAAATGTCTTTTGACTTTCTTTCTACTCTTTGCACTTTAATATTAAAATGCTATTTTGTATTTTTACATCTTTTTTCATTTAAGATATTTCATTGTTCTTGATAAAGATTCTTATAAACTAGTTCTGTAAGGAAAATATTTTTTGTATTAGCTTTATTGAAATATTATTTATATACCACTAAAAATAGCCTACTTACAGAGTACAGTTCAATAGTTTTTTAGTACACATATATTCACAGAGCCGTGCAACCATCATCACAATTGATTTTAGGAATTTTCATCACCCCCAAAGAAACTTTGAATGGTTTAGGGGTGGTCTTCCATCCTCCAGCCTCCAGCCACTACCTACCTTTTGTACCTATAAACTGGTCTCTCACATAGAGTCATTCATAATGATTACGTGGCTTCTGTGATTAACATCTTTAACACAGTATAGTGTTTTCAAGGTTCATCCATGGTACAGTATGAATCAGTATTTCTTTCTTTTTTCATTTCTGAATAATATTCCTTATGGATATATCACATTTCTTTTTCCATTCATCATTTATAGACATGTATGTTGTTTTCACCATTTTATTTTTATGAATAATGCTGTGATGCACATGCATTTTCACTTCTCTTTAATAGATACGTGTACATGGAGAGTGGAATTGCTGGCTCATATGGTAACTCTGTATTTATTATTCCTCTTTTGAGGAATGGTTGCACTGCTTTCCAAACGAGTTTCTCCATTTTACATTTCTACCAGCAGTGTACCCGTGTATGAGCGAAGAACACTTTTTTTAAGGAGAGGAAAATGATGCAGCATACACTTAATAAAAGTACTTAATGGCACATTATATATATATATATAGATAGATAGATAGATAGATAGATAGATAGATAGATATAGATATATCTATATCATTAGTAATTGAAAAGTTTCACAAATTTAAATTTCCTAACTTTCCTCTTATAGTGATTTACTTATGCCAAGAATACCTATCAAGTAAAAGAAATTAGCTCTAAGATTACTTAAGTAAACTAAATTCTTTATAATGCCTACCTGCTTCTATGAATATTGAAGTTAATTTCTTGATGAAGATATATGTGGATCTTAATAATAAGAATGTCAAATTGATGGCATTTTTAGGCACCTGGTATTTTTATTTATTATTGGTTACTGTTGAAGATATCATAATATCTTAATATAATGTATTACAAAAATTTTATTTTGGGGGAAAACTGGAGAACCTAATGACCTCAATGAATGTTTAAAACTGCTTATAATCTAAGAGCCAGATTAAGTATCTCAAACTCATCACATTTTCAGCCCAGTAAAATATAGAAACCATATATGAGAACCGGCCAGTTCCATCTAATTAAGTCTAATAAACATACAGGTCACGGGTTTGAAATTCTTCTTTTCTCTTTTTCTATGGTAATTTTAGTGTGTCTCTTCCTCATTCTCACACTCCAGACCTGTATTAGTTATACCAGATGAATAGACTACAAATCGAATATTCAGTAGATATGATTTGCTCAGGCACTATCAAAAATAGTACAGATCTGCTTTTACCTTATCCCATAAATAAATCTGCATATTCCATGAGAATGCTCCAAATGATCTTTAAAAATAAATTCAATGGACACAGAACCACAAGTGAGTTTCTATCCATTTATAGAGATCCAGAGCTAAGGTCCTGCCCTCCAGGACCATATGAAAGACAGAACATGTGGTGCAAACAGTACATTTATTTTGCAATTAAGTTAGGAAGCCAAGTGCTGTCATGTCATAGTTGATAGTTTCTCCAAAATAGGAACAAGCACATGTGGTTTCATTTCACTTTATTTCATGAAAAAAAAAAAAATTCAATTGGGCAGAATAATGTATCAGAAATTTTTCGTTTGAGTTTCTTTTATTTTTCTAGAAAAGCATATGATCTTTTATGAGATGGAGAATGAAGAGCAAAATAAGATTTTTTAGAAGGAAAAGCCATTTCTTTTTAAAAAAATGTATCAAAAAGGAAGAAAGGAAAAATTTTGTACCTTTCTCTGGTTATGGAAAGAAACTTATCCTTTGTTTCACTCTAGTTGAAATAGTGTATTTTCATCAAGGTGTAAAATATTTTATAGACAAGAACCCCTAATAGTCATTGTTAGCATTCTTGATCCAGCCTTTCTGTCCTAAGCCCTTGGTTTCCTGAGTCTTCAAGCACTGAACCATGATGCCATCCTTCTCTTCACATTGAGACTTTGCCATCAGTCACATTTTATCAAGGCGTTAGGAACTATAAAGAATACTATTCAGCCTTTAAAAAAGAAGGAATTTTTGTCATTTGTGACAACGTGAATGGAATTGGAGAACCTTCTGTTATGTGAAGTAAGTCAGGCCTAGAAAGACAAAATACCACATGTTCAGACAGAGAGGGTAACCACCATTCTACCTTACGAAAGCTAGAGGTGGAGGGGAGATGATGGGAAGAGGGCACCAAATCTCAGACAGGAGGAATTTTTTTTTAGTTCTACTGATAGCTTGGTGAATAGTTAAAAATTGCTAACCGAGTACATTTTAAATGTTTTCCCCACAAAAAAATGAGATATGTTAACTAGATTGATTTAATTATTCCACATTGTATTCATAAATTATAACATCACTTTGAACCCCATAAATTTATACACTTATAAAATCTCAACTTATTAAAAAAATGGTTAGCTCGTAAATCTTTAATACTATTTATATAAAGGATGGAGAATCATTTTGAGGACCTCCAGGTACCAGGAAAGGGGTCCTCCCAGCCACCCTTCTTCTCCAGTGGATAGTATTCAGAGAACAGAATTTAAAAAGTGACAACCATAGGAAGAAGCACATAATCCAAAATTTCTTCCCTGCCTTCCTTTTTTTAGGCTTTTCTCCTAAGAATCCTATAGATACTGTTTTGTCATCACATCCAACAATTCCTTTTATAGGCAAGGGGAGAAATTGAATTACATTTCTTGAATGCCCACTGTGCTAGACACATTAGTTATATCATTTAACCTAAGAGCCACGGCCATGCTGCAGATGAAGAATGAGACTCAGAAGATGTTCTCCACAGCCACACAGCCAAGTACACTCATGTCTTACATAGCAAATTCCTCTCTTACCCAAACCTTTGCCTGTTGCTTCAGGAAAACCTCTCCCTATGTTTATTTCTTTCAGTCCTTTTGTTCATCAAATCAAAACAAAAGCCAAAACAAAAATACCTATTTTTGTTCTAGTACTAATGCTATTGTTCAAACCAAAAGACAGCTTCATATGGTGAAGGGAAACTATGCCTAGGAACTTTCAAACAACTTTCTGACCTTGGAAGTTGGTTTAGGATATGTGTAAAATTACCATTACATCCCTGCTTTCAAGTAAATCTGTTTGTCCTCAGGTTCCAACATTTACGATAAGTAAAACACTTTCTAATTTAAGGCTACTATGATTACTACCCCGTTTCCCCGAAAATAAGTCATCCTCTGAAAATAAGACCTACTTACAGGAAAGATAAGATGTCCCCTGAAAATAAGACCTAGCGCATCTTTGGGAGCACACCTTAAAATAAGACACTGGTAGCACTGCAACAGTATTTTTTCCAACATTTTATTCTTCCCTAGGGTCTTAGGTCTTTGTAGCTAGGCCAGCTAGCAACCCAAAGCACCAAGTACAACTTTGTTTTCTACAGAGAAAAATGCTCTGAAAGTTCCAAAGAGACAATTCATAAATACTTATAGAACACAGTGGTCTTAAGTTGGGGACAGCTAATATTTATAACATGACTGTTCAAAACAAAAACAGATCGTTAAACAGGAGCCTGCAAGAACAGAGGGGGCATGGAGATTCAACCCCTGCCTTTCCTTGTCCCCCAATAAAGGTAACTGAAGTTCTATAAAAATAATGTGCTACTCTGGCAGTTCTAAAGTAAACTGAGGAATAAAAACACAGAACCAGAGGTACACAAGTAGACTCTAATCTGAGTACAAATGTCACTGACAGTTTCTTTTACAACTTTAATTTGCTCCTTCATAAACTTTGTGTATAATTCTACGTTGCACGTTGAAGTACTGAAATTTCAAGATTAATGTTCACAATGAATTATTTTCTTTTTTTACATATTACATTTGGGTTTCTTTAAAAATAAAAGCAAAACCCTATTCTAACCTGGAATTCGAAGACAATTAGAAAATCTCTTATTGGAAGATTGTGTCAGAAATCTAACTTCTTGGAGAATTTCAGTAATTATACATATAAATCCATTTGTTTTGTTAGATTATTTTTTATTTTTAAATCATAGCACAAGGATTCTCAAAAGAATTCTTCCATAAACATCTAACTAATGCCTTCTAGAAACTTCCTGCTAAGAAGCATTTTTGCACTTTAATTTTTGAGAACTTATAATTTTATAAAAACATTAACTCTTCAGTTTTTATTTAAAAATTGCCAATTTTTCCTCTACAAATTTGCTGATAACTGTCACATTTGGTTTTAAGCATGCTGATGTTAAAGCTATCATTTGTTAAATATCATTTTTGAAACAGAGAAAACTAAATAGCCAAATAAAGTAGGGATTTCTTTGTAGAATTTTTGGGTATTTCTAACTATAGCCAGGTTTTAAAAAATTACTTGATTCTAAAGATTTTTATCTTGAAACACAAAAATTTACAAATTGTCAAAGAAATACACAGAGACCATCAGCACTGAAAACTGAAAATAGAAGAATCAATTTTTCAAGCAAACTTGCATAAAATACAAGGAAGCCATACTTCAGAAAAGCTGGTTGTCCAAATAAAAAATGCAGCGAGTATTTAAAGAAAAAAAAACTCACAAAATTACTAAGTTATATTAGACCATTAATAGTGACAAAATAGCAATTTTATCACTACCATCATATTCACAAAAATCATGATATATCTTTGGGTAGATGCGTGTATGGCGGGGAAGTCTGCACTTACGGGACAGAGCGAAGGTTTTTATTTCTTGAAAGACTAGAACCAGTCCTTTATGTTTTATCTCGGGGTACAAAGCACTTTCTTTTTTCAGCTAAGATTTATATTTTAATTCATTTGATAGCACATTAAATAACATGCCAAAGCACTTTTTTCAATGGTAGAATGTGAAGTCCTTTGTGGTATTCAGAGCAAAGTGTCAGATTTTGCTGTACAATATGCACATTTTTACTTGTTGACTATTCTCTACTCCCCCTGAGACAGGAGAAGCACAGGGCTTCCTGTGGTTATTTTAAATGAATTTGCATAGTTAATTTGATTACTTTGCCTCTTCAAATACCTCCTCTGACTTTTTTTTACCTTGCTCTAGGCCAAATATGGGTGTTCCCATAAATTTATCGTCCCACCTAATACAGACTGGGCATCCTTTTATATGTATCTATAATCAACCACCCATGCTAATTGCTTAACAAATTATTAAAGCCAGGCTTCAATCACAATAAACCTGCCTTATAAGAAATACAGGTAAGAAAAAAAAATCTTAAAACAAGCTTCATAAAGGTAAACTGAAATAAACAAAAGCAGTTAGTTTAAAAGATATAGAGACGATATAGATAAATCAAGTTTAAATTTCTTAGGGAAAAAAAAAATCATCCTTACATGATAAACTAAATTTTAAATGTTTCCACTACAAAGGTTAAATACCCAAACGCGCTAGTATTTTAACGTGCACTTAAAAGTAGATTTTATTACTTTTCTGGAATATTTAATATATATTTAAAACTAAAGTTTCTACATATTTCTGTGGCTATAAAAATAATTCCCTTCTCAAAGTACAATTTTTAAAATCATACATCATTCTACCCCTCCCCAAAAGAAAGATCATAAAGAGAATGACATTCAAGTAATTAACCCCAACTGCCATTTGCCATCTATTATCTACTCATGAGATAACTCAATTTTAAGGATGTTGTTACGAACAAACATTATTTTACAGTGATGCCAACTTTCCCTATCCACAACCTCCAAATGTGGTCTGAAACAAAAATTACCTTCTCATCATTATATTTTTTCTTTTTCAGCCCTTCTAAACTTTAATTACCCTGCTTGGATATGCTGCACTCTTCTGGGCATAGAATTTCATAGCAGGTATCAAAATAACCAACCCATAAAGTCTTCTTTATCAAACAGTGATGTCGAATTATTCACAAGAACTGCGTGCATGACAGACTCATTTTAAACAAAACAAATACACAACAAATAATAATGGTTAAAATTAATAATTAAATGGAAACTGTAATAAAGATTTCTGATTTAGTTTTCTATTTTCTACTACAGTTTAACACCTCAAAACAACTGTATTGCTGGATCTTCCTGAAAGGTGCCAGCTGTTTCCTTTAAGAAACAAGTTAGAAAGAGAACTGAAATCATGTTTCCAGAGAACTGGGTGAGGGTACAATAAGGTTGCTGCGAACCAGCTTTTAGAAATGGGAAGTCAGTCTACCTTTTTCTCTCCGATAACCCTTTATTTGTGGAGCAACAGGGGAATTACAAACACATTCTGGAAAATAATGCAGTCTTGAAAACAATTCCTCACTTCGTTGGAAGTAGTCGGGTCCAAGACTTAATTTCAACACCGTGTTCAATTTATTGCTTGAAGCCATGGCAGCATAGAACTCTTCTTTGAATGGAAAATTTGAACAACTTCTATGAGGTAAATGAATTTTGAAAGTGGGAGTGGGCGGGGGAGGCAATTTTCTTTCTTTTTTTTTTTTTTTGGAAGGGGGAGAGGAAGCATACGAAGAGTACTAAGCAATCACAAACTGAAGTCTCTAAGGACATAAAAGGATGTTAGACCAGAGGGCTCAAAAGCTCTCAGGATCACGGCTGGAACTGAGGGACTTTGAGGTTAACCGCCACAGGACATCGGGGGAATCCTGGCCTTGGGTAAGAAGAGCGTGAATGGGGGAGAGATAAGCTTCGGAACCGCCCGGTGTTCGGTGGTCCCCAGCGAGACCCTGCCTTTCCAGGGTACACCTCGGTGGCGCCCGACCGCCTGGCGCAGGTCCGAGAAGAGGCGGGAGGACCAACCCAGTCCGGCGTCCTCCGGACCACTGGAGAGTCTGGCACCCTGGGGACCCGGGTGCGAGGCTGGCGCGGGAGAAACTCCGCGACCCCGGGTCTCCCCCTCCGCTTCTCAGCCTGGGCCTCTTGCCACAGGGCAGTGCGTCTTCCTCGCTGCAGCTCCCGCCCTCCTCGCGCCGCCGGGACCCGAGCCCTCCCCGCCCCCGGGAGGGCCCCGGCCGGGCTGCGCTTCCCGTAAACTCCCCGCCCCGCGCAGCCCCCTCCCCGCTTCGGCCCCACCCCCGCGGGTCCCCGGGAGGCGCGTGATTGGCCAGGCCGTGCCGTCACTCTCCGCACGCGTCACCGCCCTCGTTTCCTACCGCCCAGAGACCGGCAGTGATACTAGTGCTCGCGGGCCGCGGCGGAGGGCTTCTCGCTGCGCTGCTCTCTGCCACTCGCCCGCAGGTCGGCGCGCTCGCGCACCTGAGCCGCACAGGGCGGCGAGGTCGCGGAACAGTGTGCTTAGCCGCGGGGGAAAGAGGCAGCTAGTTCGAGCTCCGAGATGGGGAGCAGGCGAAGTTGACGAGTCCCCAGCTCACGCCGCGCCGCTCCTGCCCGGAGGTGCGTTGCCCGCGTCCAGAAGGTGTCCGCGCGCGGCCCTGCCCCAGGTGTGCGCGGGACGCCCCGCCAGCCACACCCCCGGCGCCCGAAAACTTCACCCCAAGTCCAAAGTGCGGTCTCTGGGGGCGGTGCCGGGAGCCGGACTCCGGAGTCCGCGCAGGGGGAGCTGTCCTGGCAGCTCGCGAGGCGTCGGAGGGCGGAGACCCGCCGGAAACTTTTATCAGCAGCTCCGTAATTACTACGTTTTACTGTTTTCTCTCCCGCAGGGACTGCAGCCTGCGGTCTGTCGTGCGTGCTTGTTTGCGAAAGGAGCCGCCCCGGGGAGAAGACGCGGCGGGGAGTTTTTGCCCCCGGCGAGACGGGCAGCCCAGCCGAGGGGTTTGGGCGGCCTGGATGCGCAGGACCCGGCCCCGCAGCCGCTGACGCCCGGCGGCGGCGGCGAAGTTTGGCTGCTGAGCGGCGCGGCGCCGGGCCACTGGACAGAGGGCGGCCCGGCTGCCGCGGCGGCGGGAGCGATGCCCGTGGGGGGCCTGTTGCCGCTCTTCGGCAGCCCCGCGGGCGGCGGCCTGGGCGGCGGCCTGAGCGGGGGGCTCGGGAGCGGCGGCGGCAGGAAGGGGTCGGGCCCCGCCGCCTTCCGCCTGACGGAGAAGTTCGTGCTGCTGCTGGTGTTCAGCGCCTTCATCACGCTCTGCTTCGGGGCGATCTTCTTCCTGCCGGACTCCTCCAAGCTGCTCAGCGGGGTGCTGTTCCACTCCAGCCCCGCCTTGCAGCCGCCGGCCGACCACAAGCCCGGGCCCGGGGCGCGCGTCGAGGACCTGGCCGAGGGGCGAGCCCGGCGCCGCGAGGAGGGCGCGCCCGGGGACCCGGCAGCTGCCCTGGAGGACAACTTGGCCAGGATCCGCGAGAACCACGAGCGGGCTCTCCGGGAAGCCAAAGAGACCCTGCAGAAGCTGCCCGAAGAGATCCAAAGAGACATCCTGCTGGAGAAGGAGAAGGTGGCCCAGGACCAGCTGCGTGACAAGGCGCTGCTCCGGGGGCTGCCCCACGTGGAGTTCGCGCCCCCGGTCGGGGTGCAGAGCGCGGAGCCTGCTGACGCCGCCATCCGCGAGAAGAGGGCCAAGATCAAAGAGGTGAGTGCCCCGTGCGCGAAATCCCTCCCGACGGCCGAGTTTTCAGGGAAAAGGGAGACACCTCTGAAATGCTTACGCCTGCAGCATTACTGTGTAGGGCGAGATGGCGGTTTTCCCTTCCGCTAGGTACTATGTTAAAGGCTCTTTCCTTTTTTTCAGTGTTACAGTAGATGTGACCAATTAAGATCTGAGGTGGAATTCCATTGCTTTTAACTTGCATGCTCTCTTCTGTGAGCACAAGCTGTAAGAGGCAGGTGTTATACAAACCTCTTTCACTGGCCACTAATTTATTCAGTTGTCCCCGAGAATAGTAACAACTAAGGTACTAATGAACCAACCCCCTGATAAGACGTGGACTTTGTTTTAAAATGAAGCTTGAATGTAAACGCGAAGCATCAGTCACGCGTTTAATTAAAAAGGTTCTTAATAGCAGGCAGCACGCCCCGCGTTCAGTCTGGCCCCGCTCGGCCAGGTGGCATTCGGTTTGTACTTTCAGACTGTAAAGGTGAAGCGTGAGAACTTTGCAGCGTAGGATAGATACATTGGTTACTTTTTTTTAAAAGGGGAAATGTAAAGAGCTTGTCTTCTCCCTTTTGAATTTCTAGTGCAGAGTCAGAAATAGGGTATTCCACGTGATGCAACAAGTTTGCCTCCAAGCAACACAGTGAAGACAAACTCAGACAAACGTGGACTTTGATAAGTATTGGTAATGTTCAGTTAGAATGTGTGGCATGCGATTAGTACGTGACCAGCTGAAAAAGGGCTAAGAATCATTTTCAGGCTGTCATTTTAAAGATGAAGGCTGAAGGGCCCCAAGCTCCAGAACAAGTTAGTGCCTGAGTCAGAACTTGCATCCTGAAGCTGGGATTCTCTCCCAGTCACCTGTCACGTGCCTCCTTCCAGAGGTCCCCCGAGCCCCATGTGAAAATGCCAGGCTGGGTTTTACAGAGTCAGGAACCATATTAAAAGCATGTGCTTCCAGATCTTTATTCAGTTTTCTAAAATACATTATGAATGAAAGTAGTATTTTTGCCATTTACAAAATAATACACAGAGTCTCTGTGAAAATAAATTTGGTATTTTGATCTTGGGTATATAGGAAAGGAAGCTACCTGATCCCATTTTCAGAGAGTAAACAGAATTTTGAGGTAGGGAAGAGGTATTTAGATTAGTGGCTGCAGAATGAAGGCAGCTTGATTGTCATAGGATTTGTGACTTTATAATGTTAACACCAGATGAATTTGGTTAAGCTGTAATTGAGCAAGTTAAAGTGGAATTGGATCCCTTTCAGTTTACTCGAGGGAGAATGCCTTCATTCCAACCGTGTCTTCCACAGTACATAAGCCTTCCTGCTTTTTTGACCCCTCCTCAGGCGTGGATCCCACGCACACATGGGGGAATGGATTCTGCTCTCTAGACCACTGCTGTCTAGGGTTTCCCTTCTTCATGAAACCCTGTCAGTAGTGCCAGACCAGGAAGGTGGAACACAGCTCTGTCTCTTACCAAACATCCTCTCAGACTCCTTAAAAATATACAACCCAAACCGTAGGAAATTAACCCCAGGTTTTCTGGATCTGCTGGTGTTCCCCTTAAATCTGCAGAGTGTAATTTACACACTTCATACCTCTAAAGACCTTTGAGTTGCCAGTTAGTGCAGATCACAGTTGTCTGATGGAAAGATTTTAAATAGTGAAGATTTAAAGATGTTAAAAAGCTGTTGGTACTGACCCAACAGTGTTTAAAAGCACGTTCAGAGCAGAAGCTGTGGGGCAGCAGCAGTCACTTCAGGACAGCATATTAATTGTGCCCATCCTTATTAGATCCATGCTATCCGAGTCTCTAAATCTCAGTGTCTGAATTAACCAGGTAAAGGAAATTTATGTAGCCTTTGTGTAAATGTGGTGCTAATATCTTCACACCTAGATGTTTTGAAACTGCTCAGTTTTTTGCATAAAGTGATGGAACTAAATATGTTCTTTAAAATTCCATGTTGCTGTGAGGACCCAAAAGAGCCAGCATAATTAGCTTCAGTGTTTAGTCAAAGGCTAACGGGAAGAAATGGATTATGATTTTCTATCAGATTAGTTCGGGCAGGTGTATTTCATTGTAAACCAAAAAAAAAGTAATTCATGATGCTATTCTAAAAACTCTGCTGTAAACGTTTGGTTGCCTATTGTGAATAGGGCATTGGACTGAACTTTGCATATTTAGATCCAGTTTCAGGCACTACTGTGGACTTCTTGTCATGGAACAGTGGATCTTTGCCTTGGTTTTATTCTTTATTTATGTTTAGGTTCTCTATCACACCTGAATGCACTCTTTCATAGTTAAAATTTATAAAGTATAGGTACATCTAACGGGTTGGAAACTTGGATTGTAATTTGAGTTAAACTCTTATTTTGTAAATTTGGTTCAAAAGCAGTTAGTGCTATTTTTTTATATTGCCAACACACTTACGTTTCTTGTACTGCAGTAAATTTTTAACACTTTTGTGTTTGGGGAAAGATAATGCCTTGCTTTCAAAGAGGAGATCCCTGGTGTCCTTCACAAAGAGGTGGTAAGTGCTTTTTTTCCCACCACTGATTTGGTGGATTAACTTAATAGAAAGTTAAGATTTTTCTTTCCCACCCCTGTGAAAACTTTGTAAATAAGTTAACTCGAATTTCCCTGAAATGTGTAGTACATACATAGAACATACTTATTTTAATGAGTTTGATCTTCTTAAAATTGTACTTAAGTTGTCCTTAGCTTTAAAAATAGTGTTGGAATAATGTGAAGCACAGACTTAAAAAGTACTTTGCAATTTTTAGAAAAATAGCCCATTTACCCTCATAGCCCACCCCTTTTTTAAAATCAGGAAACATTTTTTTAGCCTTTTTTTTTTTTTTGCAGTTTTTGGCCAGGGCCGGGTTTGAACCTGCCACCTTCAGTACATGGGGCTGGAACCCTGCTCCTTTGAGCCACAGGCACCGCCCATTTTTTAGCTTTTTTTTTTTGAGCCTATACAGGAGGAACTTGTTCCGTCCTTTAGAATCAGGGCCTTAAGCCAGTTTAAAGGATTAACATTTTATTTTCCATTTTCTGAAATTATGCGGGTCCTGGTTAATACGTAGCCGAAGACAGATTGTCAGAAGGAACTCCCTTTGCAGACTGAACTCCTCACCAACCTAAGTGGGGGTTGGAGGTGTGTGCAGGCTGGAAGCCATCGATCTATCACGCAAAGCTTTAGGACCCAACCATTGTCTTCTCGCAGTTTCTCCAACAAGACTTTTGTTTTTTATTACAGACCTGTTTTTGTATAATAGAAATTTAATGAAAATTTTCATATTAATGGCTCATGATTAAAATATACTTTTATTATATTTTGTCCTCACCTTAGGTATCTAGCCTATAGTTTATGTTAACTGTTGATCCTTTTGGTAAAGATCAGATGTGGGAATAATCTACTTTGACAGATTAAAATGAAACAAAACACTTTTATTTTGAAACTCCTCTGCAGTTTGTTTGGGTATTTTGATGTGGAAAATAATATTTACAAAATAATAAAAGCCAGACCCCAGGAGCTTTGACACCACACCTTGGGTTGCTCATCTGTTGTCCCCTTGCTCTGTGACATATTGCCTGCTGAACACCTGCCCGAGTGCAATGGCCTTGCCCATGGGCCCTTTCCCCAGGAGGGCAGGCATGGGAGGCATGTACAGGATTCTCTCTTTAACAAGTGGATGAATAAATTAAGATTTCACCACTGTAAGTACTTGAGTAGATGCTGACTGTTGAATATTAATATGCAAAGGCAAGAAAAAATTGTTAATGGAGAGTTAATTATGTTCAGCTTAATTTTCTGTAAGCTATTGATAATTTCTCCAAGAGGAGTATTCTGTCTACCTCTTATCAGGCAACTAAGATTCACATAACGAAGCTGTGTGTAGGATTTAGAGCCTAGCTGAAAATGTGAAAAGAAGTTTTTAAGAAGTATATTTTCAAATCAATGTATCTGTATTTCTTAGGTGTTCTAATAAACTAAACCATCTTGAGAAATATATCCTTGTATTTCACGTGTGTAAAAAGCACCTTTGTATGAGGTCTGGATTTGTTGGAATTCATTGGAGAACTGACATATTAGAATTAGATAATTTATAAACTATGGTGGTACAAATTCTTTAATTCTTTCAAAAGCTATCATAGCTTTCTTTATTAAAGAGAATTTTAAGCCTGTTTCCCAAAGTAAGATGGGAGGAATACCTGTCATCTGTGTGAGGGACAAGAGTAGATCAGAATTGCACTGGGATTTCCTTATACCCCAGCCCCGTCTAGCACATGTGGCTTCTTAATTTCTTTATAATCTACAAAATCATAAACATAGTTTGTCGGGTGGCTCCTATGGCTCAAGGAGTAGGGCCCTGGCCCCATATACCGGAGGTGGCGGTTCAAACCCAGCCCTGGCCAAAAACTGCAAAAAAAGAAAAAATAAACAAACCTGGTTTGTCAAAAATGGGTTTAGATTGGTCAAATAGAAACAGCCACTGTGAACTCCAAAGATATGGTGAAATGATTATCAAAATAGCCTCTCCTCTGAGTAGGTAAAAAATAATAAAAAGGAGGAAACTGTGTTTGGTAGTTTAGGAAGGAGCTTTCTTTCTCTGGACGATGTAAAGCTGACTTTTTCTTCCGTATTCTTAGCTAAGTGCCTTGCTTGGTGTTCAGAAATTGAACTACCTCTAATGCTCCATCCTCCACCTCTTTACATAAATTGCAAATTATTTTTTTCTGTTGCCAACAATATGCCATAAAATAACATTTAATCTTTGATTTTTAGAAGTAAGCATATGCTCTACATCATAAAGTATTATAGCTGAATGAGATCGTAGAGATAGCTCATTTATTTTGCAGTACAGGCAATGAAAACACAAAGATTGTTCCATAGATAACATCACTATTTAGTGGAAGAGTTGAGAACCAAGGTCCCAGTCCTCAGTGAGTGTTGTTCCCTATCCTCCACAGGGCTTGAAGTCTAAATAAAAGTCCAAATAAGTGTATAAATTGACTGTGATATTCATTATTTGCGGACACTAATGTCAAGTGAGTACAAAACACAATTCTGAAGTATTATAAATTTGACCACTTATTGTTTTTTTTCCCCAACCAACCATGAATCAAAATAGTTTTTAAGTTAACTATAGTAATTTTAAAAACTCTTACTAGTAGCATGGTTTAGAAAACTTCTTTGTAAAGCCACCCAAGGAATGTTTGATATGATACCTTTTTCTCTATATAAGGATCTCTACAGGAAGCAGAGGCCTTTATAATTATTCAATTGAATATTTATTCTTTTTAAAGCAAAGTGGGGAAGGGGAGGAAAGGAGAAAAGGGCAGGGATTTTCTTATGTACAAATGGCGAAGGGGGTACCCAAAGAAAAGGGGTAGGATTTGGGGGACCTCTTTCAAACTAGGAATGTATGTACTTTTCTGACATTGCACTGGGGATAACAGAAGAATTGACAGCTAACCTAAAGGACTATTTTTTTTTTTAAGTAAACATATATTTAAAAATGACACTAATCTATGAGCCACTTTCTCTGTCCAGGAAGGTTCTAGAGCAGTGGTTCTCAACCTGTGGAGCCATGGCATTAGGCAGGTTGAGAACCACGGTTTTAGAGATTCTCTGTTTGGGTCCCCTTATCTGTTTCTGTTCCATTCATTTGGTGGTGAAAGTATGAATTCTGGACTTAGATTACCTGGGTCTGAATCTGGCCTTTACCATTCACTAACTTCATAACTTTCTGCAAATTACTTAACTCTCTTAAAGCTTCAGTTTCTTTATTTGTGAAAGGGGATTATAGATTATAATAGTACCCACTTTTTTAGATCCTGAGGTTTAAATGTGTTTATCCACACAGAGTCCTTAGAATGTTATCAGGTATGCAGTGGATGTATAGTAAATGCTACTTGCAATTATTACTGGTCACTACCTAAAGCCATCAAGCCAAGATTACATTGATATACACTATTTCATAATTTAAGAAGTAATGATGTGTCAAAGGGTTATCAAAAATAGTTAAAATTAGGGTGGACATGGCAGCTCACATCTATAATCCCAGTACTTTGGGAGGTCAAGGGCAGGAGGATCAAGACCTGTGGCTACAGGTCAAGACCAGCCTGGACAACATAGCAAGACTCCATCTCTAAAAAAAAAAAAAGTTAGCAAAAATTAACTGGTTCTGGGTGGCAGGTATCTGTTGTGTCAGCTACCTCTAGAGCAGGGTTTTTCAACCTTTTAATCTCAGGGCACACTTGAACTTATAATTAAACTTCCATGGCACATTTAGATTATGTTGATCAAAAAGAAAAAGTTAAAAAACGAACATGCTACTGTGTTTTGAACTTATTTCAGAAATAATGAATGCTCTCTAAAAATGTTCCTGGCATACCTAAGATCCTCTCATGGCACACCAGTTGACAATCACTGCTCTAAAGGCTGAAGTGGGAGGATTGCTGAGCCCAGCAGTTGGAGGCTGCAGTGAGCTAGGATTGTGTCAGTGCACTGCAGCCTGGGCTACAGAGTGAAACCCTGTCTCTTACAAAAAACTAAAGTTACAATGAAATTTTAGTGCTTAATAGGTTTACATTTCCATTTCATTAAAAAGATTCTTTCCAGGTAGCTATGATTTTATTGTGCTATGGTCAACTCTCAGCTTCCTGCCAAATTTCAAGAAACCTTAGTAATCTTTAAAATTATATACTTACTGTATATATACATATATAGTTTCAAAGAAGTAATAGGTCTCTCTCTCACAATCAATGTGCTTGTTCCTGATGGTATATGTTCTCAGAGGAGTCATAGTCGAGTCACCTCCTCTAGTGTTGCAATCGTTCTACAAAGTAGAGATCCTGCGTAAAGTGAATTTTAATTTGTTTTTTCTTTGGAGAAATGTTTTTAAGTAATGAGAAGAAAATTATTTTGGGCTTCGCAAAAATTATATAATTGTGATAAATTCCATCATCAGAGCTCAGTCTGTCCCCTCATAATCAAAGCACTCACAAATCAGTTGTATTTTGTAGCTCAGAGTTTGGCCTTTTCAAGAGCTGCACATTGAATTTGGATTTATTAGGATTCCTGGCTCAGTACTCCATTTTACATATGAGAAATAGGGCCTGTAAGCTGTGACTTCCTGAGATTGCCCCAGTGTTGAAACCACAGAGCTGCTTCTTAGCACCCAGGCCCCACTCAGCCTGGGATAATCTTGACTCTGATGAAAACATGTGCTTTGGAGACTGATGGCCAGGCCCTCCCTCCTCAGCCCTAGGCCCTCCAACTGCCGGAATCCCTGCGCAGACCGTCCCGGAGGGTGGTGGAAAATCTTTGCTTGGTGAGGGATTGCCTGAGGAAGCAATTCTGGCTAATTCCTTTGCTATGGAGAATGTGGCAGCTGCCCCCCACTCCCACTGAGTCCTGATATAGACTTCTGTGTTCATTAGGGACTTGAAAGAAAACCAAATGAGATTAAGGTTTAAGAGCATTTAAATTTATGCCCTCCGTTCTGCCATGAATACTCTGGCAGCTGCTTTAGGTACACCAGAGAACAGTCCAGCAGATAATCCAGAACACAGATAATAAAATTAAAAAGCACAAATACCCTTTGTATTTATTTGACTTTTGTAACTACAGTGGCTCCTTCGTTCTTGCTTTTTTCTCAGTCCCTTCATCTCCCTGGCTCTTAAATTTATCAAAAAGTCCAGCCCTGAATTTGCTTTGCTACTTTCTGATCACTCGTTCTCTGCATCCTCCTTATACTTACACCATATTAAATTAATTTTCGTTTACATTTTGCTTGTGTTTTATGTTGGGGTCCCGCCCTGGGAACAGGGTCTGCTGAGGCCTGTGGAAACTGGCCGCGATTGACTGAAGAAATACAGAGTTAGAAATGGCAGTAAAGAAACAGACGTGAGACATAAAGTAGAATTAAAAGTGGGAGCTCACGGGTCCATTGCCCATTTGTGGGCTTCTGGCAATGGCCAAGAGTGTTTGCTCCACTATGATTTTATTGAAGTCTATTTCCCCAGAGGGTAAGAAGAGGTAGGGAAGAGGCCAGCAGTTTCTCTGTTTGAGTATACAGCTCCTATTGTTATTTTTATTACCCTTAAGGGTAGCTTTTGGAAATCTAAGCCTTGTATTGGGAGAGCCTCCTGCTTGAGATCACACACAGATTTCTAGGGAGGTGTTCTCTGTGGAGTAAAATGCCACCAACTTTAATCTCCTGAGGGATCGGTGGGAGGAAGGCATTCTCCACCACCATAAAGGATCTTCCTCTGTGATAAGGGATATAGGCTCTTCTGCCCATATGTTAGGGCTCAAGCTACTCCCTTGATCTCTTTCCCAGGCAAATGCAAATCTCCAGAATGGGTATTTGCTTTGCTTGTTTAATGGGAAGGAAACCCCTAGAAGATGCATCATTTTCTAGGACTTGCCCATAGTCTCTTCTACCGCCGTTATTCTCCTCAGAGTGCTCACAGACCCAGCAGGGTGTTTGTAAGCTGAATCCTTAACAGGCTAGAATTTCAGAAAAGGCAGGAAGTTTGCTAGCATTGGCTAGCTTAAATGTAAACTAGCTGACTTTTCTTTGTTCTAACTCACTCAGTTTACTTTTTAATTTTCCTCTTTTTCTGGGGGTGCTTTCCCTTGCCAAGAATGGGGTCTTTGGTCCCGTTCTCTCAGCATTTTATGTATCACTAATTAGATTGTCCTGTCTCCAGGTACTCCTGGGGTAATGTTTAGTATGAGAGACTTAATAGGAGAGAAGGCGTGGAAATGAGAGGATGAAAATAGGATGGAGAAGGATGCTAAGTTCTGAAAGGATGGTTTAATAACACAGTGTGCTGTACTCTTAACATTTGTTGCAACACTGGTTGCCTGTGGTAGGAGTTTATGAGAAAGGGTGTGGCAATAATTGGTGTACACAGGTCTGTGAATGACTGGCTGAGACATGATCTAGACATCCAAAGACCACCAGCCATTGCTGAAGCCTCGGTTTCTGCCAAATCCATCTTTCCTCATTGAGTGGTCTTCTCAAGGTCCCACAAGAAATCTTTGATTCTTCTGAGGAATCAGCAGGTCTCAGGAATAGGAGGTCAAGGATCCAGGTCCACGCTACGGATGGCATGTCCAGGTTCGCTGAGCTGGTATTTGGGACATGATTGCCTAACCCTGCTTTCTCTTTCACAGGAATGTGTGCTGGAGCCACAATACTAAAAGGGTGTATTTCCTCACTGTATCTCTGTCAAGGCATAAGGCAAAAGGACAGATCCATGGAATGATTAGGGAAGCCACAAGGGTGTGTACCCAGTCTCAAAATCTTATTCCCAGCTGCCTGAAATCTCAACGCCCCTGTCTGCCTTTCATTGATACATTGCTTCTTAAAGGCGGCTGTTAAAGCTGTATCAGTAAAGTTGCTCAGCAGGAATTATTATACTTTGAGATTTGTCTTAGCAAGGGATAGAATGGATTTGTGGAAGAAGCAAATATCTTTCATTGTGTTATTTCATTATGAACTAATGCCTGCTTGGGAAAGAGAAATTTGAAAGCACATTGGAGAGAAAAAAAATCCTTCACAGCTATGTACTCGATGACAAGTAGAATCAACCCTACCTCTCTCCTGCCCCAACATGGAAGTTTCCTTTTATAATTATATTATCTATTATATATGTGGGTTTTTATCATTTTCTTTTGAAATGTCATGTTAGCATAATCAAATAGAAGCATCATACTTTATTTAGCCATTTCCTTGGACCTGAACATTTAGGTTTTTTTTAGGTTTTTGTTTTTATTTAAAATGCTGAGATAGGGCAGCACCTGTAGCTCAGTGGGTAGGGCACCAGCCACATACCCTGAGGCTGGCGGGTTTGAATCCAGCCCAGGCCAGCTAAAAACAACAATGTCAACTGCAACAACAAAAATAGCCAGGTGTCGTGGTGGGTGCCTGTAGTCCCAGCTGCTTGGGAGGCTGAGGCAAGAGAATCACTTAAGCCTAAGAGTTGGAGGTTGCTGTGAGCTGTGACGTCACGGCACTCTACCCAGGGCAACTCTGTCTCAAAAAAACAATGAAAAAAAATACTGAAATAAAAACCCCTGTCCAGTAGAATTCCATCTCACTTTTTATGTCAACAATCATAGGAATTCTTCTTACAGTCTTCAAAGGGTAAATGAATGGGCCAAAAGATAGTATATTTTGAGGGATAACGTTCCTAAAACCGTCTTTACTCCCTCCTATAATATAATAAATGTAGTTTGTGAAATCTTTGTGAATTTCATAGGTGATGAAACAGTATGTTGTATTTTTTAATTTGCCTTTCTTTTATCAACAATTTCCTCTATGTTGGTTGACTGTGTTTTCCTTATTGTGAGTTGTATAGAGCAAAAAAGTCTTTAAAGGAGCAGGACTGGGAAGAAGGCAGAGCTTAGAAGCCCAGGGAGATGGTAGGCTCCTGACAGAGGCAACATCCTAAAGGTAGGAGATAGGATTTTATAAAGAAAAGTTGCAACAAAAATTTCTTCTTCCCTGGGTTGGACACTTAGGGTAAAAAGTACTCTTCAATAGGAAATCTTACCAGGCACCCCGGCACAGCCCACTTTCCCTTGGCTAAAACCGAGCTAGGTTTTACCACCATGGTGGTTTTTTGTTTCTCTATTTTTTTTGGAGACAGACTCTTGCTCTGTCACTCCAGGTAGAGTACAGTGATATCATCATAGCTTCATAGCTCACTGCACCCTCCAGTCTTCTGGGCTCAATGATCCCCCTGGCTTAGCCTCCCAAGTAGCTAGGACTAGCCACCACTAGCTAGCTACCACACCTGGCTAAATGTTTTGTGTTTAGTAAATATGGGGTCTTGCTCTAATTCAGGCTGCTCTGTACTCATGAGCTCACCCACCTTGGCCTCTAAGAGTGCCAGGATTACAGGTGTGAGCCACCTCATCCAGCCCCAGCTGTTTTCGTGTTTAAGTTGCATTTAGGATTTTGTATCAGATATTTGAGGAAGGTATTGGCCTCTTTGGAGATCTGGGGAAGGATTTTTCTCCTTTTAGAATTCATCAAGATAGTTTTCTAGTAGTTGAAGATCTAAAGTAGTATAAATAAAATTTCAGAAGTGATTTTAATGATACCAGAAAATGTCAAGTACTTCAAAGCTGAATTCTTTAGAAGAAAATTAACCAAAAGGATATTGTTCATGAAGTTTCAGAGAAATATGCTTCCTTATGTTTGAAGGAGTAAACTAATCTTTTGTATTGTAGAAGCCTTTAGTGTTTCAAATAGGATGGAAATGCATTTTGTCTAAGGTATTTTATTTTTAAACAAAAGAAAAACTTTTCTGTGCAATTTGGGCCTTTTTTGGTTAATTCTTTTAAATCAAGTGTTTTTAGTCATGCTTTTTAAGATATTGAAGAGCTGCATGTTTTAGTATGTATTTATATTCTGACCTTGTTTAGTTCATAAAAGTCTGCCAAATGCCAGAACTATTTAAATTTGGCTATGACTGTGTTAACATCATGAATAACGATTGACATAAATGTACTATATTATTTTTATAAATTGTGGTTTGAGATGGTAGTAATTTTAGAATATTTAGAATGCTGCTCTCTGAGACGTGTTATTTTTGTAGTCAACTAGCAGTGTTAAATGTTACATCTCATCTACTTACAAGTTTTCTGTTCATAATTAAAAATGCGTAAGAATTCCATATTGGGATTTAAGGAATTATTAGCCAAGTCAGCAGTTTTATGAGGCATTCTTATTAAGAAATGTAAAAGGAGTTTCATATAATGAAAAGGGTATTTTATCATTGGCATGCATTTAATGCATTGTATACATTCACTCGTATTAAGCACTTTGGTTAGTCTTCATTATTTAATCCTCCAGGGGTTACTTAACATAGAATACCTAATGAAGAACTCAGTAGCTTTAAAAATGGGGGGAGTAAATTTGAGGAGCATAAAACTTGAACATGATATATGAACTACTGTTGAAAGCTGCTTTCTCAGGGTGAATAAAAATTATGAGTTAAATTTAAGTATTCTGTCAGTAATAAGATAGAGCCACAGCATAGGTTGGAAGTATTTCTACTTTCTCTAATTCCAAGAATAATAACTTGTGTAACAGGCTCTTTATAGTCTTCAGTCTCTTCTAGAACTAATGTGTTGAGGGCAGGAGAAAAAGTTTCCCCTACTCATCCGCGTATCCCGAAGGTCAGCTAGCTCTGGGCCTTGGCCCTAACAGGACCCAGTAAACATTTGTTGAATGAACATGCTTTTTTAAACATATGTACCTGCAGGAGTTACTCAGGTTAAGTGTGACCTCCCCCCTGCCCCACCCCTTCAAGTGCTTCGATATTCCAGAAGTGTTGTTCATTCACCTTTGGCGGTGTTTCTGCCTAGGTGTACTCAGTAAGCTGCAAGTCTCTGTCTTTTGAGCAGGAATTTGATTTTTTTTTTTTTTTTTACAATAGTCAAATGTCATGTAGAATTAGATCTAGAGAATGGAATAATGAATGTAGTAAATATCTTTTCCAGTTTTAGAGGTGTTTTTCAGAATGACTTATAAAATGAAAACTGTATTCATTTTCTTATATGACTTGTAAACTGGCTGTGAAAATGGTTCATATAAAAATTTTGAGCAAATGTAACATCACTGAAATAAATGTAGATAACAGTGAGATTTCTTTATTATGTTTTTTGTTTGTTTTTGTTTTTCATTTTAGAGACAGGGTCTTGCTCCGTCACCCAGGCTCGAGTACAGCAATGTGATCATGGTTCCCTGGAGCCTAGAATTCCTGGAGTTCAAGTGATCCTCCCACATCAGCCTCCTGAATACATGAGACTACATTTGCACTCCACCATACCTGGCTTATTTATTTTTTAATTTTTTTATAGAGACAGGGTCTCAGGGCATTGCCTAGGCTGGTCTCAAACTCTTGGCCTCAAGTGATTCTCTTGCCTTGGCCTCTCAAAGGGCTTGGGTTATAGGCACAAGCTACCATGCCAACCCAATTGTGAGATTTCTTTCTTTTTTTTTGTTTTTGTTTTTTGAGACAGAGTTTCACTATGTCACCCTTGGTAGAGTGCCATGGCGTCATAGCTCACAGCAACCTCCAACTCTTGGGCTTAAGCAATTCTCTTGCCTCAGCCTTCCAAGTAGGTAGGACTACAGGTACCCGCCAAACAACAGGTTATTTTTGTTGTTGTTGTAGTTGTCATTGTTGTTTTGCACCCAGGCTGGATTCCAACCTGTTAGCCCTAGCGTGTGTGGCTGGCACCCTAACCTCAGAGCTATGGGTGCCAAGCCCAATTGTGAGATTTCTTTGAAGGTCACCATTTAAATATATAATAAAAGTTCTGATTTTCATGGTTGAAAAATTTTAATATTTACACACAGCACTTTGTTTTTCAGATAATGATCTTTGGTTTACAGAGTCTTCATTCATTTCTATTTATTATTGCCTAGAGGAGTGCACTATATTTAATAAGAGCTGCCATTTTTTCTTGTAGTTAACATGATACTCCTAATTATAGTTGGTTTTTTATTTCCATTCCAGCAAAAATTTTGAGAGGCAGTGTTGTCTTAATAAGTAATGTTTACAGTACCACAATGAAATGAAGTCACAGGTTAGATGTTATTTTCCACTAGAGAAATCAGAATTTCATAAACATGTTCTTCTTGTAAGAAGGTAATATTTTGAGAAAGAAAAAAACCTCTGTCATCTGTTTCCTAATTTAAGCTCGCATCTCCTGAAAAGTGCTACCTCGTGTAAATAATTGCATGGTAGAGGTTCTATGAGTTTTATGAATTTGCAAATGGTCCCTTTTCCATTCATGCTGCCAATTACTAATAGATTAAGCTTCCTAAAATAGCACTTTTCTGATGTTGTCCAACGGGTTTAGTCTTCCATTTCCTAGAAAGCATCAATTCAAATCTTAACATGGCTCAGAATCTCCTAGAGGGCACATTAAAACAGATTGTCTGGCCCTTGTCTCCAGAGTTTCTGATTCCGTAGGTTTGGGTGGGCCCCCGAGTTTTCATTTCTAAATGTGCTCTTGGGTGATGCTAATGGTACACTGACTTTACTGGGAAAAATGTGTTGCTCTGGAAATGAAGTCACAGCTTTTTAGGTTGGTATCTATAGTCTTCTGTAAAGCTGCCTCAGTGTGTTTCTTGAGCTGTATCTACTATTACTTACCAGGAAGAACTTGGGTGCTTTTAATAAACTTGCATAGTTACTGTCTCCAGCCTAATTTAAGACTTTGCCTTGTTTACCTCGTTGCTCTCAGAAGGAGTGTTGTCTTACTTGCTTAAAATCCATATCCTCGTGAAGTCCTTACAGACTCAACCTTTACTGATTTCTCCCTGCTCCAGATTCACATGTCATTTATTTGTCTTTGGACTGTGTATTGCTGATTCTTCCAACTAGATTTCTAATCCCCTAAAGTGGAAATACTATTTTCTATTCCAAAAGTTATGGCCTGCAATTGACAGCAGAAGGTGATTCATCTTAAATGTAACCAAAATGAGAAACACATACATCACCTTTTTTGAGACAGAGTCTCATCCTGTTGCTTGGGTAGAGTGCTATGGCATCAGCCTACCTCAGAGCAACCTCAAACTCCTAGGCTCAAGTGATCTTCCTACGTCAGCCTCCCAAGCAGCTGGGACCATAGCTGTGTACCACCACATGTGGCTAATTTTTCTATTTTTAGTAGAGATGGGCTTCTCCGTCCTGCTCAGGCTGGTCTCGAATTCCTGGCCTCAAGGGATCTTCCTGTCTTGGCCTCTCAGAGTGCTAGGATTAAACCACCACACCAGGCCCATCACCAAAATTTTTTGATGTTAGTAGACCAGTGGTTCTCAACCTTCCTAATGCTGCCACCCTTTAATACAGTTCCTTGTGTTTTGGTGACCCCCCCAACCATAAAATTATTTTCGTTGGCTACTTCATAACTGTAATGTTGCTACTGTTATGAATAGTAATGTAAATATCTGATATGCAGGATGATCTCAGGTGACCCCTGTAAAAGGGTCGTTCGACCCCCAAAGGGGTTGCAACCCACAGTTTGAGAACCGCTGAGTGGCAGTATGGTAGAGTGGAAACACTTCTGAACCTCCCTTTTTCACACCTGTGAAACAGGGCTGATAATTCCCTTTTGCAGAATTGTTAAAAAAAAAAACAAACTAATTTTCTTTGCATTATTATTATTATTGCTTAATATTTCAATGTAGCAACTGATTCCTTTTCTGAATGTATTTATATTCATTCATTCTTTACAAGGGTTTTGTTTCTAGTCCTTATCTTAAACATTGTTATTGTTATTAAATTTTAAGTCTTTTTAATTTTGTGAAGGCAAAAAAAAATGGAAATCTGATTACCACATGTATATGTAAAAATAAAAATTAAAAAAAATCAAAAAAAAAATAGAAAATGTATGTGAATCTGTCAGCACAATGCCCCGCATGTAGCATTATTCATTTAATAGAATTTATTTATTAGCTACAAGAGATTTGGTAGGAGTAATATGTTAGAAAAAGAGGTTATAAGTAAATTGGATTCAGAAAGTAATTTCCAGGAAAGAAAAAGAATGTTTTGGCTGTGATATTATTGTATTGACCAATAGTTTAATATTTTCTATGTTACCCCCCTCCTTAGTAGTTGTTGCCAAAAATCTCTGCTTCCTGTGGCAGGAAAGTAAGCATTATTTTGCCTTGTTTCACTTGTTACCATGCAGGAGTGATGCTCATCCTTAGGAAAACCATAGGAGGTGCTGAATGGAGCGTTTCTCATTCATTCATCAGTGTCCAGTTACCTCTGACTTCCTGGCTTGGAGGAACACTCCGCTTTTGAGGGAGGAAAGAAAGCAAGGGAGAAGAATAAATTGAAATGTGGAGAAATACCTGCAGAGCATAGAAAGAAATATTTTGTGAGCCAAAAAGCTGGAAATGGTTCTTTCAGAGATAGCTGAGTGTATAAATTTAGCTCAGTAATTAGGCATATGGTGCTTTCATTTCAGGATGTATCTATAACCCTTTGTGATAATATCCGTTGATTATTAGAGCTGCTGCAGCTTTCCCTATATTGACAGCAGAGAGTCCTAGTGCATTTAAAATAAGAATTGAAGAGTGAAATGGAAAACCAAATTAATAATTTGTTCTTGGTTGGTTTTAATCTGCTCTTTATTAACTTTGTAGTTTATGCCTGGAGGATTAGATTTAGAATCAGAACCCCAACTAATGTTCTAAAAGTTTATTTTATTGGAACATTAAACTCCTAAAAGACTTTCTGAAGAACATTTTTGTTTTGGTCTTAACATAAGAAAGGACGCTTAAGTTCTTACGTCAACCTAAAATAATAGAAAGCTCTTAATAGGTGGTATTTTTAATTTTTAAATTATTTCATTTTAGAATTCAAATAGGCATTAATAAAAACTGACTAATAGAGATAAATATATTCTTTGTTGGGCACAAGTATATTTTGGTCTCCTTTTTTCTAAGCTTTTCTTAACCTTCCGTCCTCCTAACCTGGATCTATATTTTCCAGTCTTAGATTTTTAAGTCTGCTTTCCCTTGGTGGTAAGGAAAATAGTTAAAAGTTAAAAATCAAAGGGTGTTTCTCTTTATTTCCCATGCCTTGTCAGATGTTTCTGAAGTTGATTAAAGACAGACGATTTTAATTTTATATATTGAGGAAGGAGTTCTATTCTAAGATACAGAGTATTAAAATGAACTGAAATACTAAAGTTTAAAAACAATTGCCTCTGGGGGAGTGGGGACAGGCAGTGTTCGTCTGTTTCTTTCCTAATGCTTTGATACAGTCCCATTAGAATAACCTGAAGGTCTGAGAACTCAGTCTCTTTGCTTCTGTGGTTATAGTTCTCCACCCACCTGTGATCTGGAGAATTACACTCTAAGTTTTCCTAAGGTAAAGATGCTAGAATGTACATGTTTAGAAAAGGACTTCTTGAGTTTGGCAAACTATTATACCAGGTAATAGTCTGATAAATACAAGTTTTGACCTAAATTCTCTACTTTTAACTGATATGTAATAGAGGTTTGGGATTGTATAGCCACATTTGCTACAGGTAATCAAACGTGTTAGTTTCAGCGTCCGTAATTTAGCTTAATTTAGTATTAGCTGTCTTTATCTCTCCTACTTTTTCTGTGCTGTAAATCATCTTCCATGTGTTAGTGTTTTCTCTCAGAGTTGGTGGTAATGGTTCAAAGACAGGTGGCAAAAGAGTAGCAGAAGTGGTCTTATATATGTTACACAGGTCAGATGACAGTCACCTCAGTATGAAGCCTTGATCGTGCTGGTCAGCAGAGACGGAGCAGCACTCTGGCCTCCTGGAACCTTGAATTTCTGGCATTACCACTGGTGCACAGTCACTTCACCTTTTTCTGACCTGCTGGACACCCACGCCTACTTTTTAGAATTCCCCGGGGAGAAAGCTGTCTTGTTCCATGATTGGTTAGCTTATTTGTGGACCCTTGACTCTCAGAGTTGCTTGAAAGCTGTCTCAGGAAGTCATGCCTTTGAATGATTGAAATCTCATGTATGCCTGAGGTGTTGTTAGTGTTTTCTAAAACACCAGGGAATTTCTGCAGATAGTACTTTCATGGGCTGATTTGAAGGTGAGAAACCAAAGTGGCAGAAAGGGAAATTTCTTCCTCTACCTCAAGATGAGATCACTGTTCCCTTTCTTCACTCCAGAGCACCCTGTCTTCACAAACCTCAGGGGGCACAGAACACATTAGTGGCCTTAAAAGAGAGTGACTGCTGTGTACAGTGCACCCCAGAGCCTTTCATTGTTAAACAAGACCCCAAACTAGATATTTCTCTTCTGAGCAGAATTATGCCTTAATATTTAAAAGAAGAATTTTATTCCTTAATTGGCTTTTAAATCCCAGCTATTAATCTGTAAGTATATTTGGTTTATGCATAACAACAACGATAACCATGATCAGTTTGTCCTTTTCTCTAGTTTTAAAATAGAGGCAACTATTAAGACCCCACATCTAATAAAAAGTCCAGCTCCTCAGTTAAACTCTGCAGTCTGCTCCCTCTTTCTCCAGATAGAATGAGTTTGTTCTTTTTGTTCTGAGAATGTCTTCTCAGTTGATTGTATATTATCAGTTAATATTGCATATAATGAAGGCAACCAATAACCAGATTTTTAAAATCTCATTTTGGCATGGATTTTGTCTCCTACCTGCAATTTTAATTCTAGAACAGTGAGCCGTGTGCAGGTACCTACGGCATACCATTTGTCAGGTACTGTGCTAACCACTCTGCGTGCAAATCCTCACTCAATTCTCAGAGCAACTGTGTGTGTTTGGCATTATTTTCCTCATTTTACACAGGAAATTGAGGCTGAGAAGGGTCAAGAAAATTGCCCAGCATTGCACAGCACCTGTGTGCCTCCCCTAGAGATTTGAACTAGGGCCTGTCTGGCCTCAACTCGGGGCCTCTTCCCGTTCTCTCACTCTCACTGGGCTCCCTTTGGCGAGAACCTTACTCATCTTAGGTAAAGAACTGGGAATCCTGTGACAGCCATTCCCATGCTTGGGAAGGAAGCAGAGGGAGGCAAAGGGTGAGGGTTGGCACAGGGACCTCCCAGCTTGTGGCAAACAACTTGATTTTATTCTGAAAGCAAAACACGCTCAGTTTGTTTGAAAAAACCTCTCTTAAGAGTAATATTTTGCTTCACATTAAGCATGATGTTTACTAACATGTGTTCAGGTATGTGTATATCACCTCAAAGATATGTATATCAGTGATACATATATACTATGTACATGGTTACATGTGTTCATACAATTACTAAAGTAATGCCTTAAGCATTAATGAAAGTACTTGGGAGCTCTAAAAAGTTATTTAAATCAAAAGAAAGAAAGACAGTAGTTGCTGAAAGAAACGAAATCTAAATTTGCTTCCTTTTCTCTCCCTAGTTTTGGGGGCATCCCTAACTCTTACATTTTAGAATACGTAATCTTACAATTATTTAATTTTTAAGCTAGAGGTTCCATGGAGTAACGACCATATAAACACAAATGAAATCTGAATTTTAAAATCACAGTGAAGTCTATCACCAGAAGAGATTTAGTGAGTCAAAGGAAAACATTGTTGCTCAGTTGACTTGAGTTTTGTGTAGACCTGACACAAAGGCCGTGTCTGAGAGATCAAGACAGTATAATTCTTTCTAATGTATCTGCAGATAGGGTGATACAGCAGTCATTCACACCCAAATGGTTTTTAAAAAGAATTTTAATGTTATTTTCCATTAATGAATGAGATTAAGAATCATTCCCAGTAATATTCCTTCCACAAGTACCACTCTGTGCAGGGCACGGTGGAGATGACTGTGAAGCAAGACAAATGTGACCCCTGCCCACATGGCACCCAAAGGAGTGTGACAGTGCCCCGGGAGGAGAGTGGAGGGTGCCTGGGTGTGTGTGGCAGAATATGTCACTCTGATGGGTTTGGTGGGTCCAAGAACACTTTCTAAAGGGGGTAAAGTATAGAGGATGAGGGGAAATAGTCCAGTTGCAGTAAGATGAAGTGTGCTCCAGCCTGGGGATGGAATATGCGAGGGCTCTGGGGACTGGACCAGGGTAGCCTGCTGAGAAACAAGAGAGTGCTAGGAAGTGGTTGGGCCACTGAATGAGGCCCAGAAGGGGTCTGGCCAGGAGAGTAGACGTTATCCTGAGGTCATCAGGTACCTGTGCGGCAGAGGGGGTTAAGTTAAGGATCTAGTATCAAATTTGCATTTTCAGATAAGCCTAGACTCAGGGATGTATGTTAAAAGCACCAGGAATCTACATGAGAGGTGATGGAGATAGAGAAAGTGAACAGATCCTAGAGATATTTAAAAATAAAATGTGTATAGAACTTTGTGAGCACTAAATTATAGAGAGTGTGGGAGGACCTAGAGGGAAAGATGGTGCTGCTGTTCCTGGTTTGGACACGGATTGGGTGATGGGTTGGGATCCCAGGTAGAGGAGAGGGGTGGAGGGAGAGATGGATGGTTTGGGGTATTAGAGGAGAAAGATAACCCGATGGAGAAGGCCTTTCCTGGGCAGTGGGACCTGTACAGCAAACACTGCACACAGAGGTCTACACTAGACGCATGGATCTTGAGACCATCAAACCAGGGATAGACTATCCTGCAAGAAGGGACAAGAGCCAAGAATCCTGAGGAGCATCAACATTTAGGGGATGTGCAGACTAGGAAGTGACAGAAGCAGCAGTCAGAGATGCAGGAAGAGGCTGGCAGAGGAGTGGGGCACCCTGGACCACTGTTAGATATTGAATAATTTAAGGGGTGTGTCGCAGTTAACAGTGTCAAGTGCTGCTGAGAGGCAGGAGAGGACTGAGACAGGCTCTGTGGATTTGGTAACAAGCAGGTTGAAGCAGCTTCCACAGCATAGGGGTGGGGAAAGTATAGCAGTGGTGGTGAAGGTGACCCTCCTGGGGCAGCTTCCACAGTATAGGGGTGGGGACAGTATAGCACTGGTGGTGAGGATGTGCTCGGACCACTCTTTCAGAGAAGGTCACTGGCAGGAATGGGGAGGTAGGGTAGCTGTAGGTGACAAAGCGTCACTGGCAGGAATGGGGAGGTAGGGTAGCTGTAGGTGACAAAGGGTCACTGGCAGGAATGGGGAGGTAGGGTAGCTGTAGGTGACAAAGGGTCACTGTGGCAGGAATGGGGAGGTAGGGTAGCTGTAGGTGACAAAGTGTCACTGGCAGGAATGGGGAGGTAGGGTAGCTGTAGGTGACAAAGGGTCACTGGCAGGAATGGGGAGGTAGGGTAGCTGTAGGTGACAAAGGGTCACTGTGGCAGGAATGGGGAGGTAGGGTAGCTGTAGGTGACAAAGCGTCACTGGCAGGAATGGGGAGGTAGGGTAGCTGTAGGTGACAAAGGTCACTGTGGCAGGAATGGGGAGGTAGGGTAACTGAAGGTGACAAAGGGTCACTGTGGGAGGATTGGGGAGGTAGGGTAGCTGTAGGTGACAAAGGTCACTGGCAGGAATGGGGAGGTAGGGTAGCTGTAGGTGACAAAGGGTCATTGGCAGGAATGGGGAGGTAGGGTAGCTGTAGGTGACAAAGGTCACTGTGGCAGGAATGGGGAGGTAGGGTAGCTGTAGGTGACAAAGGGTCACTGGCAGGAATGGGGAGGTAGGGTAGCTGATGGTGGCAAAGGGTCACTGTGGCAGGAATGGGGAGGTAGGGTAGCTGTAGGTGACAAAGGGTCACTGGCAGGAATGGGGAGGTAGAGTAGCTGTAGGTGACAAAGGGTCACTGGCAGGAATGGAGAGGTAGGGTAGCTGTAGGTGACAAAGGGTCACTGGCAGGAATGGGGAGGTAGGGTAGCTGTAGGTGACAAAGGGTCACTGGCAGGAATGGGGAGGTAGGGTAGCTGTAGGTGACAAAGGGTCACTGTGGCAGGAATGGGGAGGTAGGGTAGCTGTAGGTGACAAAGGGTCACTGGCAGGAATGGGGAGGTAGGGTAGCTGTAGGTGACAAAGGGTCACTGTGGCAGGAATGGGGAGGTAGGGTAGCTGTAGGTGACAAAGCGTCACTGTGGCAGGAATGGGGAGGTAGGGTAGCTGTAGGTGACAAAGGGTCACTGTGGCAGGAATGGGGAGGTAGGGTAGCTGTAGGTGACAAAGGGTCACTGGCAGGAATGGGGAGGTAGGGTAGCTGTAGGTGACAAAGGGTCACTGGCAGGAATGGGGAGGTAGGGTAGCTGTAGGTGACAAAGGGTCACTGGCAGGAATGGGGAGGTAGGGTAGCTGATGGTGGCAAAGGGTCACTGTGGCAGGAATAGGGAGGTAGGGTAGGTGTAGGTGACAAAGGGTCACTGGAAGGAATGGGGAGGTAGGGTAGCTGTAGGTGACAAAGGGTCACTGGCAGGAATGGGGAGGTAGGGTAGCTGTAGGTGACAAAGGGTCACTGGCAGGAATGGGGAGGTAGGGTAGCTGTAGGTGACAAAGGGTCACTGGCAGGAATGGGGAGGTAGGGTAGCTGATGGTGGCAAAGGGTCACTGTGGCAGGAATGGGGAGGTAGGGTAGCTGTAGGTGACAAAGGGTCACTGGCAGGAATGGGGAGGTAGGGTAGCTGTAGGTGACAAAGGGTCACTGGCAGGAATGGGGAGGTAGGGTAGCTGTAGGTGACAAAGGGTCACTGGCAGGAATGGGGAGGTAGGGTAGCTGTAGGTGACAAAGGGTCACTGGCAGGAATGGGGAGGTAGGGTAGCTGTAGGTGACAAAGGGTCACTGTGGCAGGAATGGGGAGGTAGGGTAGCTGTAGGTGACAAAGGGTCACTGGAAGGAATGGGGAGGTAGGGTAGCTGTAGGTGACAAAGGGTCACTGTGGCAGGAATGGGGAGGTAGGGTAGCTGTAGGTGACAAAGCGTCACTGTGGCAGGAATGGGGAGGTAGGGTAGCTGTAGGTGACAAAGGGTCACTGGCAGGAATGGGGAGGTAGGGTAGCTGTAGGTGACAAAGGGTCACTGGCAGGAATGGGGAGGTAGGGTAGCTGTAGGTGACAAAGGGTCACTGGCAAGAATGGGGAGGTAGGGTAGCTGTAGGTGACAGAGGGTCACTGGCAGGAATGGGGAGGTAGGGTAGCTGTAGGTGACAAAGGGTCACTGGCAGGAATGGGGAGGTAGGGTAGCTGTAGGTGACAAAGGGTCACTGGCAGGAATGGGGAGGTAGGGTAGCTGTAGGTGACAAAGGGTCACTGGCAGGAATGGGGAGGTAGGGTAGCTGATGGTGGCAAAGGGTCACTGTGGCAGGAATGGGGAGGTAGGGTAGCTGTAGGTGACAAAGGGTCACTGGCAGGAATGGGGAGGTAGGGTAGCTGTAGGTGACAAAGGGTCACTGGCAGGAATGGGGAGGTAGGGTAGCTGTAGGTGACAAAGGGTCACTGGCAGGAATGGGGAGGTAGGGTAGCTGTAGGTGACAAAGGGTCACTGGCAGGAATGGGGAGGTAGGGTAGCTGTAGGTGACAAAGGGTCACTGTGGCAGGAATGGGGAGGTAGGGTAGCTGTAGGTGACAAAGGGTCACTGGAAGGAATGGGGAGGTAGGGTAGCTGTAGGTGACAAAGGGTCACTGTGGCAGGAATGGGGAGGTAGGGTAGCTGTAGGTGACAAAGCGTCACTGTGGCAGGAATGGGGAGGTAGGGTAGCTGTAGGTGACAAAGGGTCACTGTGGCAGGAATGGGGAGGTAGGGTAGCTGTAGGTGACAAAGGGTCACTGGCAGGAATGGGGAGGTAGGGTAGCTGTAGGTGACAAAGGGTCACTGGCAGGAATGGGGAGGTAGGGTAGCTGTAGGTGACAGAGGGTCACTGGCAGGAATGGGGAGGTAGGGTAGCTGTAGGTGACAGAGGGTCACTGGCAGGAATGGGGAGGTAGGGTAGCTGTAGGTGACAAAGGGTCACTGTGGCAGGAATGGGGAGGTAGGGTAGCTGTAGGTGACAAAGGGTCACTGGCAGGAATGGGGAGGTAGGGTAGCTGTAGGTGACAAAGGGTCACTGGCAGGAATGGGGAGGTAGGGTAGCTGTAGGTGACAAAGGGTCACTGTGGCAGGAATGGGGAGGTAGGGTAGCTGTAGGTGACAAAGGGTCACTGTGGCAGGAATGGGGAGGTAGGGTAGCTGTAGGTGACAAAGCGTCACTGTGGCAGGAATGGGGAGGTAGGGTAGCTGTAGGTGACAAAGGGTCACTGTGGCAGGAATGGGGAGGTAGGGTAGCTGTAGGTGACAAAGGGTCACTGGCAGGAATGGGGAGGTAGGGTAGCTGTAGGTGACAAAGGGTCACTGGCAGGAATGGGGAGGTAGGGTAGCTGTAGGTGACAAAGCGTCACTGTGGCAGGAATGGGGAGGTGGGGTAGCTGTAGGTGACAAAGGGTCACTGTGGCAGGAATGGGGAGGTGGGGTAGCTGTAGGTGACAAAGCGTCACTGTGGCAGGAATGGGGAGGTGGGGTAGCTGTAGGTGACAAAGGGTCACTGGCAGGAATGGGGAGGTAGGGTAGCTGTAGGTGACAAAGGGTCACTGGCAGGAATGGGGAGGTAGGGTAGCTGTAGGTGACAAAGGGTCACTGTGGCAGGAATGGGGAGGTAGGGTAGCTGTAGGTGACAAAGGGTCACTGGCAGGAATGGGGAGGTAGGGTAGCTGTAGGTGACAAAGGGTCATTGGCAGGAATGGGGAGGTAGGGTAGCTGTAGGTGACAAAGGGTCACTGGCAGGAATGGGGAGGTAGGGTAGCTGTAGGTGACAAAGGGTCATTGGCAGGAATGGGGAGGTAGGGTAGCTGTAGGTGACAAAGGGTCATTGGCAGGAATGGGGAGGTAGGGTAGCTGTAGGTGACAAAGGGTCACTGTGGCAGGAATGGGGAGGTAGGGTAGCTGTAGGTGACAAAGGGTCACTGGCAGGAATGGGGAGGTAGGGTAGCTGTAGGTGACAAAGGGTCACTGGCAGGAATGGGGAGGTAGGGTAGCTGTAGGTGACAAAGGGTCACTGGCAGGAATGGGGAGGTAGGGTAGCTGTAGGTGACAAAGGGTCACTGGCAGGAATGGGGAGGTAGGGTAGCTGTAGGTGACAAAGCATCACTGTGGCAGGAATGGGGAGGTGGGGTAGCTGTAGGTGACAAAGGGTCACTGTGGCAGGAATGGGGAGGTAGGGTAGCTGTAGGTGACAAAGCGTCACTGTGGCAGGAATGGGGAGGTAGGGTAGCTGTAGGTGACAAAGGGTCACTGGCAGGAATGGGGAGGTAGGGTAGCTGTAGGTGACAAAGGGTCACTGTGGCAGGAATGGGGAGGTAGGGTAGCTGTAGGTGACAAAGGGTCACTGGCAGGAATGGGGAGGTAGGGTAGCTGTAGGTGACAAAGGGTCACTGTGGGAGGATTGGGGAGGTAGGGTAGCTGTAGGTGACAAAGGGTCATTGGCAGGAATGGGGAGGTAGGGTAGCTGTAGGTGACAAAGGGTCACTGTGGCAGGAATGGGGAGGTAGGGTAGCTGTAGGTGACAAAGCGTCACTGTGTCAGGAATGGGGAGGTAGGGTAGCTGTAGGTGACAAAGGGTCACTGTGGCAGGAATGGGGAGGTAGGGTAGCTGTAGGTGACAAAGGGTCACTGTGGCAGGAATGGGGAGGTAGGGTAGCTGTAGGTGACAAAGGGTCACTGTGGGAGGATTGGGGAGGTAGGGTAGCTGTAGGTGACAAAGGGTCATTGGCAGGAATGGGGAGGTAGGGTAGCTGTAGGTGACAAAGGGTCACTGGCAGGAATGGGGAGGTAGTGTAGCTGTAGGTGACAAAGGGTCACTGTGGCAGGAATGGGGAGGTAGGGTAGCTGTAGGTGACAAAGGGTCACTGTGGGAGGATTGGGGAGGTAGGGTAGCTGTAGGTGACAAAGGGTCACTGTGTCAGGAATGGGGAGGTAGGGTAGCTGTAGGTGACAAAGGGTCACTGTGGCAGGAATGGGGAGGTAGGGTAGCTGTAGGTGACAAAGGGTCACTGTGGCAGGAATGGGGAGGTAGGGTAGCTGTAGGTGACAAAGGGTCACTGTGGGAGGATTGGGGAGGTAGGGTAGCTGTAGGTGACAAAGGGTCATTGGCAGGAATGCGGAGGTAGGGTAGCTGTAGGTGACAAAGGGTCACTGGCAGGAATGGGGAGGTAGGGTAGCTGTAGGTGACAAAGGGTCACTGGCAGGAATGGGGAGGTAGGGTAGCTGTAGGTGACAAAGGGTCACTGGCAGGAATGGGGAGGTAGGGTAGCTGTAGGTGACAAAAGGTCACTGGCAGGAATGGGGAGGTAGGGTAGCTGTAGGTGACAAAGGGTCACTGTGGCAGGAATGGGGAGGTAGGGTAGCTGTAGGTGACAAAGGGTCACTGTGGCAGGATTGGGGAGGTAGGGTAGCTGTAGGTGACAAAGGGTCACTGTGGCAGGAATGGGGAGGTAGGGTAGCTGTAGGTGACAAAGGGTCACTGTGGCAGGAATGGGGAGGTAGGGTAGCTGTAGGTGACAAAGGGTCACTGTGGCAGGAATGGGGAGGTAGGGTAGCTGTAGGTGACAAAGGGTCACTGTGGCAGGAATGGGGAGGTAGGGTAGCTGTAGGTGACAAAGGGTCACTGGCAGGAATGGGGAGGTAGGGTAGCTGTAGGTGACAAAAGGTCACTGGCAGGAATGGGGAGGTAGGGTAGCTGTAGGTGACAAAGAGTCACTGGCAGGAATGGGGAGGTAGGGTAGCTGTAGGTGACAAAGGGTCACTGGCAGGAATGGGGAGGTAGGGTAGCTGTAGGTGACAAAGGGTCACTGTGGCAGGAATGGGGAGGTAGGGTAGCTGTAGGTGACAAAGGGTCACTGGCAGGAATGGGGAGGTAGGGTAGCTGTAGGTGACAAAGGGTCACTGTGGCAGGAATGGGGAGGTAGGGTAGCTGTAGGTGACAAAGTAGGGAGACTAAGTAGAGAAGCAGAAGTTCACAGTTGGGACTGTTAGCCATGGGCTTGAGCTGGCCCCCTCTGCTCACTAGTTTGATTCCTTAGTAGGAGTCAGACAGGCTGCTGTATTTGGAGAAGGCAGACAAGTAGATTGAGCTAACCTTGGAGTTTTCATAGGTGTTTGGAACAGAGGGAGGACATACGGTCCCCCAGGTCTTTTTCTGAGAATGTGATACAGGGTTCATTTGTTTGTAAGAATGTAAATCTGACTGATTCAGGTTAAAGACATGGGGACAGAGGAGGAATTTATTGTAAGATGAAAGAGGCTATCTCATAGATCTAGGTCTAGAAGGGCAGTGAGACGTCACAGGGCCTGGAACTACACATCTGTAGGGCACCAGGATCCAAGACTGCTCTTCATTGCTTATCCTGGCCTTTTGTCTCTAGACACACCTGCTTTATTTCCTCTGCAGACAAGCTCTCTCTGCATCAGTCCAGTTATTTACATGGCCAGTGAGTTTAAGCACTAATAGTTTCTAATAAGCATCTCCAAGGCTAAATTCCAAATTCACAGAATGGAACATTTGACCCAGCTTTAGTTTAGTATCTAATCAGCTATGGCTAGGGGTGGAGTATTGATTTTTAGTTCAAATGTAGCCGTGGCACAGAGCCTCCCAAGTGACGGAGAGGAGAGGGCTGCCTGGCTGCACAGAGGTCTTCCAGCATCTCTGCTGCTTCCAGACATAAGTTTGCTCTATTTGTCTCACTGCAGATATCTCTATTGTAGGCCTACTTGTCAGGGGGCAGATTATTTGGGGTTCTGTTATATTTTCACTATGGAAAATATTTCCTTCTTAAAATGATAATTTACCAAAAGTAGCATCTTTATATCATTCCATTAAGTGTTATACACACATGCCTGCCAATTATCAGTTCAAGAACCAAACTTAACTGCCCTGAGATGGTCACCATTTAACAACCTACCATATTGCTTCTTCATAATGTGATGAGGTCTGAGCACTTAACTTTAATGATAATCAATTAAGACACACACACGAACTTGATTCCAAATTTACAAAATAATCAGACTTACATTTATCTTCAAAAGTCTTACCTGTCTATCAAGATTCAATTAAATTCTTAATCTGTTCCACAAATTCCTGTCCCCTGACAGCAGAACACTATTTCCCTCTCTGTATTTTTATGACTTGCTTTGTTTAAACCTCTATATTTATTACATTCTTACTGTTAAAGGTAGCACATGCAAAGGCAGTGAGATGAAAGAGCACATGGCTTTGCCACTTTATTAACAGTCCAGCCCTGTGTCCGGGTGCCTTCGGGCCTCTGCCTTTCATCTAAGTGATGATTGCCTTTCATGGCTTTTGTTAGGAGCCAGTGAGTGAATGGATGCAGAACTATTATTTGTGCGTTAAGAAACCTATTCAGATAGATTATTTAAGAAAATAGTTTGGAGGTTTGAAAGATCCTATGTCTAAACCCCTCTTCTGCTTCTTGGTAATTCGTGGTGTGGCAGTGATTAAATTGCTGTTCTACCTTGTCCTGGGCATGTTGTGTGGTGTGTTAGTTTCCTTTCACTGTTGTAACAAATTATCACACACACAGTGGCTTCAAACAATACAAATTAATATCTCCCGGTTCTGTGGGTCAAAGTCAAAGTGGGCTTGTTGAGTTTCTCTGCATGTAGTCTCATAAGAGCAAAAATGGGATGTCAGCTGGCCCAGGCTCCTAACTGGAGGCTCTGGGGGAAGACTCTGCTGGCAAGCTCATTCCGGTTGTTGACAGTTGAGTCCCCATTTGTAAAACTGAAGTCCCCATTTCCTTGGTAGCTATCAGCTCGTCAAGGTCACCTACATTCCTTGTTACCATTGCCCCCTCCATTTTCTTTTCTTTTATTCATTCAGACAAATAAAAATTATATATATATATATAATACGGCATATATCATGGTGTTTTGAAATATGTATCCATTATGGAATGGCTAAATCCAGCTAATTGACATATCCATTACCTTACATTTTCTTTTTGTGGTAAAGACACTTAAAATTTACTCTTAGTAATTTTCAAAGGATACACTGCATTATTATTAACTATGGTCACTATGTACTACTCTCTTAAAGATCTGAAACACTTGCTGCATTTGCCTGTGTTCCTCATGGAGGGGCCTGCTAATCTTTGCTGTATCTTTTCAGTTTTCATATAAATGCTGCTGAATGGAGCATGCCCCCTCCTTTTTTCAAGCCAGCAATTTCCCCTCAAGTCCCGTTCAGTGGAATCTCTCTGACTTTTCCTCCTGCTGCATTTCTCCTGCTCCCTGCTGAAGAATGTTCTCTGCGTTTAAGGACTCACTTGATTAGATTGCCCCCCTCCCCCCCAGATAATCTAGGCTAATCTCTATTTTAATCATCTTAATTAGCCTTAAGTAGCTTTCATTATATCTGCCAAATCTCTTTTTGTGTGAGAGAACATATTCACAGGTCCAAGGATTAGGCCATGAACGTTTTAGTTTTTTGTTTGTTTGTTTTTTCTGGAGTGGTCATTTTTTCTACTTTACTGCTTTTGGTTACTGTGATGTGTATGGTGTGAAGCCAAGCACAGTCACTGGCATGCTGGTACTCAACTGCCATTGATAAATTGTGTGTTCAATAAGCAGAAACTATTATTCAAGATCTGTTTTGTGCCTTAAGTTACCCGTAGGAATACCCCAGATCAAAAAAAGTTGGGTGTATATTATAGTAGCACAGTCAGTTCTTTGTGTAGCGACTTGTACTGTGTGCAGATATCAGAGGGAAAGCAGAGATGTTGTATCCACATGTAAGGAGTATTGATGAATAGGAAGACTATTTCATTCTTTCTTAGGATTTTTGTTGAAACCTTTGATAAAGTATCTTGTTTTAATCACATTACTGTTCCTTTTTTTTTTTTTTAAGACAGAGCCTCAAGCCATGGTCCTGGATAAAGTGCTGTAACATCACCCTCACAGCAACCTCCAACTCCTGGGCTTACGCGATTCTCTTGCCTCAGCCTCCCAAGTAGCTGGGACCACAGGCGCCTGCCACAACGCCCTGGCTATTTTTTGTTTGCAGCCATCATTGTTGTTTGGCAGGCCCGGGCTAGATTCGAACCCACCAGCTCAGGTGTATGTGGCTGGTGCTTTAGCTGCTTGAGCCACAGGGGCCGAGCCACTATTCCTATTTTTTAAATGAGTATTCTGTGTTCAGTGGGGGTAAAGTGCCCAGTGTTAAAAGGCTACTAAAACTCTTGAATGAAAAAGAATCCTGTTTTGTGTTTATTCTCCCTACGGGTTAGCAGGTATAGTGTAGAAGTTAGGAACACAAACTCTAGAGCCAGACTCCCAGGATATGATTTCTCTCTTTGCCACGTGTGTCCAATGACTTTGGGCGAGTGACATAACCTCCTTGTTCTTCAGTTTTCTTATGCATAAATATAGGCCTTACCTTATAGAGTTACAATTAAGGATTAAATTAAATATATCAATATTTGTAAAGTGCTTAGAATTGTGACTAGTACAGAGTGCTGTAGAAATACTGAAATTGTTTTAATTGAACAGTTTGCCTTAACCATTGTTTCTCAACTAGGCTATTTTGCCCCACCAGGGTATCTTTGGTGATGTCTGGACATAATGGTTGTTGTGTCTATAGGGGTGGGGTGAGGGCAGCTGGTATGTGGAGGGCAGGGATGCTGGTAAGCATCTTACAATGCACAAGTCTACCCCCAGATAATAAAGGATTATCCAACTCAATGTCAGTAGTGCCTAGGTTAAGAAACCTTGTTTTAAAACAGTGGTCTTTAATGATTTTTGTACCAAATGTATTTGCAAATAAAATATTCATATATTATTAGTGACTTTTAACACTGAGGATATTCAGGACTGAAAATCATAGCACTCTGAGTTCTACAATAAAATGAAAAAGTAAAAAAAACGTTTTCTGGTAATTAGAAAAAAACAACTTACTCTGTTTATCTACTTGTCTATTTTTATATGTAGCAGAAATACCACAGGAAAAGAGTGTGCTTAACCTTTGGAATGCATCATTAGGGGTAAGAAATAGTCTTCCTGTGAAAATTGAGCAGGATTCTAATTTTCCAGCGAGCCTTCATCTGGAGATGATAAGGGAAGAAATTATATTTGACCTTTGATAAGTATAGTTGGGGCACCCAACTGACCTCTACCCCAGTCAAAAGTCTGTGTATAACTTTTGACTTCCCCAAAACTTAATTACTAATAGTCCATTATTGGCTGAAAGCCTTGCTTATAGCATAAATACTCCACTAGCACATATTTTATATATTATAGGTATTATATACTATTACTATATACTATTATATATATTACAATAAGGTAAGCTAGAGAAAAGAAAATATTATTAAGAAAATCATAAGGGATAGGGCAGCGCCTGTGGCTCAGTGAGTAGGGCGCCGGCCCCATATGCCGAGGGCGGAGGGTTCAAACCCAGCCCCGGCCAAACTGCAACAAAAAAATAGCCGGGCGTTGTGGCGGGTGCCTGTAGTCCCAGCTGCTCGGGAGGCTGAGGCAAGAGAATCGCTTAAGCCCATGAGTTGGAGGTTGCTGTGAGCTGTGTGAGGCCACGGCACTCTACCGAGGGCCATAAAGTGAGACTCTGTCTCTACAAAAAAAAAAAAAAGAAAATCATAAGGGATAGAAAATATAGAGTCAGGCACAGTGGTTTGTGCCTGTAATCCCAACACTTTGGGAGGCCAAGGCAGGAGAATCAGATGAGGGAAGGAATTCAAGGCCTACCTGGGCAATATAACAAAACCCATCTCTACCCCCTCCAATATATATATATATATATATATATATATATAAGAAGTTAGCTGGGTGTGGTGGTGCACACCTGTAGTCTTAGCTACTCAGGAAGCCGAGGTGGGAAGATCACCTGAGCCCAGGGGTTCAAGGCTGCAGTGAGCTATGAATGTGCCATTGTACTCTAGCCAGGGCAACAGAGCAAGACTGTGCTGGGGGAATGGCAGGGGTGGGAAAGGAAAGAAAATATATTTACTATTCACTCAGTAGAAGTGGATCCCCATAACGATCTTCCTCCTCCTCATCTTCATGTTAAATATGCCAAGGAGGAGAAGGAAGATCAGGGGTTGGTTTTGCTGTCTCAGGGGTGGCAGAGGCAGAAGAAAACCCATGTGTAAGTCGACCTGCACCATTCAAACTCATGCTGTCCAAAGGTCAACTGTATTTAAATTTGGGAACTTGAATTTGCTGTTGAAAGACAGTGATAGTTAAGACAACCACGCATGCAGTCTAAGATTTGCAAAGCTTGCAATGTTTTTGCCATTGCCATTTTTATTTTTGAATGTTTGTAAGGTTTGTGCATTTGCTGCCTTCACTTCCTCCCATCCCGCAGGCGTATCTAATTTAAATATTCTTCAGAATATTCTTGAATGACTTCTTTTTTCCATCACCCTCACTCCATCACTTCCACCTCAACTTTTGCTGTTTGAGTTGTCTATTCAAGACTTAGAGCTAAGGCTTTACTACATTAAAACTATTCAAACTCTATTTTTTTCCATTCTTGTGTTCCCAAATTTGGGCTTCTGATTGGTGAGTTAGTTGTTATCATCTGCATCCCTCGGGTTGCAGAGAGCTGATTAGACTGACATCTAAGGAGAGGAGGACAGAATCTGGCATATTCCCCTACTGTCCACAAGACACAAACAAAATAATAACCTGCATTTGTATAATATTATGGATTAAGCAGAGCACTTGACATGCTGCCGTCCATTGGTGACTCCAAAATAGTTGACGATTGAGTGCATGGTTACCTGATACAGTTGCTAAGTATCAGTGAAATACTTGAGATAGTGATCAGATTCAAAATACATTTTTCTCATGGTATTTAACAAATTCTTGGCTTTTTAAAACATGGGCAAAAGGAAAGTGTTAATTGCAGTGAGGATGATATCCACTCAGTTCTTTTTGGATCACTCTGTTCAACTTTGAATCCATAGGCATAATGGGATATACCCTGGCACTTCATTTAAAAGGAAGAAACAGAACATTTTTTGATTCCAGTCATGTCTGCTGTATTTTTATATCAGGCTAGAAACTGGGAAAAGCAGTTTACAAGAGAACTATGTTTTATAATATGATCTTTTGTTAAACTTTACAAGTTTGTTTTTATCACACTTTCTGAAGTGGTAGAACAGTGATAACTACTTCACAGACTTGGTGATCAAGAAGAATCCGCTCTAAATGTAGTTGGCATCTTTCACAGGTTTGGGCAAGGTCCAGCGGGTTTCCTGTGATCTCGTTTAGAATGGAGAACCTCTTCCGTCAGCCAGGCCTTGCTGTGGACTCGGACGTGTGCTTGAGCACCACACCAAAGCTCCACCTATGAACCCGTTGAAACCTAGTTAAGGCCTTCCTTCAATTCTGAAATAACTTGTTGCCCAAATCTTCTTTTGCCACTTTATAATTCAGAATCTTGTGCTGAAGACATTTTGGAAAAACTCTGAACAGCTTAACAGTTTTGTCTGTGAAATATGGGGAAATGCTTAAGTTTATCCATCAAGAATTAGTTGATCTGGGGAAGAGAGACTTGGATTACAGTGAATCATCATTTACATATGTCACACTATAGAAAGAACTGTAAGCAGGCTTGGCTCAGTAGCAAACATCACAGGACTGTTTCTTGCCTGGGGTAAGTTACATAATGGTATTTTACTGTGGTAGTCTGGACCTGTAACTAGAGGGGCCCAAAGAAGAGGGATCATGTTGCTATGAAGACAGCTCCTTTACAGATGGTTACTATTAGTCCTGAGGGTAGAGTTGAGATCTGAGTCTGGATTCCAAAGAATATTGGAAACATGTATCGCAGTAGGCAGGGATCTGAGCTGAGCAGGGCCCAGTATCACAGTAAGTCAAGTCAAGGGGAGGAAAAAAAGTAGAAATGGAACCAGAATTACAGCATTACCAACATTGTAACATTGATAAGGTCATCGCATGGATGTACAGCTATACATCGCATGGATGTACTGGTAAGAGTTGGATGTAGAGTATAGCTGGAGCTGTAGGTGCTCAGATGTTTGTGGAGGTAAGGAATGGTTCAGCCAAGCACAAAGGAAAAAGTAGGAGTGGAATTTGGTCTGGCAAGTCCAGTGCTAGGACACATTCCACGCTGCTGCTCAGTTGAATCCCTCAGGGAATTTGCCTTCTGCCTGGCGGACAGAGGTGTGTGCTGGGTTCCTTATGGAAGTTCTGTAGGGAGCCTGCTGTTGCAATGCAGGGCTGAGGCCCTTAGAACATCTCACCATTGTCCAGTGTGAACACTTGTGGGCCATCTCTTCAATCCATTAGATTTTAGGACTTCAGTTCTTTGTCAGTAAAATTCAAAGGTCAGTAGTTAGTTGCTGGAGGGTGACTTCCTGAGATGGGACCAACGAAGCAGGCAGAACAGACAGATCCCTTGGAAATCTTGACAGAGTATCCTGGTAGAAGGTAAAATATTCTCCTGGTTTGGAGGAGCATTTTAAATAAGGATAATTTAAATCAAGTTAAAGAGTCCTAAGGCAAGGACGGTATTTTATATTCAGTACTGGGGAGATATTTTCTGTCAGTGGTAGGTCATACTTCTCTATTTGGGACAACAGTCTTGTTTCCAAAATGAAGGATATGGAATTCTAATATCGTTCAAACAACGACAAGAAGGCACATGGTGTAAGACAGTTTATATGGAAATTGATAGTGGAAGATCACTAGAATACTGACCTGTTTTAAATAAGATTGGGTATAGTTATAATAAAACCTTAAGAAAAGAGTTGTGTTCTTTCACACATATATGTGTGTGTATATATTTGAAGATAAGAAATTTTGAGAAAAAGAAATGTAACTTAGCTATGATAGTCTATAAAAGTAGATAAAAATTAAGCATTTCAACTAGTTTTGCTAGCCAGAAGCATCACACTTAGTAAAAATATCGTTTTAAAAAAATGTTTGTCAACGAGGGCCCTTTTTAGAGAGCTACAGCTGTTTAATATTGTTACCAAAGAGGATGTAATCACTGGGGTAACTCAAGGTTTACTGGTACTGTGGATAAATTACATTACAGATGTCTTAATTAATATTTGAGGTTTTTATTCAAAAATACAATGTAGTTTTCTTTGATAATTGTTATTTACTTGAATAATTTATTTGATTTTAAATAATTATTTTACTTTTTTCAAACAAAGTGGAGGAGAGCTATCCAAATTATTCTGTGATATTACTGTTTTCTGAGTGAATGCAGGAACCCTGACCACACACTTCTTTTTTTTTCCAACCATTTGTACTCCTCACCCCCAGAAACCCTCAAATTTGTCATTTAAAGCTTGGTCAGAGGCTGTGGCTACCAGAATTTCTTTGGTAAATTATATTATTTATTGTTTACTACTGTCAGTTGTCAACCTTCCAAGTCGTTTCAGCTACCAAAGGATAGGAAAAGAAATACTACAGAGAAAAATGTCTATTTTCCCAAATTGGGAATATGGTATAAAGTTCATCTTTGTGTTGATCACTCAAGTTTCAGAAAGACAACCAAAGAATAGCTACATAAATGTTAAATTCTGTAGTGATTGGTGGCAGATCAGCTAGTAAAAGCATCAGTTCCGGGTGAACGTCAGATCGAGCTGCCGCAGTTCTCCTGGCTTTAATTCACGTAAATCAGCAGAACAGCCCCTGCGACAGCGTGTCCACACATGTCACACCTTTGTTCACAGAGGAAGGATGAGGGAAAGCGAAGATACCCACAGACCTTGACAGATGTCTCAGTGGCTGGAACTTTGTCACGTAGCCACCTCTAGCTGTAGACAGGCTGAGGAAGTACGCATTTGGCTGTTACAGCTTCTGTCCAGGGACAAACAAGGGAAAAAGAGATTTGAGTGTGGGTGAATCCATGCATGGTATCTGCAAAAGCTAGAATGCATATTCATGTTTTTCTATTTTTATTATTATTTTGTAGGTTAGTGTAGTCTTTTTGAATTGTGAAGTAATTTGACCTCTGCTGAAAATCTTAGCATTTCTTTTTCTTCTTAAATGTATGCAGGTCTTTGCCTGGTTTTCAAGCCATGGAACAGCTGAGCAAAATTGGTAGTCATTGCACTCAAAGCTAACACTCAGTAATGCAGTCTGTTCTAACAGGTCTCCGAATCTGGCATGTATTCACTGCTGGGCACTTGCCATCCAGCAACTGTAGAATGAATGATGTTCATCTCTTTTTACCATTTGAAAAAAAAATCAGTTTTTATCAGATTTTAAAGCTCTACCAGAATGGTTATAGTAATGCCTTTTCAGGCTTGGGAAATACTTGCTGCCACTTACAGAATATCTCACATAATCTTCGGTCCATAGAAAACAGTTTATAGGGCGGTAATGCTATGGGCGTGTTAGATGTCAGTGCATGCCTTAAGGATGGTACTATTTTGCCTATAGTCCAAAAAAAAAATATTTGCTATGTGGTCATAATCTTAGTAGCATATAAGTCTAAATGGAACTACAATAGAGAGTTTTTGCATGTGTTTAACAAGAAATCTGATGTTGCCAATTTAGGGTAATTTTTAGAGTGTTATTGACATTTAAATTAGTATATTGAACAATATGTCTTTTTTTAGTAGTCACAAATGAAATTATTAGGGTGTTCTCTTGGTGAAATATCATCTACAGTAAACCCAAGAGTAAACATAATGATATGAGTGTGTGGGATGTCCAAATGAGATGAACAAGTATCTTTCAAAAGAAGAAACTTTTAGCTGATAGGATGACGGTAGGGCAAAGTTCTTTTTCAACATATATAAGGCAACTTTTCCTTACAGGCACCAGAAGTAAGAGATACTCTAATTTTCAATTCCTTAATCTACCAATGTCTGGAGGGTGCCAAAAAAAGTATACATATTATAAGGAAAAAAACTATTAAAATTGTAATACTCAATATATACTAATAACAAAAGATGAATACAGGTCACATTGAGCACCTCTTGTAATTGTAGAAATCAAATGTGACTTGAGTATTACAAATTTAATACAGAGTTTTCCTTTCTTAAAATGTATACTTTTTTTTGGACCTTCTGTATTTAAAATTTCTCTATGTGTCTGCAGGGTTTTCAAAAGAAGGAGGACTGGAAGCTGGTTTTGCATGTCATGTTTTTCAAAGTCTTACTCCTAAAACCTAAACTTTCCCAGAAAAATTGGATAGGAATTAGAAATGTATACGAACAACACGAGACAATTTATTTGGAAGTTTATTTGGAAAGAAAAGTTTCCTGCAGATTGCATGGGTCACGTGTTTGGCCCAGGACGGTGTAAACAAAACAATATATCTTTGACTTTGGAGTCAGCCTGAATTCAGTGCCAACTTCCACCATGTACTAAAGTCTGATCTTGGGAAAATTATTTACCCTCTTGATTTCTTAGTCAGTGCAATGGGACTCAATGTGGAGACTGACTTTCAGGTTTTGTGTAAGGGAATGAGAGGATATGTAATGCTTTACAGGCTTTCTGACATATGAATGTTCAATAAATGCTTTTTCTTTTATAAGGAAGATAAGAAAATTCTTGGGACACCCAATTATGGTTTTTGAGACTTGTAGAATCACTAGTTGCTACTCCAAGATTATACTTGTGAATCAGCATTTCAGATATAAACATTAAATTTCATAAACAATATGAAAAATACCTGCTTTTATGTTTTGTTATTATTATGCTCAGATAATTTTAAAATCCATCATCTGCATTATACAAAATGATTACTTTCAGAATCTTATAAGATTGTAGATTCAGGGATGACAATGGATATTCCATTTACTTTTTAATGATAGATAATTTCAAGTAATCATTAAGAAGTTCTTTTTAAAAAGCCAATTTCCTTATAATATGTGCCTGTCTATTTTTAAAATTCTACCTTCAAATAATAATTGACACAGTTGCAATTTGTAATACTTCAGTTAAGAGCATAGTGATTTCCAGTTGTAATTTGAAAAGGAAACACTTGTACCCTGCAACTCTCCTCTTGATAACAGCTTTATTCATAGTTGCCGAAACTTGGACCCACGAAGATGTCTTTGACTAGGTAAATGGATAAACTGTTGTATACCCAGACAATGGAATATTATTCAGCAAAGAAGTGAACCATCAGTCCATGAAAGGATGTGGAGGTACCTTACATGACTGTGACTAAGTGAAAGAAGCCAATCTAAAAAAGCTGCATACTATATGGTTCTGATTATATGATGTTCTGGAAAAGGCAAAATAGGAGACGATAAAAAGACCAGTGCTTAGTTGGGAAGAGAGAGGGATGAAGAGGTACAGCACAGAGGATTTGGGGGAAAGTGAAAGTACTGCGTGTGACATTGTGATGGTCGACACATACATTTGAGAAAACCAATGAAATATACTACACCAAGAGTGAACCCCAATGTAAATCATTTTGGGTAATAATGATGTATCACAATGTGTTCCTCATTGGTAAGAAACGTGCCACTCTGGTGTATGATGCTAATGGTGGAGAGGTCGTGTGTTTGTGTGTACAGGGCATATGGTACTTTCTGTTCAGTTTTGCAGGAAACTCAAAACTGCTTTAAAGAAAAAAAAGTCTTAGAAGACACACACACAAAAAAAGAAAAAAGATAACACATCCTGCCGCTCTTGATAACTGAAGAAGAGGGCTTGACTGTCTAGGGCTAGTTTCTTTCAAAAGAAGAAGAAAGAGGGAGTATAATTTTTAACTTTTTATAACTTTTGCTTATTTTTATAAAATCCAAATCAATTGGTTTTCATTGATCCTTAATTATGTTTTCATAATTGGCAACCATAACAACATAATCTGATGCCTCCTATGTTGAAAAAGCCCTCTCAGGTCAGCTGTCATCAAAGGCCTGCAAATGCCAACTTGCTGCCTCACGATGACCACGTGGATCTCAGCTGCACTAATCTAATGAACGTAGTTTTAGTGTTAATTAAAAATCAGCCAAATAAACAGACCAAAACCCTGAGGTTGAACCTTGGAACGCAGAGTGACAACTTGTGAACTCCCAGTGACAGTTTCCGCACGAAGAGACCATAGTCACTGGCTACAAGACAGATATTTTCAGTGAGGAAATACCTGCGAGTGATGGGCCCTCCACTGATGCCAAACTGTTCTCAGCAGTAGTGCTGCTTTCCAAAATGGAACGTGCTAGATATTCAATTATGAACAAGCCCTTTTTTAACCTCTAAATTTAAAAATGCTAAAGTTCTATCCCTTAAAATATTTTAGAGAAATGAGTTTACACTTTAATCAGTATCTCTTTTCCATTTTTTTGTTTTTTGCCTTGTACCCTCCTCCATTTAGTAACAGCACAACAGTTTATAAAATAATGTCAGGATTTGGCCATAAACGAACAGAACCATTAAATGCGTAAGATTCGATTTTTTGAGCTAGAATTAAAGACACTGGCTTTTTCTTAGGAGAATGAGATACTTCTCAGAAACAGAACAATGTACTCTTTAAGTAGTTATTACTAGGATTCTCACTTTGAAAACTGACTTTAGCAGGCATTCTGACTCTTTTGCTGAAGAAATTGCCATTGCTAACCACTCTTTCACCAAGGAATAATGCTCAGCGGTCCATTACAGTATATGTAATAGCATTAAATAATTACTCCTTTATATATCCCCTACCTTCTTTTTTTAAAAAAAGAAAGTATATTAAAATAGGCTGTGAGAGAATTGGGACATCTAAATCTGAAGAGATTTCACACACGTATACATATATTGATTCACTCAGTGGTGAGGTGGCACTGAGTCGCTGGCACAAACAACTTGCATATATGGCAACAGGAAAGAGGTAGAGTCATGGAGGCAGGAAAGAAAATCTGGTTAGCTGCGGAGGTGGTCAACCTCAGAAAGCTTCACAGCTTGAGATATCCGGTGTTGGTGCCGTCAGCAGCTTGGCATGGAGAGGGAGTTACAGTTTCCCATAAGTCTAGCGACAGCAGGTTGGGTAGAGTGACAGCATCTTATCTGCCCAAGGAGTATTCAGGGACAGGAATAGAAAAGCTGGGGACAGGCCGGATCAGAGAACTAGAAGGGAGGGAAGGTCGTGAGAATTGAAGGATGGAAGACAGGCAAGAAAAAAAAAGGTGATGCTGTGATGTTCCTTCTTTGAGCCAGCTCACAAGCCTGATTTGGGTGTGTTATTTTGGTACAAGGCATGACCATGGCTTGTTGGACCCCAGAACGCGCTGCCCTCTGTGTGGAGCAGCGGGAGGACTCAGGCCCCAGCTGACTGTGTGGGTCAGGTTTGCAAGCAACAAAACCGTGAGGGCTCTTGGGTGTGGTGCAGTGAAGAGAGTCAAAATGAGAGATTTCACAGCCCTGCTCATCTCTGCACTTCGCTGGGCCTCAGCTTCCTCAGCTGCAAAACGGGGATCCTAATACCCCAGAGGGGTTTCACAGAGGTTAATTCAGGGTGGTAAATCACATCAAGTTCCCCTCACGGTGCAGAGGCACAGTGCAGGAGCCGACAAAGTTAATGCACATCCTCCTCGACAGCCTCCAACTCTATAACTCAAAGTGATGACAGCTCCTACGGTTTCATTTGTAAAAAAGAATAATGCTCTCTAAAACTCGAAACTGCTACTCCGCAAGTGAAAAGAGCATTGCTGAGAAGTTTGTGCATAATACTTTATACATCTTAGATCTCAAGGACTTTGTTAATGTGGCAAAAAGGCAGCACCCGTGGCAGCTCATGAGGAGCAGCTCATGCTGGACGTGGACTCGGAGTTGCTCACTGAGCCATGGGAAGCAGGATGGGTGGGAAGCCACGTGCCCACAGACCTAAAAATAGCCGTTATGCACCTCCGAACTAGGAGTTGCAACGGAAACTGCTGGGCTGTGGGCTGTGGCTCACATACGTTGTTCCCGTAGCCAGCATAGTATATTTTTACAGTGGCTTTAGTCAGAGCCTTCACTCACTTGAGCACATTCCCCATCCATTTCCAGTTGCCCTGGACCTGGCCATTCTCTCTGTTCATGGTCCTTCAAATGTTCAGCCCTCTTTGGAGCCCCAGGCAGAACAGAGGCATGGGCCAGAGAGCTGGCAGTGCAGGCAGAGCAGGGACTGAAATGTCCCTCCCTTTATCTCAGTTGCCGGGTGACTGACAGCACTTAGCACTTTCAGTTAAATTTGAGCTTCACATAAACAACAAGTAGATTTTTTTCTTATAAGTATGTCCCATGAAATCTTTGCGTTTCCCCTATCTGGCAGCTCTCTGTATTCCCATTTAGAATTCTCACCTTGGCACCAATAGGTACTCAGGACGTGGTCATTGTCAGTGTAACACCCCAGCAGCCTTGGGGGAAGGGAGATAGGACAGTATATTTCAGCATTTGAAAGAGGTGACTTGAACCAGATGTATGAGTGTTTTAATTCGATAAGAGGTAAAACTGGAAACTGTGGTGGCTGGGAGGGTGATGACAGCTAGAGGGTGACTGGGGGAGGGCCTTGACCCTGGCTCTGTGAAGAACTGTGTGAGGGGAGGTTCATTCCCAAGACTGGCTTAGGTGGCGTCTGGACTGACACGTGTTAGGTGGGATGTAATTGTGTGGACTTTAGGCCTGCAGTCTTTGTAAGCACACCGTCGCAGTCACGCCAGGCTCTGCCCTTTTGCTCTCCTATCCCTGGATTGCTCTGGCCACTCAGCTAAAGGTCTCTTTTTGGGGGTACCCTTATCTCAGTTTAGCTCCTGAAGCCTGGGAGGACTCTGAGGAGGGGTGTGTGGTGGATAAATTTCAGCCACATTATCACATTTCATCTCAGCACGTTACACATGCTGCCGGGGGAGATAATGTTTGGGGGGGTTGGTTTTGTTTGTTTGTGTTTAAATAAGCTTTAGTTTTTCAGAGCAGTTTTATGTTCACAACAGAGTGGAGCACAGAGTTCCCGGGGACCCCATCGCCACACAGGGACAGCCCCTCTCCTTCTCAGCAGCCCATCCCACAGTGGTGCCTTTGTTACACTTCTTCTGCAAGGATGAGAAAACTAAGGGTTTAAGCACATAAGGGCGTCCAGCCTTTTTTTGGTCTGCTGTACATTGGAAGAATAAGAGTTGTCTTGGATCACGTTAAATAGGCACACAGTGAAGAAAGCTGATTAGCATATAAAGGCCCACATGCACACTTGTGATATCCAATACCACAGATAGGCAAAAAAAATCCTCACAAAATCAGTGTGGTCTCGTGGCCACAGGCTGGTCACCCCTGGGGGGATCAGCCGCCGGAGCAGCCTGTGTCCCATGCTCCTGTGAGGGCCCTGCCTCAGCCCCAGGTCTCTCCTCTGGACCCTCTGTGGCGATGCAGGGAGAGGGAGAGCATTATAAGCACAGGAAGGGTGGTTAGGTTACTGTCCTGTGTGCACCTGTGAAGAAATTTTCTCCAGTGGGTGAGTGAGGGTTTGGAGAAGCTGTGAATTAATTCCTGCGCGTTTTTTTTTTTTTTTATCTTTGTCCATTCCTTTCCTTTCTCTGTTTTACCAAAGATCGAAAGAAAGAAGGTTAATTCAATGACCCTAAAAATATTTTGTGTTGAGAGTTTTATCTGAAAGTTCAAGATGTTACTTCTATATGACAATCAAGTAATTCCAGGAAACGTTTGGTGGAAATTACTGTCTGGCTTTTAAAATCAGTTCTTTTCAACGCATCACCCCTGAGTATAATTTTAAGAGTGATGGCACATCACTTTCAGCTTTAACGATCAGCGAGTTCCACCTCCTACCCCAGATCACTCCTGAACCAGACACAGCTCTTTGTGCCCCCGATAACAGTAGGGACGTGGGTATCACTGGCTCGCAGAGCTTGTTCCCTTTAGTGCCAAATAGCAAACTCTTATACAAACGAGCCAAAGAGGCTCTGTCCAGTGGCCTCCATGTTGCTTATTTCCTCACTGTACGCTGAGGCCTGTTAACTCAAAAGGCCACTGGCACATCTAATTATTTTCAAAATAGTCCAAACCAGCAGATTTTTAGCCGTTTAGATCCTGCTTGCTTTACATATTGTGTGAAACCCTACGTAGCATCTGTTTTCCATTGATAAGATAGAGCTTGCGGTTTTATAGACCCCAGGCTGCTGCTGCCGTTCGGAGTTCTCTGACCTAGAATTCTCCACTGTGCTGGTGAGCGACACTAGTTAGTCTTAAGCCCTAGACCTAAGCCCTCTGCTTTGGGAGTTCCTGCACCCGCCTCCCCTTTTGCATGGCAGCCTCCCGGAGGGTCTCAGGCTATGCAAGACTTGCCTTCTTGTGCGCCCCTGTCCTAGCACCACCCAGTTAAGCTGCTTGTGTGTTGCTGCCTCCTGTGGTCACGTCTCTTTTCCCCAAATCAGCTTTCCAAACCCCCAAGCAAAACTCCTACACAAGCAGGATTTCATGACAGCCAGTATGTGAACCTTCAGACTAAAGACCGACCCACATTGCCTTACTCCTTTGTACTCTTCATCCTTTTTCTCTCTACCTTTTGGATACCAAATAGCTGTGTATAGTTTTAAATGTGTAGTTAACGAAGAGCTTGAGGATGATAACGATTCACCCAGTTTCATGTGTATTTGTCCTTCCTATTATGTTACTAGGAAAAATTATAAAGCACTTTCAGATTGCAGAGATCAAGGACAAGCTTATATTTTTTTATTTTGGGGGTTTTTTTTGCAGTTTTTGGCTGGGGCTGGGTTTGAACCCACCACCTCCGGTATGTGGGGCTGGCACCCTACTCCTTTGAGCCACAGGCGCCGCCTGACAAGCTTATGTTTTTAATAAAAGTAATTATAAATGTATTGCACACTAGTGTCAGGCAATGTGTTGAGCTCTTTTCATGCATTATTGTATTTGATCATCACCACAACCAATGAGGTTGGTGCTTTTTATCTGTTCACATTTTGAGGGAATAGAAAGAGGGCCCTAGGAGGTTAATTGCCTTACTTAGAATCACATCAAAGAGTGCAGAGCTCAGACATGAATCCAGTTTTTCAGGTGCCTTCACCCATGATCTGTTCTTTATCCATTACTCCTTAATAAATGAGAAGGTTTTCTTTTTTTTTTTTTTTTTTTTTTTGAGACAGTCTCACTATGTTGCACTCTGTAGGGTGATGTGCCGTCACAGCTCACAGCAACCTCCAACTCTTGGGCTTAAGCGATTCTCTTGCCTCAGCCTCCCAAGTAGCTGGGACTACAGGCGCCCGCCACAACGCCTGGCTTTTTTTTTGTTGCAGTTGTCATTGTTGTTTCAACTGGCTGGGGCTGGGTTTGAACCCTTGGTATATGGGGCCGGTGCCCTACCTACTGAGCCACAGGCGCTGCCCAAGAAGGTTTTCTATACGGACACACAGGGAAGTAAGCAAACACTTGCAGCAGGCAAAGAGAAAAAGGACAGATTTTCCATCAGCGTTCAGTTTTCAGCAGCCTTGTTGGCAGATCCGTAGCTGCTGTACAGACTTAATACAGTCCTCCTCACGCACCATGCAAACCACTGAGTACCATCTCTGTCTCTCGGTTTCTTACTTTTCTCTTCTCGCCTTCTGTTTCCTTTGTTGCTTCAACTGCCTCAGGATTGCTTTTTAAGACTTCTTGTGTGTTTGTGTTTCTGCTTCTGCATCACTCTCTCTCCTCCACGTTCTCTCTTGAGTGTCTCCCAGTTATACTCCCCTAAGTTGAGCAGGTGGTTGGGTTGCCCAGCTCCATCACTAGTGAGAGCTGTCACACCAGGGTGCCTCACCCTGGAGGATCACGGCCAGTTATCTGCCTTTGGATCAGGCACCAGACCTGGATCATTTAGCTGGGGCAAGGATCATGGGTTAAAAACTAAGGGGATTTTGTATAAGATCCTACAGAAGGCAGCTGTAAGTGGAACTTAAACTCATGGGTTTCTTAGAGGGAGACAATGAAAACCCCAGAATCTTCATGAGATCTGTCTACAAAACCAGGGATATTTTCAATATTTTTCATGTGTCTGTTTTGAAAAATTTAAGATTGTATGATTAAAGGTTTAGCAAATAAAAATACGTGCTAAGGGTAGTTCTTAGCAATGAAAGTGCAAGTTATGAAATCTACACATACCTGGGGAAATTCAAACATTTTTCTTTCTTTTCAATATCTTTAATTGGATCATGACATACAATTTAAAACAAATTGTTAGGCACCACAATAGAGTTGTACGTAACATTTAATTAGTTTTCTTATTATTCTCCCATGTGTTATAAGGCAGAATTTTAAGCTTCTGTACATTATCTGTTGAATGATAAGGCAGATGACACCCTGTACATTCTCTTCTGGTCCTTTAGAATCTTTCTGTTCAACACTCAATAAATGGCATTGCCTCATTGGTCCCTCTGATGCCAGTTGAGAAAAAAAAAGGGAAATCAAGGAATCTTTTCTTTCTATAAGCATCGAGTCAAGGAGAAGTAATGCTATTTTTGATATCTTACACCTTAACTCTGTCTTTTCTTGGCCAAGATAAGGGATTGTTGTCATTATTTTGTGTTGCGTGTCTTGTTTGTTTCCATTCCCACCGTGTATCAGCTATACCTTTCATCAATGTGAATATAAATGTTCAGGAAGAAAACTGCTTTGCTTTCAGTTTATCTTATTTTATGAGTGTTTCAGTGCTGCATTTGAAGTTTAGGCCATTTTAATCCTTCCACTTGCAATGTCAGGCTATAGAACCCTAGTTAAGCTGGTGAAAGAGTACAGAACAAAATAAAGGGGGCCGGTGAAGAGGAGGATCAGTGCCACTCATGGGCCTCCTTCTTAGTAGTTAAATTTTAGAAGTGACCTCCTTGTCCTTTGAGCTTGCAAGAACACGTAGTCCAGTCCCTCAACTGGCTAACAGCTTAGTACTGTAGAATTAAGCTAGTAGCCCTTTCGTGTTTTCAAATATCTATCTGTATGTCATAAATCTGAGCTAACAAGATGTTTTTTATTATATGAGTTATGGGCTCAGTCTTGTGGTTATTTTCTGCACACATAGGATGTCTTACAGCAGCTTTGATATGGTAGATCATTTCCAGAAGTTACCTCCTGGTGGAATCAGTTTTAACAATATGGCTGTTCTTCACTTCACCGGGAAAACTACTTCTGATGTTTCTTTCAGGACATTTTGACCACCTCGTTTTCTCCTTCTTTTCTAACTTTTTAACTCACAGAAATCCCATGGGGTAAGGAACCCATTTTGAGAAATGTGTCACATCAACTTTTGAAGTGTTGGAAGCTAAGCAATTAGTGTCAAATTTTCCCTGGAGGAAAAAAGACAGAGAAAGTTAATATATACCACAGAGGTGACTTCAGTCCGCTATGGGGAAGCTTTATTTATGCTGTTGTTAAGCCACTAATAGTATGTGGCACTGGTTTCCATTCAGATTTGGACCTGAAACAAATCATCCTAACATATTTTCTCTATTTTGATGGACAGTGTATTTGAAAAGCTTTTGAATTTATAAAGTGTCTTTGAAAATTTACAGAAACGAAAAGTTTACTAAATGTAGTACATTTAATGGGAAAACCAAATAAAACTCAGAGGTAGGACCTCAAAGTGCTTTTGTGGATTTAATATGCCTTGTCTTTCAGAGGCTCATTTGTTTCTATTTTTTGGGATACGAATATAATTGTTTTCAATATAGGTTTAAAATTTAATAAATATGTGATTACCTGCCATCTGTCAAGCAGTGTGGTAGGTGCAAAAACACAGACCATGTTCATATATTACTTATATATACCCTGTGAAGAATTGTAAGCCCAAATTTTCAGATAAGGAAAGAGTCTTATAAAAACTATGACTCATCTATAAGTATGTGACTCATCAGTGACATGGTAGGGATTATAAATCAAGTTAACTGACCCTCAAATCTGTTACACTTTCCAATAAAATTAATTTATAAGAAGTGAATTTTGAAAACATTACCTTGTACACATAGTTTTGATGCTGGAAGAGCAACAATCTTGTTCATTCAAGGAAGATTCTGTTGCTCACTAAGGAAGATGATGCAGAGTGTTGGTTAACACCTTGGGCTTTAGATTTAGGCCAACATGGAAATGGACATGCTATGGAACAAATGTTATGACTTTGGGTAAAGTTGTGAGGTTTATTTTAACTTCAAGATTCAGTTTTTTCATCTACCTGACAATGATAATAAAACATATTTCCTAAGGTCGTAGCAAGAATTGAATACAATACTGAAGGTACAACATTTAACAGAATACTCAGCAGATGATACAGATTCTCAGTAGTGATTATATTAGTAGGAATAATTGTAGTGAGACAGGAAGACTAAAGAAATGGGTGAAGACAGATGCTCATTGTTACATTCATGGACTTTAATATAAAGACTTTGTTATTAATAAAATTGTGTTGATCTCATTGAAGATTGAAGACAATGAAGACTGAGGACAAAAAGCCTTTATATGATGCTTTTTAAGATACTTTAAAACATGGAGTCAGAATAGAACATCTTTAGATTGTGTTCAGATTTTGATTACATTGCTAATATAGGGTGGAAATAGTAGTGTGAATAAGTTCTAGACAGTGAAAGAGTTCCCAACCCTTCTTAAATATATATATATACATACACACACATATACATATATAAAACTATATATATTCTTGGAGTCATTGAAAAACGTTTGTATAGCTTTCTGGCAGAGAGATTTGTCTTCTAAAACCATTGCTGGTACATGGACTGTCAACTGGGAATATGCAAAATCAATCTTCAGTTATATACATATATATACTTAGGCACGTAACTAAAGATTGATTATATTAAACTGAAATTTTTCAAACTCTAGGCATAATCATGGTTTCATTTTTACTTCCTGTAAATATTTTAAAATACTTATTCATACAGTCTTGATCAAGAAACATCAAAGTCTTTAAAGTGATAACATTGAATATGTCTGTGTGCCATGAAGTCAACAGAGCAGGAAGAACCTTGTGCAAAAACATGAATTTTGAATATAGAGTCTTTGCAGATTTAATCTGATGTTAGAATGAATTCAGTAAGTGTAGGAATGGTTCATCATTTTAGGATAAGCTAAATTCCTACTGTTTAAAACTAACTTTTAAAAATGATACTTCTATTAAATAGGATTAAGTGGACTCAAAAAAGAAAAATTTTACATGTAAGCATAAAGGATACTATGTGTTTTTGTTTATACCTTCATCACCCTTTTAATTAGTCATCATCCTTTTAACTAAGGAGTGAAGTTTAATGTTTTAACTTATGGCTCTTCAATATATGATCTATTTCATAGCAAAAACATCTCAATTCAAATTATAATCCTGTTTTCATTTTTTGTTTCCCTCAGATGATGAAACATGCTTGGAATAATTATAAAAGTTATGCCTGGGGATTAAATGAACTAAAACCTATATCAAAAGAAGGCCATTCAAGCAGTTTGTTTGGTGAGTAGAATGTGGTTTGATTTTTTAGTGACAGTAACTTCTCTCTAATTACCTGAGCTTATCAGTGGCAGAGAAGTCTGTGTAATAATATGGTCACTCTAAATATGGTCATGTTGCTTGGAAACTTATAGACCTGATGGAGTTCTCTGCAAGGACTCTATGTGGTATGTCCTTTAGAAAAGCACCAGTGCCTGAGGCACATTTCCAGAGACTCTCCCTTAATGAGCATGGGGTGTGGCATTAGAGTTTTTGACTCTGAGTGATTCCCAGCAGATGAGCATTTGGTGGGTTACACTGACTGCTTCCTATTGGGTAAAAGCTGGGTCTTTAAAGGTGAACTGGCCAAGGCAGCCAGCTGTGGCGATCTTCACTGTATCTGTACTGTGGTTGTAGGTCTTCCTGTTTAGTACCATGGAAGAGAGAGTAAGGATGGATTAGGTCAGTTATTTGTCCGTTATCTTTATTGCATGCATTATTACACTTGTTTTTTTTTTTTGTTGGTTGGTTGGTTTGGGTTTTTTTGTTTGTTTGTTTAGCAGGCCTGGGCCAGGTTTGAATCCACCAGGTCTGGTGTATGGGGCCGGCACTTTTAACCATTGAGCTACGGATGCCCGCACTGTTGCATTTGGTCTTCACAGCTGCCCCCTGTAATTGGTACTATGGGTATTAACAATATTCTCATTGCAGAAGTAAGGAAGGGTTTGATGGATTCTTTGGGTCACAGACCTATCCATCCCCTTCCAACTTTACTGTACATAATTTCTTTTTAAGCCCCCAAATTTTGTCTGTAACAGGATGGAAGTAATGGAGACTTATTCTAGAATTTCTGAATTCAACAACAGAAAACATGACTTTCCGTATTTGAACTGATAAGATTAAATAGTGTTAATTCATATAACAACAATTTCAGCTGGTATTCATTGAGCACTTACTGTGTGCCACCTGTCATCATGCATCATATCCTTTAATTCAGGATTATACACATTTTTCTAGGTAAAATAGCTGAGAGAGTAGTTTTCTCAGAGATGGCTTCTCCTAACTAACAGAGCTGGATTGAACCCCAGCGTGGTTAAGGTCAGAGTCCATGCTTCTGATTCTGACACTGTGCTTTTCCATTTACTTAGGACCTTTCCTTTGGCTGTACTTCCAGAACTGATGTTTACAAAATAATACAAATCTTTGCAGAGGTCATAGCCTATTGCAAAACACACATGTATAAATAGTGGATTAATCAGAGCACTAAGTAGTTCAGTAGATAGTCACGTGAAGTCCCAAGGAAGGAACCTGTAGAATTTCAGGTAGGGAGAGGGACATCACAGGGAGTTGAGAGAACAGATTAGGAGAGCTGGGAAGAGTAGAAGAAAAGTGGATGGCTGGTCTGTCATCGTGATGCAATTTATAGATGACAGAGACTTCGGACTTTGGCATAATGGTGGTAGAAGTGATTCTAAACATTTCTTTCTTTTTCTTTTTTCTTTCTTTCTTTCTTTTTTTTTTTTTTTTTTGTAGAGATAGAGTCTCACTTTATGCTCTTGGTAGAGAGCCGTGGCATCACACAGCTCACAGCAACCTCCAACTCCTGGGCTTAGGCAATTCTCTTGCCTCAGCCTCCTGAGTAGCTGGGACTACAGGCACCCGCCATAAAGCCCAGCTATTTTTTTTGTTGTTGCAGTTTGGCTGGGCCTGAGTTTGAACCCGCCATCCTCGGTATATGGGGCTGGCACCCTACCCACTGAGCCACAGGCGCCACCCTTGTTTTCTAAAGTAGTGTTTTCAAAAACTAGTGACAAGTTAACATGGATGATGACAGGTATTATTCAAAGAGAGAAATTCTAAAACTTCATGCTGAGTCAAAGCCTTTCTTTTTTCATTGTTTATAATAACATTTCTTTAAAGATTCAATTTTGCTTTTTAATGAAAGTTATTTGTACTATTAAGACATTTGTTGTGGGTGGTGCCTGTGGCTCAGTCGGTAAGGCGCCGGCCCCATATACCAAGGATGGCAGGTTCAAACCCAACCCTGGCTGAACTGCAACCAAAAAAAAAAAAAAGACATTTGTTGTGAACTACTTTGTCATAATCTTTACTAAGGAGATTGTTTGATTCTCTGTTAATACATTGATGAGTTTTAAATTTTTATCATTGATTATTAAAAACATACTAAGTCTCTATTACCTTTTGTCTTACAGTTTTCATTGGCTTTTTTAGTGAAAACTCTTCAAAATTCAGATAAGAACTCACTCACTCCTTTAAAAAGAAGTGTTTTTTGGTATTAGCATAAGGAACTGAAATGTTAATAATTTAAATGGTACTTAATCTCATTTCATCTTCAAATTAAAATGGGATACTTAACAGTTTTCTTATTATGGAAATACTACTTTAGTGGGATCAGTTACAAAGAAACAGCAATAGAAACTTCAAATGAAAAAAAGTCCTGGACTAGAAGGTTTCACAGCAAATTTTACTAAAATCTATAGAGAGGAGAATTTCTGTAATTCTGCAGAAATTATTTCATGTCATCAAGAAGGAAGGAATCCTCCCCAGTTCATTCTATGAAACTAGTATCACCTTGATACTAAAGTCGAGAAAGGGCACAACAACGACCAAAAAACTACAGAGCAATATCCCTTATGAACATAGATGCAAAATTTTTCAGTAAAATTCTAGCAAACTGTATTCAGCTGCACATCAAAAAAGTAATCCATCACAACCAAGTGACAATGCAAGGATGGTTCAACATATGCAAATTTATAAAATGTGAAACAAAAACATAGACCTTATGATCATCTTAATAGATGCAGAGAAAGCACTTGACAAGATTTAGCAGGATTTTCTGATTAGAACTCTTAACACAATAGACATAGATGGCACATACCTCAAAATTATAAAAGACATGTATAACAAGCACACAGCCAACACTATACTGAACAGGGAAAAATTGAAAACATTTCTGCTTAAATCTGTAACTAGACAAGGGTGCCCACTGTCACCACTTCTGTTCAACATAGCCAGAGCAATCACACAAGAGAAGGAAATCAAGAATATCCAAATGGGGACAGAAAAGGTTAAACTATCTCTCTTTACTGAGGATCTGATCTTAAATGTAGAAAACCCCAAGATTCTGCCAAAAAACTCCTGGAATTGATGAATAAATTCAGCAGAATCTCAGGATCATTGTATACAAATCAATAGCATTCCTATACCCCAGTAACAGCCAAGCTGAGAATCAAATGAGAGACTCAATACATTTCACAATGTAACAGAGAAAAAACCTAGGAATTTTAACCAAGGAGGTAAAGGACCTCCTCAGGAAGAACTGTAAGTTACTGAGGAAGGAAATTACAGTGGAGTTAAACAAATGGAAAAACATATGCTCATGAATTGATAAGAGTTAACATTGTCAAAATGTCTATACTGCCCACAGTGATCTACAGATTCAATGCAATCCCTATATAAAATACCAACATTATTTTTCACAGATTTAGAAAAAATAATTCTATCTTCCCGTGGAGCCAGAAAAGAGCCCAAATCGCCAAAGCAACCTTAAGCAAAAAGGACAAGTCAGGAGACACCACTTGACTAAACTTCAGGCTGTATACTACGAGACTATAGTGTATACACAGCATGGAACTGACACAAAAACAGAGACATAGACCAATGGATCAGAACAGAAAACCGAGGTATAAAACCATCCTCATATTGCCATCTGATCTTTGACAAAGCAGACAATAACATATACTGGGGAAAAGAATCCCTGTTCAACAAATGGTGCCAGGAAAACCGGATAGCCATATGTAAAAGATTGAAACAGGGGCCACACCTCTCACAAACTCACAAAAAAATAATTCACAATGTATTAAAACCTGAGGCACAAAACTATAAGAATTCCAGAAGAAAATACTGGAAAATCTCTTATAGACATTGGCCTAAACAAAGAATTTATGAAGACCCCCACACCTCCAAAGCAATTTATGAAGACCCCCACACCCCCACAGCAACAACAAAAATTAACAAATGGGACCTGATTAAATTAAAGGGCTTCTGCACAGCCAAGGAAACAATCAATAGAACTAATAGACAATCCCCAGAATAGAAGAAAATATTTGCATGCCATATATCCAGTAAAGGGCTAATAACCAGAATCTACAGAGAACTCATGCAAATAAGCAAAGAAGACATCAAACAACCCCATTAAAAAGCCATGAACAGAAGCTTTTCAAAAAAAATATAGACTAATAGCTAATAAACATGTGAAAAATGCTCAGTATCTCTAATCGCTAGGAAAATGCAAATCAAAACCACAATGAAATACCACTTAACGCCAGTGAGAATAGCTTTTGCTGTTCTCAACAGGTGCTGGCATGGATGTGGAGCAAAAGGAACAGTTATACACTGTTGGTAGGACTGCACACTAGGACAACCTCTATGGAAATCATATGGAGAGTCCTCAAAGAACTCAAAGTAGACCTATCATTTGATCCAGCAATCCTACTGCTGGGTATTTACCCAAAGGGAAAAAGTCATTTCACCAAAAAGATACATGCACTTGAATTTTTATTATAGCACAGTTCACAATCGCAAATATGTGGAACCAACCCAAATGCCCTGGATGCGTGAATAAATTAACAAAAGGTGGTATATGTGCGCTATGGAGTACTACTCGGCCATTAAAAAGGTGAACTATTACCTTTTGCAACAACCTGGATGGAACTGGGGACCATCTTTCTAAACGAAGTTTCACAAGAATGAAAAAACAAAGGCCACATGTACTCACTATTAAATTGGAACTAATTGATCAACACCCATGTACACATTTGATAGTAGTAAAACTCAGTGGAAAGCAAGCAGGTGAAAGGGGCCAGATAAGTTTATACCTAACAGCTACAATGCACACTGTCCCTGTGAGAGGCACTCTTACACGCAACTTTGACTCAAACTGAACAAAAACAATTCAGGTAACCAAAAGGTTTGGATCCCTGTAATATTCTGAATTTTTTTTTAAGAAGTTAGTTTTCATTTTTACAAATGAGGAGAACTTTTAAATGACTCTTTCAGCCACTCACCACTACTTCTCTGCCAGTTTCTGTACGTACCATATGTATTCTTTGTAGTCTCTCAGCAAAGTAGGCAGAAGATGGACAAATTTAAGTATCTTAACACCTGGCTTTTTAGGAAATGGTTCTTAATTTGACATAGATTATTCTGAGTTTTGACCTCTTAAACAATTTGTTAACCAGTGTGATGAAAGTGTGTCAAACGCTCTGTGAAGCTTGTGAACGATGCCCCATGATCATATCAATGTACACAGCTATGATTTAATAAAAAAAATAAAAAATAAAAAATAAAGAATCTGAGTTTTCCCAATTATTAGCCATTTGGGAAAGAATTCAAAACGAATTCTTTCTCATGTATTTCTTAAAGTTATGTCAAACCTTACATCTCTTTTCCATAGGGAGCATGATTGGTTGCTTTGTTAACTTAAACGTTAATGAACATAAGAAATTATTCCAAGTATTCATGACCTCCTTGTTCTACTTTGAACAGAAATCTAGAACTATTTCAAGATTTCAGAAGTAAAAAGTTCAAGTAGAAGTACAACCCAAAGAGAGATATTTGGTGCTTGACCAGTTATACTGAGTATAATGCTAAAATATAAGAAGTAAAAATATTTACCTAAAGCTCTTGATAACTTAGAAATAAGATATTGGTGAAAATATGAAGCTGATGTTATTTTCCGAAATTCCTACTTTAAATATTTCTCCGCCGGTTTCCTCCTGAATCCACAGTTCTATCTCAAAAAAATGTTATGTTTAAAAAAAAATTTATTTAGATAGATAGAGTCTTACTTTGTTGCCCTAGGTAAAGTGCCCTGGCATCATAGCTCACAGCAACCTCAAACTCTTGGGCTCAAGCGATTCTCTTGCCTCAGCCTCCTAAGCAGCTAGGATTATAGGCGCCCACTACAATGACTGACTATTTTCTTTGAGATGGGGTCTTTCTCTTTCTCTGGCAGGTCTTGAACCAGTGAGCTCAGGCAGTCCACCTCCCAGAATGCTAGGATTAGAGGTGTGAGCCACTGCACCCAGCAAAAAAAATTAAATTTTAATAATAAAATACCATGAAATGAAAGTGTCCTCAGGGTTTTTTCTCCTTATCATTAGATAAGATTTAGAATTTACTTTATGTATTTTTGGAAATCAAGTATTTTAGTATTCTGTTACTTGTAATTTTCTAATAGTAATATTCCTCATTTTGCTAATTGAAAGACACATACCAATGAAATAATTTCCCTTCATATTTACAGGTTTGATCAAGTATCGTCTAGAATACTCATTGTGTATAGAAAGTATAATGTCTGGTTGTTTAGCAGCCACTCATTATCACAATTATATAGGGCACATGAAGCATTTAGAGATGAATAAGGCATGATCTCTCTGTTCTAAGAAAGTTTACTAAGACGAAAAGAGATACAATTAATTTTAATACAAGAGAGAAAATGAGTTCCAGAGCAACATAAACTCTTCACATCATTGGAATTCAGAGGAAATAAATCACAAAGTTAAGACTGGCCAGGGCAGGCCATGATCTGTAAGCCTCATAGAGGGGATGGAATTTTATTTTACAGTAATGGCTCCTTAGAGCTGTTACAAAACAATTTTAGAAAAAATTATATTTAGAATTTTGCATAGGTGCACTCGATGTAATTATACTAACACTAATACATATATTGCTCTTTTGTTCTCGGCCTAGTCTTTTCTTGCTAAATAATGCAATCACAAATGAAATTTCTAAGAGAAATGTTTAAGAGATTTATTTTCAAAACACAGAAGAAACTTTAAAGGTAAGTGTATCAGTCTATAGGCTGTGATAATTTTTAGTCTAGTTTTGATACAGTTTTATATTTCTGTCACTGAAAAAATTTTAGATGTATTCAGTATTACTACTTATTAATAAATACAGCATTTCCTTCCTTTCCTAGATATGGTCAATTTGCGTGCATCTATCCAAAATATTTTACTAAACAAATATTTTTCTTTTATTTTCAGGTAACATCAAAGGAGCAACTATAGTAGATGCCCTGGATACACTTTTTATTATGGACATGAGAGATGAATTCCAAGAAGCAAAATCATGGATTGAAGAAAATTTAGATTTTAATGTGGTAAGTTAAACAAAAGTTGCTAATTCAGTCCTTAAATTTCAATTAACATGGTTAAATTCTGCACTGGGGTGGATAATCATAATGTACTCACACAAAAACAAATAATGCAACTTTAAATAGTAAAAATAAAGTCTCCATCTTTTTTTAAGGCTGCATAATATTCCATGGTGTACATATACCACAATTTATTAATCCATTCATGGGTTGATTGGGCACTTGGGCTTATTCCATGACTTGGCAATTATGAATTGGACTTCAATGAACAATCTGGTGCAAGTGTCTCTGTTGCAAAGTGATTTTTGGTCTTTTGGATATACACCTAGTAGAGGAATTGCAGGATCAAACGGCAGGTCTATTTTTAGATCCCTGAGTGTTCTCCAAACTTCTTTCCAAAAAGAACTTAGCTTGCATTCCCACCAACAGTGCAAAAGTGTTCCCTTTTCTCCACATCCACTCCAACATCTGTAGCTTTGGGATTTTGTTATGTGAGCCACTCTTATTGGAGTTAGATAGTATCTCAAAGTGGTTTTGATTTGCATTTCTCTGATGATTAAAGATGACGAACATTTTTTCATGTGTCTGTAGGCCATGTGCCTATCTTCTTTAGAGAAGCTTCTGTTCAATTCCCTTGCCCACAATGAAATGGGATTACTTGTTCTTTTCTTATTAATAAGTTTTTAGTTCTCTGTGGATTCTGGTTATCAAACCTTTGTCAGAAATATATCTTGCAAATATCCTCTCCCATTCTGAGGGCTGTCTGCTTGCTTTACTTACCGTGTTCTTGGCTGTGCAGAAGCTTTTTAGTTTGATCAAATCCCAGTAATGTATTTTTGGTGTTGCTTCAGTTGCCTGGAGAGTCCTCCTCATAAAGTATTCTCCCAGGCCAATTTCTTCAAGTGTTTCTCCTGCACTCTCTGCAAGAATCTTTATAGTTTCATGTCTTAAGTTTAATTCTTTTATCCAATGAGAGTCACTTTTTGTTACTGGTGAAAGGTGTGGCTCCAGTTTCAGTTATATGGATGGAGCTGGAACATATCCTACTTAGTAAAGTATCTCAAGAATGGAGGAAAAAGTATCCAATGTACTCAACACTATTATGAAACCAATTTACAATCACTCATACTTTCATATGAAGAATAGATCACAACTATGGCCCAGGATGAAGGAGGGAGGGGGGATGGGAGGGGAGGGAGAAGGTCAGATGTAGGGAGGGTGAATGGTGGGATCACACCTATGGTGCATATTGAAAGGGTACATGTCAGATCTATTAAGTATAGAGTATAAATGTCTTAACACAATAATTAAGTAGATGAGGTGAGGGATATATTAACCAATACAATGTAAGCATTCCAAATTGTATATGAAATCAACACATTGTACCCCATAAATGCGTTAATGTATACATGATCTACTTCTTTATGATTTAATAAAAAAAAAAAAAAAGAGGGCAGCACCTATGGCTCAGTGGGTAGGGCGCCGGCCCCATATACCAAGGGTGGCAGGTTCAAACCCAGCCCCTGCCAAATGCAACAAAAAATAGCCAGATGCTATGGCCTGTGCCTATAGTCCCAGATGCTTGGGAGGCTAAGGCAAGAGACTCGCCTAAGCCCAGGAGTTGGAGGTTGCTGTGAGAAGTGTGATGCTTGTCTCTAAAATATATATATATAATAGGGCGGCACCTGTGACTCAGTGAGCAGGGCGCCAGCCCCATATACCGAGGGTGGCGGGTTCAAACCCAGCCCTGGCCAAACTGCAACAAAAAAATAGCTGGGCGTTGTGGCGGGCGCCTGTAGTCCCAGCTACTCGGGAGGCTGAGGCAGGAGAATCGCCTAAGCCCAGCAGTGGAGGTTGCTGTGAGCTGTGTGATGCCATGGCACTCTACAGAGGGCCGTAAAGTGAGACTCTGTCTCTACAAAAAAAATATATATATATATAATAAAATAAGATTGAAAGACAAGATTGAAAAACATTTGAAATCATAAATGCACAAATAAAAAGTGCCATCATTGGTAAATTAAATTCTATTGTCTCTTTCTCTTTTTAAACAGATCAAAAATCCTAACTTTTTAAAATTATTTGACTATTATGAGAGAGGCTTGAAGAGTCTAGACTAATTTGACCATGATTTTTAAAAAATCCATATGTTGCCGGGTGCGGGTGGCTCATGCCTGTAATCCCAGCACTGTGGGAGGCTGAGGAGGGAGAATTGCTTGAGCTCAGGACTTAGAGACTCACCTGAGCGACAGTGAGACCCTGACTCATGAAAAAAATGGAAAAATGTAGTCCTGTAATCCCAGTGGCTACCGGAGCCTGAGGCTGTGGGGTGCCCGCAGCCCGAGTCTGAGGTTGCCGTGAGCTACCACATCCACTGCCCTCTGCTCAGGGGCATAGGGTGGGACCCTGTCTCAACAACAACAATAAAAAAAGTAAAGAAATAAAAAAATAAGCAACGAAATAAAATAAAAAAGCCCCCCCCCCAAAAAAAAAAATAAAATCCATATGTTATGTATTCATTATAGTGATTAATTTTATTTCATCTAAGATTGTTGGAGTATCTGCTAAAGAATGAAAAACTACTTTCATAATATATTTAGAAAATATAAATTTAATAAGCCCAGAACTCATTAATAGAACAGAACTTATCATATCTGTATGACTCTACTGAACTCATCAATATCTCATTAAAAGAGCAAACTAAATCTGTTGAAAACTGTGAGCCAGTGGGGTAGAGGGCTGCCTTTCACATTTACAGAGGCCTGATCCCCTGTCTTCTTTTCACTAGTAGAATAAAAAGAATATAATTAACCCTTGTGGCAATTGACATTGTTATCTGGCGGAGATATAAATTCTACACACAAATTAAAAGAAAGCAATTTAAAAATAAAAATACCAACTACAAAATAAATAAATAGTAAAAATATTATTATACGATATTTTCAGATTGCCCTCCTTTACAAATATGTCTTTTTGCAAATTAAGGGTAAAACAAATCAGTATGTGTTGAGACCCCTATGTGCTAGTATTCTTGTGTCAGTCTCACAGCAACCCTATGAGATGAGTGTTCTTTTCATGCCTTTCTAAATTATAAATCCGAGTCTCAGAGGCTTTCTCTAGAGTGCACAGCTGATTGTGTGTCAGAGTTGTGATTCTAACCCTGGTCTGTGTGGCTGCAATGCTTATGCTTTTATACCATGCCACTGTGCGTTCAGCAGCCTCCTTTGCCTTCCCGTAAGTAAGGCATTAGACTTTGTTGATCTTATCTCTTATCAGTAAAAAATGTTTCTCTCTCTCTTTCTCAATCCATCTTTTTTTCTTTCTGTGTACATATACGCTGAAAATTTGTGCATGTGTTATTATTAGCAAATACCTCAAGACCCACTATACACTGAGGGAAAGAGAATTAAGGATAGTGGATGCTTCTAAAACTTCTTGGTAATTTTCTTTGGGGAGGACTATGTCTTATCAAACGTAAGTTGATAGTCATTTTTTTTGTTGTTGTTTGTTTGTTTTTGAGACAGAATTTCACTAGGTCACCCTCAGTTGAGTCCTGTGGCATCCCAGCTCACAGCAACCTCAAACTCTTGGGCTCAAGTGATTCTCTTGCCTCAGCCTCCAGGTAGCTGGGACTACAGGCACCTGCCACAATGCCCAGTTATTTTTTGTTGCAGTTGTCATTGTTGCTTAGCTGAGGCTGGGTTCGAACCACCAACTTCAGTGTATGTGGCTGGCGCCGTAACCACTGTGCTACAGGTGCTGAGCATCATTGTTTTACCCTACAATTATGTTGGCAAAGAACTTATTCTGAGAAAAGGAGATTCATCAGCACTGGCATTTATTTGTTAGTCATTTGTTCATGTTTGCATTATTGGTATTATTTTTAATCTGAGATTACTTAGTAGAGATCCTTGTAAGCCTCTTGTCTATTTGGTAAGCATTCGATAGTATCTGTAAATCCCTGTAACTAAGCACAAGTAACATGCTGTATTTTGAAAGTGGACAAAGAGAACTTCCCTGCCTGCCACCCCTCTTCTTTGTGGCACTAATGTTCTCTCCAAAACCAAGGGAGGGCACTAGGGTCAGGCAGAATATTAAGCATCACTAAAGCTAAGTCTTTTCCCCATCTCTTTGGATTAAAACATACATAAATGTTTTAATATTTTATTCCTTACTCCCCTAATTAATTGCAATATATGCTTCCCTTAGGAGACCTTAATGACTGGCAGATGAGTCTATATTTAATTTTCCTGTTAATTGGATCTGGAATGTAAAGGAGACAATATTCCACTGTAAAGGAGCCTTGGAAATCACTGTGTTATGCCCTTATATTTGTTTTTTTTTTTATAAGAAGGTTAATGATTTATTAACATTATACTAATATATAATTAATATATTCAAGATGTTATACTTTTGCTACAGTTGTCTGATATCAAGGCAGTACAATATCAGCATATATATATATATATATGTAAGGATATTGAAACTGTCATAATCCATTGATAATAATGTAGGCAACTTGGTTGCAAACACCATAAATTACTCTAGTTAAATTAAGACAAAAAGGAATTGATCAGAAGAGGATCAGGTTACTCCCAGTTGGCTGACAAGGCTAGAGATCCAAGCTCAGGCAGGAATTAGGGGATAATGAAGGCACAGCCACCATCTTTCTCCAGAAATGGTCTGGTGAAGCCACTGCCTCCAGGGGGATCAGCATCTCAGTTCTGGTATGGCATTTAAAGTGATAGATTCTGTGCCTCTGGGTCACCCCACAATATTCTGAGACTACACTGAGCCTGTGATTGGTTACACTCTTGAGCTTCAGCAGGGACAGGAGTGGCGTTGTGGTAGGTAGCAAGTCCATCTCTTTTCCAGCTTCTAAAGTTGGTGGGAGAGCCCTGCTATTCACCTACCTTACAGTTATCCCCAGAGAAAAAAGGGACTAAGGGTGCGGTAAGCCCTTTTATTTTAAACACGAGAAAACAGATGCAAGGAGCTTAGGGTGATGGAGCTGTTTGATTGGAATGACTTGGTCCTACTGATAGGACCAAGTATAAAAAATTAAAGCAATGGGAAAATAATGTTTCTTTTTGGAAGTTTGTTCTCTTAATGATACTTTTTTTTTCTGTCTTGTTACTATAAATAAATTCAGCTACCAACCTTCAAAAACTTATAAAGGTTATCTTCAGCTATGCATGAGATTGATTGAACGCTCTTTACTCTCCCCCCTTTTCAAGAAAGAATTGGGGAATGATAATTCAACATCTCCAAAATCTAAATGATGGAAGACTGGAAAGTAGGCTTTAATAACACCAGCCTTAAGAATGGCGTCCAGGTTCCCTACTGATTCTTGGGTTGGTCTGTCTGATAATTATGGAATTATTGCCCTGGACCTCCTCAAATATTGCAGCAATTATTTCCATTCTTAAGGGGGGGGTCTGGACTTGGTGCTGGGGGCTGTGGGTGGGGTGGCTGCAGGGTGATGAGCAGTTTTATTTTAAAGGACCAAGTAAGTACAAAGGCCTCCCGAGGTAACACACGAGATGCTCCTATAGCAGAGGGCACTTGGCTGTCCCCCGACTACCACTGAGTGATGTGAATGTGTTCTGTGGGCCGCAGGACCTGTGAGAAAGAAGAATGAATCTAAAAGGGAATATCGGACTGTGCAGAAAAGAACAATAGTTTAATTGGGCTTCCTTATGTGTAAGGTGAAGAGATTGGACTATCACTACGTAATTGCTAAGATACTAAACTTGGAAGCTTTTTATTTAAATTTAAAATCTTTGTCTTTTAATAAGATTTCACTCAATGTACAGACTTTTGTGTATATCGGTTTTAGGACTGTTGATGATGGTCTTGGAATGTACTTTTCAAAGTATACTTTGAAAATGTTGTACTTTAAAATAGGCACAACGATTATATATCCACAAAATTTTAAAACTATACTAAGAATTATAGCTGTAGTTCTCGTATATCTGTTTATGATACTATTCTTAGTAGGTATTGAGAAATATTTGTTGCAGTTATCTCTTTGGTTCTTACTGTTTTCTTTTTAAATAAACGTGTAATAATGTCCAAATGGCAGTGCTTCCCATGTTAAAAATAGTAACATTTAAATTCAGTAAAGGTATATTGGTTTACTTTTCCAGTCATTGCATTATAAAGTTCTTCAGCTTATTACTTTTTGGTTGGTTTTAACATATCACATATTAGAATTTGTCTTCAGTTCACCTATTCTACCCAGAAATTTAAGTGGTTATTTCAAAAATTACAGTAGTTTCCTTCAAAAAACATTAAGAATTTTTTCTGTTTATATGTAGGAAGAAATTGAAAAAGTGTTAGCAAAATAGAAAAATTATTTTTATGGATAATATGTATTCCTGCTTATATACATCATTACTTGAATTTAAATGAACACTTTGATAAAGTATTTTAATTAACTGTGTGTGGATCTTGTAAAAAAAAAAAAAGTGAATGCACTCACATTTATTTATTGCAAGGGGAAAATAAAAATGAAACAAATAGAAACTATATTGTTGAGAGTTGGTTTATCCTATGGGTTTCCTAAGTATAAATGGATTTTATAGCCAAGAATAAATTTATTAATATGTGAAATATTCAATTTATATCACTTAAAGAATAAAGTAAATGCTTTTTATTGGTTTATACTGTCATTAACTAAAACTCATTTTCTTTTCATTAGAGCATTAGCAAGTTAATTCGTTTTGCATACCTGATAGCACAAAGTTCAAATGGCTTTAGTAACAGGCTTAAAATAAATCCATGGGATAATATGTTATGGGGGTGGGAGCAAGAATTTCATAGCTGGAGCTTGTATGCTATTCAGGTATCTGCAGAGGCACATAGCTGTTGGCAGAAAACCCTAAGGATAGTCCTTGTGACAAGTTTTCTGATTTTAATTAAAAGTAATCCTAGGACAAAGACTCTGGAACTGATTCTTGAGTGATTCATTCACTCATGTATTGTTTATTTACTAAGTACCTTCTAAAGATTAGATACATACCTTTATGGAGCTTATAGTCTAGCAGGTAAAGTATTCAGAGTACCCTAGCTAGAGCTAGGTTATCTCAGGAAGGAAGAAAATAAAGTGGAAACTATTTAATTAGTACCTGTTATATACCAGGTATTATGGTCCATGACTTACTTTATAGGTTATCTCATTTAATCTTTGTGCCAATCATACAGGGTAAGTGGTATTTTCTTTATTTTTATAGATGAAGAGGTGATGTGTTAACCTGCCCAAAATTACTCAGCAAGTGAGATCAGTGGTTTGAACAAAATCTGCCTGACTCAATGACCCCAGTCCTTTTTTTCTGGACAGGAAAAATTGGAGAGGAAATGCAGAGTTGAGAAATACATAAGCAGCAACAGAATTAGAGTCCTCTGACGTTAGGCATGTCATTTTACTATCATAGTACTTGTTAAAGTGTGTCATTCAATAGCTAATCAATACACGTTTATTAAATGAGCGAGAAGTTAACCTATCTTGTCCTACTTCCCGACAGACTGTGTTATACTCAGGTGGAAGCTGGGCCGACAGGGGGCAAGAGCAGCTGTATGGTGTCATAGTTTTGTCGGTGCAGTTGATCTACCCGTTGGACAGATTTGTGGTGGCCCCTGATACAGGAAGATCATTTACATAAGGACAAATGATCATAAGGGTTACTTCTTTGGGTGTTTCTAAATTCTTCTTTACTGGAACTTTAACAAAATATTGATTACCTACATCCTCATATGAGAAATATTGACAACTGTCTTTAGCAGTCTTCAGTAATGAATTTTATAACATATGTACAACTTTTCTCCAGATAATTATTTATAAACCCTCTGTAAAAGCAAAAGCTATACATAATATTAAAATTATCCTTGAAAAGTATTTTTCTAAACTGAAGTAAAGTGATGGGCAACAACAGAATTTGAGTCCTTTGAGGTTATGTAATTTTAATATCAGAGTCCTCATTAAAGTACTGCATGTACCCAGCTGCTTGGGAGGCTGAGGCAGGAGAATCGCTTAAGCCCAGGAGTTGGAGGTTGCTGTGAGCTGTGTGAGGCCACGGCACTCTACCGAGGCCCATAAAGTGAGACTCTGTCTCTACAAAAAAAAAAAAAAGTACTGCATGTAAGAGGCAGAGCTTTGAGAATGACGAAGGTTAGGTGATTAGCTTGTTTCAAACACTAAATATCAATGCACCGCAACTGTGGTCTTTGGTGGGCACCTGGATCGTGCCTCTCATTGTAAACAAACACCCTGTGTTTTGTATAATGGAAGTATAGTGGCCAAGGTGACTTTTTTTTTTTTTTTTTTAGTTTAAAGATCCAGACTGTTTGCCTATCAAATTGGAATGCTGTCCTACTTTTCAAGACAATAAACTGTAGAATTCTCTGTTGGGAAGATATATGTTGACTTCAAGAAGCAACTTTGAATGCATGAATGAGTATTTGGCTTAGGTCTAGGGTTACATGCCATAGAACATGAAAGAAGTGATTTTTTTTTTTTTATTTTCACATATACATGTGTTCATTAGGCTTCCCCTTTTTGCCTTCACAAAATTAAAAAGGCTTAAAATCTAACAACAATAACAATGTTTAAGATGGGGACCAGAAACAAAAACCTCGCAAAGAACCAATGAAGACAAATACATTCAGAAAAGAAATCAGACGATTTTTCAAATTATCTTTTATTTTTATTTATAAGTATTAGTTATCTATTCTTTGATACTTTGGGAAAAAACATAATAGGAAGTAGTTAATTGATGATTCCATGCTGAACCTCAGAGTCAAAGCATTCTATAATAGACATACTCTTATTTGACAATGTGAATGTTACTTTCTTTGCATTACTAGTATTATTATTGCTTAATACTTCATTGCAGCCATCATCTGATTTCTTTTCTGAAAGAAGTGATTTTTACCATAGGATTGCTGCTGGAAAAGGTCTGTTTTAGAGTAGCATTACATCTTTTTTTTTTTTTTTTTTGTAGTTTTTTTGGCCAGAGCTGGGTTTTGAACCCACCACCTCCGGCATATGGGGCCAGTGCCCCACTCCGTTGAGCCATAGGCGCCACCCCAAGTAGCATTACATCTTGATGGGCACAGATAACTAAGTTAGTCATCCTGTTAAATGGAGTTATTTAGTATTTTCACCTGAAGGCTAAGGAGTACCTGCCAAGAGTGATTTGAGTTTTGGTTATAAGAGGACACTGCATTGTTCTCTCTGACTAGAGAAACTTTCTTGGGCCTGTGTGGTAAAATCAACCTATTGACATAGAGAAGATAGTTATATGCCGGTCTCTGTGGCCTCCAGAACTTGTACTTTGTTAACAAGTTTAAGAGATTTGTCATGTTACTTAAATATGAAAACAGGATCTGCTGGGTCACACTGTTACAAACTGAGTTGCATTCTGAAATATTGCAGTTTAATCTGTTAAAAGGAATTTTGTACTTACTTTTAGTCCTCAAAGTGTTAATGCAGCACACACTTTGAGGAACCATTTATAAACCAAGGTGTATGCTGAGCCTAAATATAGGCAAGGGTTATAGATAGTTACCTTTCTTTAATCAATGGCTTTGAAAAATCCCATGTTGTTTCCAACATGTTTTTCAGTGAACTAAAGCATAGTTATCATGCTAAGAATAGAGCAGTTGTTAGTAAACATAGTTTTACTAATTGGATTGTAATGGGACAGTTGTTATTAAATCCAGTTATTGCACTGGTATGTAGTGAGGCAGTTGTTATTAAAGCTCACTTATTTCTCATGCATAATAGCCTGAGAACCCCAGGTGTATAGTTCACTAAGTAGAAAGCTGACAGGAAGTTTGGAGGAATAACAAGCAAAGGAGTAGTCTCTGTTTTCAGGGATCAGAGAATTGTCCTTTTAAAAACAACAACAAAACTCATATGCTTTGAGTTCACACTGAAAGTCAAGCACTCAGAGTAGAATTTAAATATTTCTGAAACGTTCATTTCCAAAAAGGAAAAAATCTTTTTTAATTCAATGCAATCAGTCAGATCTGTCATGTGGGATGGAATCTTAAGGTAACAATTGAGGAGAATCTGGGTACAAGTCTGATTTTAAATAACCATTATAAGGCTTAAAGGCCCAAGGAAACAATTTACTCCTCAGAGGAAGCAGACACCTCTATATAGTTCTTCAAACAAAACGAACTAAGTCATTCACTGAGATCTATTAAAATAGATCATTTTATAGATAATTTTGGCAGATAAGTTGCTTATTAAAAATGCAGTCTAATAAATTTTAGAGTTGTTTAAAACGCTGTCTTGTCTAACAAGAGCTCGATCTTCCAGCCATTCATTTGGAAACAGATTTTGAAGTGTTTTTATACTGTATGGCCCCCATAGGGTTAGAGTCTTCATGTCCATGAGCTCATGATATGGAGAAGCCTTTCCCAGCACAAAGATGGAGCATAATATTAGGATTGGGGGAGTGGCGCATGCAAAATACTTTATAATAATTAGACTCTCTTTTCCATTTTATGAAAACTAACCTTTATCACTGTCTTATAATTTTATATATATGTATCATAAATGAGAGGACAAAAATATTTAGAAAATATGTAAACTTAATGTGAAAATTATTAATATTATTCTAAGACACCCAAGGCAATAATAGAGATTAGGACTGAGGCATAAGTTTTCCATGACTTATAACATTCACCTCTTGATTTTAAGCATAAATTCAGGCATACCATATATTTTATTAAATATGTAGATGAACCTGTTTGAGTATATTCTTTAATTCAAGAGCCATGATGGAAGAAAATCTAAAGAAAAAAATAAAGTTTCTCCAATTCAGTTTTTTTATGGGAGTAGGTCTTTAACCAAAATTTCCAGCATCTCCTTGCTGATCAGTTGTGACATTAACTAACAGAAGTCTGGATCTACTTCTTAAAAGGACACTCACATGAGACTGTGTCCTAGAAGCCACTGAACACATGGGGCACAGGAATGCTATTTCATTTAAGATTTAAGGGGGACATTTATTTTATAACAAACACAGATGAAGAAGACTGTAAAATTCACATTAATTATTAGGATAAATCTTACAAGATTTTAGTGTTACAGGATGCTCCATCTCCGTACTATCGTCTCCCTGTCCCAGCTCCTCCTCTGTCATTAGGGTGAGTCATTGGGAAACTTTCAGAACATCATAAAAGACATTGCATGACTATGAGTAGGATGAATGTATTTAAATTTAGTGCGATTATTTTAGTGGAAATTGGAATCAGAAATTTATAAAAAATGGCCTAAAACCCTGAGATTGTAGAATTTCACTTTGAAAATCCAACTACCATGTATAGCTTAAAAGGAAGTTGGTTAGGATATTTTTTAAAAGAGAATTTTTTAGCCACTGAGGAATATGACCCTATGAGGGTTGGAGAAGGTAAATATTATGGTTCCAGAGTTTCTGATTTTCCACCTGGGAAGGTAGGCCTTCGTTTCTTTAGGCTGAGCTGCAGCGAGGGTAGTGGCAGCACTGTCTCTGGAGGGCCTTACGTGGGCCAGGTAGTGTGCTCAGTGCTTTGTACACACAGATTCACAAAACCTTGTAAAGAGCACATCGTTTCTGTTACCTGGGATCTCACACTCCAGGTAGCTCCTGGACCTGCCTTCAGTCCCAGTTCCTTCTCACTTTAGGCCAGTGTTTTTATAGTCTGCTGTCTCAATATAGCCAAAGAGTTTGCTATAGTGGGAGAATTTTTATCGTCTTAGGCCTTTTCAGTAAAAGATGTATAAAGAGTGATCACTTGAAGTGTCTAAATTTTAATCCTCTGGCCTAAAACATAATATAGCCTCGACTATTGAAAGAGCTCTCATATTAAGGTGTCTAAATAATTTAAATTTAACTTCAGGAAAAAGGAAGAAGGAAGAATTATATGTTGGAAATTCACATGTAGTTCTAGTTTTCAAACAGAGCAAATGGTGACTGTTGAGAACTGGTGGTGGTGTCATCTTGTTCCTGAGCAAGGTTTTTAAACACGAATGTGCAGCAATCATTGGAAACCTGCATAAATTCACTAGCAAGTCAGATTTGCTTCTTGGATAGGCTCATTAGAGTATTAGATTTGCAAAATGCAAAGTCATAGCAACTGACCTTGAGTATGGCACCTTGCAAGGTCATCTCTCATTGTCTAACAGATAGAATGAGATGAATAGAGTGTAGGTTCTAGGATACATAGCTGGATCAATACCAGTTGAATAACTGCACCCAGAAGGTGATTGATGTCTAGTTGAAAATATATTTCTGATGGTATTTGACATGATTTGGTCCTCTACCTTGCAATAATTTTTACTAGATGTCTGTGTAAAGGTCCTGATTATCCAGAATTTTCCTAGGAGAAAGAAAGACTGCATATGCAATGAACCCAAAGCCAAATAAGAACATGAAATCACATTAACAGTAGACAGCAGTGTGGAGGATTCTCAGGTTTAAAAACTGAAAAACAAGTATAAATTGAGAGGAATATGATTCGAGGGTTTAAATTCATTAGATTTTATTAATAGACATTATTACTCATAGACATAAGAAATATAGTTGTGTGAACCAAATTAAATTAATGGGTTTGCTTCCCTTTTCCTTACCAGTAATTTTACCGAATAATAAAGATTTTTTTACCAATATTTTTATAATAGAGTAAGACACCTCAAAGATAAATTACACCTATATCAAGTGCTTTTAATCAAACTTTATTTAGGTGCATGTTACAAATTACGAAATACAATTAAACATACCGAAGTCTTATTTTGTGATGCTTTTGCCTAACTTGGGCTTAGTAATTCTCTCTTCTAACTTGCTTTCATAGTCTTCCTTCTACAGGAAATTTTTCTGATTTATTTTTAACTTAAGCAGTTACTTAGCTTTAATTGTTATATCTTTATATCTTTTTAGAGAAAACATGCAAGTATGTAATAAATGTATATATGTATGTTTTTTGTTTTTTGTTTTTTTTTTTGTAGAGACAGAGTCTCACTTTATGGCCCTCGGTAGAGTGCCATGGCCTCACACAGCTCACAGCAACCTCAAACTCCTGGGCTTAAGCGATTCTCTTGCCTCAGCCTCCCAAGCAGCCGGGACCACAGGTGCCAACCACAACGCCTGGCTATTTTTTGGTTGCAGTTTGGCTGGGGCCGGGTTCGAACCCGCCTCGGCACATGGGGCCGGCGCCCCACCAACTGAGCCACAGGCGCTGCCCTGTATGTATGTTTTTATTCCTAGAAATATTTTCTCCCACAAAAATATAGACTCTAGACTCCGTGAATTTGAGGACCTTGTCAGTCTTTGTTGCTCTGTTCCTTTCACCTAGCACGGGTCTAGTCCATAGTACATGTAGTGGCCTAGTAAGTATTTGTTAAAGGAAATAATACCTCAAATGATTTTGACTAAGTTCATTTGCCACGTATTGACTCTATATATTATAATTTGCGTTTCACTCCTATGATTTGATGTTAGCCAAAAGTGAACAATTGCTAAGTAGGCCCAATGAATATAAAAAGAAAATTATGCTTAAAATGTACTTGTAGCCTATAACTATAGGTTAGCTATGCTAAGTTATTTAGTAACAATGCAAGACAGATCCATTTAGTAGTCAAATATTATAAAAGAAAAATATTAACAGTAATTACTAATTATGTTCCACTATTATAGGTCCATTATTTAATAAAGAGAATGGGTGAATTGTTGTGTGAGGTATTATATAAAAGTCAGAATATCAGAGCCCTTGACCAAGAATCAGAGTTCTCAAGTTCAGATCCTGATTCTACCATTTATTAGTTGTCTGACCTTTGAAAAGTCACGTTCACCACTCTGAGTTTCAGTTTTTACATCTGTAAAATGAATTTAGGAACAGTAATTGCAAGATCAGTGTGAGGATTAAAAGACATACTATGTAAAGCGATTAACCCAGCACCTGACCTGGCACACTGTAAAAATAATAAAAGCAAGCTATTAATGATATAAATAAGAACTGTTTCCACCAAGTGTAACACACACTGAGAGATATACATAGGTATGTATATGTGTCATTTCCTTTATGCAAAGACATGGAGATGTGGATTATTCCAAGCCATGGACACAAATTTGGGAACCAGTGCTAGAACCCTAGCCCTCTGACTTTAAATCCTGTTTGCATCCTAACTCTTCTAAACACGATATGGAAAAAGATTGCTAGACTAATGCTGAACAGCCAGCCACAGGATCATCTGAACAGCCTTTCAAGAAGAAAAAGCAGGCAAATAATCAAAATAAAAGAGAATGGCAGCAACAGAAAAAAGATGCACTGGCCCCCTTGCATTTGCACAAATAGAGAATCCAGAGTATAACATAGAAAGAACTTTATTTTGTAAATATTTTTATAAATAATTTTGATTTATCTATTATTGAATACAAAGAATTTTATTTTATAAATATTTTTATAATTTTAATTTTTGAGTCAACATTATTACCTGTGTAATAGATAAAGTATATTTTTCTTCTTTTTTAATTAGCATACAATATTTGTACATACAGTACACACAGTGATGTTTCAATACTAACAGGGAAGAATTTCTTCCTGGTATTTAAATCTGAGCAAACATATACAATTTAAACAACATTTAAATATTTAGTTTAGTTTATCACAACAGTGATTTTCAAAATTGTGTACTATCATTAAGTTTGAACCTCCTTTATTTTGTTTCCATAGAATGCCGAAATTTCTGTTTTTGAAGTAAATATACGCTTTGTTGGTGGACTACTCTCAGCCTACTATCTTTCAGGAGAAGAGGTAAGATAAAAAGTAGTATATAAATGTGAATTATAAAGTGTCTCATATTACGATTTTTGGTAAAATATTCCGTTTGTGATATATATTTAGGGGGAATCCATTAAATTTTCATATTTTGATGGAACTGTAGCTTACACTGAATTTTTTATAATATGTACTAATTAAATGAGCAAGCCAGGAAAGTTTGGCAGAACATATTGTCGGGGAATGTTAAGTAAGGCCTTTTAAAAAAACCTGGCTCCCATTATGTTATATATGGGGTGATTATGATTACAAATTATGTTTGCTTGTGGGCAAACTGGAGAGGTTTAGTGTAGTGCCAGGTTTGTGGATGAAATTTGTTCTAATTATTTTAATGTTAGTATAATGTTAGCTTAATAAAAACTTTTAAAATGAAGAAAGCATGGCAAATAAAACTTAAACATTATAGCCTTTATGAAATTGAGGTGAATGAGACACCCAGCTACCCAGTGAACAGTCCCATGGGCCAGTGTCCCTGTGTAAAGTGCTTTGGAGCTGCTCCTGGGTCGAGGCTTAATTAATTATTGGCTGCTTGGAGCAAAGCCGTAGTTTTTAATTTAGCTGTCTTTTATTGATAGATTGTGAAAGGATTTTTGTATCCTCATAAAGGGCACTGATGCTGTTTTCTTGAAAGGTTTTGGACAACTCTATGAATAAGGTAAGTGTCCACTAGAGGTTGTTGGAATGAACCTGACCTTTAATGTGGACGGCGTTAAGAGCTCGCGTTATGGAAAAACAGTCACGTATTCCATCTGCACGTCAATCAGATTTGCATTAGCTTCAGCATCCTGGCTGGTGGAAAGAGTGGATCTTACCCAGTGTAGTATTTCATGTATTTCTATGCTCCTTCAAACAGATTTAAGCAGAACAATAAATGTTTAATGAGAAAAGCTGCTTGACTTTGTTCCTGCCTCTCAAGTACTTTCCTAACCAAATCAAAACGGCCCTCACAATCTTTGGATCTTTTTTCCTCTCTCTTTAGATTTTATTCCACCATAGATGGTCTCCACATATGTAAATGGCTTCTATATTCCCCTCTACCTGTCCTGTTTTAAGTGTTACATTTTTTCTTCATTATGAACTCTGCTACCTTCTTAGCCAGGAGAATGCCTCTTCTTTCCTTATTTTTTTTTAGTTTTTCCTGTTCCAAATACCTTTATTTGTTCAATTCAGTTTAGAGTGCACTAAGCATTAAGCTAAAAAAGAAAGAAAGCTCTTATATTTTTTAAAATTTCAGACTTAGAATTCGGCGATGCTATTTTAGTTAACAGATTTCTTCTTTCAGAATACTTGTCCTTGAATGTGCAACGCCTGCGTGTTCTCATTGCTTTTGACGTGGCGTGCTAGGGTGACCTTGGTTTTAACTTTCTCCATAATTTATGCGGAAGTGAGACAGTTTGGTAGAAATAGGACTATCTCATTCTGTGTCTGAGCCTAGTTAGGATAATAGTGCATACAAAAGGAAACAAACAATGTATTTCTTCTAAATATGCATCATGTTCAATTAGTATACTTTTCACTTATAACAGAACTTACATGTATGTGTTTATATGTATATACCGAATGATATAAATATATTTGTATACTGATAATATGCACAGATATTATAGTTTGCTTATAGATTAAAAATTTGCCTAAGACTTTGTAAGGATTTTTTTTAATTCTGTATTTAAATAACGTCAATAAAGAAATGCCTACAGAGAATACCCCATTGCAAGTAACTACTCTTTTGGTATATTTGTCCTCATCACTATGCAAATGCTGTTATTTTTTCTAGATATTCTGTATTTTAATTTTTTTTTTTTTTTTAGAGACAGAGTCTCACTTTATGGCCCTTGGTAGAGTGCCGTGGCCTCACACAGCTCACGGCAACCTCCAACTCCTGGGCTCAAGCGATTCTCTTGCCTCAGCCTCCTGAGTAGCTGGGACTACAGGCGCCTGCCACAACGTCCAGCTATTTTTTGGTTGCAGTTTGGCCGGGGCCGGGCCTGAACCCGCCACCCTCTGTACATGGGGCCGGCGCCCCACCGACTGAGCCACAGGCGCTATATTTTAATTTTTATGATTAAAAATTTAAGATTTTTGTTTACTTTTCTGTGTTTCTACAGAATACATTTTAATTTTAGTTATAAAGATGCATCTTTTTAGCATATTTTATTCTTGATAGTTCTCTAAGTGTTGGACAGTTAGGTTGTTTCCAATATCCCTTTATTTTAAATAAAAAAGCTGTAATCAATCAATAAATATTTATTCTCTGAAGTGGTGTTGCCAGATGAGAAATGATTATTACCAGATGGTTTTAATACCATTTCTTGCCTGTACTTCACAGTTAGCTCTTCACTGACAATTCTTTTTCGTTTTGATGAATGAAAAAGGGAATTGTCTGTCAAGAATGTGATCTAGAAAAGTTATTTTACCCTAGGTCTATTCTTGAGGTATTTGTATCAAGTGGAAAATAGATGACTGTTCATTCAATAGAAAGAACACCAACAGGGCCAAATTAGGAATAATTTCAGATTATGAATGATTATGGTTTTAGTTAGTTGATGAAGTTCTCTACCACACACTTTTATGTAGATCAGCAGAGTTTGGAAGGTGTCTAAATCAGTTCATCATCTTCTTCAGTTCACAACACTGTGATTTCATCACTGAGGCTCAGGAGTAGTTTCAGAGCAAAACAACATCAGAAGTATATGGGACCATATTAAAACTCAAAATTCTTAAATTTATATTGCAAAAGCAGGTGAGAAAGTACTGTTGATTTGTGATGCAGACTTCAAGAAAGTTTTAGTTACAAACTCTGAACAATAATCAAGAGTGCCATATCAGAAACATGAAATAGAGGTAGTAATTGATTATGGGCACTTAGTCAAAAATTAGAAATACTTCAACTTGGTTAAAATATTTTGTAGTAGAGTTTAAAAAAAAAAATTAAGCCTCAGTGTTTTCAAAGATTATATAAGAAACTCAAACAGGGGCGGCGCCTGTGGCTCAAAGGAGTAGGGCGCTGGCTCCATATACTGGAGGTGGCAGGTTCAATCCTGTCCCCGGCCAAAAACTGCAAAAAAAAAAAAAAGAAACACTAAACAGGCCTCTCTCATCTTTTCTACTTCATGAGTGAGACCCACTTCCAACTCTCTTTGGAAATGCTCTAAACTTTCTGTTCGTTACCCTGAACAAAAAGGAAACTCAAACAATGACAATGACAAACAAGTAGGCTGGAGATAAGATGAATGCTAAATAGGAATGATAGGTATTAACAATAAATTTTAAAATAGCATTACTTTATTATAAGCTCAAAGAGAACTAGAGTCCTCACTAGAGACAGTAAATGTAGCAGCGTCTAGACTATCATCATTCAAATAATATCCTACAGAGCACTAGTTTCTTTTGTATGGCATACTGAAAAATAAGTTTAGAAAAAGCTACATCCTATATTCTTTCTTAAAAAACCACAGTGCACAGAAAAAGAAACAAATTTATTTATATTTTGTTTCCCATACTTGTTTAATTATAAACTCCCTCGTCCTTTTTAACGTAACATCCCCTAACAGTAAGTTAGAATTATTGTTTCCCAGAACCATTTTAGGGAAAGGCCTCGGTAGAATAACCAAAGCAAAAATGATTTTAAAAATTGACAAGCACAAAACAGAAATGAGAAGAATGTATATGAATATACCATGTAATGATTTTGTTTTATAACAGAAATAATGGCTATATTGAGCAGAAAGTAAATTCAGTAGCACATAGAAATGCCACAAAAGGAAAGAGAAGGCTGAAAAAACAACTTGGAACCAAGAGCCACAGGTTCATAGAGGATCTCTGTAGCTTGACTACCTCCCCAAGATGTCCTAGAATTAGTAAACATGGTTATTCTAGTTTTGTTTTACTCTGCTCAACATACGAAGTCCCTGAAGAAAGTAATTGGCAGAGTTTCAGTTACATGTAGCCCCTTGGGGGTCTTGGGGAATGAACAAATGAAGGATCTGAAGGAGGGTTTCAATTCCGTATTCTGTGAAGACTGAGTATGAGGAAGGATAAATGATTCTTGAACAGGACATTGAGGCTCTTTTGGAAGAGAAGGGAGAATAGATGCTTGGAAGTCAAAAACCAGACGTAGTCTACTATGGTGAAAGAGAGGGTGGCGGAGGAAGTAGATGAGCTGTATGGAAATGATCATTTGATCAGATACTTGTAAAATTATAGTTGGTTTTAAAACTATCCTGACTGTATTTAGAACTGACAGTTTTTGATACTCAAAGGAAGTATTCAGCTAGTAGATTTTACGTTTGGGAACTGGAAAAACAATAGCTAACTCTTGGAAGCCAAAATGGTTGTAGAACTAGTTTTCCTTGAGAAAAGGTGGGGAAGACGCCTAATCTAAAACGGGTCCACATCTAGATAGAATCTTACCTTAGATCCAAGATAATGTCTTCCTTTGAAGGCAGCAAAAGGGCTTTTCCTAAATTCCCCCAAAAGTTATCCACTGCCACAGATGCCAATGCAAAAGATAGCTGAAGGAGACTTATTAACTAAGAAAAGTAGCTAATCCCACTGGATTTTAAGATTGTCAAGGTGAAACACAGGGAAAGGGTGAGAGAGTGAGGCAGGAGGAGAGAGATTATCATAGTAGAAGTCAGGCACGTAGAGTATTTGGAAGGTTAGAAATGGATTTTGTAGAGTTTGTTTAGTGGTAGATAATCATTAAAGTGTTTAGAAATTCCCAAGAAAATTGAGTTATGTTGATGTGATTACCATTCAAACTCAGGACTGCAGCAATCCCCTAGAGAGTGACTCATCCCTCAGAATATCCTGCCTCATGCTACAGAAAAATTAAAGTGGTTTACAGAAAATGTGCATGATGCAGACAGAGCTGGGGAAAAACAGAATATGGTGAGGGTATGTTAAAGTTGCAGATAAGATTAGCACATAGCAGTGCGTTCTGCCGGCTTGTAAATCATCTGGGCTTTGGATGGCAATGTATCTTTAGGTTTCTCAGTGGTCGGAGCAAAGAAAAAAGAATTAACAGCAATTCGGGTTTGCTAATTTTGTGTACTCTAAAAATAAATTTCTATAAAACAGAACTAAGTGATATAAACAAGAAAAATCCAGTAGTACATCTGGATCTATCAATAACATGTTAGCACCCTGCAAAATCCTGCCTAGGTTATAAAAATTAAGTTGACATTTATCCTCCTCTCTCATATATATGGAAGGTATTCCCGTATGATCTCTAGCAAAGTAGGTTTAAATCCAGAAAGCAGAGAGAGCAACAAAAGGCAGAATTGAAAAGAAAAAAAAAAATGAAGTAACAGATTTATGCAATACAGTTAAGAGAAAGGAGTGAAATAGTGGTATGGTGAAATTAAAAAACGTGTAATTAAATTCTTCTATACACTATAAACAATGAGAATTTTTAAGTAAAATACATGTATATTGCTGCAATTAAAATATGTTAGAAATATACACATAATTAAAATGGTAAAACCACATGAAAATTTAAAAATAATCTTAAATAAAAACTAGATCAGGGAATGACTGTATAATATTAAAATTAGACCACTTAATAGACAACTGAAATATAAGTATCTCATTAAATTTTGTTGAAGGCAACCAAAGTCATACTTAGAGAAATATATAACTCTCAAGGTCTGTATTAATAACAAATAAATATATAGCTCACTGAGTCTGTATTTCATTAATTTCAAAAAGAACAAAAATGAGATACAATAGAAATAACAAAGTAAAAGATGAGAAAAAGGCTATACTATTCTTACAGAGCTTTGTCTTCCTTCCATTCATCAACATCCTTGAGAAAATAATCTTCTGAGAAAGTCCTGGCTAGTGAGAACCATATTAGTCATTTATTAAGAGGCAGCTAGATTTGATAGACGTGAGTCTGAGTAGTTTCCCTGCAGGGATATGTCTGTATAGTGGCCTGACCTGGGCAAAGAAGCACATTGAAAGGGTGGTGGTCACACTGGGCAGTGAGTCAGATAAAGCAGCGAGAGATATGCCCAGAGACACAGTTGTAATGTGGGAGAAGTCACCTATCTCTTTAGATTTTGGATGAATGCCATCCATGTATCAGACACTGCTCTTGGCCTTGAGATTTGCCAAAGATAAAAATATCGCCGAATCCCTGGCCTTATGGAGCTTATATTTTAGTGAGGAACTGCAACTCTCATAAACCAAAACTGGAAACCTTGAATAGACCCATAAGAAAAACAAGTTATGTTTTTGGTTGGTTTTGGTTTTGGTATGACAGAACAATAGCAGGCAAAAAATGAACGTAGAGGTGCCCACCCGGACGGACCTTCTTTCTTCCATCTCCCTGCTCAGTCAGCTCCCCACTGTGGCACTAAAGAAAGATGTCAGCTTGCTGCGTGGTCTCCTTGCAAACCTGCACCGGTCCCTATGGCTGTGCAAGTTGAGCCATTTTGATTTGGCCTCAGCCTGCCTTTTCTGGGTTTGTTCATTACCTTCCTCACATATCCTCCTCTGTAACTGTAATGGGCTTTCTCCCCCGAACCCCAAAATACATCAAGTACATCTGTGTATATTTCATATCCACATTCTTCCCTTTACCCAGAATGGCTTCCCCAACTTAGTTGTGGCCCCTGTGGAAGGCCCTCCCTGGCTGTCCTGTGCAAAGCCTTCCCTTTCTCTCCTCCTTGAAAGGAGAATCAAGCATTTCCTTTCCTGAATCCGCTGCATATGTTCCCCTATATAGTTAATTGTTTATGGGTCTGTGAGTCCTTTCACCTCCTTACTTCATTTTCTCACTAGAATTTATACAACTCAAAAATAAGAATTATATTTCCACTGTTTTTATAACCCCTTGCTTAGCCTTGTATGCCTGACACTAGAAAACATTTAGTAAATGTTTATTGACTAAACTCTTCATTAGGTTTTTTGAGACTCTTTACCTTTTAAAACTCCAGCAGAAAATTCTTTCAATGACTTTTAAAATCTATACATTGATAACATAAATAAGCAACTGGCCTAGAAGGCTTGGGAGAAGGGATGGAAGAGAGAATGTAGTAATGTGATTGAAAATATGCGTAACATCCGTATAAATCCCCAGGACATCACCCACTCCCTACCTCTAACCTCCCAACACCAGCAGAACATCTTCCATTTTGTCTGTTCTTACATGCTGATTCTCTGAAAGAGTTTCAAAAACCCATGAGCTAGAGACTGTTAAATCATTACTAAATATGGTAGACCATTTATTATTATAGACCTTTTAAATAGAATTGACAGTGTTAGAGCATTTTCTGAAATTGAAACCTATGAAGAAATTATAAAAAGTAAATGTGAATGGGATAATTGGAGGAAACTATCCAGCTGAAACTTTTTTAAACCATTTAATGCATTTATATCAATTTCCTGAAAAGAAACAATTTTAATCATTCATCAAATGATACTGTTTAGATCACTTTACTAATATGTTTGGTCCTGTGGCTTCTTAGAGGCTCAGATTGAATATATTCTGAATACTAATTGACTTGATATCTATTATTGAAATTTTTATAAGATGAAAGGAATATATTACACTGAATAGCTAATATGTTCATTTTAAAAAGTTTAATTTAGTGAAACATTAGAGAGCAGCAATGTTGCTTATATTTGAAATTAAATTTTCATGGTTAATGAGTTACAACTGTCACACATCGAATATGCCATTTTGATTGGTAAATTCAATTTATACTTTAAAAGGAATGTAGGATTAGGCAGAATTGATTAAAAAATGACATACATTTTAATGAAATGAAATTACTACCTTTTTTTGTCCTAGAGTGAATTACAGAAATCATACCTACTCCCTAACTCAGGTTTGTTATATGTGTCTCCCTCTGTATAAACCTCTATCCTGAGTTTATAACTGCTTTTGAAAGCGTAGACATTTTGTCAGCTGGTAGAATTTTATCTCAGCAATTCACGAGAGCATTTCTACATTTCACTAGTAATTCCAACCCTAAAGCACATTCATACTCATGTATGAATGGTGGAAGCTGATTGCCAAGGGAGTACTTGACACCTAAAGGAAAGGGATGGTCAGAAAGTTCACTTGTTTCTTAGAATATATTTTTATTCCTTTCAGTTTAGCACAGTTCCTTGCACTTGGTAGCAAACTGCAAATTGACATCAGTGAGAAAAGACCTAGGTTATTCAGCAGCAACCATCTCAAAATCCCTGTGAATTAAGACAATATGATCTGCCTCAAGTGTGCTTCTCATCCATTCCCTTCAGAGCCCAGCCTGATGGAGCAGCAGCCATTGTCATGGGGGGCAGGGGAGGGGAGGAAGTGGCACTGAAGGGGAGCTCGGCAAATCTCACACTGGCTTTTAACGCATCTCTGTGAATGACAGGTGTTACTTCCGCTTATGCTTTATTGGCCAGAGCATCACGTGGCCACTATAGCTCAAAGGGCTGAAGAGGGGTGGAGAACAGCAGTCATGAGTGCCGTGTCGGCCGCTGCCGTGGTTTAGACTGCACCGCTCTCCTGACTGCCAAGAGTCAGTGAAAAACGAAGAACTTCAGTAGAAGTCTGCAGACTGGAATCAATCAGGCCCTGCTAGAAAAAGCCTTTCATACTGTGACACAGGGTGGTAAGGACGGAGAGCAGTGGCCTGGGATAGGAATAAACATCTTCACTAAATTCTCAAGTAAAAACCTTCCTCTGTAGCACTTGCCTGCAAAGTGCTGCTTCTCCAACAGATACTTCCTACTCAGTAGGCTTCTCTCCTGGCTCTCCAAATTTCAAGCAGTCAGATTGACAAACAGATAATAGACTAACCTATAAAAAAGGAATGTTTGTCACCACTGCTGGGGTTGTCTGCCGTGGGGGCTAACCCCTGCTGTCTGGAAGCCACCTGCTATGAACATTGAGCACATGGTGCTTTCCCTGCCATCACTTTTCTCTTTAAGTGTTCACTAGGTCAGTCACTCCTCATTTTACGAAAGCCTAATGAAGGAGATGAGGTAATATGTTACATTTTGATTTATGTTGAATCACTTTATAATTCACAGTGTCTGTTAAAACCAATATTTCATACCCTTTTTATTGCCTGAATCATATTGATGTGGATTTTTAATACAGATTTTTGCCAGTATGTGTTTTCAACAGAAGTTATTTTTTCCAGGAATATTCTTACATATTTTTCTTTGAAATTCTGATGTCCTTTAGAAGGATTAGGTAGTTGTAGCAAGGAATTTAAAATTTAATAGAACTAACAGAAAAGGCCCCAGCATTATGATAATTGACCACGTGGTAAATGCATTCATTAAGTGAATCAGCAGATGCTTATTGAATACCTGCTTTGAGGCACTACACTTGGTGCTACAGAAACAATGAACAAAAGATACACAGTCACCAATGACAAATGTTAATTCAAATATTAATTTATCAGCAGCTCTATAAAGTAGGGGTCAGTATTGTTTCTATCCTCATTTTATGAAGGAAGAAATACAGACACAGAGTAAAGTAACTTGTTAGCCTCAGGACATGGGTAGTAGCTGAGCCAGACTGGGACAGTCTATGCCAACATATTGGTAGCAGCTAAATAGTAGGGATTATAATCATAATAGGTGGATGTCAGCTATGGTCTCACTCATGAGTCATCCATGATAATATGATAAGATGATAATTGAAGGAACAGACAGGGATGGGGTTGTCCAGGGCATGATAGACTAAGTAAAAAGAACCTTAACATTAAACAGTAGTGAGAAAAACAGAGATAGAAAAGAAGACTGAAAAGAGATGATCTCAAAAGCGGGAGGAAAGAATAGGATGTGATATCACAGAAGTGAAGAGAAAATAGCATTAATAATTTGGAGGATGAAATATTCAGTCTTCAGCGGTTGTCAAATGCTGTTGTGTTGCTAGGGCAAGTTGTATAAGGACCATCCTTAGTGTCTTTAAGACACAGCAATATGGAAGTCATGGATGACTTCACTGAGAGTACTTTGGGTAGAGTAAGAGGATAGAATCCAAACTGTTTTTATTTGAAGAGGAGAAGGTGGTCAGGAAATAAAGTTCCAGGGCTTTAGCAGGTAGGGGAAGGTGGGATTCCGAAGACAGGTGGCCTTAGGGAGGGGTCCTTCTTGCATTGCAGTATGAGAAAGTGGAGGAGAGGGTAGGAACATGTCACAACCATGGTAGAGTTGGTGGCAGAGAAGTGGCGTAATTACCTTCTGATGGCCCTTGTTAATTGTATGAAGAAGTACAAGACTGGGGCACATGCTGAGGCTGTGGGGAGGACAGGCATTTGATAGAATGGTCATTCTAGAGAGGGTTGACTAGAGAAGTAGGGTAAAGGTTCTTTTTCTATCAGTACTCAGCAGTTCAGGTAGAGACATGGAGACAATGGTTAGTTAGTTGGATTTAGTTAAGCTTTGGTAGCCAGATATCACAGAGAGAAAGAAAGACAATGGATTTTAAGGTATTGGCAAAACGTATTGAAATTACAGGCCATGAAATCCAAGATGGGTACCACATAGTAGTGAGGAAAAAGTAAGAGAGTAGTGGTTAGAGAGAAAGTAGACTGGTTCATTTCCCTGAAGAGTAGTCGAAGAATAGGAAATGACTGGAAGCTGCTCTTGACCTTAAGACTATATGGTGGAGGCCAGGCACAGTGGCTCACACCTGTAATCCCAGCACTCTAGGAGGCCAAGGCAGGTGGATTGCCTGAGCTCAGAGTTCCAGACCAGCCTGAGCAAGAGCAAGAACCCATCTCTAAAAATAGCCAGGCATTGTGGTGGGTGCCTGTAGTCCCAGCTACTCGGGAGGCTGAGACAAGAGGATTGCTCAAGCCTAAGAGTTTGAGGTTGCCGTGAGCTATATGCCACAGCACTCTACCCAGGGTGACAAAGTGACACTCTCAAAAAAAAAATAAAAAAAAAATATATATATATAGTGGGAAGTATGAATTAGAAGAGGTCTAAAATATGGGGTAGTTTTGAGTGATGTCATAGGATAACATCATGAGACTGTGGTTGAGAAGGGCTTTGCCAGAATCTGTCTGCATGACTAACTATGCACTATATTATAATCAAAAACAAAATGTAAAATTCCATGTAAAAACGGGTCTTTAGAAAAACATAAGCATCAGCTAACTTATCTTTAGATTTGTGATATAAACAATGTTTATATAAAATTCATAAATTTACATGAAAGTATATACTGAGCAAAGGTTGCTGCTTAAACAAAAAGCAGAGGAAACTATTCATGCGGAATGAAATTTAAATATATGATTGTTGGACAAACATGCATGATTCTAGAGCCTTACGAAGTTAGATGATTAGAGTTGGCAGTAGAAATGTAAACAAAATGCATATCAGCTAATTAGTTGGATTTAATGCAACTGTACACATATGCAGAGCTGTTTATTTTAAACTGTAACTCGTGGAATTTTATCCACACAGATAAATGTAGTAAATTTGGTCATGGTGATATGCGGTTTGTCTTGGATTTCCTTTAGAAATTACATGTTAACTAATGTATGAAACTATCATTTGATTTCCTGAAATATGGTTTGGTTAAAAATTTTTATGGCCTGGAAATTAGTTGCCTTCTAACATGAATCCTCTAAAAATTTTATTTGAAAAGTTTTTGTGTGTTATTTTATGACAGATTTATGGCTTATGCATTTTTAAAGTTATTTTTCTTTAAAACATTTTACAGAATAGTTATTGACAGATCTTAGGGTTAACAGGCTTAATAACTGAATCCATATCTGCTACATAACGAAATGTTTTTCCAAGGGAGATCTGATACACTGAGCACGTCATCGTTGGTTTGGATTTTGAAAGCAAACAGCTCCAGTTTTACAATTTAGCTAAAAATTCATTTACCTTGATACTAAAATAAACATAAGCCTTGAGGACAATGTTTGTTTTTAACTTAACAATTGATCTTTATTTTAATTTGAAGTATCTGATTCCTCTAAATAAAGCAGTACAAATAGAGATTCTAGGGTCTTGAAAAACAATGAAATCCAAGAGCATTAATGGAACAGGCACAAAAGAATTTTTTTTTTTTTAATCTGGAAGGCTTCACAAACTTGTGTGTCATCCTTGCTCAGGGGCCATGCTAATCTTCTCTGTATCGTTCCAATTTTAGTACAAGTACTGCCGAAGCGAGCACAGAAGAATTCTTTTTCATAGCTCTTCAAATGTTTTTGTTTTTCATGCTAGCCACTAAGTAGAAGGCTAGCGTTAGAAAGGATCAGCAGAAGAGAGTGTCACCTTGGTGTTATAAACATTATTCACATTGATGCATTTACTTGTGCAATCATAGTTCAATAAGTTTTCTTAAGTTCCTGCTATGTGATAGTCACAATTGCTGTAATTTCTAAATCACTACTAACTTCTGTGTCTCAGTTCTTAGGTCTACTTGGTATTATGATTATCCGCAGTGATTTTTTTAGTTTTCTCTCATTTCCTCTAGTCAAGTAGAAAGTAGTAATAAAATATATTATTTAGGCTTACCTGAGATTCAGATAACAACTCAAGCATTTATGTTGAGTTTCTGCTTTCTAAAGTTTTATATTTTATAAAATATTTTACATTTCTAAAGTTTTATATCTAATAGACTAATAGTACCCAGAGTTTAACCTTGAAGACTTAGTTATGCTGAACTTTCCTCTATGATCTGGTCAGGCCTTCCATTCACATGTTTGTTCTCTTGTGATTCACTCCTTTATTCAGCAAATAGATTGAGCATCTATTACATGCCAGGCTGTGTTCTAGTCACTGGGGGATTTAGCAATGAACAAATCAGACAAGGTCCCTGTTTTCATGAATCTTATATGCTAATGGGGTAAAACTTTAAACAATTCACAGGATAATTGCAGATAGTGGTGAGTGATGTGAAAAAATACAGTACAATCATACAACTGTGTGGAGGAGGAGAGGGTGGTGTGCTAGGAAGGAGCCACCACAATGATCTGGAGAAAACAACATTCTAAACAGAGGAACCTGAGAGTTTTGAGTTTATGGTTGATTTCTCTCCTCCTCTTGGGATGAGGAAGAGAAGGAGGAAGACAGCCTTCTGGTAATGATGTTGATAGTAGTAATAAGACAGTTTTTTTGAGGGTATATGGCTGTACCATGTACACAGTATCAGTACAAGGGAAATACATAATCTCCCTGTTGCAGAGACACTGAACCTCTGAGAAGCTAATTCCTTTACTGCACAGAAAGTGACAGAAACAGGATTAGCTCCTGACATCTGTGCCACAGCCCATGATCCTACCCAAGTATTATTCCCCAAACCAGTATTAAACAGGGTTACGACCACAGCTGTTCTTTCTTTTCTGTTTACTTGCTCGTCAGTTAAACATCTGATCCTCAACAAATGAGCTGGCAACTCTTTAATCAGTGAGATCTTCCACTTCTTGAACAACAAAGAATAATTAAGTTGTGAAAACTAAACAGTGATAACTCTGTATGAGTTAGTAGCAGAATTTTGCTCAGGTTATACTTTAAAACAGGGGTTCTCAAACTTTTTAAACAGGGGGCCAGTTCACTGTCCCTCAGACCTTTGGAGGGCCGGACTATAGTTAAAAAAAACAACTATGAACAAATTCCTGCGCACACTGCACATATCTTATTTTGAAGTAAAAAAACAAAATGGGAACAAATACAATGACACTGCCTCATGTGGCCCATGGGCCGTAGTTTGAGGACCCCTGCTTAAAATATTTATTCATTGCGTTTGAGTCTTTCTCAAAACAGAGATGAAGCTCCTCTTGAATTTTTCTGTGTAGTTCATGTAAGTTGCAAAAATCCTTTTTCCTTCTTCCTGATTTTATTCCTCATTCCCTCCCCCTCTTCATCAGTGGGTAAAATGCTCTTCATTGTCCAGAGAGTGCATGTGGCAAGCACATTACAACATATATAAAACACCCATGGATTCAGCTTAGTGTCAGATATAGTTCAGAATATTCATAAATTTATATCTATGTTTTACTGTGACATTGTGATAATTAAGGTATACATTTAAAGTTGGGCATGCTGAGGATGGTAATATTGAGGGCACTGAATGAGGTAAAAGTACATGATGTAGAAAAAAGAATATTATTTTCAATTTTTGAATCATCTTCTGATGAGGAAATATGAAGGGAAAAGTTAGTGCCTTGTCATTTTAAATAAAACCAAAATATTTTGGATTTATCAACAGACATAAATTGTGAAGGCTTATCAATACAATTGGTATGCTTTTATGTAATTAGAGAATTCCAAAAAGCATTTAGAAATAGCTCATAAATCTCCCCTCTGTTGACACCACTTTAATGAATTTCTCCAGACTATGAATAAAAATTTGGAATCCAGTTGCCTATTTACTCTTTATTTTTTTTTTTTTGCTCATATTTACAGTCATAGATCATAAAAGTAACTGAAAAAAAAAATTTACATCTTTGAAGATTTGCAGTGAATCATTTTATGTTTCCCCTTAATTGTGTTAATTTTTCTCAAATGAAAATACCCAAAACCAGTGCTCTTAAGGTTAAACTAAGATTAGATCCACTGACCTGGCATCTACCAGGAATTTTCTGTAAGGGTGCCATCTATTATGAAGTCTTAGGAGGCCGCCTGAAATAGTGGAGTTTACTTAGCACTCAGGGAAGGGACGGTTCCCACACCGCCCAGTGTGTTCACTCCCATTTCACCACTGCCTGGGTGTTGTACTTCCCGCTACTTACAGTTCTCCGGTCAGTGCTTTCCTCCATGTCCAGAAAAATGCAGAATCACCATTTACCCAATTTATAAATAGTCACAGTAAAATAGCAATACTTAGACTCCTGTCCTCAATGACTTATTACTATCCAGTTTGGTGAGAGTAGGGCAAAAATCTATTCTCAGACATTGCTGATGGAAATGCAATTTGGCACAGTTGTTCTGGAAAAATGATTAAGTGCTGTGTATATCAGAAGATCCTTAATAAAGGTATTTATTTAGTTCAAATTATTCTGCATTGGGGAACCTATCCAAAGGAAATAATCCAAAATGTAATCATATTATGCCTAAAGCAGTTAATGAAAATATTTTATGTATTTAATATATGAGAAGACACATCTTAATTCAACAGAAAGAGAATGGTAGAACAAATTAATGGAATGTTGTCACAGAATATTGTGTAGCTGTTAAAATTTATACTTGTTTATTTATTTAATGACAGACAAGTACGGATATAATAATCAAGCAGTATATAAAACTATGTACAATATGATTTTAGCATAGACAATATAGGGGAAAATGCATAGGGAGTTATTCCTAAATATAAACAATATTTGCTTCTAGTTGATATGTCAGCTTGGCTCTCACCTGTTTGTTTTTCTGTACTCATCAGAATTTCTATATGAGTTTATAATATTCTTACGATGAAAATAATATCAAAGAAAAATTACAACAGACCTGAAAAAAATCGTAACTAACCTTTTGCCCCTAGTCTTACTTAAAGTCGGGTTGTTCTAGAGTCTCTTAAGATTTAAATTTTTTAAACTTTCTTAGTAGAATCCAGCCTATAAAATTTGAAATTCACCTTTTCCCCTTTTCTGGCATCTGTTTCATAAAGAAAATGACTTAATGATAATTGGATTTCCTTCTTTATAGTCACCGTATAGATTTCCATTTCAGAAGGTTGTTTATTTACACCGTCTATTAGCTGTTAATATTACCCTCGGTGCACGTGGAAATGGAGGTGACACAAAGCTTAAGTAAACAGACTGGTCATAAATTTTTGCACAGTCTCAGATACAACTGCTCGGTCTTTGCATTATCAAAAGCAGTTTAGGAAGCGAAAGACTGCTCATAATAACAAGATTCCTGGGTTACAGGACACACTCTCAAACATTTCAACCAAAAGGTGACACAAAATAGTATATAGAGGATTTATATTCTAAAAAGAAAATAACATTGGAGAGACCTTTGTAATCTCTTTACATTTTCCTTATTAATCATTTAAAAGTCAGAAGAGTAGAATTATTTGTGATAAGTGTATAGGCTCTTTTATTATAATAATTGTCCCAGATAAGCATATGAGAATTAAGGTTTCTGTGTCATTATTAATATAGAGGGAAATTTGGGTGTCCTGAGCACCTAGTACGATCAGTGATTTCTGTCTTTCCCACAGGATCTAATTGAAAGGAGGTGTTAGGGAAGACATAGCAAAGAGCCCTTTTCCTGTTGTTGCAAGCAGTAAATGGCCCTTAAGATACTTCAAAAAGAAAGCATGCTGCTTGAGGAAGAAGAGAGTAAGAGAAAAGCTGTTCAGTAATGAGCCAGGGAGAAAGGAAAACCTGGTCTGAGAGATAAAAGAGGTAGGTGACTATGAAAGGGAAAGGCGACAGTCCGCAGAAACTCACAAGGCTTCACACGGCAAAAACTAGATTCACTTTACCCAAGGTAATTAGAAAATGTATTTTTAATATTGGTAATTCTTACTTTATTAAAATCCAAAGCAAATGTGACTGGAAGACTAGTCATGATATGAATTGATAGAGCGTGGTTATGGCTACACAGACATTGATCTGTCCCATGTTCTGGGGAATCTATAGATGTGATAAAAAGCTGGTAATGTCTCCTTTCACTTCACTTCCTCCTCACCCTAAGACCATGCCTCTCCTTCCAGTTATGGGATATCAGCTGCTTGTCTGAGAACCTGTAATTGAAGTAGACTTTTATATAATGATCTGAGGCTCTCGCTACTTGTAATTGTATTTCTAAAGGAGATTGCCAAATGTTTAGCCTATCAGTAAGACCATTTGTAAATGGGGCCTGGTCACTGTCTTGGAGATATTCACCTAATGAACTGAAGAATTAGTTCTTACAGAGAGGAAAGAGTATAGCCCTTAGAATCTGGAATCCTGGTTTCTCAGACTCTGTTTGGTTATGGACTTCCTCTATTATGTCGAGCAAAGCCTTATGTCACATTATGATTTGTTTCATTGTTTTAAGTAACAGAATATGAAATAAATGTCTTTTAAGTATCCCTTTAAATCCAATTTTCTGGAACCACAATATACTGATTTTCAAGTTCACAGAATATTATAAATTAGGGAGGGGTATGGTAGGAGAAATTTCCTTCCTGTTACTGAAAATTTCTTAATCTATTTTTGGTTCTAAACACAGTGTCTCCTGGTCAAATGTAGAATTGTACTTCTTGCTGTATAATGCTTCGGTAATCTAGATGTGTAAATATTTGGGAATAAAAAGAATTAGAAAAGTTAGGCAACTTTTTCCTCTGGAAAAATCTTCTGTTCATGGAAGAGGAAGTTTGGTTGATAGTGGAAGGGAGATGGTAAAATAATAGAGAAAGAAGCACTTCAAGGAAAACAGTAAACTGCAATAGACACAGAAGCAACTGGGGATACGCACAGACTCTTCACTTGGGAAATAGCCACAGTCTTGATGCATTTCTTACCCCAAATTTGCATACAGTTTGCAATTCCATTTCAATGACCAACTCAATGGGAATTTCGGCAGCTATGGTGAGAATGAGAAGCAAAGATTTTACATCCATAAAAACTGACTTTCAGGTCTAAAGGACACGCACAAGCAAGAATTTAGTGAATATTGTTTCGAAAAGCCTTTCCTGACCAATCAGAGAACAAGCTTCAGGCAACCAAAAGACCGTATATCGTTATGACGTCTAAAGCAAGCAGAGCTATAGAGGCAGAAAGTGGGTTAGCGGCTGCATGGGACTGGAGGGTTGGGAGGAAATGTGGAATGACTGCTAATGGACATAGTGCTCCTTTGGGGGATGATAATAATGTTCTAAATTGATCGTGGTCGATCAGTTTAGTGTGGATGTACAAAAACCACTGAAGTGGTTACTTTAAATGGACGAAGTGTTAAAATATCATAGTTCTGAATTACAACTGGAAATATTAGTGTGAGCACATGAGATATTTTATCTTAAAAACATAAATATGCATATGTGTTTGTGTGTGTCCCTTGAAAAGGCCTAGAAACAACGATGAAATCAGTTGCTATGAGCCTCCCAGATTATGGCTGTGAGTTAATATTTTCCACTAACCAAGACTTCTGGAAGAAATGACTAAAATTGGAAATGTTTATGATTAATCTGATACACCTCATCAAACCAGGTAACAAGGAAGCTGACAAAGACTCAGGCTAGAATAGTGTCAAAGGACAAAGGCTTCCACTGGCCAAAAATGAGAATTTTGAGTTTTAGTAAAAAATAAGAAATGTAACAGATTAAAATCCATTAAGTATGTTTAAATTGACAAGTTCAGGCCAGGCTCAGTGGTGTGTGCCCTATAGTCCCAGCTACTCAGGAAGCTGAGGTGAGAGCATCACTTGAGCCCAGGAATATACCAGCCTGGGCAACATAGCAAGACTCCATCCTTCTCTAATAAAAGATAAAAATAAATTTAAAAAGACTTTAATTAGGCTCAGTGCCCGTAGTACAGTGGTTACAGCACCAGCCACATACACTGAGGGTGGTGGGTTTGAACCCAGCCTGGGTCAGCTTAACAACTGCAACAAAAAAAATAGCCAGGCATTGTGGTGGGCACCTGTAGTCCCGGCTACTTGGGAGGCTGAGACAAGAGAATTGCTCAAGCCCAAGAGTTTCAGGTTGCTGTGAGCCGTGATGCCACAGCACTCTACCAAAGGATGACATAGTGAGACCCTGTCTCAAAAAAAAAAAATGCTTTAATTAATAAATTTATTATGATATTAAAAACAAAAATAATTGATCACCTTCAAAGAAAGACATAGAAGTAATTTATTACCATGAAAACCAGTAAATAAAGGCAGTGAAGTCAGGCACATGTCTTGGCTCTCCTGTGTGAACTGTATCACTGGTAACCAAATAGTAGATAAGCAAAATGTCTCTTAAAATTATTGTGTCTCTTAAAATTTATATTATCATATATATGAATAGGAAATGGTAAAAGTAGAAATCACCCATTTTTACAACCCTTGTGTATTACTGAGTCTAGGTCCTGATTATCAGCTAACTGCTAACTTCTCAAAAAGAAGGGCAAACCACACACGTGGCTCTTGATAAAATATCACCTATTGTCTTGCCAAAGGGATAAAAGTCTCTGAATCCAGCTTCCAGTATGACAGAAACACAGTGAGAAGAATGTGTTGGACTGGACTTCACCACAGATACACAATCAGGAAAACACAGAACGTGTTTCCTACAGTTCAAATGACCAAGTTTATCCATGTAAATTGTAAGACAAAGAAAAGGAAAACCAGGGAGCCTATGGTTTAGAGAAAGAAGCTTAAAAGTCACACTTCTTTTTAAGTGATCATGGCTACCTATAGTGTCTAATGATGCAGAATTGGTTGATAAAATATAAAGGAATATAAGCCAGTAAATGCTAGGATGCGGTCACTTTTGGAAAGAGGGAAAAAGCAGGCTTCAAGGGTGACTGGCAAAGTCCTATTTCTTGATTTTGATAGTGGTTACTATGGCATGTGTCTTATGATAGTACATTAGGCTATATGTTTGTGTGTGTGTGCTGGGGCGGAAGGGTTTGGGTCTATGCGTCGTTAAAATCTAAATATATTTTAAAATAAATTAATGATTTTTTAAAGATTATCTAGAAGGATAGTCAACCTTAGTGGGATCTATTTTAGCTCTTGGGATCTATTTTGGATCACTCTTTTTCTCTAAAAGAATATTTAATGTATTGAGTTAGCTTGATATGTATAAACTGTAATTATATTTCAACATAAAGCAAGCATAATTCAAATAGAGTGTGTATATAAATATCCTCTATGTCTTAAAAATGCTGCTGTAAACATCCGTGTGCAGGTTTTTGTGTGGACATAAATTTTCAACTCCTTTGTATAAATACCAAAGAATGCTATTGTTGAATTCTATGAAACTGCCAAGCAGTCTTCCAGGTGTCTATAGCATTTTGCATCCCACTAGAGACAGACGGGAATTCCCACTGCTCCACATCCTCCCCAGTATTTGGTATTGTCAGCGTTCTGGATTATGACCATTCTGATACCTCATTGGTGTTTGTTTTTGCATTTCCCTGGTGATGTTGGCTGTGAAGCATCTTTGATGCGCCATGGGTATATCTTCGTTAGGGAGGTATCTGATAAGGCCTTTGCTCCATTTTTTTAATCAGGATGGTTGTTTTTAAGTGCTCTTGGTATATTTTGGTTAATGGTTCTTTGTCAGATATGTTTTGCAGCTATTTCCTCCCAGGCTGTGACTTGTCTTCTCACTCTTTTTGGGTGTGTCTTTCACAAAGCAGCAGTTTTTAATTTTAATGAAGTTCGGCTTACCAATACATTCTTTTCATAGATTGTGCCACCACCTAAAAAGTCCTCACCAGGACCACGATCATCTAGGTTTTTTTCCAATGTTGTTTTCTAGGAATTTTACATTTCAATCTGTGATCCATTTTGAGTTCATTTTTGTGAAGGGTGTACGGTCTGGGTCTAGACTCATTTTGTTGCAGATATCTGGTTTTTTCAGTATGATTTGTTAAAAAGACTAGTTGACTATATATCATCTAGGTCACTTTCTGATTTCTTTGTTCGTCATACCTTTTACCAACATCACACTTTCTTGCTTACTGTATCTTTCAGTCTTCCAACCTTGTTCTGCTTCTTTAATACTGAGTTGGCTATTCTGAGTCTTTTTCGTCTCCATATAGACTGGAGTTTCGTTTGTTTATTTCAGAGACAGGGTCTCACTCTGTCACCCAACCTGGAGTATAGTGACTCAGAGTTCCCTTCAACGTTGAACTCTTGCCACAGCCTCCTAAGTAGCTGGGGCTGTAGGTGTGTGCCGCCACATCCAGTTAATTTTTAAATTATTTGTAGAGATGGGGGTTTCAAACTCCTGGCCTCACATGATCCTTTTACCTCACCCTCCCAAATTGCTAGAATCACAGACATATTTGGAACCTGTGCCCAGATTCATATACAATTTAGAATCAATTTGTCAAAATCCACAAAATAACTTGCTACTATTTTTTTGATTGAGAGTGCATTGAATTCAAAAATCAAGTTGGGAAGAACTTACATCTGAGTCTTACCATCCATAAATAATGGAATATCTCTCCATTTGTTCTGCTGTTCTTTGTTTTATCTCATAATAGTATTTTTTTTTGACAAATAACTTGATAAAATTTTATTGTATTATTTTTGTATTTATTTATTTTTTATCATCAAGGAATTTTTTTTATTGTTAAATCATAGCTGTGTACATTAGTGCAATCAAGCGGTACAACGTGCTGGTTTCATATACAATCTGAAATATTCTCATCAAACTGTTCAACGTAGCCTTCATGGCATTTTCTTAGTTATTGTATGTAGACATTTGTATTCTGCCTTTAGTAAGTTTCGCCTGTACCCATTCTAAGATGCACCATAGGTGTGGCCCCTCCCATTACCCTCCCACCACCCTAACCTACCCCCTCCTTTCCCCTTCCTTGGCCCTTTCCCCATAGTCTTGTGCTATAGTTGGGTTATAGCCTTCATGTGAAAGCTATAATTTAGCTTCATAGTAGGGCTGAGTACATTGGATACTTTTTCTTCCATTCCTGAGATACTTTGCTAAGAAGAATATTTTCCAGCTCCATCCATGTAAACATGAAAGAGGTAAAGCCCCCATCTTTCTTGAAGGCTGCATAATATTCCATGGTATACATGTACCACAATTTGCTAGTTCATTCGTGGGTCGATGGGCACTTGGGCTTCATCCATGACTTAGCAATTATGAATTGGGCTGCAATAAACATTCTGGTACAGGTATCTTTGTTATATTGTGATTTTTGGTCTTCTGGGTATAAACCTAGTAAAGGAATTATAGGATCAAATGGCATGTCTATTTTTAGGTCTCTAAGTATTCTCCAAACATCCTTCCAGAAGGAACGTATTAGTGTACATTCCCACCAGCAGTGTAGAAGTGTGCCCTTTTCTCACATCCACACCAACATCTCTGGTTTTGGGATTTTGTTATGTGGGCTACTCTTACTGGGGTTAGGTGACATCTCAAAGTAGTTTTGATTTGCATTTCTCTGATGATTAAGAATGATGAGCTTTTTTTTCATGTGTGTGTAGATCGTGCATCTGTCTTCTTTAGAGAAGTTTCTCTTCAAGTCCCTTGCCCACCCTGAGATCAGATCACGTGTTCTTTTCTTACTAATACTTTTGAGTTCTGTGTGGATTCTGGTTATTAGACCTTTATCGGAGGTATAACCTGCAAATATTTTCTCCCATTCTGAGGGCTGTCTGCTTGCTTTACTCACTATGTTCTTGGCTGTGCAGAAGCTTTTTAGTTTGATCAGGTCCCAGTAGTGTATTTTTGATACTGCTTCAATTGCCTGGGGAGTCCTCCTCATAAAATATTCACCCAGGCCGATTCCTTCAAGAGTTTTCCCTGCACTTTCTTCAAGTATTTTTATGTTTTCATGTCTTAAGTTTAAATGTTTTATCCAGTGAGAGTCTGTCTTAGTTAATGGTGAAAGGTGTGGGTCCAGTTTCAGTCTTCTACAGGTTGCCAGCCAGTTCACCCAGCACCATTTGTTAAATAGGGAATCTTTTCCCCACTGGATGTTTTTAATTGGCTTGTCAAAGATCAAATAACGGTAAGTAGCTGGATTCATCTTTTGGTTCTCTATTCTGTTCCAGAGATCTACTTCTCTGTTTTTGTGCCAATACCATGCTGTTTTGATCACTATCGATCAACATTGTTAAAATGTCTATACTACCCAAAGCAATATATAATTTTAATGCAATTCCTATTAAAGCTCCATTGTCATATTTTAAAGATCTTGAAAAAAATAATACTTCGTTTTATATGGAATCAGAAAAAAACCTCGAATAGACAAAACATTACTCAGCAATAAAAACACAGCAGGAGGAATCACGCTACCCGACCTGAGACTGTATCTCATAATAGTTTTATAATTTTCCTCATATAGATCTTGCACATATTTTGATAGATTTATATCTAAGTATTTCATCTTTGAAGATGTTAATGTAAATGGTATTGTACTTTTAATTTGAAATTCCACTTATTTATTGCTGGTATCTAGAAAAGCAGTTGATTTTTGTATATTAACTTTGTATCCCACAACCTGGCTACAATCATTTGTTATTTTCAGGAGGGTTCTTTCGTTGATGCTATTAAGATTTTTTACATAGATAATAATGTCATCAATAAACAAAGATAGTTCTATTTTTATTCCCTTTCCAGTCAGTATACTTTTTTTTTTTTTCTCATTGCTTTAGCTAGGACTCCAGTGCAGTATTAAAAAGAAGTGATGAGAATGAACATCCTTGCTTTGTTCCTGATCTTAGGGGCAAATCTTTTGGTTTCTCATTGTATTGCTGATAAGGTTTTTCAAATGTAAATGTCCATTCTATCTTTCAGATATAAAAGGCTCAACCAGCACAAAATCAATATGTTGATATTCCCCTCCTTGAAGATTCTGATCAATCATGATAGATAAAGTTTACCAAGCATAAAAAGAATTTAGAAAGATCTTAGGAAGTTTTTTTAAATGTTTATTTAAATTTTCCAAGTTTACTGAGGGATCCTAGACGTTGAAATATTTACATGTATCTACTAGTTTACATTTCCTTCCTCTGGATTTTTAAATTGAGAACTTTAATGAAAAGAAGCCCAAAATGTATTTCAAGAAAGTTGTACGTGAATTGTCTCCACATTTGATAAAAAGCATACCTCTTTTTACAGATGTTTCTCAATTCCATTATTCTAAATCTATAGTATTAGCATAGCTCTGACTATTGAAAAAATAATCTGCTTTTTTTTTTAGTGTTTTTAACCTTGTGTGACCAGTCCTGTGCTAAAACAATACTTTTTTATTTATGTACTATCACAAATAGATAAAATAGCTACTTTGTATATAGATGTCCCTTTAAAACTGGATACTATTGTATGCTGATTCGCAATATAGTTTGTATTATTGTTGCAGGAAAAGTGCAAATTAAAACTGACAGACACTTGGACTAACCATATAGAGGAAGGAACCTTAACCTCTAATTGCTGGGGAGAATTCAAGTGCCTCAAGGGTAAAATGCTGAGTTCCAGGGAACAGTTCTTTCTAAACTTTCTTATACTTTTTTCTTCAGCTCAGTATCAGCTGCATAGTTACAGTTACAACAAAGAGTTAATGATTATGTTTTTTCAGGCAATCACTGTGCTGTTATTTGTTACATAGTTTGTTTTTTTTTTTTTTAAGATTATTTTAGTTCAGTATAAAGTTTGTTCTTACTTTTGGAGGAAGAGTTCTGCAGCTGCCTGCTGCTTTCCCAGGATCATTAAAAAGTACAAGATTTACTTCTCCTTTCTCATTCCCCTCTTTGAGACCCCACCGATCAGGGATGGGGGGTCTCGTCTCATTTATTGTCAGTATCCATGGCTACTTGATAATATCATTGAGTCAGGAACATTTTGCTTGCATTCATTTTTATCATAGTTGTGGAGACTATATCTTTGAGAAATTGAACAAAGATAGGTACTAAGCAAGGCAGAAGCAAACATCCTTCAATTATGAAAAGGAAACTTATAATCATAGTTTTAAATCTTCTTAGTTTAAAAAACCATTTACCGAATAAACAATCTGGGTTAAACCCATCCCACAATTTAAAGGTACATGAGCTATTTTAGTTATCTTTTTAGTTATATCTTCAATTACTTGTCCGTCATCAATCTGTAAACAATAGTTAAATTGAATTTTTCACACATTTTTCTTTTAGCTGCTAGAAGGTAGTCTCAGGCCAATTGGTTTTGATAAATAAGTTTCTTCTTTGGGGTTTTTCATGGGCTGGTAGGGTTAAGGCTTTGCTGGTCTTATTTGTTATTTTTAATACCGTTTGTGGTTGGATAATTCGATTCTATATTATATATATATACATATATATATGTATATTGGGGTTCTGTATCCCTGTGACCCATTGTAAGGTCAGGAGGCTGGACCATAATGTTGAATTATTTGCTGGGGAGGCCATTTATTGTTACTCCAATATCCTATTACCGTAACAAGCTTTTGTCTTGTCAGTCTAGAAGCATAAACTGCAAGACCTAACAGTTCTCTAGTCTCTAGGGGCAGTAGGAAGAAGGAAATTTTGATATACTTATTACACAACTTCTGTACCATCTATCAGGAAGCTTAATGTAAGCAGGTGTTGGGCGGCGCCTGTGGCTTAAGGAGTAGGGCGCTGGTCCCATATGCGACAGGTGGTGGGTTCAAACCCAGCCCTGGCCAAAAACCACAAAAAAAAAAAAAAAAAAAATGTAAGCAGGTGTCTGCAGATCCAGTAGAGACCTGGTGGAGTTGCCCAGTTAGTGCTGATCCCCAGAAAGTCCTGGGCAGCTTTGAGCTTTGGGAATTTATTCAGGGGCTTTAGTTCAGTTATGTCCTTACTCAACCAGGTAGTTCCATTGGTGTTTTCATTATACATTTTTAGGCCTAGACGTGACAGCTTCCCTACTGGGATGATGAAGTTGTTTCTTTCTCTGGCTAAACAGCATTGACCTATGTCCACCATTTTTGGGCACCATTTCAGTGTCCAAAAGCTTACTCCACTGAATGCTTATAGTGAGTACATTAGGACCAGGGTCAGAGGAAGCGACTTCTCTGGCTTCCCAGGGCCATTTGCTGCTCATCATTGTCCCACCACAAAGCAAGATGTTATATTTAAGGGTTGAGCAATGTTTCCTGCCAGGTGGAGGAATAAGTTTTTAGTTTTAGGAGGAAGGTCTGGAGCAGGTTATTGTAATTCATCATAGAAAGCCTGGTACATAGGCTTTGGGGGGTTTTTTATTTGTTTTTTGAGACAGAATCTCACTATGTCATTCTTGGTAGAGTACTGTGGCATCACAGCTCACAGCAACTTTTAATTGTTACTCCCATGACAGGGTCTCTTCCGTGTACATCTATTCTTAACATAAGTCTTTCACGGTTTGCCTATCTAGGGTCAAAATTGGGTTTCAAAGGGTTGGTTATGTTTAGTATTGGTGGATTACAATTTCCTTACTAACAATTAGGGGAAGGAGGCTGACCATTTAATGAAGTAACAATTTCCAGGGGTACAAGATGCAGGAGCTTTTCCTTTTACTAAATGTACTGGATTACGGTCATTGGGATTAATCTATGTGGCCTAAATTATACAAGGCCAGTATGTACATCCTGCACAGGGGCCTAATCTGTGGCATATATGCTTATCACTTTTAGCGTATTGTCTTTCCCAAGATGGATTCGGGCATGCACCCTCAAATGTTAACGTTATTAAAAATTGGGCATGCATCAAAGGTTAGTGTTATTTGCTTGGGTATTCCTTCTGTTGTAACTCAGGTTATTGTCTTTGTAGGGATATCAGTATATCAGGTGGCAAATTTAGTCTGCTCTGGGAGTTCAGAAGGATCGAAGGAAGCAGCAGGTCTGCTGGGGGTCTCACATATCTAGTATTGGGTGTTATTACGTATGCAGGTTCCTTCAGGCTTTCCTGTAATTCATAACAATAGTAAACCAATAGCACGGTTTTGACAGTTTTTCTAGTTTGTGTTACCTCTTGGATGCATTTTTCAGAACCTTCACCATGTCTTACACCTAAGATTAAAGAAGAAAGGTGAAAAGGTCTTAAGCAAAGAATCAGTCCCATGTCACTCCTGCTCATCCTCAAGCTTCTGCCGTGCATAGACCTGTGAGCTCCTGGTACATGACTGGGGCAGGGCTGTAGCCTTTTTCCTCAGGGGTAAGGCGGTGGGGATGCTCTGCGAGTCATTTGACCATCCCCTCATCACAAGCTGGTTTCACCTGTGAATGATGTATCCAGGCAGGAATGCCAGCCATCTGCACTACTGTAGTTGTAGACAGGATCCCTAAGTAGGGGTCTTTCCACTGGGATTTCAGCAGGCTCAGGCTCCAATCTTTAATCCACATTCAGTTACCTGGAGGGGAGGGTTGGACTGGGGAAGATAAACTAACAGGACATCTGTCACTCACCCATTCTGAAATCGGTTTCATTATTTTTCCCAGTGACACTAGTTGGTTAGTAAGTTCTGTTTCTCCCAGTTCTCTCTGGGTCCCTAGTAAATTCTTAAAATGGGAGGGGGCCTGTGATATCGTATTTTATAGGGTGTTCTTTTTAATAAGAGTTCTTTTGATAAGGGTACATCCGATTTTAAACAATGCTAATGGTAAAGCCTGAGTTCACTGAAGTTTAGACTCCGGGCCTCTTTTCCTTATACTAGCCTTTAATTCCTAATCATTCTTTCAACTTTCCCAGAAGTCTGGCCTGTGGGCAGCATGCAGTTTCCAGTCAGTTCCCAACATGGTAGCAGTGATTTGTTAAGATTATGTCCAGTTACTGTAAGAGCCAGACAGAGCAAAGCCAATTAAGAAAGAAAAGCAACTGCTGTTTCAAAAAGTAAAGAGGACTCTTTTTTTTTTTTTTCTTTAGTTCCAAATGAGTAACTGACCTTGGGTCTTCTGCTGAGTGCTGGTACCTTACCTTACAGCCATTCGTAACATAGCAACCACAGCGTTTAGCAGGCAAAAAGATAGAAAAACAGTTTAACAAACTTTGTATTAATTTGATAATGGTAAATTGACCCTGTGAGTTCTGATTTTTGATGCATTTTTTTCATTACTTTAAATACGTGTACAGGAACAGACATCTAAGAGGCTTTAAATGTAAGTCTTATAAACCGAGAACAGACAACTTTATTGTTTTAATTGGAGATTTCTTTTTTGTTATAACTAACTTAATCACATACAAAATTCTTTTTAAATTCTTCTTTAGAAACCTTCACGACTTATACACACAATCTTTCAACATTTTAAAATTCCTTCTTTTTGTCTTAAATCTTTTTTCTTAAAACCACCAGTTACTTTAAGACAAAAAGTTTTCATACAGGATTCTTTTTTATACAAAATTATTCTCTTTTATTCTTCCTTATCAAAAGTACATCTTCATACCAATATCTTTCTGCATGTCTTTTTTTTTTTTATTTATTTACTGGTTCCTTTTATTTTAACTTTAAACTCAGAAAAAAGGAAAAAGAGGGTTGTATACAAAATCGCAGTCAAGTTTCTCTAAAAGTCTGCAATGTTAAAGGAGTTAGTTATTTAACTAACTGTCCAAACAGGGGGGTAGGGCAATTAAACTTGATCTCCCAAAGACAGAGAAGTTGTAGAATACACAGGGAGTTGTATTTTACTTTCTACTTTAGAGATGGAGCCACAAAGCAGGTCCATTGTCAGAGCCTCTGTAAAGAGGGAGGCTATACTTAAGGATGATTTCTCTAAGTAGAAAACATGTGACTTCTTTGGCTTTTTCACATAGAGAAGGAAAAGCTTTGACCCATCCTAAGTCAGTACATGCAAATACCAGCAGTAAAGGCATTTCAGTAAAGTCCAGATTAAAAAAAAAAAAAAAAAAGGTGTAGTTCTTACATGTCGTATGCCTGGTGGCAAACTAGGGCCTTATTTGGCATTAAATTGGCTACAAGTGACACATCTTTGACTTACTGTTTTTGCCAGGCATGTCAGATATTTTATATAGAAATACTTATAGTTGCTCCAGAGTGGAGTGACCTAGATGGGTGGCCTCATGCACAGCTTGCACCACGGTAGTTCCCAATAATTCTGGCACAACTGTTCTTCCATCTGGTAAGTGCGTCCAACCATCATCCATGGCTTATGTTTGCTGTTGTGCTCACCACTCTGTTTTTTACTGTACTGGTGTTACATTTGGGACTCAGATACAAATACACCTTGGCTTGCCGCTACCTGGTGTGCTTCAGCCTCAGCTTCAGTATTTCCTAAAATAATATGTCCTTGCCCCTTTTGGTGCCCTTTGCAATGCATTACTGTCACCTTGCTAGGTTTGCACACAGCTTCCAATAAGTTTAATATCTCCTAGTGATATTTAATGTTTTCCAGCTTGAGTGTAATGGTCCCTTTTCTCTATACCGTGCACTGTGTACATGCAGGGTTAAAAGGGCCTACTTTGTATCAGTATAAATGTTGACTGTCTTATTTTTACTTAATTCCAGAGCCCTGGTCTGTGCAATAATTTCTGCCTTTTGGGCAGATGTCCCGGGGGTGTCCTTGAGCATCTGTTACTTCCCTGTCTGTAACCACTGCATGTCCTGCCTTTTGATGACCAAAGGCATCTATAAAACTGCTACCATCCACAAATGAAGTCCAATCAGGTTTTGTCTTCAAGTTAGTTTATCTGCTTCTTGTACAAGTAGAGCTTTTGCTGCTAAAGCTCCTAGACAGGGTGGCCCGCCTCTAGTCACTCTAGCTGATTGTTTAGACAAGTATCCAACAGGGTGATAACCTTTTTTAATCCAGTTCTTAAGTCCGGATGTATGTTTGTTCCTCTTTTGGTGAGCCGCCCCCACAGAGGACCACTGTGGGACCTCCCTGCAACTCTGCCAGGCCCTCCTCTGTGTAATCTGCACGGGCGCGCTCTTAGGGAACGGAGTCAGTCAGGGTATCGGGAGTACCCCAAAGGGGTGCTGCGCCTGGCATGAGAAAGCTCTCAGAGTCTGTCAGTCCCAGGCTACCTGCTCATCTTCCAGGTCCGGGAACCAAAAATGTTGCAGGAAAACAGCAAATTAAAACTGACAGACACTTATACCAACCATATAGAGGAGGGAACCTTCCATTGCCAGTGAGAACTCAGGTACCTCAAGTTATAAAATGCTGAGTTCTCTTTGGCAATGAAAGGTTCTTTCCTCTAGATCAGTGGTTCTCACCCTGTGGGTCATGACCCACAGGAACTGTATTAAAGAGCTGCTGCATTTGGAAGGTTGAGAACCATTGCTGTAGATTGTTGGTGTGTCTGTCAGTTTTAATTCACTATTTCTCTGCAACAGTATGAAGAGATAAAAAAACTGCTAAATGCTGTGTTGTGAACCAATAATTAGACTCTCAATGTGGTGTAAAGTACTCACAAGAGGTTCATTCCTGTCCTCATAAATTTCACCATATCTTTTCATTTGTATGCTGTTAAATGACTTAGAGACATGACTTAATAATAAAATAAGGTCCTAAAAACAGCAGCGAGCACATAAGAACTGAAATTATGCAGTGATGACATGCCATTTGTTTAGGAATTAGCTTGCCCTATTTGCTCTTAAATATAACAGCAAATGGAGAGTTGATTGTGAAACTGCGAATTCAGCATCTCACGGTTTAATCTCTTGTGCTATTTGCTAAACGTAAAGATTATGAAAGATTTTTCCTTTTTTCACTGCAAAAAAAAAAAAAAAATTAAACTGTGGTCCTATACAAACATTTTGATTAAAGGATTGTTTCCAGTCTGTGTATTTCCCTTTCCTGTTGAATTACCTGAGTTCACATAGTTCAGTGGTTCTCAAACTGTGGTATGTGTCAGAGTCCCAAGAACTTTATAAAACACAAGTGTATGGGCTTCATTCTCAGAGATTCTGATCTGTAGATCTGGGTGGGGCCTAAGAATCTACATTTCTTACAGGTTCTCAGTGATGCCATTGTTGGCCAGCTGAGGATCACACTTTGAGAACCACTGACCTAGGACCGTGGAACCTCCCTCTCCAAATTTATCAGAATTCTTTTTATAAAAGTTAGCTAAAAACAATATAAACATCATCCTTTAACTGTCAGAGCACTTAGGAAACCATGTCCTAATTTACTAGGTCAAGAATTTAGGGAAACTTTTCTTCTGTTGGAGATCATAATAAAGCTCCTTTTCTAAAACCTTACACTGTATGTATCAAATGGAGCATTGAACCCCTTGAGGTTTCGTTTCTATCAGGAAAACTCCAGTTAAATAAAGCAAATACCACAGATAAAGGAAGCCTCTTAAAATCTCTGAAGAATATGTGACACACATTTCTGTCATTAATACATAATGAGGATGTTTAAAGAGCCTTTTGAAATCTTCCTTCCTTCACATCCCACATCTATGTTGGCCTTGCCATCATTTTTTTGTTTGGTCTTATTTTTTCATGAAAACCTCTGAAAAAAGATAATTTCTTTTTCACAGGGTTCTCATTTGTCTTCAACAGTGCTGCCTACGAGTAACAAAAATTAGGGCCAGAGGAATAATACCTCACTTTATTGAGGTGAAATTGTCAGCGTCCACATTAAGTTTTTAACTAGTACCTTGCTACTTGTTTAATGCTAATGTGGCTGAACTCCATCTTCTGCACCATTGATTCTGTGGAGTTTTTCCACAGTCCCTGTCTGCTGCCCCAGGCCTGGACCACTGTGTATCCCGTCACTTCCATTTTACTGCCCCTTTGTCCTGCTTGCCCATATTTTTTCTACTCAGAACTTTGAATATCACTTTTTTAAACACATTGTGCTGTTTTTCCTTTCTTTCTGTTAAAATCAGTTGTTTCGATCAAATCTCTTAAGTCAGTTCCTTAGCTACTAAGGATGGTTCCTGTTTGAATGATAACCTTTACAATACTGATCAGTCACAGAAGAAAAGATGTCCAAGCAAAGTTCATAAACCATGTGGGAGAAAGACTGCTTTGTCAAAAGCCACATTTAAGATTTTCGGAAACACCTAAATGAAGGTTTCTTTTACAGTGGTGTACAATTCTCTTTGTTTATCTGATACATTTGCCAATTGTAGATGGAAAGACTGACCCAAGGAGTTGTCTGATTACCTTGAGTGGCTCTCACTGTATTATGTTCACCTTCCTTTTCCTTTTGAAGAGGAAATGGAAGTTATTACTTGATGTTTTCCCATTGTATCATAAACTATTACTCTGTGAATGTTATTGCAGCGTCATACTTCCAACCAAGTGTTATTACGAGTCATTGACAAGTTTGTCACATGTACTTAACATGTTCCAAGTGAGTATACAGCCGAGTGTATGGCACATAGGCACTCAATAAATATTTGTTGAATAAATGAATTGACATTTTTTAAAAACTCAATCAATGAAGAGATTCCTTATTGAACGTTTGTAATTTAGAAAATTTAAATTATGTTGAAATATGTGTAAAAACCTTTTTTTTTTATTGTTTGGGATTCATTGAGGGTACAAAGAATTGGGTTACACTGCTTGCATTTGTTAGATAAAGTCCCTCTTATAATTGTGTCCCACCCCCAAGAAATGTGCCATACACATGACCGACCTCCCATCTCCCTCCCATCTCCCCTCTCCTGGCTCCCTCTTTCCTCCCCATTAGCTCATCTGCCTTCATATTAGAATAGAGTACCATCCAGGTTAATACAAAAGATGTAAAGTCTCCATCTTTTTTAGTGGCTGAATTCCCTGGTATACATATACCACAGCTTGTTAATCCATTCCTCAGTGAGCATTTAGGGTGTTTTCACATTTTGGTGATTATAAATTGAGCTGCAACAAAACAGTCTTGTGCAATAGAATGCTTTCTTTAAAAAAATCCACAAAACGTTAAGATACTACATGAGTGGCCATAGTGAACAAGATAAATTGTTTCCTGTTATTAAATATTTACATTTGTATTTTAAAGGGAAAATGCCTGCCAAACTATTTCAATTTGATATTTCACAACTGTGAGAATAAGAAAAATAAGGAGTCATGTGACATTTTGATATTCTAATGATATTTATTATCACAGGACATTGCTTCATTGAGCTATTAATAGTGCTATAAGAATATACCTCTGATGTACTAAAAACAGACTCAATGTTGTCATGAAATAGGGTATATGAAAATATTTTAAAACCTGTTAATTTAAATGAAAAATATTTAAGATGCTTTCAATCAAGTTAACATAATCCAGGGTCCAAGTACAACAGACACACCTATTCATTCACACTGACCCTACAATGATAGTGAAAGAGTGTGTGAATACGCTCTGACCAGAAGCTGTACTTCTAAATGTTTCCCAAGAAATAGTTCTGTATCCAAATACGTATCTACAGGGATGTTCATTCCGTAGCTGTTTATAATATCAAAACAATGGAAACCTCACGGTCAACCGTAGAGGACTGGCTAAGGTAAGTTCTGCTGTACCCTTACTACACCAGAACTGGTGTAATACACAGCTGTTGTTTCAAAGATGGTACAGAAATGAATCCATTGATATGAACCAGGAGTCAGCCAACAACAGCTCTCTGCTAAATTTGGCCTGAGAAATGTTTATTACTATCAAAGCTATGAATGGTATTTAAATTTAAAGGATAAAAGAAAAATAAATAAACAGAAAGGGTTGGGGGAGGAGGATATGACTAGCAAAGCCTAAGCTATTTACTGTTTAACCCTTTCTGGAAGATGTTTGCTGAACCCTGGTGTAGAGTGTTGTATGTAATATAGATTATATTGACGGAGAAGAATCTAAAACATTAGGAAATATGTAGTGTACTACGTAGATGGACTGATGGCTTTTTAGAAAAATGCAGTCAATTCCACTTAGACACTTAAGATGCTAACAATGGGTGTGTCTAAGTAGATTGGATTAATAGGATTCTCTGTGTTTTGTCTAATTTTATGATTTTTCAATAATGAGAATGTATTCATTGTATAATAAGAAAAAATAAAAATTTAATTTTGGTGCAGGGGAAAAAGAACTTCTCTGAATGGTAACGTGCAAAGATATGTTTCTCCATTTGGTAGATGAAGAAACAAAGCCTAAAGGTGGTTAGTTAAGTTACCTAGAAGAACACACATGAGGCAAAAACAGCATTGCCGCAAAACGCTGTCTATTCTGCAGTGTCACCATTGGATAACTGAACATGTTCATCCATCAGGTGACATAAAATTATGGACACTGGGCCCAAAGGCAATTTAAATGTATTAGTGTATATGATAAAGGAAGATTATGCAGAAATAAAAAAGCATCAGCCTAATGGGATAGATACACACCAGGTAGGTTTACTTCTGTGTAAATAGAATATCAAAGGAATAGTTTACATTGTGTATTTAAAAAAAAAAAAAGAAGGAAACAAAACCTATGTGTATAAATGACAAAAAGTGCACGTGTCCTGAAGTTCATGTTCTTCACTTTAAGACAGACACAGAAGAGGCCTTTGGCTTATCCTCAGACATGATATTATTTTATACTGTTTACAAAGTAAGTGACTTAGAAGGAGCAAATAAACGCACTACAATGTGAGAAGTCTGCATCGTAATGAACTGAGAGCTCATAACAGACGGCAGCGGCGGGGCTGCAGGAAGCAGATATAACAGCTCAGCGGCCTTTGGACCATTTATTGTGTGAACACAAGGCCTAATATTCTTCAATTATTCCTGAGGGAACCATTATCTTACAGCAAAGAAGGATGAGAACTATTATTGCTCTTTTAAAAACTACTTGTGTATTTTATCATTACTGTGTTGTAATTTGGGAATATGATTCCCCACTCACGTATTTAGAAACTGAGGCACAGAAGGGGGTTCAGTGAGTGTTCGCGATCACACAGATCATTCAGGTGACAACGGGAAGTCGTCTCACATGATGCCAGTTCTGAGTCGTCAGGATCACTGCACGTTCAGGAAATCACTAAAAGTGGATAAACGTGTCTTCTTAAATGACGTAAATTAAAAGGCTAAACTCTAAATGTTTTGATGCTCTTCAGAGTAGAGCTTCAGTTAACTGGAAAAATTCAGTAGCTTAGACTACCTCCTAAGTCCAAAATCACAATGGGAATCCCAGTGAGTAGTCATCCTTCAGTTTCCACGAGAGATTGATTGGTTCCAGCTTCCCCTGCAGTCACCCAAATCCACACATGCTCAAGTCCCTTCTATAAAATGGTGTAGTTTTTACATACAGCCTGTGTGCATCCTTCCCATATACTTTAATTCTCTCTAGATACTCACAGAACCTAACACAACATAAATGCTATATAAATAGTTGTATTGTTACAGAATAATCACATGAAAAAACATGCATATCTGTACAGATGCAGCCATCCTTTTTATCATCATTATTATTAATATTTCCCATCCGTGGTGGTTGAATCTACAGATATGGAACACAGGATACAAAAGTCCCACCATACTTGCATAGATGAGGCTGTCATTCTTTTTTTCCTTGTCTTTTTATTGAAGAAAGATTTCCAAGCCTGAATGTTGTATATTTTAAGTGATTTTTGCTATCTACCTACAAAAGCAATAGTAAATAGAACATCCCCTATTCCAACACAGTGATATCATATATTAATCTCAATGTGGTGAATTCTGCAAACTCATTTAGAAATCACAGCCAGATAGAAGAGCATGTGCTTTCATAATTGTATCTCTTCAGTATGCCTCATGTTTTTTAAAACAAAAATGCTTTCCTTTTGATGTAAAATGAATATTCAGAAACTACTTGGTATATTTATATAATACTATTATTCATTATTATATACTGCATATTTCTGTAAGCTTTGGGTGGGTGATTTTTCCCATTTTTTTTTTTTACTAAATTTTTTAAACTAAATTAAGTGGAATGAGCAGCTTGGCAAACCAGCTTTAATGGCTTGGGTTTAATGCTGGCATTAATTGTTCTTGCTGTTATTTGCTATTCTTGAGCAGGTATTAGAATTTCTGCGATAAAACTGTGTGGTATACCTAAGGATAATTCCAAGCATAGGAGCTGTACAGCCATTGGATTTCCTCTCTTATTTCTGTGTCTTTAACTTTTACATTGAATGTGTATTAGCAGAACATCTAACTTTCATCGTATCATTCATTCCCTTTCTCCCAGCCCCCTCCTTGTTTTTCTCTCCAACACATACAGTAGAACCTCTGTAAGCTGACCACTCCGGGGAATATAGCCAACTAGCCAACATACGAAGGTGGTCAACATAAGGAACTAGGTCTGCTGTACTGATACCGTCACATGGTGCAAGTCTGGTCTGTGAAAATTAGGTCGTCTTAAGGAGGCAGTGCAGGAAGGTGATCAACTATGGGGGGGTCTACTGTGCTTTCTTGTTAAGGAAATGGTTTTTATTCAAGGGCCCTAATTATTTTCTGAGATTTCCCTTCTATCAGATAGCCAATACCATGCTTTTTAGTATTGTCATTCATATACACATGTATGTTTGCCTCTTACAACTCAGAAAAGCTCCATACCCGATGAGAACTATTGCCTTTCTCCCAGCCCTGTTTCTTACAACCTGATAACCCAGAGATCCCTGCACTTTCCTAGTGGGAGGCACTAAGGTGGTGAGTGGTGGGGCTTCCTTAAGACATCTGATGTGCTCTTTTAACCATTCCTTTAACTTTTCTTCCTGGTATGTAAGGCTGGAAGCTTGTCTCATTTAGTCTGTCCATTTCTTTCTCACCGTTTTCTAGACCCTATTAATCTAACACTCCCTGTCATGAAAAGCTGTGTTACTTTCTGTTTACCTACCCCCACCAAGCCCTCACCTGCACCCACATTAGTGCCGTCTCTCCAACCTTACCTCTTTTCCAAGACCTACCTCGTTTTCTTTTAATTCCCACAGTTACAACATAAATCACATAATCTATTCTCTACCTCTGTGTCGGTGTATATTGCATAGTGTATAATGTGTATATATGCGTATATAATTTTAATGTTTGTTTCTGCTGACTTACCTTCCTGGTCTTTAAGATCAGGGATCTTATTTTTTCTTGTGTGCCTCTCCAGTGGACATTATCATGTTGGTAGACATGTAGCAAGTGCTTATTAAGTCTTAAAACTGTATCCTAGAACAGAGGAGTTCCCCAGAGTGGCTTATCTAGTGTTCTCATTTTACAAAAGAGAAAATTAGAGCAGTGAAGTGACTTATCTTTGTGGTGACAGAACTGATGAGTAGCAAGCCATGATGTAGAACCCAGGGCTCCCGACCTGCTCCAGTGTGCCAGTTACCAGACAGCCTTGACTCTGGTGGGTCCTCACAAAATTGCTACCAAGAGTAGGTGGCATTTGTTGCTGTCCCATGGATAGTGGTGATATGCCTGCCCTGCATAACAGCCTACAGTTTTCCTCAGTATCTCTCCCCATTTTTCATCTTGCCCTCTTAACTTTATAAAATACTCCCTATTCAGGAACTCAGGAAAAGAAAGTCTTCTCTCAAGAAATAATATCAGGGTACAATTTTATTAACTTATCAACATTTATTCATTTTGAGTACAGGATAGTGCAAAAGCAACCTCTTTTGAAAATTTCACTACTTGGTAATTTTTTCCCAGGAATAAAAATCTTTAAAAAGCTAGATAAATCTAACATGTCTATTCACCAGAACATTCTACATTTAGATTTTTGTTAATTAAACTTATAATCAGAAGTTTTTTCCTTCGTTTAAGCTTTATGCTTTCGTACGTTAGTAAATGCAAATCTAAGGGACAGTGATATTGATTCTTCTCATTTAGAACCTGGGGTTTTCGACAGGTTAACATTCATGTTCTTTTAATTTTGAATAAACAAGTTGGGGAGATTGTCATGCTTTTATTTTGGAGAAAATGAATAACATTCTTTATGGCTAAAAGATGGATTTTATTGTATCAAATCTCAGGGCAGAAAAACAAAACAATTGACAAAAGCAGTCATCTCATTAAATGTATAATGTTTTAATGTATTTCTTACTAGTAATGCAGTTTTATAAATACAATAAATCTTTCAATTTAAAAAGAGAACTTCAGTTTTAGGTTTTAATCCATTAAAGAGAGAGAAAGAAACAGTGAAAGATGTGTGCCCACAGGGGAGAGTCAGTCTGGATTAAAAGGATTCCACGTATCTGAGATGGCAGGAAGCTGAGGTTCACCTCACCATAGCTGCCAGCAAACACCCCAGGTCAGAGCATTTAACTAGGAAAAAGGGACCTCATCAAACCTTAGTTTTCTTCTCTATATGCAGGATTATAGAACTCTATGACATCTGATGTCTCTTCCAGGTCTAGATTTTTGCTGTATTTATTATTTTTACATCTTTATTCTAATATTTAAACCTTTCGAGGTTCTACTCTAAATTGAAAAGCAGGATAGCTTAATGAGTACTTACTGGTTGAGCGATTGAATTTACCCTGTATTATGTGCAAGTTAATCAATGCAGCTAACAATATGTGGGTTATTTCAGTTATTTTCAGCCAAAGATATTTATCATATCAGTGGCGTATTGTGCTGAAAGCTTTATGTACTGAAAATGAGTAATAGGTAAACTCCGCTTGTACTAATGGGGAATTAGCATTCGATCTTTTAAGAGTGAAGTTTTCAACATGAGCATTTGAAGAAAGCCTTTGATATTGACTGTGCATTTCAAACTGAAGCATGTCTGAACTGAAAATGTTTCTTTCCAGAGCCATCTGTTCTTCTTCATATCTTTCTCCCTTATTCCTTGCTCTGGCATGTATATAGTCTTACATAGTTCTTTCGGGAACTGCAAACAGGAAGGCAAAGAAAGCCATACATCTTGTTTACAGCCTTGTCTAATACTATCTGTAAGGGTAAAGTAAAAAGATAAATGTGTTATTTGATAGATTTTATATTTTGAAGTCTTTGAAACATTAATCAAAACCAGCAATAAGACTGTGATGATATGAACTTAAGGGTAATAAAAACATATAATTTTGATGTAGTTATTTTGAAATTCATAACTTTAGGCCATAAAAGTTCTTATTTAAAGTTATTTGTTAGTTACATGCTTGAAAGAGCCATTTCATCATATTTTACCATCCTTCTTTCAGCAAGTTATATTAGTTTTGACTTTTGCTATGAATGTAATCAAAATCTCTATAATGTAAAAATCTTTTAGAAGATTCTTTCTGGATCATAAGATGTCGGCCCATCTCAAACTGATTGCTAGTTGTTCAAAAACCCTATTTTCTTTTAATGGTCATTAAAAAAATGTTCTCTATTATCATCAGGAATTATATTTTATGAAGTGTCATTTTTCATCTTGCCCTCTTCATTATATTCTCTCTACCAAATATAGATACCAACAAACCCTGGAAACCAAGATTGACTAAGAATGAGGTGGCAAATTAACATTTCCTATCTTAAAAAATGGTATTTATCAGGCCAGGCATTAAAAAATGACACTTATTGGACCTGGTGCAATGGCTCTCACCTATATTCCCAGCACCCTACACCCTGGGAGGCTGAAGAAGGAAGATCACTTAAGCTCAGGAGTTCAAGACCAGCCTGAACAAGAGAGAGACCCATCTCTACTAAAAATAGAAAAATTAGCTGGGTGTTGTGATGTGCACCTATCCTCCCAGCTACTGAGGAGGCTGAGGCAGGATGATCCCTTGAACGCAGGAGTTTGAGGTTGCTATAAGCTAGGCTGATGCCACGACACTCTAGCTTGGGCAACAGAGTAAGACTCTGTCTCAATAAATGAATGAATGATATTCATCTTGCTTTTTTGACATTCACATTTTGTTACTAGTTTTGTGGCTTCTGAATACTAGTTTTTCTATTCATAAATCAAAAGTAGGCGTTATTAGCCTTTCTCTTCCATTTTACTACGGAAACTGAGAATCAGAAATGTTAATTGACCAGTCTGGGTCATGTGGAAACTCTAGGACATCCAGTTCCAGACTCAGGTCTGGTGCTCTCTCTATCATACCTAGCCTGGTTTAAAGGAGCACAGAAGTACCAGTTAGTGTACTTTTTGTTATAATTTGTGGTTCAGCAGGTCATCTAAGGTGTGTTAGTTAAAACTTAATTGCCCTTTAGAATGATTTGTGACATATCTCCTTCCTGGTTTTAACAATATTAATTTTATAAGCTACTTTTATTACATGCTCATCATTTTAGGTAAAAAGATGTTCTCTTATAGAATCTAGATTTCCCTTCAGTAACCACTCATCAGATCTCAGGAGGAGATAAGTCAAACATTGAGAACTGAAATTGATTCAGTCTCACATCTGATCTTATTTAAAGCATCAATGGGTTAATTAATGTTGTAGCAAAAAATATTTTGTAATTGTGCCCAAGGTTGAGAATACTTGAGATAATTATTTGCAAACAGTAGTAAGTAGTGAAATAGGATGGAGCATTTTGCAAACACTGTAATGTCAGTGGTTTCTTATTATGGTGCCCCAGGTATGCTCATTAATCTTTGATTAGTGCACTCATTTATTAAATGAACATTTATTGACAGCCAGTTGCTTTGCTGGATGCTGGAACAAGACAAAGTCCATGTCCTCGTTGAGCTTGTATCTAGTGGAGTTGTCAAACATCAAACAAGTAAGCAGATAAAATAATTAAGATGTGATAAATAGAGGGATAAAAATAAATAAGGTAATATGACAGGTAATAAGTGATGATGGCCACCTCCGTATGGTGTTGTTAGGAAAAGACCTCTTACAAGAGAAGATGGTTACACAGCTTCCTGAAGATGAGAATGAGCCAGGCACACAAAGAGCTAGGAAGGGAGCTTTGCAGGCAGAAACAAACCCTGGGATGGGAAAGGTCCACTTTTCCGTACATGTTAACTGAGAATATAAATGCTTCCTACCTGCTGCTCACAGCACTATGTGATATCAGTAAATTTAAGTAGATAGTGCCTGGGGATATATAATAGGCAGGGGAAGAGAAATGGAGGTTTTTTCCCTCTACTTTTAGAAAGAAAAGAAAACTATCAGGAGATGCAAGAGAGAACACACAAGAAAACATTGGGATCTATAGCTTGCCTTCTGTAATCAAGCACTACTTTGTGTAATACCATTATCACCATAAAAACTGTGGTATCCTTTTAAGGTGATTACTATGAATTCTAAGGTCGTTAAATATAACCTATTTAATCCTTTCCACACCCTTTAAAAAGCAAAGGTTATTGTTATCTCCATTTTGTAGATAAAGAAGCTTAGGACGGAGAGATGAAGCAACTTGCCCAAGATTGCCCCATCTGAAGATGCAGAGCTGAGATTCAGGCACAGGCATTATTCTCCAAAGCATGAGCCTTTAACTCCCATGCCATATGGTTATATCCGCGATGGTGTTTTAATTACATAGTTTGACTTCTGTCTCATATAAGTTTCTTGAAAAGGAGTTAATTAACAGTTTAAAAAGTTGGGTAGAAACCAGAAAGTCAACAGATGGCTGAGCAGTGATTGGATAAATCCCTATAGTGGAAGACAACCTAGAATTCTCTAGGGTAAGGAAAGGAAGAATATGCCCTTTGTTCATTTTTTTCCTTCCTCTCTTTTCACACACTGTTAGTTGTTGATACAAGAAATTGTCTCCTCTGGCAAGAGTTATAATTTGTGGGGAAAAAATGGTCTCTGTTAGCACTATCTGTATACTGCGGATGGACGTCTCCGTTAGCACTGTCTGTATACTGCGGATGGATGGATGTCTGTATTCATATACAAGGAATGTCACTTTATCTAAATTGATAGTTAACTGGAGTTTTATATTGAAACTCATTTCTTTCTTACCCTCTATTACTAAATGAGAGTTCTATTCCAAAAAAGTAGAGTTTGGGAAGTAGCCTCAAGATTGGTATTACTGGATGAACTGGCATCAGGGAGCCTGTGTACTCACATTTCTCTGTGGGGAGATGCGGGTCTTAAAGCAGGAGTTATGCACTGAAGCCCTTCCCTCTGGAGAAGCCACACAAGACTTTGAGAGGCACTTTAAGGAACATATCCTTGCTGGCTGAGGGGGAACTTTACTTCCATCCTCCATGCTCTCCAGGGTTCCTCTGGACTCTCTCACTTCTCCCTTGTTTGAGGAAGGGACAGAAGGAAATAATACCTTCCCAGCCTGCCATGAGTCATAAGGCTTCTAGGAGAAGGGACCTGGCACCTGTTTCTTGCTGTTCCACAGGCCTCTACCTGCCACCTTATAGGCCTACACTGACCGCTCCTCTCCCCCAGGGATCCCATGCCTTACCCTAATCCTGGGTATGGCAGCCACCGTAACATGCTGCACACAATCCTCGTCTAAATGCTAAGCCACCGTACAGCCTTACTGAACTCAGCTAAGTACCTGTAGGCTTTCATCTCTAGCTCTCATTTTATCCGTGTTCTAAATATTTATGTGCATATATTATTCTCCCAGCTAAATGCCATGCAGACTTCGTACTTAATCTTTAGTTTCGTGTCACCTAACGTACCACGAGAGAAAGTGAAAGCTGCAAGGGGCTGAGAGGACATATGAATTACTTGTGATACGTCATTTTGAAACTTCTCCTTTCTCTGTACCTAAGTAAATAACTGTGCTGACTTAAAGGTTGGAAAGGACCAAATCTCCTGATTCTCAGTCTAGCACTTATCCCCCAGCAACAGGGCTCTCCCCTTGGCTTACACATTAAAATTACCCAGCATTGCTTGTGATGCTTTAAAAGTCCTGATCCAAGAGCTGCGAACCACAGGAACTGGAATCTTGAGAGTGGGGCCCACACATCAGTAGTGTTAAAATGTCCCCACGTGATTCTAATGAGCTACCCCACAATGCGATAGCTCCTGGGCAATTCTTGCTTTGCTAGGCAATTCTATCAATGTGAAACAACTTTTTTAAAAAAATAATTAAAATTTTATAATGGAAAAGTGGTAAATATGAGATGATAGAATAGTACACTTCGTTTTGCTTACAACCATAGCTTACTTAACTGTTTAACTTTTCAGATATTTCGAAAGAAAGCAGTGGAACTTGGGGTAAAATTGCTGCCTGCATTCCAAACTCCCTCTGGAATACCTTGGGCATTGCTGAATATGAAAAGGTAAAACTCTTCATTTTCAACAACATCTTTTAAGGTGAAATATTCAAAATGGTTTCCTAACAAGTAGACAATAGATGGATAATTACTTGTATGATGCCAGTGACTAATGGATTCCATTGTGACTCTTGATCATTCTTGTGCCGGAAGCTATTAACTTGTCTCCGACGGGTTTCTGTTGTGGGATCGCATGACCCCAGCAGTGTCATTCAACCCAGACATGATCTGAGGTTTGTACTGCTTTGTAGTGACATTGCATCAGTGATCTTGTCTCTTTCCATAAGTACCAAAAGCATCCTATTATCTTTTAAGTTGCTATAAAAGTGTTACACATCCAGGGAAGCAAATCCCTCAGAGCACCTACTGTGTAAGCTACTGGTCAGAGAGATTGCAGTGACACCACACTTGGACTAATCAGATGACCCATACAAGGAGCTGTAACAGACTGGGAGTGCCCGAAGTGTGCAGCTCACGATGTGAAGAGGGAAGGCAAATGACTCATGGACCTAGGTTAGTCCAACCTGCTCAGCCCCTCGCGGTGAAGATCACCAGATTGCCAAGTCCCTGAGGATATGGCCCCTGGATTAAACAGACCTTCTAGCGTTATCCAAGGAATAGTTAGAATTTTCATGATAGCGTAAGTATTTCATTAATAAGAGTTTTGCCTTAAGCTTCCCTCTTAACTCCTTCCTCCCCATAAGTTAGTAATAGCATATGTACCTCTTTGTGGTAATGAGGATGATGGTGTTGATAGCTATTATTATCATCATAAAAGGTGACAGGCTCTTTATTCAGATTACTACGTATAATCCTTACAATAACCCAGGAGGGTCAATATTCTTGTTATCTCCATTTTACTAATAGGAAACTCCAGTCATAGAGACATACGTAATCTGCCCTACATCATACAGCAAATAAATGGTTGAGCCAGAATATATACTTAGATGTTTAAACACACACTGATACATGCACACAAAACAAAATGCTTTCTTGTTTCAAAGACACCAAGAGGATATACACAGAGTGTGTTTTGGCAGGATTAATGCACACTTCCTCTTAATTTTTTTTTTTTTAGAGATATTCCACCCTAAAAATTAGTCATGAAAAATATGAAATTAATCATGATTTAGTTATTTTGTTTTCCCCTTAATAAATTTGTAAAATGTCATGTTTTGTTTTCATGTGTGTGTTATACTTCATGTAGCTGTACCTTGAAATCATCCTGTACTGTCTGAGACAGAGAGAGAGCAGGGTGGGTGTGTCGAGGCAGTGTGAGGGGAGTGTCCCCACCTCTGGGCCATGTTAAATTGAGGTATTTCCCAGGTGTATCATGTGAGATCTCAGGATCTCTTTCCCTTTTAGGAGTCCTAAAGCTTCCTCTATCAGCTTCACTATAATAGCATATTCTGTAGAGTCCTAAGGCAGGAGAGGGTCTGAGCTTATCTTGGAGGCAGCGTGGTTTTGTTTGGAGGCCCGTGAATTTTTTGTTTGGCTCATGTAGGCTTTCTAACTTACTTTCCATATCTTCAGACTTTATAGATAGTACAAGATGCGGCCACAAAAACGCTGTGCACACTTAACTCATTTTTCCCTACCTCCCCACTAAGAAAAATGATCTGGGCAGAGGAGTATGAGAAACTAATTGGTTATCCAGAGACCAAGTCTTTTACAGCTGTCCAAGATTTGTGTTTGGAGCAATCACTCCCTAATTTGGAAAGTAGGCTAATCCAGTAGTTTGTTTTGTGTTCTTGTGATTCTGATGAAGCATGGCCCTCTCCTTACAAAATGCATATTCCTGAGTACACAGTTTTTTATACAATTTCAAAAATCTGGCAGTGCAATGGAAGCTCACCCGAGGACCCCAGGTTTAAAACCCTGGAGAATTTTATGGCTCTAGCCTTCTACTCTAAGATTCCTATTGCTTCCTGGAAAGTAATGAAATTAGATGAAGGCCTCGTAGAACTCGTGGACAGGCATATGGACTACATCTTTGCAAAAGTTCAGTCAATTATTGTAAGATGCTGATAATCATTTAATTAGTTCTGGCTTCTCTTGAAATACATACTATAAATTGGATCATTTTGAAGTATACTTAACTTTACTTAGTGTTTATTTCTAGCAGCCAAGTGGATTTTTTCTTAGTTAAATCCATTCCTAGAGTACTGTAGAGATATTTTTCAGTACATAAAGGAATGCTTAACTGTTAAGTACTAAATCCTCTATTATCTTTCGCATCTATGCTGTCAAGAATTAATTAAGTGGGACTTTCAGGTTTTTTATAAGACCTTATTTTACACAGTATTTTACACTAATACTTTCTGTTTAATGTCAAAGATTATAGACAAATTGTATATGATGAAAAATAATATGTCCTTTTCATTTATGCATTCTCTTACGTTTTCAAGTTAAGTTAGAGGAAATTGGGTAGCCATTTGGCAGCTGATAGGAACACTTTTACTTCCTTCCTGGCAATTTGCATGAATTTTTAAACGTGTTTTATCCACTCTTAATCCCATTTGTTGAATAGCAGTGACTTACCCAAATTCATACAACAGGCACTGGCAAAATTATTTGTGATACCAATTCAGTAAAGTTCTTCCTATCTCTTTTCCTAATCAAGTAGAGTTACTGAATCCACTCTCCTTCCATCCATGAAGCTGGTTTATCATCTTAAAAATCTTCCTGTAGGAGAAGAAATGACATTTCCTGCTTATCTACAGCACTACTTTTCAGAATGTGCTGTCCACGTCACCTATGCATGCGTGCTTTTTGCTCTGTATTTTCACATTATTGGACCAACGGTTAAGGGACAGCAGGCACAGAGTTTCTTTTCTAGTTATGGAAGGCTGTCACCAGCAAAAGTTTCAAAGGAGGGCGGAAATATATCTGGCAAAATCATATTTTCTTAATTACCTTTTTGGAAAAAGAGAATGTAGAAGGATACTGAAGAGAAAAATAGAAGTGCTTAAAGACATTTTTTATTATAGAATAGCTATGTATTCACTGGCTTTGAAATTCTTGGCAAGAATTAGGATTAACCCAATGCTGACTACGCTGGCTATAATACAACAATACAACTCTTCCCTCTCAATTTTGAAAATAATTATGAATGCTGCTCTTTGCCAACATCTTTATGTTTACAACAGTGTGGACTTATTGCTATTATCCGTTCATATCCTCTAGTATTCAGGTTATTGCCTAAAGACGATTGATTTCTTTACCCTTTCTTTGTCAAAAATAAGCATTTATTCGAGACCTTGCTGTGATAAAGGTTCTGTGCTAAGTCTTGGGGAAGATTTTTTACTTCTCTTCACTTTACTCAAGAAGATAACAGATAAGTTCTTTCCCTCAGGGGATTCACAGCCTGATGGGTAAAGTAGAAAAATATATTTTGTACATTAATATTATACACTCACGCATGTAATTGACAATGTAAGATAGCCTGTGCCAAGCAGAGATAATAAGTACTCACTGCGTTGAATTTAAAGCAAGCAGTATTTTGAACTGGGGAGGTTTATGTACATGTATTTGGAACCGAAACATCAATAAGCCAAATGTTATTTCAGTATTCGTGCAAGTTAAAAATATGCAGAGAAACTAAGTGATTTACTCATATAATACATTAGGAACTCTGTCCCAAAATCTGTTTAGAAAAGAATACATTTTTTTGAGGCAGGGTCTTGTTCTATCACCTGGGTCAGAGTGTCATGGCATCAACCTAACTCACTACAACCTCAAGCTCCTGAGCTAAAGCAATCCTCCTTCCTCAGCTTTCCAAGTAGCTGGAACTACAGGTGACACCACCACACTCAACTAATTTTTCTACTTTCTGTTTTTTTGAGACAGAGTCTCACTATGTCGCCATTGGTAGAGTGCCATGGCGTCACAGCTCACAGCAACCTCAAACTTCTGGGCTATAGTAATTCTCTTACCTCAGCCTCCCAAGTAGCTGGGACTACAGATACCCGCCACAATGCCCGGCCATTTTTTGGTTGTAGTTGTCATCGTTGTTGGGCAAGCCCAGGCTGGACTCAAGCCCTCAGCATACCTGGCTGGCACCATACCTACTGAGCTACAGGTGCCAAGCCTAATTTTTCTATTTTTAGTGAAGATGGGGTCTCGCTTTGCTAGGGCTGTTCTCTAACTCCTGACCTCCAGTGATCCTCCCACATTGGTCTCCCAGAATACTAGGATTATAGGCATGAGCCACCTAGCCAGAAAGAAATATTTTTAAATTGTCTTTTCTGCCACATCTATTATAAGTTCTCAATTCAAGAACCACCATTTTAAGTTGTAAATTAATTTGAATTATGATGTAATAAGCAGATAGTCATTTGATAACATAGCTGTTATACACAGGACCTGACTAGACTACCATGCATGCTTCACCAAGACAATCACAAAATGAGATGCATGAATTACACTGCACCTCTGCTGAAAGAAAACCATCGCCTTTCTAACGTTAGATTTTGGTAGAACTCAGTTTCTCAATGCGGAAATGTCAGTTTGATGTCTAATCTTGTTATCACCGTTAGGAAGAGGCCCTATGCATTTTTTTCCCCTCCAACCTGCAGCAAAAAAATCACTTTTATGGCTTGTAAAATGAAGCATTTCACCATTTCCGTATTTCTAGGTATAAGTTACCCTAGGTAGAACAGACTTACTAGATTTGGGGTTTTTTAAAGTATGTTCCTAATCTAAAATAATATAGTTAATATTCCCATTATTCATTTCTATTATGGGGCATACCATCTGGACGTTTCTAATAATTATTCTGTCTCTCTTGATAAATAAGTTAGTTTTAGCTATGTACTATTTTATCACTTCTCTTGTGGATTTTTCTGACACTTGCCTGCTGGTTATCTTGAGTTAGTGGCCCTGTCTACACCGTGTGCTTTTATTGTACAGCGTGAAGGGGTGTGCTAGGAAATGAGTGATCTCTATTCAGATTCCCATTACTCAGCTTGTTGACAAAGGAGGCGCAACCCCCTTACCTGTCTTTATTTCCTGTTTTGAAAGCTTTATTTACTGATTATTGTAATTGTCTGACAAAAATATATACTAGGTCATTAGTTACATGGCTGTTTATGTCATTATAATTAAATTGCAAATTGCTTTAATTTAGCTGAAATAGGGCCTTAATTAAGAACAGTACATAGCTTGATGTTTTCTGATAGTGAAAGATTATGCTGTATGAAGCATGTAGTGTATTTTCAGAAAAGGTGATAGCCCCTTTATTGGTTTTCTTGATACTTTTATGGTTCACAATGCTTAAATATTAGATTATAGTTGGTTAATTTTAATAGACACAAACTATGAAAGACAGTCTACTATGTTAAATATTTTAAAATCATGTCCATATATCTCCCTACTTGACAGCTGAAATAAAAATTTCTGCATCATTAAATTTACTAACCATTTCTCAAAGTTTCTGGTTTGAGATTTTGAAAGAAGTGTATTATATTTTCAAATGAAGCAAAATACAATTCCATACTTCAACATCATGGTAATAATATAAAAAATCAATAAACATTTTCTGAACATAAGCAGATAAAACTGATTTAATGGTTTGCTAGTATTCTAGGAGGCAAAAATATTGCTTAATTATCCTAAAAATGTTCTGTAGCAGTGATATAAGCTAGAAAGTAAAATCAGAGCTTCATCTTACAGTGTATGTTTTATTTATGTGCTTTATGGATCTGTTAAGAATTCAAAGACAAGTTTACCAACTTCAGAAAAATAAAAAAAGAAGTTACAGTCTTTCCAAGGATTAGTATTATGATTCCTTCCTCCTCTTCTCTGATTAGATGTTTTACTATATTGGATTTCCCTCCTTTACCTATTTTAATTCATTTAGCCATTTGTACTCTTCTGAAAATAGAAATCAACCACATGTTAAGATTTTAATAGTACCCAGCCCTGGCCAAAAACCACAAAAAAAAAAAAAAGATTTTAATAGTAACATGCACAGGTATTAGCCTTTAGAATTTATTACCATAGTCGAAACTGCTCTTTATTGACCTTGTCAGTCTATCCCTTCTCCTTGGACAATTCACTTGATGAGCTGAGTTTGTCTTCGCTTTTTTTTGAGACATTGTCTCACTCTGTTGCTTCCCTCTTCCCCATTAGAGTGCCATAGTGTCAGCATGGCTCACAGCAACCTCAAACTCCTGGGTTCAAGTGATCCTCCTGCTTCAGCCTCTGTAGCACCTGGACTACAGGAACATGCCCCCACAGCTCTCTAATTTTTCTGTTTTTAGTAGAGATGGGCATCACTCTTGTCTAGGCTGGTCTGGAACTCCTGACCTCAAGCAGTCTCCCACCTAGCCTTCCAGAGTGCTGGGATTATAGGTGTGAGCCACCATGCCCAACCTGACTTTGTCTTCTCATAAGTAAAACTAAAATAACAGCAATAATAGTAATATCCATCCTGAAGAGCCCTCATAAAGCTTTTATGGAAATCTAATTAATATGTAAAGGAAGGTTAAATATTGCAAGGTGCTGTGAAATAGATTATATACATTGGAATTATTCTTTATTTATGGACCTTTTCTCAATATTTCATTTATGAAAGAGTATATATAAATATTGTTGAAACCACAATGGGTTTTCATTCGAGGTCCAGTTGCTCATCACACACATCTCCAATTATTGAGACAACAACGATTGCCAAGGGAGAAGGGACTTTTTAGAAATTTTTAATATGACAGAAGTCATATTGGAAGAATGGGAAAGGCTGCCTCAAATCCTTCTCCCCAGCTAATGGGGTTGGAGGCTTTTAAATGTGGGTCCATGTGCCTTGGGGTCGGGTTGTGGTGTATGTCACTAGGGACTACACATTGGGGGCACTATGGTGAGATAAGGAGAGTCATCAGAGAGTGCCCAGGGGCGGCACCTGTGGCTCAAAGGGGTAGGGCACCGGCTCCATATGTCAGAGGTGGTGGGTTCAAACCCAGCCCCAGCCAGAAACTGCAAATAATAATAATAATAATAAATAAATAAAAATTAAAATTAAAAAAGAAAGTGCCCAGGGGTCTTCAGAATCTCAGCTCCTTTGTCTTGCAAAAAAATCTACCTTTTCCAGAAAGAACTCAAAAGGTCAAATAGTTAAGAGAGGTTATATAGGGATACTTGAAATTTGCTTATGGGGGACCAGTCATATAATTATGGTATGTGATAAATCGCATATAGCTAGAATTAACTAACTTGATTCTGATGCCCTTTTACTTCAGGTGATCTTCCATGCTTCTCACCTGTTCTGTCTTGAGTCCCATCTTCCTGTGTCAGGAAAGGAGACTCTACTGGTAGAACAACTGTACATGAAGAACGAATGTCTCTGTGGTTCATGTGAGATGGTGGCGGCTCCATAGTAAAGCTTTCATTTTTTTTTTTTTAAGTATCATTATGGATCTAACCTGTAGTAAAACTGAATTTGCTCCCTAAAATTATATTTACTTTTCTAGATATGAGAACTGCTCAATCTGTAAGATTTAAAAAGAGTGTGGGGCAATACAGTATCATATTCTTTTTCCAAGTCTGGCATGCTTTCTAGCTAGTACATAATTAATATGGTACAAACCCCATATTGTGTGAAAAGGCATGTGTATTCCTACCGTTAACATCCGCATTGCCCCATTTCCCAGTTTTTAGACTGTCCTGTTTTGACTAAGGGTTTATTGGGTTCAGCAGCCTTGTTCTCAGTTCTCTGTGAAGCAAGGCAAGTGTGAAATGATGTTTATTGAGAAAGGATAAGGCAGGTTTACAGAGGAAGAGCAAGATACCAAGATATATTTGCCAGAGGCAGTGAATGGGCCACTTGTGACAAAAAAGGCCTTGATTATGGCCTGGGGTCGTGTTCTGCGGTGTCTGGATTGGAGACATCATCCATTTACTGTACAGTTAGGAGTCTTGCTGCACTTGCAGACCTCCCAGGAACGTCTCTGAAAGCCTATCTAAGATGAGAGAGGGACACAGCAGTGGGGAACTACAATGTAGATTTAAGCTAATGACATGATAATTATCCTTAAGGTTGTTTGGTGTCACTTTCCAGACCCTATTGTGTCTATGCTATTTGGCCTGCAGCTAGGGAGCCCTCTAGCTGTCTTTTGCAGTTGGCATGCTGAATTCTGATGGGCAGATTGGGAGAGTGGTTCCCCCCAGCCCCAGATGTGGACAGTTGCTTGGGGCAGCACCAAGTTGGGCTGCCCGCCCTTTGTCCCCTAGGAGAGCTGGAGGTCCTAACTACCTACCTAACATAACTGCTATGGTTATTTGTATTAGTGATTTCCCAGTGTTTCCCAGAATGATGGAATTTTTTCTTTTTTTCTTTTTTTTTGAGACAGAATCTCACTCTGTCACCCTGGTTAGGGTACCATGGCATCACAGCTCACAGAAATCTCAAAACTCTTGGGCTCAAGTGGTCCTCTTGCATCAGCCTCCTGAGTAGCTGAGACTACAAGCTCTGCCATAACGCCCAGCTAACTTTTCTATTTTTAGTAGAGACGGGGTCTCACCCTTGCACAGGCTTGTCTTGAACTCCTGAGCTCAAGCAATCCACCTGCCTCAGCCTTCTAGAGTGCTAGGATTACAGGTGTGAACCATCATGCCAGGCCAAATTTTTTTTTTTAGTATCATTGCTTCCTCTCTCTTCCATCTTCCCTCAGTTTGTTTCAGTTTATTTGGGGAGGAGGTCCTGGCACTTTTTAAAAGTTACTTAGGACATTATAATATTCATTTGGGGCTGAGAATGCTGGTTTAAGCCTAGCATTGACATGCTGAAGATAGCTTCATTTCTAAGGTCAGTTGCCTTTGAAAACTTTTTTCTATCCATAACTTAGTTATTGAAATATAAAAATACTAGAAAATAAGCTTAAACAGAACACTGTTTTCAAAACTATAGAATATATGTAAGAATTGCCCTGAGAGATCCTTCAAACATATACCAGGGGTGCCAGAATATATATATACATATTTTAAGAGATGTCGTCTATGTATTACTTTCTGAAGTTGAGTTCAATTACGGTAGCAATGTGTAGTATGATGTTTGCTCGAAAGATGGTGTTAATCAAACAAATGTTAGTTAGCATCACCACACGGCAGGCAGGATAGTCAAAGACAATGGCAGAAATCCGGTTGTCCTTGGAGGAACTCAAGACCATTGTGAGTAGTATTTGAAATTTGAGAACATTGTGGAGATATGATAGTGGAGGCCTGACTATGCAACAGAACCTCCAGCACTAACAATTGCACACATTTGTGGTAAGTCTGAGATGCACGGTGCTCTGTGTGAGGTTCACAGGGAAGACCCAGGAGGCCTCACACAGCAACAAGTCCTGCGGCTTCTGCTGTGGTGCTAAACAGTTCACAGGCTCACCACAGACGCTCACTCTGCCAGACAGTGTGCACGTGAGGCAGACGTTAGCACAACAAGCACACGCTGCACTTTTAACACAGCAAAATGGAAGGTTTTTATCCCAAGATTATTACAGGCACCAAGACGTGTGAGAGCTTACCTTGATGAGAATTTGCCAGGACAACGGATTGGATGAAGAGGTGTGGTTAAGTTTCCCTCACCCTGACCTGACTTAACACCCCTTGACTTCTATGCTGACAGTAACCACGGGGAGCTCATCTTGTAATTGCAAAAGTCAAACATGACTTATAATCATCTTTAGTTTATTGACTATGATAATTTGAATATAATTTTTCCTTTCCTAAAATGGGAATGTATATTTTTTGGTACCCTCAGTATTGCTGGATCCCATCCAGTTCCTGACTCGCTAGGGCTTTGGTAAGATTCAGTAATTTGCTTTTCTGACCAGATCCCAGCTCATGTAGAAGCTGTCACTGCTGGGCCAAGGACCACACTTTGAGAAACAACCATTGCAATAGGCAATGACCAAGCCATCCGTGCTGTATAGATTCCTAAATCCCAGAGCTGCTCCATGAGGCAGCCGACTCCACTGGTAGGGAAGGTAGGATTAGGGAGTGTGTTCTGTTTCTGTTACTAATTTTCCTTTGTTAATGATTACATAGTGTTGCCACTTAATTCTAAGCAGTTTGGAGCTTCTTCTGGAAAGCAGCCAATTCCAAGCATTAATTACCCTAAAAGTGTTTATATGTCCTTTTCCCCCTTGTACTTTTTTTTGTTTATCCGGTGAGACTAGAAAGTAAACTTTGGACCATTTTAGCATAGAAGGATTATTAAGGATTTCCGAGTAATTATTAAAGTGCAAAGCTTTTTTTCATAAAGCCAGACTTGTGGCTTTGTTGTAAGAGTCCTGTGATGGGGCCCTGTACCTGAGGGCATTGCCAGGGTAAAGCAGAGACAGGGATTATCCTCCCCCAGATGAGCAGGAAAGAACAGAGACCTCTCTGAGCTCCTTTAGTCCTCTCATCAAACTTTGGGTCAGTGTTCCTGCCAGGCTCTCACTACCTTGATCACACTGACGGAATTTATTTATTGCTCGTGGCCGATACTTTAAGTGTACTTTGTGTGTAGCCTCCTTTCTGGAGATGTTAAGGACAAGCCATTCTGAACAACAGGCTTTGATGTTCTTAGCCAGGCATTGTGAGGCGGTGGGAATTTGAACAGTTTCCTTTCTTCCCACCTCTCTGGTCATAATTGAAGTTAATACCCCGGAAAATGGGTTTTTAACTGTCTTTTATTCTGTGGAGGAAGGAGCAGACATATCTGCCTCTGAACACAGGCTGTAGTGGTCCTCTTTTCTTCTGCACCCCACCCTCCCTCCTTCTCTGAACATCTTCACGGACACCTGCTGTGCTTCCCGTAGGGAAAAGGCAGAAAATTGACATGTGAATGAATGCAGTGACTAGGTTGATGTTTCACTCAATGATGAATTATATATTTTAAAATATTTTCCTATACTTCAAGATGTTTTTATATTTTAAGGATAAATTGCAGCATATGAGTATTTCAAATACAGAAACTTACCAAAAGTGATGTGTAGACAATTTTAAGAGATAGTTAATCCCAAGAGGGTTTCTTAAATCCCTTTAAAAATGACTTGTAGTATGTGGGAAGTTCGTTAAGAGGCCTTCCCCAACCTTCAATGTGAGGTTGGTAAAACCTTGGCACAAAGCACCTGGGTCGGAATTAGACATGGCCAGTGCTGTTCCCACAGCAGCTACCACGATGTAAGCAGTTAACTCACCAGGAAAATGTTATGTAAGGACAATTACAGTTATTCGAATGCAACAATTTCCCATGTGGCTTTTATCTCAACTTTCTCAAATGCACAGAACTAGCATTCTACAGATTCAGCTTTGTTCGCTCTATTCACACAATTGGTCGCGAATCAGCCTTGGCAATTTGAAATTTATGCTGTGCACAGAAATTAGATTAGGAACAAGTCAGAACACATAAATTCATATACTTCCTTTCACAGTCCAGCAATAGAATAACCTTTTCAAGGAACTGACTTCCCCAAGTTTTTAATGAACCAGTAGACAGTAGTCATTTTTCCTGTGATTAATCTCAAAACCAACCTTATGTTGTTAGTGTGGGGCAGACCTTCAAATATTTAATTAATAAAGTTTAACTTAAAAGTTTATGAAATAGTTTGAATAGGCATTTGAAAATCAGCCCAGGTAGATAGGTACTTTATCAGCCCTTTCGGTTATTAATCATTATAAATATTCCACTAACTACAATGAATCTTGATGTGGGATTTGGAAAGTCAATATAAAATATTTAAAACTACAGCCAATAATTGTCGGTGTCGCTCGGCCTCCGGCCAGCAGGGACGAACACACCAACGCAGACAGCTTTCAGCAGGTTTATTATCGGGGGCAAGCAGCTTGTCCGGGGAGAGCAGGATGGAAAAGCCCTAACCTTGTCCGGGGAGAGCAGGATAGAAAAGCCCTCTCTAACCTTGTTTACAGCACTCTGTATATATACTCTAGGACACATCCTGTTATTGCGGTTTCTTGACCTAGGTATCTCTCCAATGAGCGCAAAGGGCACGGGCGGCAAGGTTGTTGCCAGGGCGAAGCCTGCAAGCAGGTTTCCTAAAGTACACCTCCGCCATCCTGTTTTTGTGCCTGATCGATACATTGTATAAGGGCCCTCCACATCTCCCCCTTTTTATTTATTTATTGCGAGTTGTGACCATGCCTGTCTTAGGTTGTCCCCCTGTCCGAGTATAGTCTTACCCGTCATGGAGGGTACAGGCAGCAGTGGCCTGTCCTCTGTCTTAGGTTGATCTACATCGGGGGGGGATCTTACCCGTCATTGGCTACTGGTCCAGCATGCTAATTCAGATTTGGGGGGAACCTCCTGCTTGGAGGGCGAGGAGGGCCTGCTGGACGATGATGCGGTCTGGGTGTTGTTTTTGGCGGAAGCATTACGCAGGGTACCATTAGGTTCAAAAGGGATGGGGGTAATACACAAGGAACTAAACAACCAAAGGAGAGGCATCTCTCCACATCATCCACCCGCTGCTGCAAAATGTCCACTCCCTAATCGACCAACAACAGTCCAGCGCGAAGGCGTCTGGCTGCGGCCGCCCGGGTGCGCAGGGCCTCCGCAACTGAGGCGGACAATTGGTTGACAGCAGTAGCGGTGGGGACCGCGGTGGCAAGGGCTGCAGTCGCGGTGGCGGCCGCTGCGATGGCCGTGACAAGGGCCGCGGTGACTCCGAAGTCGCGCTTGATGTGGCTACATGGGCGCGGCTTCATCGTGTGAGGGGTTCACTGGACGGGTGAGTCTTTCCGGGACCCACACCGGGGAGCTCTGGTCCTGTGGAGAAACACAAACTGCACCTCGGTTCCAGATGAGAACCGGGTCTGGGCCTGGCCATTGGCCGGTAAGGACATCCTTCCAGCGCTCTTGCACTGGGGAGCTGGTTTGGCAACCAAGTCAGTGGCGGTCTGCTGCTATTTGCCCTTTGGCATCCAAAGTTAAAAAATTAAAAATGAAGAAAATTGTGTTGAACGAGGACAGGCAACGAACTACTGCTGTTCTCACTCAGACTCAAGACAAATACAACAAAAGGGGTCACGAACACCAGACAGTACACACACTTAACAAAAGACTAACACCCGCCACTATGGTCGTGGCCAATGACCCGTGTACACAATCCCCCGCTCTGATCGCGGGCCCTCGCTTTTGTCGCGAGCTGGATCCCTTTTCCTCCCCCGCTTTGAACGCAGGCCCTCGCTTTTGTCGCGAGCTGGATCCCTTTTCCTGGATCCCTTTTCCTCCCCCGCTTTGAACACGGGCCCTCGCTTTTGTCGCGAGCCGGATCCCTTCTCCTCCCTTGCAAGCTCTGCGGCTACCGCAGAAGTCTCCCCCACCACTTATCTACCTGGTGGGGCTACCCGGACAAACCCGGCACGGGGGGCGGCTTACCTGTCAGCTGAAAGCAGTCTCAAGAGGGGATCCTGAAGTTCCCGGGTTTCGGCACCAGTTGTCGGTGTCGCTCGGCCTCCGGCCAGCAGGGACGAACACACCAACGCAGACAGCTTTCAGCAGGTTTATTATCAGGTACAAGCAGCTTGTCCGGGGAGAGCAGGATGGAAAAGCCCTAACCTTGTCCGGGGAGAGCAGGATGGAAAAGCCCTCTCTAACCTTGTTTACAGCACTCTGTATATATACTCTAGGACACATCCTGTTATTGCGGTTTCTTGACCTAGGTATCTCTCCAATGAGCGCAAAGGGCACGGGCGGCAAGGTTGTTGCCAGGGCGAAGCCTGCAAGCAGGTTTCCTAAAGTACACCTCCGCCATCCTGTTTTTGTGCCTGATCGATACATTGTATAAGGGCCCTCCACAAATAATTTTTAAAGGCCTCGCCTCTCCGTGGGTACACTAACCACTGCATGTTCCCTGCCTGTGCAGTAATAGATATAGTTGATCTGTTCTGAAAAATGATGGGAACAATAATTGAATGCATTCTCTTTTATTAACTGGAGGGGGGGAGTGATGGAGCAATACTCAGAATTAATTGTAATTTACAAATCTGGAAATTAATGTGCAGCTGGGCATGAGTACAGGCAGTGCAATTTGGTGATTTAGCAATCATGACAAATTATCTTCATCTGTAAGGTGGAGCGTTGTTAGCATTCCTTTATTCAGTTTTTAGTAACAGACCCAGTTTCAGGAAGACTTTATATGAATGTTCATGTTACTCTTTTATCCTGAAAATGGAAGTTGGGGTTTAATATTATTAATTAAATCTTACTTTCCCTCTTTGTCGTGTCATGCTATAGTTTTTATGGAACATTTGTACAAAACAGTGATTGCTGGTAATTGACCTGCATATGTTGAATAATCTTAAGATGCTACTGAGAGTTTAATGTACCTTGTAAATTGAGAGGCTTCCAATTAAGTCAAGTTCTTAAGATAATCACTTTCAAAACTAATCAAGTAATAGGACATTAGTAAAGCTCTTATTGACTTAATTGTGACAAATTAATAAACAGACCCAGTGCAATTACTATAATGGCTTTACCAGCGAACAGTTTTCCAAAATGTAAGCATTAATCTATTCTGTCCCCCAAGAAATTATGATAAAAATGATATAAGCCGTTTTGAAGACGGGTGTCATTTCTGATAGCTGTGTTTGAGTACCTTGTACAAATAGTTTGGATTTTTATGTGTTTATGTCTTAAAATAAGATCACTTGTGTTTATTTCAAAGGTCGGTGAATCTATTGCTAAGCCTGTAGAGAATATGATTTTACAAGAAATCTATTTGCCTTGAACAAAACAGTTAACATGTTTTTATGTGTTCTCTCCTCTACTTATCTACGTCCCATGTCCTAGGGTTGATGCCCTCCCTCCTCTAAGAGCTGTAGAATGTCTCGTCCTGCTCTCTCTGTGTCCCTAAGAGCTGTCAAAATAGTATCTTTTTATACCTAGTAGGCACTCTGCAAATGGACATTGGAAAATGAATGAATTATGAATTGCAGATTTGCCGTACTTTTTGTAATGCCTGACAATGCCAATTGCTACAAATGTGCTACCTGGGTTTAAGAAAGACCTACAAAAAGAAAAGGCAGCAGGAAGAATAGGATATAAGTCCTGCTTCCATCACTTTAAGAATAATGTGACAGGCGTATATGTTTTGTCAGGTGTACATCAAACTGTTTAAGCTCTGTTTTGTTAAATATAACTCTATCTTTTTAAACCGTGGTCACATATCTTCTCTAACTCCTGGCTTTCTTATTTGTGGGCCTGGGATTATTAAGTAGTATCAGTTTTATGGGGATAATGTTTATAAGAGGACCTAGATATTTGAGAAATTGGATGATGATACTTGAGACTCGAAACAGTGCATCACTGTGGAATTTCAAGACCTTAGGCAGGTTGTTGCCAGTATCAGCACCCTTCCAGATCTCTTGAAATCATCATTGAGCCATCGGTATTTCCAAGTTGTGTGTGTGTGTGCATGCGAGGGTATGTGTGATATATACACACATCTGTAATTCTAACAATCCTCCTCGTATTCAGTTTTTAAGGCACAGTCTTTTACAAACAAACTCTATTATAGAGTCCTAACAGTAATTGTCACCATCTGGGACAACAGAGGAACGTATACAGTGAAACTACCCAGCTGAGAAATGATTATTTTTCAATTATTGAAATACCCTTGGAATAAGTATTAAGTTTTGGCCATTTCCTTAATTATAGTATTATGATTTCCTAAACATAACAGGAAAAAAATTAATGTTGATACTGCACATGCAGCACTTTATTTATTTACAAGTGAATTATTGTAGCTAGTGGCATGATTGCATAGGAATTTGCACCCGACAAATCTCTCAGCACCCTAAACCATTGGTCCTTAAATCATTTGCTTTTTCATCAGTTAAAGGAGTTTTGTGCATTCACCTCAAAACATGTATTCTTATTTATAAATTATGCGTGCACTGCTCTGTTAATATATCATGTTCATTTTAAAGCATTCAGAAAATAAAATTGTAAAAGAAAAATATATAAATGAAGAAATAAAATAATTATAAATTGAAAATAGATTAATATTTTTAGTGAGGATTATTTTTTTAAATTTCAGTTTAACACTTATGAAATAATGAGTAACTCAAAGGTCTTATTCTGTGTTGCTTATTTCAAAATGTAGTTTTAACATCCATCTCAGATAGACAAGATAAAAAGTGGTGTTGAAAGAAGTGCAAAATTGGCTGACCTTCCTAAGACATGTTTATTTTAAATCCCATTCTCCAGTTATGTAAAGAATTTTCTAAAATTATGCTAGAAAATTTCTGTTTTGTTTTGTTTTTTTAATTAGCCAGGCTTGGTGGTGTGTACCTATAGTCGCAGCTACATAGGATGTTGAGGCTGGAAGATACTTGGCACCCAGGAGTTTGAGGTTGCAGTTAGCTGTGATCGTAACACTACTCTACCCTGGGTAACAAACTGAGCCACAAAAAAAAAAAACTTCTGTTGCTAAACAATGCTATGATAATACAAGCATTCAGCTAATCATAACCTTAATCTTTTTGCTAATCAAAGGTCTTGCCTCAATGTTGATGGCCACTGGCTGATCAGGGTAACCATGGTGACTGACTGACTCTTCCTCTCAACACAAGATTTCTCTGTAGCATGCAAGGCTGCTTGATAGCATTTTGCCCACAGTAGAACTTTCAAAATTGGAATTAGTCCTCTCAGACCTTGCTGCTACTCTACCAAGTTTCTGTGATATTCTAAATTCTTTATCATTTCAACAATGTTCACAGCTTCACTGGAAACAAGTTCCATTTCCAAAAATCACTTTCCTTGCTCATTCATAAGAAGCAACTCCTCATTCATGAAGGTTATATCATGAGATTGTAGCCATTCAGCCTCATCTTCAGGCTCCACTTCTAATTCTCATTCTCTTGCTGTCTCCACCACATTTGCAGTTACTTTCTCCACTGAAGTCTTGAACCCCCCCAAGGTCATCCATGAGGGTTGCAACCGACTTCTTCCAAATTCCTGTTGATGTTGATATTTTGACCTCCTCCCATGAATCATGAATGTTCTTAATGGCATCTAGAATGGTGAATTTTTTCTAGAAGTTTTAAATTTACTTTTCCCAGATCCATCAGAGGAATTACTATCTTTGGTGGTTATAGTCTTGTGAAATGTAAATAATAAGACTTGAAAGTCAAAATTACTCTTTATTCCACGGTCTGCAGAATGGATGTTGTGTTAACAGGTTGAAAACAACATTAATCTCCTTATACACATCCATGAGAGCTCTTGAGTGACCAGATACATTTTCAAGGAACATTAATAATTTAAAAGGAATCTTTTTTTTTCTGAGTAGTAGGTCTCAACAGTGGGCTTAAAATATTTAGTATACTATGCTGTCAAAAATGTGCTGTCATCTAGGCTTTGTTGCTCCATTTATAGAGCACAGGCAGGGTATATCTAGCATATTTAGCATAATTCTTAAGGGCCCTAGGATTTTCAGAATGGCAAATAAGCATTGGCTTCAACTTAAGTCACCTACTACATTAGCTGCTAACAGGAGAGTCAGCTTGTTCATCAAAGCTTTGAAGCCCAGCCTTGACTTCTCTCTAGCTACGAAAGTCCTAGATGGCACCATCTTCCAATGTAAGGTTGTTTTTGTTGACATTGAAAATCTGTTGTTTAGTCTAACCACCTTCTTCAATTATTTTAGCTAGGTCTTCTGAATAACTTGCTGCTGCTTCTACATCAGCACTTGCTCCTTCACTTTGTGCTTTTATGTCATGGAGATGGCTTCTTTCCTTAAACCTCATGAGCCAACCTCTGCTAGCTCCACACTTTTTCCCTGTAGCTCTCTAGTCTCAACCTTCATAGAATAAAAGAGAGTTAGGGTCCTGCTCTGGGTTAGGCCTTGGCTTAAAGGAATGTTGTGGCTAATTAAAGCTTCTATGTAGACCATTATCAGCAATAAGGCTGTCTTGCTTTCTTATCATTCCTGTGTTCACTGGGGTAGGACTTTTCATTTCCTTTCTCTTTGCATTCCCAACTTGGCTGTTTGATGCAAGAGGCTTACTGCTCAGCCTGTCTCAGCTTTGGACATGCCTTTCTCACTAAGCTTAATCATTTCTAGCTTTTGATTAAGGTGAGAGGCATGCAACTCTTCCTTCCACTGGATGCTTAGAGGCCATTGTAGGGTTATTAATTGGTTATTTTTGGCCTAATTTCAATAGTTTTATGTCTCAAGGAATAGGAAAGTCTGAGGAGATGGAGAAAACAGGGGAACTGCCGGTCAGTGGAGCAGTCAGAACACATACAACATTTATCAATTAAGTTCACTATCTTAAACAGGTGCGATTGATAGCACCTGGCCTAAAGCAATTACAGTGGCAACCTCAAAGGTCACTGATCACAGGTCACCATAAAAGGTACAATAATAGTAATAATAATAAAGTTTGAAATATTGCAAGAATTACCAAAATATGGCACAGACACAGGCTGTTAGGAAAATGACGCTCATAGACTAGTTCAATGCGGGGTTGGCACAAACCTTCAATTTGAAAAAAATACAGTGTCTGGAAATAAAGCAAAGTGCAATAAAAAAAGGTTTGCTTGTCCAACATTTTTTATAATACACATTCTAATACAAATTTTTGTTTTATGTATCTGTGTATATAAATCATAATTTTTAATTGAAACTTCTGAAAATCTTCCTCTGGAAGATTTTAAAACAGGATAGAAAAGTCTGTTAAGTTTGATAGAAACACGAATTTTAAAGTAAACTACTTCCACAAATATTTTCATTAACATTGGGTTTCACAGTAATCTGTCCTTAGAATGTGTTTCTTTCAAAATGCAGATTTGTTTCATTTTTGTTAAATTGTCACCTTTATCTTGAAGTGGTAGATTGAGTGTGTTATTTTCTTCCTTTTTCTTTTCTTGTTTTCACATTATCTAGTGGGAAGCAGGTAGGCTGACAACCACTTGACAGAGAAAACATCAGCAAACATGGGGGCACCTTTTTTGTTGTGAAATGACAATTTTTGATTAAATACTTTACCCCAAGACAATCAGAAAATCTGTTTGGTGCGAATATCATGATGACTCTCCAGCTTTTGCAACGTGTTATGATACGGTAATTATTATGCAGAGGTTTGGGATTTTTTTAAATTAATTGCATTGGCACCATTCTATAGCATGTAAACTGCAGTACAGTGAAAGTCACTGAAAACTGGAGAAGCAGCAAGAGTCCCATTGCCAACTTCTCATTGTGGAGTCTCTTCAGGAACTTCTGATATCTCTTATTTATAACCTTCCATGGAAGTGCCAAGGGATGGGGGCAGTGTATATATGAATATTTAATTTAATAAAGCTTTATTCTTTCCTTTTAGATTTAGGGGAAAAAAGCAGCTTTGATAGTTTCTTTTCCTACCCTAATTAAGAGTCTTGCACTCGGCTCAGAAGCTGCTGCCATACACAATAAATATCTAAGTGTCATTTACCTTTAATCCCAGACCAATTTCTATCATTTGCCAGTTTATAATGGGTATATTGTCTTGTTATATTAAATTGATCTTGTTGAGATTACCTTTGAGGATATTTTTTAGATTGGCTTAAAAGAAAGTCTAAATTATTTTTAACTAGACATAAGTAGTACAAGGCTAAATAATTTTGTGGCATACTCTTTTATTTGTATAAATTTTCTTCGCTTTAAAGTGGGCCGACTGTGCTCACATGCCCCAGAAGATTACTGATTAGATCAAGATCTTTTTTTTTAGATGATTTTAATATGAAGTAGCTCAGAAAATGCTAAAACATCTTACTCTTTAATATTGATTGTATAGGCAATAAAATGGTAGAGAAATCAGTCTATACTAAAAGAGTAAATATTTTGAAGTGAACAACATATTTGGTACTAGTATCCAAACTTTTTGCTGTATTCAAAGGAATCCAAATTACAGAATTTGCTAATCTGGGTTTCTGGGTCCTGTGAGGAAGAAAGTGATGATTCCATAATTATATTTGAAAAAAAGGAGTTTCAAAAAATAGAATTTATAGTATAAGCATAAATACTCAGCAGAATAATCTTTAAGAATTATAATTTTGCTTTTCAAGTTTTTCTAAAGATGGCAAAATGGTCCCTTTTCACACTACAGCTACTACACAACATCTTTATTGTCGCGAGGGTAAAGGAAGAGTGTATAAAGGGGGTGAGATGGGAACCAGGAAGAATTCTGAGTATGTAAGGTAGAGGCATAGTTCTCTATAGTCTACAAGGATTGCCAAATATATGCGTATTCCAAAAAGTCTCATTAATTTGATTTAATCTAATCTTGTTACAGATACGAATTTCTAGTTCTATGATTTGAATTTCCTTTTGGAATAGTCTGGAACTATTAGAAACTAAAAGAAATAATTTTATGCTTTTAGATTTCCCAGTGAGTGGGGTAAAGACAAGGAAGAGAAAATGATCTTGGCATTTCCTTGGCACCTTTCGCTATCACTGCGTTTGTCTATTTATGCTGTATTGATCCCTTAGTACTTCCAGGGCTATTAGAAAACTTTTCCATGGGTCTGGTTGGATTCCACATACCTTCCAGAACTGAATTTCACCTGTATCCCAAGAGCATTATGTACACGACCACCTTTTGTTAAGCTTATTCTCACTATTGAAAGATAAAAATAAATGTAAAATTCAAAATCTTTTCCCTGAAGAGTTAAAAATGAGAAACCGTATACATGACATCTTTCTTACCCCAATGTAAAAGCTGGGATTGTGTGAGTCTTCCCATCTTTTTCTCTAGAATAACGTACCTGAATTTTTTTAAATGTCTTTTGTTAGGACCAGTTTTCCTCCCCTCTTGCCATCTTTCTGACTCCTCTTCTGTTCTCCTTTCCCCTAGTCTTTGTAATAATGTGATCAAAATTGGCAAGTGCCTTGCAGGGGTCCTCAAACTTTTTAAACTGGGGGCCCTCAGACCGTTGGAGGGCCGGACTATAGTTTAAAAAAAAAACTATGAACAAATTCCTATGCACACTGCACATATCTTATTTTGAAGTAAAAAAACAAAACAGGAACAAATACAATCACACCGCTGCATGTGGCCCGCAGGCCGTAGTTTGAGGACCCCTGAAAGAGCATCAGCGGTAAGAGCAAAGGCATTTCCTGCAGCGCCATCGTTTCATTCTTCCTCAGCACCTTGCCCAGGCCCTCAGTGCCTGGAGGAGACCCTTGGGTCCCCTGTCCCTCCTGGTCTTGACTCCTCAAGACTCCTCCCTTCCTCTGTGACATAATGCACTCATCAGCACCTCGCCCTCCCTGCTCTGTAGCAGTGATCAAGATTGCTCCCATGATCCTTAGAACACATCGGCAATTTATGCTTAAACCCTAAAATTATATCCAAATCACCTCTCATTCCTTCCTCTTATCTTGAAAATAAATATCTAGTGCCAACCCTGTGTTCTTTTTTTTGCGTTTTTTGGCCGGGGCTGGGTTTGGACCCACCAGCTCCCGTAGATGGGGCCAACGCCCTACTCCTTTGAGCCACAGGCGCCGCCCTATGTTCTTAAATAACCCCCATTTTTATTCTGCTAGAGGCTTGTTCTTTGAACCCTCTGCTTCTCTCCCCCACTCCTATCCTTTTTCTCTCTTCTTGATTTTCCAATTATTATGTTTCACATGAGCTTGTTCCTTTGCACCTTTCTACTCTCTTTCCCGTTCTCTTTAGGACCTTTATTAATCAAGGCTCCAGAGAAACAGAGCCAATAGAATATAAGGATCTAGAGGTTGTATAGATACACGAATGAGGCTTGTTATGAGGATTGACTCACTCAGTTATGAAGACCATGAAGCCCCACAACCTGCTACCTGCAAGCTGGAGACCCAGGAAAGCTGGTGGCATATTTCGGTCTGAGTCCAAAGCCTAAGAACCAGGGGACCTGCTGGGTTAAGTCCTGGAGTCTGAAGGCTCAGGAAACAGGAGCTCCCATGTGATGTTAAAGGGCAGCAGGTGGATGTCCCAACTCAGGGAGACAGAGAATTCACACTTCGTCTACCTTGTCGTTCTATCCAGACCCTCAGTGGAGTGGGTGATGCCTGCCCACCTTAGCAGGAAAGGATTTTCTTTACTCATTTCACTAATTCTAATGCTAACCATCTTCAGAAATACCCTCACATACAAATCCAGAAATGGAAATATTTTACCAGCTCTCTGGGTATCCCTTAACGCAGACAAGTTGACACACAAAAGTCACCATTCCAGGCCCTCGTCGTCACTTACTTTGACCATTGCAGTAAACTTTCATGCATCTGCCTGCTGCTGGTTTCCCAAACCACCTTTCAGAGTTGCACACCTTTGAAATGTTTTTGAAATGGAAATTTTGTCATGTCACTTCCTTGTATCTTCTTCTTTGATGGTTACTTATTGTCTTAATATAAAATCAATATCAGTCAGAGCCCCACCACCACCAAAAAAAGCTGCATAATCTATGCTTCTATTACACCAATCATTGCATTTTCTCAATTTTGTCGTAATTTCTAATTTTGCTGCACGCTCACATTCTCTGTCTGGAACAACCTTCATTTTCTCTTTGCCATCAAAAGTCAGCATAAACATCACCCTTTCTGGGAAGTTCTGACCTCCACCTGCGTCTGCTGTGCTGCCCTGCTGCGCCCAGCATCCCTCACTGCCCTCATGGAGTGGCCCCACTGGTCTCTATTCTCCACCAGGCCTAGAATGCTCCCTCAGCAGCAGTTCAGTGGCAAGATCTTAATTTGAGGCCTGGATAAACCCCAAAAGGTATTCAGAAACATCACTACCTTGGGTAAGCAGTGAAGGGATAGCATGTCTGATAGCAGTGTGAGAGCATTCAGCACACATTTTGCTGTGACCCTGGCTATATGAAACAGGTGGCTCATAAGGGTTGGAGGGCCCACTCACCTGGGAAGCAGCTGTTTGATCTCTGCCTTCCAGTGCATTTCACTGCCTGGCATGAAGGGAGATGCAAGTATAAAAGTGATTGAGACTCTCTAGCTGCATTGGCTGTTCAAACCCTTCATGAGCAAACACATTCAGAGTCCTCTTATATATATTGTTATATATATATATATAAAATAGTATTTTCATTTCTTTTTTTTTATTAAATCATAGCTATGTACATTAGTACAATGTGCTGGTTTCATATACAATCTGAAATATTTTCATCAAACTGTTTAATACAGCCTTCATGGCATTTTCTTACTTATTGTACGTAGACATTTGTATTCTGCCTTTAGTAAGTTCACCTATACCCATTCTAAGATGCACCGTAGGTATAACCCCACCAATTACCCTCCCTTCACCCCAACCTACCTCCTCCCCTCCCTTGGCCCTTTCCCCATATTCTTGTGCTATAAGTTCGGTTATAGCCTTCATATGAAGGCTATAAATTTGCTTCATAGTAGGGCTGAGTACATTGGATACTTTTTCTTCCAATCTTGAGATACTTTGCTAAGAAGGGTATGTTCCAGCTCCATCCATGTAAACATGAAACAGGTAAAGTCTTCATCTTTCTTTAAGGCTTCATAATATTCCGTGGTATACATGTACCACAATTTGTTAATCCATTCGTGGGCACTTGGGCTTCTTCCATGACTTAGTAATTATGAATTGGGCTGCAATAAACATTCTGGTACAGATGTCTTTGTTATATTGTGATTTTTGGTCTTCTGGGTATATACCTAGTAAAGGAATTATGGGATCGAATGGCATGTCTATTTTTAGATCTCTAAGTATTTTCCAAACATCCTTCCAAAAGGAACAAATTAGTGTGCATTCCCACCAGCAGTGTAGAAGTGTGCCCTTTTCTCTACATCCACACCAACATCTCTGGTTTGGGGATTTTGTTATGTGGACTAATCTTACTGGGGTTAGGTGATATCTCAAAGTAGTTTTGCTTTGCATTTCTCTGATGATTAAGGATGATGAGCATTTTCTCATGTGTCTGTAGGCCATGCGCCTGTCTTCTTTAGAGAAGAAGTTTCTCTTCAAGTGTTTTGCCCACCCTGATATGGATCACTTGTTCCTCTCTTGCTAATATGTTTAAGTTCTCTGTGGATTCTGGTTATTAAACCTTTGTCAGAGGTATAACCTGCAAATATTTTCTCCCATCCTGAGGGCTGTCTGCTTACTATACTTACTATGTTCTTGGCTGTGCAGAAGCTTTTTAGGTTGATTAGGTCCCAGTAGTGTATTTTTTATACTGCTTCAATTGCCTAAGGAGTCCTCCTCATAAAATATTCACCCAGGCCGATTCCTTCAAGAGTTTTCCCTGCACTTACTTCTAGTATTTTTATAGTTTCGTGTCTTAAGTTTAAATCTTTTATCCAGTGGGAGTCTGTCTTAGTTAATGGTGAAAGGTGTGGGTCCAGTTTCAATCTTCTACAGGTTGCCAGCCAGTTCACCCAGCACCATTTGTTAAATAGGGAATCTTTTCCCCACTGGATGTTTTTAATTGGCTTGTCAAAGATCAAATAACGGTAAGTAGCTGGATTCATCTCTTGGTTCTCTATTCTGTTCCAGACATCTACTTCTCTGTTTTTGTGCCAGAACCATGCTGTTTTGATCACTATTGATTTATAGTACAGTTTCAGGTCTAGTAGCATGATTCCTTCTGCTTTGTTTTTATTTCTGTGTAATGTCTTGGCGATTCGAGGTTTTTTTCTGGTTTCATATAAAACAAAGTATTGTTTTTTTGAGATCTTTAAAATATGACAATGGAGCTTTAATAGGAATTACATTCAAATTATATATTGCTTTGGGTAGTATAGACATTTTAAGAATGTTTATTCTTCCCAGCCATGAGCATGGTATGTTTTTCCATTTGTTAACATCTTCAGCTATTTCTTTTGTGTGTGTGTGTGTGTGTGTGGTTTTTGGCCAGGGCTAGGTTTGAACCCGCCACCTCCAGCATATGGGACCGGCACCCTACTCCTTGAGCCACAGGTGCTGCCCCTTCAGCTATTTCTTTTCTTAAAGTTTCATAGTTCTTTTTATGGAGATCTTTCACATCCTTTGTTAGGTAAACTCCCAAAAATTTCATTTTCTTTGGCACTACTGTGAAAGGAATAGAGTCCTTGACTGTTTTTTCAGCTTGGCTATTGTTGGTATATATAAAGGCTACAGATTTATGGGTGTTGATTTTGTAGCCTGAGACATTGCTATATTCCTTGATCACTTCTAAAAGTTTTGTAGCAGAATCCCTGATGTTTTCCAGATATATGATCATATCATCTGTGAAGAGTGAAAGTTTGATCTCTTCTGACCCTATGTGGATACCCTTGATCGCCTTTTCTTCCCTAATTGCAATGGCTAAAACTTCCATTACAATGTTAAAGAGCAATGGAGACAATGGGCGACCTTGCCTGGTTCTTGATCTAAGTGGAAGTGATTTTAATTTAACTCCATTCAATACGATATTGGCTGTCGGTTTGCTGTAGATGGCTTCTATTAGTTTAAGAAATGTCCCTTCTATACTAATTTTCTTTTTTTTTTTTTTTTTTTGTAGAGACAGAGTCTCACTGTACTGCCCTCGGGTAGAGTGCCGTGGCATCACACGGCTCACAGCAACCTCTAACTCTTGGGCTTACGCAATTCTCTTGCCTCAGCCTCCCGAGTAGGTGGGGACTACAGGCGCCTGCCACAACGCCCAGCTATTTTTTTGTTGTTGCTGTTGCAGTTTGGCTGCGGCTGGGTTTGAACCCGCCACCCTCAGCATATGGGGCCTTCGCCCTACTCACTGAGCCACAGGCGCCGTCCACTAATTTTCTTAAGTGTTCTGATCATGAAGGGATACTGGATATTATCAAAAGCTTTTTCTGCATCAATTGAAAGAATCATATGGTCTTTATTATTTAGTTCGTTTATGTGCTGAATTACATTTATAAATTTATGTACATTGAACCAGCCTTGAGACCCTGAGATAAATCCCACTTGGTCATGGTGTATAATTTTTTTGATGCGTTGTTGGATTCTGTTTGTTAGGATCTTATTGAGTATTTTAGCATCAATATTCATTAGTGATATTGGTCTATAATTTTCTTTTCTTGTAGGGTCTTTCCCTGGTTCAGGGATCAAGGTGATGTTTGCTTCATAGAATGTGTTCAGTAGTATTCCTTCTTTTTCTATATTTTGGAAGAGGTTTAGTAATATAGGCACTAGTTCTTCTTTAAAGGTTTGGTAGAATTCTGACATAAAGCCATCTGGTCCTGGGCTTTTCTTTTTAGGGAGATTTTGTATAGTTGATGCTATTTCAGAACTTGATATAGGCCTGTTCAACATTTCCACTTCTGGCTAAGTCTTGGTAGGTGGCGTGCTTCCAAGTATTGGTCAATTTCCTTCAGATTTTCATACTTCTGAGAGTAACATTTCTTGTAATATTTGTTAAGGATTTTTTGAATTTCTGAGGGGTCTGTTATTTCATCTTTACCATTTGTGATTGATGGAATTAGAGATTTTACTCTTTTTTTCCTGGTTAGGTTGGCCAAAGGTTTATCTATTTTATTCATCTTTTCAAAATACAAACTTTTGCATTTATTGATGTGTTGTATAATTCTTTTGCTTTCAATTTCATTTAATTCTGCTCTAATTTTGGTTGTTTCTTTTCTTCTGCTGGGTTTGGGGTTGGAATGTTCTTCCTTCTCCAGTTGCTTGAGATGTCCCATTAAGTTATTAACTTCCTCTCTTTCCGTTCTCTTGAGGAAGGCTTGCAGTGCTACAAATTTCCCTCTTAGGACTGCTTTTGCAGTATCCCAGAGGTTCTGATAATTTGTGTCTTCATTGTCGTTTTGTTCCAAAAATTTGGTAATTTCCTTCTTAATCTCGTCTATGACCCATCTATCCTTCAGCATAAGCTTCCATGTTTTTGTATGAGTATGCAAATTCCTGTTGTTATTTAGTTCAACTTTTATTCCATGATGGTCTGAGAAGATGCAAGGAATAATTTCTATTTTTTTTAATTTTCTAAGGTTAGACTTGTGACCTAGGATGTGATCAGTTTTGGAGTATGTTCCGTGGGCTGATGAGAAGAATGTGTATTCTGTTTTGTTGGGATGAAATGTTCAGTAGATGTCTGTTAAGTCCAGATGTTGAATGGTTAAGTTTAAATCTAAAATTTCTTTGCTCAGCTTCTTTTTGGAGGATCTATCCACCACTGCTAAAGGGGTATTAAAATCTCCGACTACTATGGAACTGGAGGAAATCAAGTTGCTCATGTCTGTTAGAGTTTCTCTTATAAATTGAGGTACATTCTGGTTGGGTGCATAAATATTAATAATTGAAATCTCATCATATTGAGTATTACCTTTAACAAATATGAAGTGTCCATCCTTATCCTTCCTTATTTTGGTTGCTTTAAAGCCTATTGTATCTGTGAAATGGATTGCAACGCCTCCTTTTTTCTGCTTTCCATTTGCCTGGAATATAGATGACCATCCCTTCACCTTGAGTCTATATTTATCTTTTAAGGTAAGATGAGATTCTTGTATGCAGCAGATATCTGGCCTGAGTTTTTGTATCCAGTCAGCTAACCTATGCCTCTTTAGAGGACAGTTTAAACCATTCACATTAATTGAGAATATTGATAAGCCTTTCGAAAGTCCGGTGGACATTTTTAATCCTTTTGTGACTGTGGAAGTGGAATTTGACTAAAAGTTTCTGGGTGAGTTTACTTTTGTGGTGGAGGATTACACTGGTCTTCATGGAGGATAGGTCTGAGAATATCCTGGTGAGCTTGTTTAGTTATGGCAAATTTCTTCAACATGTGAATGTCATTAAAGTATTTTATTTCTCCATCATAAATGAAACTCAGTTTAGCTGGATACAGGACCCTGGGTTGAAAGTTATTTTGTTTTAGGAGATTAAAAGTTGATGACCATGCTCTTCTAGCTTGAAAGGTTTCAGCAGAGAGATCTGCAGTTATTGTAATATTCTTCCTATTGTACGTTATGGTTTTCTTACATGTGGCTGCTTTCAGAATTTTCTCCTTCATATTAACTTTAGTGAAATTGATTATGATGTGTCTGGGGGATGTCTTATTAGGGTTGAGTCGTGCTGGAGTTCTGAAACTGTCTGCTATCTGAATTTCAGAATCTCTTGGCATGTCTGGAAAGTTCTCCTTCATAACCTCATGAAGAAGAGACTCTGTGCCTTGTGAAGCCACTTCGTCTCTTTTAGGGATATATTAGTTTTCTTCTAATTATCCCAGAGCTCTCTGAGAGAGTGATCTGTTTTTGCCCTCCATTTCTCTTCCTCTTTGAATGTTTGGGAGTGTTGGAAAGCTTTGTCTTCAATGTGAGAAATCCTTTCTTCTGCTTTCTCCATTCTGTTACTGAGGGATTCTACTGTGTTTCTCAGATCTTTGAGGGCTGCAACTTCTTGTCTCAATGTGTCAAAAATCTTTGGTCATTTGGTCTTTGAATTTGTTGAATTCTTGAGACATCTTTTGGATTACTGCTTGGAATTCTAATTCAATCTTATTTGCTATCCATATTCTTAATTCGATTCTGACATCTCAGCCATTTGTTTATGCATGGGATCTTGTGCTGTGTCTGCCTTGTTGTTCCTTGGGGGAGTTAATCTACTCTGATTATTCATATTGCCGGAGTTTTGCCATTGATTCTGCCCCATTATTATTTTTCACCATTGCCTTTGGCCGTCTTCAGAATTGAAGAGGTGTATCTCCAAGATTAGACCCCTGTGGGATCACTCTGTTGTTGCTGGATCTTTGTAGGGAGTGACCCTGTGTAGCTCCTCTGGGAACCCCAGCCAGGGAGTTCTGGCTGTGGGAGCAGCTCTGTAGAGTGGCACACCCGGATCCAGCAACAGGGCGGGGTGGGTGGGGGAGGGGGCGGTGGACACGGCTCTGGGAGTACCTGTCCCCTGGTGACTTTGGCACGGAAAGCCCAAGGCTCCAGCGTCTCTGGCCAGGAGGAGGGCTCCGGAGGGAGGGTGTGGGTCACACCACTACCAGAGTCCCTGGCCAGATGGGCGGGCTGGTGCGGAGGCAGTGAGGGTACGGGAGGGAGGACGCAGGTTGTGCGGCTCTCGGAGTCCCTGGCCAGGGCGGGCGTGCAGAGGCCCTGCGGGTGCAGAGCACGGGGCTGCACAGTTGCCGGCGGACCAGAGTCCTCCTATATTTTAAAGTGCAATAGCCACTACTTAATCCAAATCTCTAGCCCCGTCCCCACTAGTGAATCTAATTTCTATGTAGACCCACCCAATGCCAAGTAACTCCTAAATTTAGTCAGTTGAAAAGCACATGCATCATTTTAATCCCCAAACAGTCTCCTTTCCAGGCTGACCTTTCCCTCAGTTCAAAGACCCTGAGGTCATCTTTAAATACTTTACCCCCATATAGTCTGTCAACAAATCCTGTTTACTTCGATTCCATGACATAGGGTGGCCATAAATTTCGTTATAACTATTTAAATTATTAAATTGCACATGAACTTTATGGCCACGCTGTATGTCTGGCACTTCTCACAGCCAAGCTCTCTTCCATTCTCATGTTATCATTGGTCTGGCCCTCATCAGCTTGGTTCTATGCTAGAGTCATAGCTTTGGAAACTGCCTCCATGCCACCACTTTCTCTTCCCTTCAGCGCATGTGCACATGTGCAGACATAACACATACATAAAGTCACATCTAGATTCGTCTTCTCAAAACATATCATCCTTCTTGCTTTCCATAATTTCTCACTTTGGTTAAGAATCTCTAACAGTATCCCGAAAGCTGTAGGACTTTTCTTTAAAAAGGCACTGCGCTCTCAAATGTCCCTCCCGCCACATTCATGTGTATATAGCCCTTTTGCTAAGAAGAACCCTTTAATTCCCAACAAAACTCTGCTGTTTCAAAAGGTCCAGTTGTGTCACCTCTTCTAGGCTGAGTTGGAAACTTGATTGTGTAGTCATAGTATTCTATATTTATGAATGACATAATAATTTATTCCATGAGGCACATTGGAATGGCACATCTAGATGGTTGCATTTCTCAGTAAAAAATTATTTTAAAATTATTAAAAATGTTTGAGAATAATCAATGTATATCGTTAAAGAAAACCCTTAAGTCAGTGCTACAATATCATGATATTTCCACTATGATCATTTTTATTACCCAAAGGTTTATAAACACATGAAATACCAGTAGTGTTAGAATGAAGTTAATCAGATTCTTTGTTCTTAAAAGGTAAAATTTTCTTCAATTAAATTATTAAGCAATATATATATGCTGGTGAACAATCAATAAGTAATTACCAAAAGCTGTATTACAAGGGTCTTTCTGTCTGAACCATGTCACTTTCACAGGTCTAATAAATTTTAACGTTTAACTTACATGTTAAACTGAGAGCTATGAAATAAAAATAAAACCTTTTTTTCTTGTCATCTGTTCACTCCAGTAAAAGTATTTTCACTTTTTTTTAGAAAAGTCTGGGTTTTGTAAGCATTTAAAAGCTTAGAGTAATGAAATGCTACAGGTGTATTTTTCTTTATAATAATGCATTTTCTTAAAATTTTAATGAATTAAGAATTTTATAAGTTCATTATTCTTCATAAAATGTATAGGGTTTCCCCCCGATTATAAAAGAAATAACATATTTATTGGAAAAGCTAGGACAACATAGAAAACAAAAAGAAGAAAACAGTCACTCAATTTCAACCTACTTTAATACAATGTGTATCACTTAATCTCATTTTGAAAGAAACAACATTGAAATCATACACTTTTGTTCCATTCTTTTTTTCTTTTCATCTATTTTTGAGGTATTATCTGCCTACAAAAATGCACCCACTTAAAGTGTAACTGTCAGGGAATTTTGATAAATTTACATACCTGTGTAACCACCATCACAATGAAGATACACAGCTTTTCGTCATCCACAAAACTTTCCGTGTGATTCTTTATAATCATTCATTTTCTTCTTCTTGCCCCAGGCACCCACTGGTAAATTTCTGTCACTATAAATTAGTTTTGTCATTTCTGAAGTTTTGTACAAAGGGAATCATACAGTATCTGTTCTTCCATGGTTTGTTTCTTTTGCACAGCATACTGTTTGAGGTTCATTAGTGTTCGGTTCATGACAATTCACTGTTTTTGTTGCTGATAGTAATTCCTTGTATGGATATACCATAGTTTATTCATTCTTCTGGTTATTGACATTTGTGTTATATGGTGCAGTTTTTGGTGCACTTCAATAAAGCTGTTTATTAAAGTTCAACTTTTTATATGAACATTTTACATATTTCTCTTAGGTAAATATCTAGAAGTCAAATTGTTGAATCATATCAGTTTTTGTTTCCAACTATCTTTTAAAAAATGTTTGCATTAGTAAACAGCCTTGGACAATGAAGAGTCTAGAATGTCATCTTTTAAGACAATGGGAAATTTTTTTGTTTTGTTTTTTCTTTCCTTCCAGAGCAAAGATTAGGCAGAATAATGTTTCCATTTGGAGCAAAGATTGGGCAGGTTTGCTAGCAGGACCTTTAAATGATTACAGTTTCTACACCCACAGGGACAGCATCCAGCCAGGCTGCTGTGCTCTCCCCTGTATAATGCAAGGGAGGGGAACTGAGGCAAATAGGAAGCTCATGTTGCCTGCACTTCCTCTTTTTTCTCCTGTCCAGTGTTGCTTTGTGTTATGATTATCAAATATTTTTTAGTATTTTGATTCCTTTCATGAAACGTTAGCTCTATCACTTTGCAATCTTTTTTTCTGGTGATTGCTGTAGGAATCACAACCTACTTAGAATTAATACTGTTATTTCAAGTAAATTACAGGAACAGTATAGTTCTTATTAACCTTACTACTTTTTGGAAAAGAAAAATTCAGATAGAAAGACTGACTAACTTTATATTTAGCTACATAATTTGCCATTTCTGATGCCTTACTGTCTTTCTCTTGATCAGAGTGACTCTCTGTTGTCGTTCCTGTCAGCCTCGTTTTACTGCAGCTTTGCTGGCGACAAATGAGCTCAATTTTTTGCTTATCTGAAAATACATTCTTCTCTTTCACTTTTGAAGGAATGCTTTGTCAGATACAGAATTATTCCTATGTAGATTTTTAGTAGCTTTTTGAAGATGCCAATCTTGTGGCCTCTTGTTTATTTCTGGTAAGAAATCAGCCATAAATATTGTCATTGTTTCTTTGGCTATCAGAAGTTTGATTCAGATATACATAGCCAGGTGTGGTTTTTGTTGTAGTTACCCTGTTTGATAACTTGCTGGGGGGGGCGGGGGGTTTGTTCGTTTGTTTGTTTATTTTACAGTTTTTGGCCAGGGCTGGGTTTGAACCCTCCACCTCCGGCATATGGGGCTGGTGCCCTACTCCTCTGAGCCACAGACACTGCCCTGGGGATTTGGTTTGTTTTTTTTTTTTTGTAGAGACAGAGTCTCACTTTATGGCCCTCGGTAGAGTGCCGTGGCCTCACACAGCTCACAGCAACCTCCAACTCCTGGGCTTAAGCGATTCTCTTGCCTCAGCCTCCCGAGTAGCTGGGACTACAGGCGCCCGCCACAACGTGGTTTTTTTTTTTTTTTTTAATTAGTTAAGTTCATGGTTTTTATAAAATCTGGGGAGTTTTAGTGATTATTTCTTCAGCTAGTTTTTCTACCTGTTTTTCCTTCTTATGTCCTGCTGGGACTCCAGTTACCCTCGTTTTTTATAGAGATGGGGTCTTACGTAGTTGTGCAGACTGAAATGCAGTGGCATTCAAACTCAAACTCCTGTCCTCTCACAATCTTCCTGCCTCACCCTACCAAGTAGCTGGGACTACAAGTACCTACCACTATGCCTGGCTTCAGTTACACTATTGTTTGACCCTTTCGTGTTATTCCCAAGGTCTCCAAAGCACTGTTGATGTATATTGAATTTTTTTCTCTGCTCTTCAGCTACAATAATTTGTATTGATGACTTCAAGTTTATCCTGTCCATTTCTTTAGCACATTTTCCTTTAATTTGTTGGAATGTATTAAATAATTGCTTTAAAGTCATTGCTAAGTCCAGCATCCAGGCCCACTCACAGTCAGTTTCTGTTTGTCCTGAGCATGGGTCACATTTTCCTGTTTCTTTGTATGTCTAGTAATTTTTGGTTAAAAACTAAATGTTATATATAGGTTTAGCAGCTCTTGATGTGTATTTCTGAGAACTATTTTGTTGCTGTTTGGCTGGCAGTTAAATCTCTTGGAATCCAGCCGTAAACTGTGTCCTCTGCAGTGTGCTTTAGCTGCTATTTCTGCTCAGTTCTTTCCATTTCCAGCTGCTGTAGTTTTTTTTTTACCTGGCCTCCTAGGGGTCCTGTTTCTACCTATACAATTTAACATTCAGTCAAGGATGTGGGCAAAGTTTGTGGTAGGACATCAACTAGCTCTGTCCTCTGACTCTTGAAATCAGTAAGGATTTAGCTTCCTGCCTCCTGAGCTAGGCATGGGTGCAGGCGGCTCTGCAGTAAATAAAAGCAGCAAATGCCAAATCTCTTGTCCAGTTCTGGCTGTCAAAGATCAGGGTCCCTCTGGTTTCTCTCAGCTATTTTCCTGGTGAACCGTTGGTGTCTCCTTTGTGCATGTCATTTATCGGTCATCCTGGGATTTGGGCAGAGGTCATAGTAAGAATTTCAGTCCCATCTGTTCTATGGCTCACTTGTTTCCAGGATCCCATCCTAAATTTCTGGGTGTGCTTCCAGCCTTTAACTCTGTCCCGTGCCATCTTTAAGTAAAACTGCCATTTCTGAAACCGGGCAAAAAAGCTTTTTACTCAAATTCTTACTCATTGCACTTGCCGTCTTTCAGTGGCCAGTGCTCTTAGGCTATGCCTGCTTTGGGTCACTTTGAACGCCTTTAGATAGTTGAGTTTAAAAAATATACACACACACAGACATGTGCATATATATATATATATATATATATATAAAGATTTTATAATTGCCTCTTAGTGGGGTCTGTTTACCAACAAATTTTCTTCACCATGACTAGAAGCCAGAAGTCCTTCCAATTTTTTTCGATATTGTAAAGAATTTTCTGTATTATTAAATGTTCTCTTCCAACATAATATTTAATGGCTGCATACTATTAGATCTTGTAAACAGTCCATAATTTTTTAACCTGCCTCCTGTTGTTAGATATTCAAACTCCTTTCAGTCTGATAATAGTATAAATAGTACTGTAATATACAAACCATGTATTTATACTTGGGGATATAAGTATTCATGCTTGGAATAAAATTACAATTTCTTTGGGATAAATTTCTGGAAATTGATTTATTAAATTACTGAATGTGAATATTATTAATACTTTTGCAACATTTTTCTAAACATCCCTGCAAAATGGTTGTGGTAGGTTTTAGTGCCATGAATGAAAGATAAAATAACTTACTTTGCTTTAAGTCAGATAACTTATGAGATTGGATGTTGTTTTGTTTTGTTTTGTTTTCTGCTAAAAGAATTACTTGATTGGTTTTATAAAAGAAAAAATTATTCTAGATCTACTTTCTTTTTCTTTCTCTTCTTTGTCACGGGAGTAGCAACATTAGTAGTTTTATTCTTTTTTATAAACTGCACATAATGTGCTTACAATAATAAGAATATCACTTGTAATATGGTTATGTAACCAAAATAGTAGAATGAGTAGCTTTAGTTTATTTAGTTTAATTATTAGGCTTTTATTTCAGTAATAGGAATACATAGGAAAAATTTAAATTGTACAAAATATTTTTTAAAAATTTTGTATTTATTCCATCTCTTTCCCAAATTTTAAACTACTTTACTGAGATATAATTCATATACCATACAGTTCCCCCACCTAGAGTGTAAAATTTAGTGGTTTTTAGTATATTCTCAAAACTGTGTAACCATCAGCACAACTAATTTCTCTTCCCTTTTAAACAATGAAATAAGAGTACTAGATATTAGCCAGGCATATGGTGGGTGCCTATAGTCCCAGCTCCTCAGGAGGCTGAGGCAAGAGAATTGTTTAAGCCCAAGAGTTTGAGGTTGCTGTGAGCTGTGACATCCCTGCACTCTACCAAGGGCAACCTAATGAGACTCTGTCTCAAAAAAAGAGTACATACATTTCTGGCAATGTCATTTAGTAAAGAGATTATGGAGCAGGAAGAAGGAAGATCCGGCCACAGCTGAGTTTGTTTCCTCCCCACTCCCTAACTCTACCAGGATTTTAGCTGATTATATAAATAATGTTTTTAAGGCAATTGGGCATTTTTCAGGCTGTAGAAAGCTAGTCAAGGTAAAGAAGCTTTCCTGTGCTAACATATATATAAGATAAAGATTTTTTTTAAAAAAAATTAAGGCAAAAGGCAGTGAAATATTGATCACAGCACAATTTACAATCACAAAGATGTGGAATCAACCTAAGTGCCTATCCATGCGTGAGTGGATTAATAAAATGTGGTGTATGAGGCTCAACCATAAAAAAAAAAAAGAGATGAACTGATAACCTTTTGTAACAAGCTGGATGGAACTGGAGACCCTTCTTCTAAAGTGAAGTATGGTGAGAATGAAAGAACAAACACTTGTGTCAATATTAAGTTGAAACTAATTGATCAACACTCATTCATGTGCACATATGGTAGTAAAATTCGGTGGAAACCCAGCAGGTAGGAGTGGTGGTAGTGGGGGGCAGATAATTCACACCTGACATGTACAGTGCACACTGTCTTGGGACACACTAAAGACTTTGACTCAGACTGTACAAAAGCAATCCAGGTAACCGAAACGTGTACCACCATAATGTTCGGAATTTTTTTTTAATGGAGAAAAAATAAAATAAATTTAAAAATTAAGAAAAGAATACTAAAAATAAAGTGTCTTCCAAGAGTATTGAAAATAATGTTATCTTAAATCTATAAAAATAAAGAAATATTTTATGATAACCTTTTTATATTACATTAAAACTATAGTATTTATCTTAGTTGAGCAATACTGTAGCAAAAATAAGCTCTGTAAAAAATAGAGTTCTTCACTTTTTGAAGTTAGGTGGAAAAATTGGATGAACTGTTAATAGTTCTTATTGGCATCTAATACTGTGGTCATGTAGGGAAATGTCCCTACTTTTTGTTGGGGCGTGCTGAAACACTTAGTGAATTGGTATCTGTAATTTCTTTAAAATAATTCCCCAGGGTGGCACTTGTGGCTCAAGGAGTAGGGTGCCGGCCCCATATATTGGAGGTGGTGGGTTCAAACTCAGCCCCGGCCAAAAAGCACAAAAACAATAAAATAAATAAAAAATAAAATAATTCCCCAAAATAATATTAGTATGAAAAAATAATATTAACATGCTTATAGATAGATAGGAGACACAATTACAGCAAAACAAATACTAGTATTTCTTAAATCTAAGTGTGAGTATCTAATAAATCTAATGTTTATGTGCACTCTGATTTTACCTGGTTTGTGTATTTGACATTTTTCATTAAAAGTAAAATTTTAGAAAATGGGTCTGTTTCACAAAACAAGTATATGTTCTTGATGATGTGGTTAGTCTGCTAGTATTTATGTAAAAGGGGGAGGATATTTATTCAGATTTGTTAATATATGCAAAAAATCAGAATGAAACTCAAACAACAGTGATTATCTGTGGAGAGAGAATGGGAAAAGTGTGGATGGGGCAAGAATCAGAAGTTAAATTTTTTTGCATTTTATCTTTTTTATGCTTTTTTATATTTTAAAACATTGTGATAGCTAATAAAAACTATATATTGAGAGAAAGAGAATGAAAGAGAGGAAGAGAAAGAGAGGATATGGCCATTAAAGGCGGGATCCTTACAAAATAGAAAAACGTATTTAATGCTCAAAAGATGTTTCAGATGCTACTAAAGCATTGGGCCTGTGGATCTAGTGACTATTGTTGACCTGGTGATAATACATTTAGTATCTGCTTTGGTGGTATTAAGACATTGAACTTGTTTTTCTTTGTTAGAACATGTCAGCAGATTGTTTTATTTCCTCTTTATAGCATGTTTTCACTGGAAACTTTTAAAGGAGAAAAAAGTATACGATGAGTCAGTTTGGTACACATTGTTTTCCCTTTTTCTTTTTTTTGCAGTTTTGGCTGGGGCTGGGTTTGAACCCGCCACCTCCAGTATATGGGGCCGACGCCCTACTCCTTTGAGCCACAGGCGCCACCCTGTTTTCTCTTTTTTAAATGCCAGGTTGCTTCAAATAAATAAATATGGATTGGCTATATCTCAGTTTTCCGTGCTAATAAATTCCCTTTGCTTTCTTAGAGCCAGGAAATTGGCTAAGTTAACTGCTAACCTATGTAGGAGTGTTAAAAATGACATAATGTATCTGAAATAAGCAGAGCATACGTTGCAGAACTGATCAGGCCTGGTATGAAAACCAGCCCACCCCAGCCACTTAATAACTAGAACAAGTCACTTACCCTTACTGAGTCCTAGTTTCCTTTGGTAAACAGTAAGGTAATATTACCTACATGGTTATTGTAGCAATTAATTGAATTGTATAAACAATTTTTACTTGTCCTCATTTAAAAGAGTCATCCATTGTTTATTTTTAAGGTGTGAAGTGTGGGCCCTATGAAGGGCTCATACATTGCTTTATATATTTATAGGTAATTCTAATGAGAAAGTCATTTTATATGCAAATCAGATACTAGATGAAAGTAATTTCATATATAGAATACTATAGGAAAATTAAATCAATGTCTCTTCAGGCTTGCCAAGTAAAATAAATTATTGAGCTATCAGATTTTTACCCTTTAGAAGCTTTAAACTTTATATTGCACGTAACCTATTAGTTCACTGGTGATTGGATCAGTAGCTCTGAATATCAGAATGTCCTTTACAAAAATTATATATTATCTGTAGTAGAGCAGTTATCATAGTGAACAAGTCTAGGCCTAAGAAAGATTTCTGTGGTAGTCTTTGTGAATCATTCTAAAGTGAATATTATGGTAAAGTCCTCTTCTGGCAGATAATTTAAGAGAATAATTTTTACCAACTCCCTGTACAAATAATGGATTCAAAGCAAATAGATTTTTTAAATGATGATTCTATAAGAACACAGTTACTTAGCCACCTTGCAGAATACTGTACCTACCCTAAATAGATTGATAGTTTTTAACCCTCGATAGGAAAAAATCAGTACATAACATTTTCTTAGCCTTTCTTACTAAATTGTATAGTGTGTCATGGGTCTATGTGACTGTCTCTTACTCTTAGAAATACTTTTCTAGTTACCTTTTTCTTGAAGGCTTACAAGATATATAAGGGCTTTCTTAAAATGCTGTAATGCATACTTGGTAATTGCATAGCAATTAAATTGCTTAAAGAAAGTTGGCTGTTAACAGTAGCAGTTTGTTAACATTTTTAATTCTTGGGAATGCCTTACTTTGTTTCATTACTACTTGTGTTATAATTTCTATCTCTTAAGTGAACATTTGGTGAATTTATTTTTATTGGGTAAGACATCTCTAAAATTGAAGAGAAAAAACCAAAAACAGATTTTTTTTTTGGTTAGCTAAATGTCAATTGTTTAATCCAAAAAGATAAAAATGTTTTGCTGGGCTAAATCCTATAGTTTCAAAGCCTTTTCTTGTGTATTATCCCGTCTGATCCCGCTAAAACCCTCTGAAGTAGGATATGCAGGTGTCAGCTTTGTGGGTCTGTAAACTGCTGCCTTAGGAGTTTAAGAGACTTGTCCAAGAGCACACTTGGAAATTCCCTAAAGGCATTAATTTTGTTTAATGATTATCTGACCTATTTCCCTGATTTACCTTCAGCCTCTCTATTGCCCAAATTCTTTTGGACAAAATGGCCTCCATTATTTAAATGCAACTATTTTCCCCTCTCCTAATGAGGAAATATTAATGGAACTACTACATTTCTATAAAGAGGAAATAAATCAATGAAATTTTGCAGTAAAATCAAAAAGAGAAAGAAATGCTAAGAAAAAATTAAAATACAGTAAGACTTCATCTAACATCAGCAGTTGGTTCTTGGAAACTGACTTTTAAGCTAAAGAGAAAAAAGAAAATGTATAACTAAACCAATTTTACCATTGGCTAATTGATATAAAAAAGAGTTATGACCACGTATGACTGGTTGCCAAAACATCAAGCTTCCAAATAAAGACCAAAACACGTTTAATATTAAACACTGAAATAAATGTGAGTGTGTATATATATATATATACACACACACACATACATATACAAATATGTATTTTTTTAATAAGTTTCATAAAAACAAGGAAGATAATCAGTTACTTCAATTCAGGTTAGCAGGTGGTCAGAGTTTCTTCCATTCGCTCGGGGCCCCAGGCAGGAACCTGAGCTAGACAGGGTAACATCCCAGTACAGGGAGCACCCAACACACACACACACACACACACACACACACACACACACTCACTCACTCACTCACTCACTTATTCACACTGGGACTTTGTAGACACACCAGTGAACCTAACGTGCGCAGTGTGGGGAGACAGGAGGAAACTGAAGTCAGTAGAGAAAACCCATGAGGCATGAGGAGAAAGCACACACTCCACGCAGACAGCAGACCTAGCTAGGAAGCAGGGCATTTTTCTTATCAACGTTCTAACAAAAGGACATGGAATGAAATGACATTGTTTGAGAACCTGCTGTACGTTAACGCTCCCTTTTCAGCAGTCATAATTGTAATAGCTAACCTATTGAACAGGCGAGCCTAATACTATAAAAAAGTTATATTGTTTGGAGAAGAAAAATACTTCTAGCTTAAAAAGTAAACTTTATTTATATATTATACTACTGGAACTTTCATTGTTGAATCTAATTAAAAGGGGGGAAAAAGTTATTCCCCATATTTTCAGAGATTTTAAGACATAATCTTGGATGACAAGACTTCCTAAATAGGACTAAGAACCCAGAACCTATATAGGGGTAAATATTGGAAAATGTTACCAAATAAAAATTATTAGAACCCAAACATGACTAACATCAAAAGACAAGAAATCAAGAAAAGGTTGCAATATACCAGATGGATGAAAGGCAAGTTTTATTAATGTATAAAAATATCTCTCTAAAGCATTAGAACGAATACTTACATGGTTAATATGTCATGGTTGCAACATTTTTAAAAATTAGAAGAGATTGGTCTACATGTTTATCAATAGAGAATGGAATTAATAAAACAGAATTACCCATTTTATGCAGTGTTACCATGCAGCTGTTAAAAAAGGCTGTTCTAGAAAGGTGTCTGTGATGAGCTAATAATTGAGATAGGGCTTGGTAAATAATTTATATAATCTAATACATTTTATTGAAAACAAATTCTCTCTCTCCATATATATACACACACACACATATAATAAATTGTATGTATGTATATACAGCAACATTATGTGTATGCACTTAGATACATAGTGTTGGTTAACTAGGATTAGCAGGAAGAATTACAATGAGGGAGGGATGCAATATTAGCTTTTTTGCAAGTCATCTTTTACATTGTTTCAGTTTTTACAATGAACATCCATTTCTTGTGCCATTTTTAAAATTTATAAGGAATTCTTTTTTAAAAACAATGATGTATAAGCAATACTATACTAGGAGTGAAATCTGTGTTTTACTACATGAATGAGACAAGTTTATAAAGAGGTATATTTATCAGAAAAAGAAATCCACTGGCCATTGAACCTTGGAAGCTTACAACTATGGAAATGCAAGTTAGAAAAGCATTCAGATGTTTGTTTTTTACCTAGAAGTGTGAACACATTTAAAAATTTGATAAATGCCTTGTTTAGCAACCAAAACATTCTCATGCACACGTGGAGGGAATGGTCTCAGGGCATACTCTTTGGAAGGCAGCTAGTTAGTGCTTACTACACTTTAAATACATACTTTGTGACCTGGAGTTCCACTTGTAGGATTTTATCCTAGAGGAAAATGTTGTCTGAGTCACAGTCATCCACACACCAGAATACTGTGCAGTTAGAGTGAGACAGAGCACCAAGATGATTTATTTGCTTTTCATCAAACGTAGTATAAGTTATACAACAACGCGCATAGTATATTTCCATTTGTATTTTGTTTAATTTTGTCACTTATGTACATGACTGTACACTAGGAAATTTACGAAATGACTGTAGGTTCTGGAGTCTGGCATAAATTCATTTCTTATTACATAATTTTTTATATCTTTTCCATTTTTCTTTTTTGCCGTATGCCTATTTCACAATTTTCAAATGATTTCAGAAAAGTGACTGCAAAAAATAGTTTCTCAAATTGAATAAATTGATCTTTATAAATAACTGAAAGGAAAATAAATTACATTTGGCTTTTTCTTTGTAAGATTGGGTGATAGTTACTATAGCAAGATCTGAAAACAGGATCTCGGCTTGTCCTTAGCACACCTGCTCCCACCTCACTCTTTTCCATCTTAACTGGCATCAGCCCTCACTAGCTGCTCAGCCAAAAAACTAGAAATCATCCTTGATTCCTGTCTGCGCAACAGCTCTCACCTCCAGAATGTAAACTCCGTCCTTCCATGTCAGTTTGTCTCTATGGGTCCCCAGGCCAGACCACTACCACCATCTGCCTCTTGCCTGGACAACTTCAGTAGAACCTCTGTCCGTTGACCACCCCAGGGACTGGAACAAAACTGACCAAAATATGGAGGTGGTCAACCCAAGGAACTAGGTCTTCTGTACTGATACCTGTATGTAGTGCCATCCAGTCTGTGACAGTTAGGTCACCGTAAGGTGGTCAGCTGTGGAAGTACTGCTGTGTCTGCTGGCTGGCTTCCAGGCTTATTTTCATGTAGTCCCTCTTCCCACAGCATCTGGAGTGAACTTTGAAAATGTGAAGCATATTTTTATCACCCACTGTTTAAAAGCCCAGTGATTTCCCATTGCAGTGAGAATAAATCCAAATGCTTACTCTGGCCTAAGGGCATTTGACGATCTGCCCTTTGTTAACTTTCCAGGAGCACTGGCACTGGAGCCCCCTCTCACTGACTGTCTTAGCCACACCAGCCAGCCTTCTGTTTTCACATGCTTTACAGGGTGGCACCCACCTAGGGCACCCGCAGGACTCCCTCCCAGGTCTTCACCAGCAGGTTCATTCCATCCTCTTCAGCCTCTCCGGGAAGGTCCCCCCTTCACCATGTTCTTCCCAACAAGCTAATTTAAAGAAAATCCTTGTCAGACTTCCTCGCATCAACCTGTTTTATTTCCTTCTTGGCACTGCCCATTACAAGATAATTGTGCTATTTTTTACATTGGCATTCTCCTATTAACTGAAGTAAGTAATCTTAAACTCTAAAATGTATATTTTTCTCATGGGATCCAAGAAAACATTTTCATTTTGAGTGAAGAGAAAAATAGCCCATAAGCATTGTTGTTGTTGTTCTTAAATTGACATTTGTGAAAAAGAAGGAACTCATCACAACTGTAAGATTTATTTTGTACCAAGAGTCAGCCCAATCCATAAAATCCTGGTTCATTGCTGTATTTCTCAGCAGTTGACTTCAGACCAGATCTATCTGGAAAGGTCTGGCCTTAGTCTGGTGTAATTGTTCTGAAGTTCAGCCTCTTCCCCTCCATTCCAGATCCCTCTCTTTCAGGGATTCTTTTTCTTCACCCCGCATTAGCAGTCCCCATTCCTTGTGGTTAAGAATGAATTTTGAGAGCCAAATTATTACCTAAAATTCTCTGTTTGCCATGTACCTGGTACTCTGGCAAACACCTAAAGGTAAAAATGAGAAAAATTATTGTGTCTGATTTCAAAATGTTAGTTTACTGTTTTTATTTTAGCATTTTCTAATGCTTTCTGAAAATCAAAGTTACCAAAAGTAACTTTGGGTGCGTGTGTGTGTCAGTACTTATTTCTCTGGGTTATTTCCTTAAAGGTAAAAAATGGTGATAATTTTTGGTTTCAAAGTACTATACTGATGTTCTTACTTCTTTTGCATTTTACAGAGCAACCATTGAAGTTTTTTATAAACTGCAGACATGTCTGTCAGCACTCATATTTTGAACATTTCTTCTAGAAAATATGTAATTTTACTATCAAAGTTCCACCAGCCATTTGCTATTCCTTTAAAACATTTTAAATATTTTTATTAAATGTGTTTAATAAACTATATAAATATTTATGGAGTACATCTGATGTTTTTGATACAGCCATACAATGTATAATGCTCCAATTGAGGTAATTGGGATGTCCAGCACCTCAAGCATTTATCATTTCCTTGTGTTAGTAACATTCTAATTCCACTCTTTACATTATTTTAAAATATACAAGAAATTATTGTTGACAGTAATCACCATGTTCTGTCAAATATTAGATCTTATTCATCTATTTTTGTGCCCATTAACCACCCCTATTTTATCCTCCCTTTTACATTACCCTTCCTAGCCCCATGACCATCATTCTTTAATTTTAATCAATTGCTTTAATTTTTAGCTTCCATGTATGAGTGAGAACATGAGAAATCTGTCTTCCTGTGCCTCCATTTCTATCCATGTTGTTGCAAATAACAGGATTTCGTTCTTTTTTTATAGCTGAGCAATATTCCATTGTGTATGTGTGTATATATCACGTTTCCTTTATCCGTTCATCCATTGATGAAAACATAGGTTGATTTCATATCTGAAACATTCCTTTAATGTCAATATCATCATTAGGTACATCTTCAGTATATTTTTTCCAAGACTATAAGTAATCTTAGTCATGTCTAAACATGTAAATTCAAAGTGAACACATAAAAGTATAAATTCATGTAAAATATTTTAACTATGGGTAACAAACCTTGCAGAGAGCATTTCTGAATTTTATACAAAATATTATGGATGACCGAAATGTGTTAGAAATGGATGTGTTGTTGCCTGTTACAAATGCAACGATGATCAAGTTATGGCACCTACGATGTGAGGGGGTTGGTGGTGGAGAAGAAAAGAATTGTTTTTCTGCCTTGAGATCTTCTGCTCCAGTTAGGGAGATAAGCTAAGCATGAAAAGTTAAACACAGAAGATGTCGCAGGCAGCCTGGAGCTGACTATATTATGTTCATTATCTTTTAACACTGACTGTGGTTTATATATGGATATTTCTGAGGACCCAAACAGGGCAGATCTGGTTTTATTATGGCAACCATGTTCTGTTGAGAAGAGTATCTGTCTTTCTTGCTGAGTTTTCCTCTTAATTCTTCATTGTCCTCTTCATTCTTTTGTCATGATTTTTTCCAGTCTTTGTGTTTTTAAAACTTTAGTTGCCAAACTGTTTCATAACACAGCTTCCAACAGCTTCCAAACCATAAGTTGCAGGCAGAAGGCATGAAAATAAGAATGAAGTAGCTTGATAGCTTTATCCTCCAGCATCTGCTGAGAGTAATCCCTGAATCTGTTTGCTCTTACAAAAAGCAATGCACATATTTTTGTGTGTTATTCTCATGTAAAAATTTGAAACTAAGAACAGCTACCAAGTTGTGTTGAAGTTATGTGGTGGTTTAATTAACTAGCTTCTTTGGGTTGGAGTTATATCCAATGATAAGAGAAATATCTAAACTTACCTTCTTGACATTAATTTATCATTGGGAATTTGAGTAGTACCATATGTGGCATTTAACTACATGTGCCTTACTGTAAGATCCATTTTACTGATTCTTGCCTTAAAACAGTTTGTGACCCACTCTGAATTATAGTGAGTACTAAGCTATTGAGCATCAAGGAATGAACCCTTCCCGATTCATTCCAAGTGGCTGAGTAATCTGCACAAGACCCACAGTAAGGATACGCTGACCTAGATAATCAGATATCAATGTGCTTTATTTACCATTCAGACTAAGTTTAACATCTTTTATAAAAATTTAATTAGACTCACTTGATCTTGGCGAAATAGCTCTGGAGAATGCCCACAGGAAGGACAGAAATGGTTCTCCAAAAACTGTTCTCTATTCACCTGCCTTAACAAAAATGTAATTGATTGAGTTGCAGTTGAGACTCTACCTTTCTAAAACTTCAGGGCAGGATTTCTTGACCCCAAAATACTTGAGCATGTCTTCTGCCGTGTTTGACGTTTACATTGCACAGTCACAGCACATAGTAAGCACTCGGTAAATTAAGACTGACTGACTGGCTCAGTCTTACATTGCTGAGTTTGGCAAGGCGCATCTTCAAAATTATTTATTTTTTAACCTGTTGAACAGAATCATTTAATATTCTCCTTTTATACCTCAGAACTTCTGCCAAAAACTAACATTAGTTTTGGCATAATTGATAGTGAACTGTTCTTTCCAGCAATAATTGCTCTGTGTCCTGAGATCAATGGTGCCAGACTTTTAGTTTCCATGAACCAAGTAACATCTCCCTAATTATTGAGAGACCTGCCTTAGGTTACCAATGTTTTTATTTCATTGAAAAAGCATACATTCTCCACAAAAAAACTATTATCATTTATTTTTTTTTAAAAAATGGGCGGCGCCTGTGGCTCAAAGGGGTAGGGCGCCGGCCCCATATGCCGGAGGTGGCAGGTTCAAACCCAGCCCTGGCCAAAAACTGCAGAAAATAATAATAATAATAATAAAAAAATTTTAAAAAGGTAAGGTTCGTGTCACAAAAAAAGGAAGGATGTAGATCCAGAATAAAAGATAATCACTTAAATTGAATAAACTTCAGCCTTCATAAGAATTTACCATCCTGTTTGCATTTTCCTGATTTCACCCCATCTCGTCTTAGAAATCTCCACTGCAGATCATTTCAGATTTGTGATAGTAAACCACATGATCATCCTGAAGAAAGTGACACCAAATATAGGATTATATATATTTTTTTAATTTCAGGTTAATGTGAGGGTACAAACAGGTCACAATATTTGAATTTTTTAGGTAGAATCCTTATAATTGTGTCCCACTCCAAAAGGTGTGCCATATACCCCTACTTGTGCCCAGTAAGTGGGAGTACCCCAAGCTCTCTGCCTTCCCTTATTCCCCCTCCCCACAACTTGAATTGAAATGAATTTATTTCCTCTGTGGCCATGAATTAGGCTTCATATTAGTATTGAACACATTGGATATTTGCATTTCCATTCTTGTGATACTTTACTAAGAAGAATGTGTTTCACCTCCATCCAGGTTAATACAAAAGATGTAATGTCTCCATCTTTCTATGGCTAAATAGTACTCCATGGTGTACATATACCATCGTTTGTTAATCCATTCCTGAATTGATGAGCATTTGGGTTGTTTCCAGGATTATATTATTTAGATATAAGTTTGGAGTGGGAGACAATGACACAACCCCTTTGGTTTTGTCTTTTGATTTTATTAAATTAAGCATATTTCTTGGCACTGCTCTAGACTTTGGGATCATACATGTGCATAAAACAGGATCTCTGTCCCTGACAATCATAGAGTCTAGTAGAAGTGAGCAATGTAGCCTCTCTGGTTGTAGCAAGAGACACTAGGGCAGAATGTAGAGTCTGGAGTCTGTATTGATTTCATATAGCTTGGTCCATAGATGATCCACACACTCCAGAATAAAAAGAGGTAAACAAATAGCCAAATTTCACTACAGACTTAATATCTTAAGTATGGTCTTAGAATGATGATAGTGTTAAACTCTTATAGTGTAACAATGTATCTAAAACCAAAGTAAGTGAGAGTTACATACAGGAGGATATTTGGCAAGCTCATTAATGAACTACCCTTTATGAAGAGGGAGTATATTCTGCTTCTCTTCTAAAGTTTATTAGAAAAGTATCTGAATAGAAATGATTGTAGCTATCTCTGCCCTGGTGTTAGAGGACATGAGGTGATGATTTACCCCAGAGAAATCTGGTATATCCCAAAGGTTAGAGGGGCTACCAGATGAGGTGGGCCGCTCCATTTCAAGGAGAAATGGCTCTGTAAATAGTGGACCTTTATGCCTCTAACACACGTTCACAAATCCATCCTCATCAGTTTTGATCAGTATACCAATGTCTTCCACTAGAGAAAATATAGATATTTTTCTCTAAAAATAAGTAAGCTTAAAAAAGAAACTACACACACCACTGAACTGTTCATAGTGGCATAAAATAAAAATAAATTTGTTTTAATTTCCGTCACTAAGGTATATTTAAATACATCAGAATATATCCATTCAAAAAAAATTATTTTAAGGCTATATTCTTTCAGTCAGATACTATGCACTCAACAATGATGATGAGGTACATGAACAGGCATGGACGATGTCCATGAAAAATGCTATGTGGATTTAGAGCGAGATGTAGAATATGATTCCTTTTTTTAAAGTAAAATAATAACATTCCTTTTTTTAAAGTGAATGTATGTACATGCATACACATCCTCAATTCTAAAGGCACTGAAATGCTTTCTCCTCGGTTGAGGAGAACCTAATGGTAGGATATCCCAGTTTGCCCAGTAACTGGGCAAAAACTGCATTCACCTTACCTGCAGTGACTGCAGTTCACTGATGGTCGTTAGCCAGGAGGTCTTACCCAAAGGACAGCTAGGAAAGAGAATGACGACATCTTTGGACCTCAGGAGCAGGTCATTTATAGAATCTGAGAGCGCTGCTCACCTTTTCAGTGTTGGTCTCCCCCCAGCTTCCTCCACGGTCCCAGATAGTCAAATGCAAGGATAGCAGTACTGAGAGGAAGAAGAAGCTAAAATAGCAAGTATTTGATTCTAGCTCTGCCTAAAAGAACTACCCATGATGAGATTGAATAAGATATGACTAATTTTAAACATTATTTTGGCCCTCAGTTAAGAAGTTTAAGTGTGGAACTTCTTTGGAGGTTTAGCCTACTGTTGTTCAAAAGAAGTAAGCTATGGGTTCTGAATCATTTAGTCCAGTCAGACTTCCTATGGACAAGCTGCAGTAGTATCTCAGCGAGGCATAGCATGCAATTCCCCTGCAATGGTAGGTCAGCTTTTAGTGTGATCTTAAAGAGCGTGAACTTAAAAGATCAACATTGCCAACCTTTTGGGGGAAGAGGCATTTGTAAGTGAAGCCTAAATTGCTTTATTTCAAAATCAGTTAGCTTGGGGAATACAGCTAATGAAGCAATCATTTGCGAAATTTCTAATTATTCTTTCCCAATTTGCACTAAAATCCAAAAGGAATAATATTGGGTTATCTACTCTTTTGAACTAAATACCCTGTGTGCCTTTGCATATGTAAGGCTTTGTAATAATATATAGGATGGGGGGGAGTGTTTTCTTTTGAAAATTGATAATTCCTTTACCTAACAATTGCAATCAGTGTAACCTGGCTTATTGTACCCTCAATGAATCCCCAACAATTAAGAAAAAAAGAAAATTGATAATTCCGTAACCCCAAGAGGTAAACCAATTTTATAAAGTTGAAGGGAGTTTATTTACTAATCAGCTAATCAGAAATTATTCAGGCAAGAATAATTCTTTATTCGCCGGGCGTGGTAGCTCATGCTTATAATCCCAGTACTCAGGACGCCAAGGCAGGTGGATTGCCTGAGCTCATGGGTTCGAGACTAGCCTGATCTAGAGCAAGACTTTGTCTCTTAAAAAAATAGCCAGGAATTGTGGTAGGCACTTGTAGTCCCAGCTACTTGGGAGGCTGAGGCAAGAGGATCACTTAAGCCCAAGAGTTTGTTGCTGTGAACTATGACATCACAGTACTCTGAGGGCAACTTAGTAAGACTCTGTCTCAAAAAAAAGGAATAATTCTTTATTGGTCCATTTCTCATTTTGCATAAAATAGCAAGGAAAAGGAAATTGAAAGTCATACAAAATAGTTTGTAACTATTTAATACTTTATATTCATCTGGCAGTGTTTTTGAATTATTTCAGTTCTGTAAATTACTTTTTTGAATATTTTAGGGAGAATGTATTAATGATCCAAATTGTTTCTGGGCAGCCTAGTCTATAACATTTGCCTTTAGTTCACTTAAATTAAGATTATTTTGAGGGGACACATCATTGTTCCAAAACAGTTGAATCATTACGGGATTCAGGAAAAGAGCAATTCTCCCAGGGGATTTAATTGTCAGAAGGATGGCACCATTATTACTGTAGTTCCTTCCTCTGGCCCATTAACCATTCCCAGGAGACAGAAGAGCACATAAAAGCCCGTTGCTTATCAGAGCTATGAAGTCTATAAATAATTATACCTTCTTGTATGTAGTAAAGTAAGGAGAGGAAATATATTACTACTGCTTTAAAAAGTACATTCAAATTGTAGTCTCTAAAGCAACAAAACAGTGTTCAAAATTCTCGAAAGAATCACAGTGACTCAATTTCTTTAAAGATTTATTTCTAATTGCAAATTGCCAAATCAATTATTTTTGTTGTGATGTTTTACCTACTTTTTTATAAAATACTATAAATTTAAATTAAAAATTGAAACATGTATATTGAATACTAGTCATTTAAAAATGGAAAAGCTAGTAATTGAAGGAAACAAAAATAAATGAAATGAGAGTGATACAAAAGTTTAAATTTTTGTTCGAGGATCCTTAGAACCAAATGCTCGGCCGCTCCCAGCGCATGTTAATTGCCTTTTTGTGTATACATTTCCATATGCTGACTTGTCATTTTAGTTTAAAAATGTAGTCGTTGCAACAAGTTTGGGAATATTTACATATTCCTCCCTTTCTTGCCTGTCTTATGGAACTAATAGTTTCTGAACACAAGCTACTATTTTAGCTTGACAATATTTTTCTAGATATTATTAGTGTTTATAAATTAGGCCAAATAAAGACCACCACAACTGCCTTTAAAATACTCTGGTAATAAAACTGAAGTTAAAGACATTTTAATCCCTCACCCCCATAAATGAGCTTCGTTTTGGCCCAGAGGTCAAAAATGCCTAGCCTTTGGTAACATGGGATGCCCCGGGCATTCTGACCCCCAGACCAGTGGAGCAGAACTGTCTGGACTCATCTCCCTCTGTCACAAACCTACTGTAATAACAAATTTCCACTGTCCATATGTCATTTGAGAGATAAGAGCAGTAAAAATATATAGAGTCCTCAGTCAGCTTAGAATCTGGAGACAGAAATGACCACAGAATCATTCTGTTCGTTGCCTTCATTCTAAGTTTCATTTGAGTTCAAGATTCTAATGTCATTCAAGATTCTGAGTGACTAAATCTTGGTTGTGACTCAGTGAATGCCTGCTATGCAAACCAGGAGACCGCCATCTCCCCGAAACAGGCACATGCCAGCTGTGGCGGCCATGGAGGTGGGGATTGCCCCATGTCATCCCCCAGATTAACCCACATGTCCTTGAAGCTTTGCCTAAGAGCAGGCGAGTGACCTTATGTGATATGTGAAACATATATGGGGTTGTGCTGCTTATATTTAAAAGTTAGTCCAACCACTGATCTTACAAGTAATTTTACCGAAAGACATTGATTCTGTAGGCTGAATGAAAAGTAACCAGAGCCATCGTTTCACAGAAGCAAACCTCATATTCTACACCCAGTTTTCTTCCGGTTAGCGTAACATTCTCTCAGCTAGTGCTTTGAATCTTCTTGGGCCCTATATAATTAAACAGTGATGGAGGAGAGTGCTGTTTTCCTTCTGATATAAATGTGTACAAAGGAGGAAGGGAGAATATATAACCTTTTGAAGTCTCAGTTTTTCAACATACTGAAAAATGTTCAGTATGTCTCTGGTTTTCTCTTGACTCCCACATTCATGGTCGGGAACAAATGTGTGGACACAGAGTAGTTGAGTTTTAGTTGAGTGCGTACCCTCTGCTTACCCTTCTCATCTCAGTGTGCCACCACATGTCCTCATCTCCTGAACTGGAAAGAACCAGGCCTTGAAAATCTGGAAGGTGGGCTGAGCTTCCCGAACACCCTGTTCTCTCGCAGGGTGAAGTCATCATCGCCTGCCCTTCCCTCCATCCCCCCCGCCCCGCCTTATGTTGCAGCTTTGGTTTTAATATTTCTCTAGACCATGGGAATTTGTAGTTCTGATTAATAGGCTTACTGGCATTGGTCATTGGTGGAATGATTGGAATAAGAAATTGATTTGGTATGACAACAAATTAGTGACCAATTACTATGTGCATTTGCCGTATGTTAATAAAATTTAGAAGTAACTGTCCATCTTACTTGGATGACTGTTTATTCCTTTTATCTAAGCCAATTATGAAAATAAAAACTGACTCACATCTCTAGAACCTAATAAATTTAGGGCATTGTGTAAAATGAATGTATGGTTCTCAGATCACTTGTGTTTTATTTTTTATACACTTTTTAATGGGTGTGTTGCACACAGGTATTTTGGGAACAAAATCTAGATTTTGCTGTTAAAGGGGACAGGGAATGAGAGTGAGTCTAGCCCAGGATTCCAGGCACCAGCTGTCCTTGTTTTCCTTTCCTTTGCTGACAGATGTGCAGCAAAAACAAAGGGGTTGTTCAGAGATGAAGAGGACACCAAGGGCAGCCTTTAAATGGAGTCTGCCTTGGAAAGAGGAGGGGTGTGAGCATTCCACAAGCCTTCACTGCCTGGCCTCGGCTTACCCTGCAGCCTTCCCTTCTAACCTTCCCTTCCCACCACTCAGCTGTGCTGGAGACTCCCTTTGGTTCCTGGCCAGCCTCTCACTGTGGGTGCCATCCATCCTATCTCCTCCCTTCATCATTCTTTCCTCACTAATCTTACTTATCCTTTAAGAATCAAGTCAGATATTAAAACCACAAGGCGATACCACCTCACCCCTGTCAGAAAGCAATAGATGTTGGCTTGGGTGTGATGAAGGGGGAGCACTTACACAGACTCTCAGTGGAAATGGAAACTAGTTCAACCTCTATGGAAAATAGTTTGGCTGTTCCTCAAAGAACTAAAAGTGGACCTACCATTTGATGTCACAGTCCCACTGCTGGTTATCTACCTAGATGAAAAGGAGCCATTTTACAAAAAGACAACTGCACCCCCAGTGTTTCTCACAGTGCAATTTATAATTACAAAGATATGGAACCCATGTAAATGCCCATCAGCTGTGAAGTGATAAAGAAAAAGGTGTAGGGCGGCGCCTGTGGCTCAGTGAGTAGGGCGCCGGCCCCATATGCCGAGGGTGGCGGGTTCAAATCCAGCCCCGGCCAAACTGCAACAACAAAAAAATAGCCGGGTGATGTGGCGGGTGCCTGTAGTCCCAGCTGCTCAGGAGGCTGAGGCAGGAGAATCACGGAAGCCCAAGAGCTGGAGGTTGCTGTGAGCTGTGTGACGCCACGGCACTCTACCGAGGGCAGTACAGTGAGACTCTACAAAAAAGAAAGAAAAAGGTGTAAATATAAACACACCGTGGAGTACTATGCGACCGTAAGAAGGAATGAAATGTGGTGGCAGCACCTGGGATGGTGCGGAGACTATTTTTCTAAGCGAAGTATCTCAGGAATGGAAAACCAAATACCACATGTTCTCACTTGTAAGTGGGAGGTAAACGAAAGGTGTAGATGCTCACAAAGTTGTGCAATGACTTGAAAACTAAGAAGGGGAAGAGTTGGAGAGGAGTGAAAGATAAAAATCTGTCAGGTGCACTGTACGTAGTACACTATTCTGGCATCAGGTCCACGAAAAGCCCTGACTTTGGCATTATATAGTCCGTCCATGTAACAGAAAACACTTGTGTCCCTAGATCTATTGACATTTTTACAAAGAAGCAAATAACACTAAAAAAAAGATTCAACTCAGGATCTCCTCCTTGCAGAAGCCTTTTTTCTATGATCCTTCACATGTCCTAGCTTTAGGTACTCAGAAAACTCTGAACGTGTTTATCTTGGCACTTACTGTATTCAGTGGAAATTATTTATGCTCAAGTCTTTTTCCCCCATTACACAATAAGGCCTTTAAGAAAAGAATGATTTATCATCTTGTATTCCAATGCCAATGCAAATAGTCTGCATGCAATGAATGTGCATTTAAACTAAAACCCAAATGTGGATTTTGAGGTATCTGAAAAGGAATGTATTGGTGAAGAGAATAATTGACTTTACTTTTTATTTGAATTACCACATATGTCTTGAGGTTTTTAAGTGGCTCTCCTGAAATAAGCTATCCTGGCACACGTGATCATGTCTTGGGAGTCCCTTTTGTGTGTTTGTACGTATATATGTTAATAGCTTTTTTAAAAGACTCTTTAAAAAGCAGTTCTCTGAGATGAGCTATGAGACAGTAAGTTTTGAAGTTCTTGCCTTTGACTCTTTCAGATTTGTATAACATAATTTGTTGAGATTCTTGAGCATAGATTAGAAAAGACAGGGAAGGAGTTAGTGCCTTAGAAAAGAGAGCAGTGTAAAGATAAACATAAGAAAGGAAATCTGGTAACGGAGGGACGATTTGGAGAGGACAGGACGGGTATATAACCAACTAAGCAATTCATATAAAATTTATCTTCTATCCAAATAAAATTTTGAATATAATGTAAATGTCTAAAATTCCATGGAATCTCAAACTGAAATGAATTAAAATGTTGAAGGGTTTTATGTGGGATTAGGGCATGGGAGGCTCTAGGTCTGGTTTGTTTATATTCTGTAGCACTTGTGCCTTCCAAAATGTTTGCCTGTCTATTCATCGGCAACAAGCACACAGCAACTCCTTCTGACTTACGTCAACACTAATTTCCAATTTGGAAAGAGCAGTCAAAGCCTAAAACTAGTTGCCAAAGAAAACAACACTTGATTTTACAATATTCATAGTTCTCTATTAGCTGAGATGCCATTATTAAAAAGCTGTCATTTTCATCTCTACTATGTAGCACTGTGAAAAGTGGAATTAGTCTGACCAATACCTCTTCTCTTCTTCAGTGGTATTGGAAGGAACTGGCCCTGGGCCTCCGGAGGCAGCAGTATTCTGGCAGAATTTGGAACTCTGCATTTGGAGTTTATACACCTGAGCCACTTGTCAGGAAACCCCATCTTTGCTGAAAAGGTGAGATTCTCCACTAGGCCTTACCTTACAGAGTAGCACTGATGAGACACACCATCCTGTCCTGGGGGATTTAGTAATTTTGAATTGGAAAATAACCCCCAATACAGCTCATTCTGAAGTTTTGTAACGTGCAGTGTTTCATTTGACCAAACTGTAAACCCACAGCCCTTCCGTGGCACCATTCCAACTCAACGGTGAGAGGGCCTGGCTTCCAGCTTTACTTGAGGTTCTCTGCACCTTACGTAGGTTACTGTACCTGTCTGAATCTTGTATCCTAATATAAAAATAATTTAGAATTGTACAGACTACATGAGTCAAGTATGTACAAGACTTAAAGTGTTATACAAATGTGATGTCCATAATGAATTGATTTCTATTTTTAGGAAGCAAGGCCATAGATACATGAATAAATTTGTATTCCCCCCACTACTCCACCTTAGTTCTCAACCTGTTTTTTTCTACTCCCTTTTACACCAGAATTCCTTGGAAGACTCATCTCTCGACTGTCTTCTCTTCTAGTCTCTTGAACCCCCTCCCAGAGGGCTGTTCTTCCAACCACGCCTGTCACGGTGACCAGTGGGCTCTGCATTGGCACAGCTGCTTAAACAGTCTCCCCCTCCCTAACTTCCTCACCTTCGCAGCGTCGGACACACTGTGTTCATTCATCATGAGACGTTCCTTGCTGTTGGCTGTGGGCATAGACTACTTTTCCTGTCTGCGTCCTTCTTTGCTGGGTGTGCCTTCTCAGCACCCTAACCTCTAACTGACAGAAAGCCCCAGCACTCACACCTGTGCCTCTTGTTTTTTATAGTCACACCCTACAGCGTCTCATCCAGTCCCTTGGTGTTGTGTACCACCTCTCTACTGCTGACTCCAAACTGATCATTCCAGTCTCAGCCTGTGTCCTGAACTCCAGGCTCTATATCCCGCTGTTTATTCCCATCTCCACTAAGAGCTCTAAAAGACAAGTCCCACTTACAGGGCTTCCGACTCCATCCCAGGTCTGCAATGCTGTCAGCTTCGCTGTCTTGGTAAATGGCACCCCACTGGACCCAGTGGCTCTAGCCAAAGATCTGAAAGTCTTCCTGGTTCTTTGTAGTAAAAGTCAGGTCCAATCCACTAAGAAACCCTTTCGTCCTATCTCGCTCCCTCTGCAGGGCCCTCACCTCTCTTGTAGGCTCTGCAGCACCTGACTGCCATTTCTCCCTCGTCCCCTGTCTTGCCAAGACACTCAGAGTAAACTCGGCCCTCGGGTGGCCTGTGAAGCCGTATGGCCTGGGCCCTGACTCTCCCCGCTCAGCTCACTGATGTTCTCCCATTTGTTTCCTCTCCTCTGTCCCCAGGTGTCCCAGCAAGCCCTGTCTCTTCTCAGGGCCTTGCTCAGATGCCTCTTCCTCCAAATATCAGCATGACTTACTCCCTCACGTCTTTAATAGTCTGTTCCCGCACGTCAGGCTTCCTGGCCGCCCTGGCTAGCCCAGCTTCTCATCACTCTCTGTCCCCGACCTTCTGTCCTAGCCGTCTCAGGCTGCCATAACAAAAATGCAAAGACTGCATGGGTGAAACAGCAGAAATTCGCATCCCGCAGTCCTGGAAGCTAGGAAGTCCAAGGTCAAAGTGCCAACCAGGTTGATTTCATTCTGAGGCCTCTCCTCTTGGCTTGTCGGCAGCCACTGTCCCACTGTGTACTCCCCAGACCTCTTTGTGCTCAGGGGTAGAGAGAGAGAGAAAGCACGAGGGTGGGTGGGGGGGGGTACCCTCTCGTGTGTCTCTTCCTACCAGGGCATTGATCCCGTCGTGAAGGCTCCACGTTCATGGCCTGCTGACTTCCCAAAGACCTTACCTCCAAATACCATCACATTGGGGGTTAGAGCCTCAGCATATGAATTTGGGGAACACAATTCAGTCCTTGCATCCTCTTTTATTTTTTTCGTAACATTTATTGTCTCGTTATGTACTATACAGTCGTGTGTGGCTTAACAACATTTTTGTCAAAGACAGACTGCCTAGGTGACAATGATCCTCTGAGATTAGAGCTGAAAAATTTCTACCACCTTGTGACATCACGGCCATCACAATGCAGTCACACAGTGTGTTACTCACATGTCCAGGGTGATGCTGCTGTAAAGAAGCCTACTGCACTGCCAGGGATAGCACTCTAGTGTAGCACATACAATTATGTGCAAAATATAAGACTTGGTCTTGATACAACGCAAGTGTGTTATTTGTTCATGCATTTATAAGTACTATGTATTATTATACTCTAATGTTTGTATATATTTATTATGGTATACTTTTTATAGTTAGCTACTTATTTTTTTTAAAAGTTAACTGTGGGAGGCCACCTGTGGCTCAGTGGGTAAGGCGCTGGCCCCATATACCAAGGGTGGTGGGTTCAAACCCAGCCCCAGCCAAACTGCAACAAAGAAATAGCTGGGCATTCTGGCGGGTGCCTGTAGTCCCAGCTGCTTGGGAGGCTGAGGCAAGACAATCGCCTAAGCCCAGGAGTTGGAGTTTGCTGTGAGCTGTGACGCCACAGCACTCTACCGGAGGCGATAAAGTGAGACTCTGTCTCTAAAAAAAAAAAGTTAACTATGAAATAGCCTCAGCAGCTCTTTCAGAAGAAGGTGCTATTACCGTAGAAGATGACAGCTCCATGCATGTTATTACCCCTGCACACCTTCCAGTGAGACAAGATGTGGAGATGAAAGACAGTGAGATGGATGATCTTGCTACTTTGTAGGCCTTGGTTAATATGTGCCTAAGTTTTTAATAAAAAAGTTTTAAAAGTTGGGCAGTGCCTATGGCTCAAAGGAGTAGGGCACCGGCCGCATATGACAGAGGTGGTGGGTTCAAACCCAGCCCTGGCTAAAAACTGCAAAAAAAAAAGTTTTAAAAGTTAAAAAAATCAATAGGAAAAAGCTTATAAAATAAGGAGATAAATAAAAATTATTTTTTTACAGCTGTACAATATATTTGTGTTTTAACCTAAGTGTTATAAAAGTCAGAAAGCTTTAATAAATTTTTAAAAATTAATATTTATAAAGTAAATTGTTATAGTAAACAAAGGTTAATTTATTGTTGAAGAAAGAAAAAAATGATACATTCATTGTAGCCTAAGTATACAGTATTTAGAAAGTCTGCAGCAGTGTACAGTAATATCCCAGGGCCCGGGGTGTCCCACCATTTTTCTTTCTGCTGCCCATTGGAAGAATAAGAATTGCCTTGGGCCACATTAATATCACAAACACTAATGAAAGCTGATTAGCAAAAAAACGGTGTGATCATACTTTTCCTGATACCCAACACCCTAGGTAAGCAAAAAAAAATCCTCACAAAATCAGCATGTGGCTCACAGCCTGCAGGTTGGACACCCTGTAACATGGGCTTTCACGTTCACTCGCCACTCACTCACTGAGTCACCCAGAGCAACCCCCAGGAGTTCATGATAAATGAATTCATGATAAGTGCCTTGTACAGATGTACCATATTTTATCTTTTTACACCATATTTTTACTGTAGATTTTCTATATTAAGATTTTTTTTTTTAATTTAGGTATGTTTAAATGTGTAAACACTTCAACCCAATAACTTGCTCTACAGTTTGTAGCCTAGAAGCGGTAGGCTCTGGCAAACAGCCTGTGGGGTAGGCTGTACCAGCTAGGTTTGTGTGAGCACACTCTGAGGTTTGCATGACAACAAAATCACCTGCCCTCACATTTCTCAGAAGGCATCCCCATCCCATCATTAAGCAACGCATGACTACTGATGAGCTTAGTGCCCTTGTAGGAAGGGACGCGTGAGAGAGCAAGCTCTCTCATCCTCACACGCTCTCATCCCACTATGATGCAAAGTTCCAAAGAGTAATGACTTTGTTTATCCATTGATATGTCCCTGGTTCCTAGGACGGTATCTGGCATATGACAGATAATCAGGGTAACGGTATTCACTTACTGCTATTATTTTTATAACAACAAGCTGACAACAACAATGTTCTCATTCTATATTACTGAAATCAACTTTTTTTTCTAAAATGGAAAAAAAGCAAGAAAGGGAGAAGAATGGTACAAAAATTGTTTTTTAGATTTTCACAGTAACATATCATTTTCTATTGTAGGTAATGAATATTCGAAAAGTACTGAACAAACTAGAAAAGCCAGAAGGTCTTTATCCTAACTATCTGAATCCCAGCAGTGGACAGTGGGGTCAACGTAAGTCAAAAGCTTTTTATCCTGAGCTCTCTATGGTGCTGTGCCAGTAGCAGAGAGAGGGCTTGCAAAAGCAGCACAAATGTTCTTGAGAAGGATATAGAAAAAAAGATAGGGGGTATGGTTCCTTTAATAAACAGGCTTCTGTCATAAGACAGATTGCGTTACCAGGAAACTGGATTGTTATACATTTTTCATGCATAACAGTAAGTAGGGTAACATATAAGCACATTTAAAGCTTGTATGTTACCCTACTTAATTAATCAGAAGAGAAAGATCTGATCAAGGGAGCATGGGGATGTTAGCCGGTAACAAGCTGGTCATATGGATAGAAAAGAAATGTATTCCTTTGTGCTCATGACTTCCTAACATTTTTTGTATGGCTATACGATGAGACAGGGTCTGAATCTGTAAGAGCTGGGAAATTGAAAGAGCAAACAGGATATTTTCTCCACTTAATTGTAAGCCACCAGAAAAAGGTTTCTTGCCAGTAGAGTTGCCTTTAGGGTAGCAGGAAGTATCGTACAAGGACTTTTGATGCCAGAACCCCTCACTTTGGACTCTTAGGACCACGGGTATAAAGATTCAGAGTTGTTGAAAGAAAATGTCTCAAGCTGATTTGGAAAACAGTGGTAGATTAAGTAGCTAGCAACTCAAAACAAGCGAAGAATATTGAATGAGATGCCTAGCTGTGGCAATGGGGTACTGCCTTAAAATGTTATTCTAATTTGGATTTTTCCTTATATTTAAATGTCTGTCATGTTCTCAGATGCCTCATTGTTTTCCTAAAGAATAATTTAATAGAAAAGAATATGTTAAAATTCAGGTGTATGCGTTGGTAATAGCTGTGGAAGGCCCACCTGTTGAAAGAAACCTTAGAAGAGCAATTGCCATTTACCTACGTGTGGTCTACAGATAATTGGAAGTACTTGAGACCTTTCAGGGAGTCCACAAGTTCAAAACTATTTTTATGATAATACTGAGACTTTCTGCTTTTTTTCACTGTGTTGACATTGAACTTACACATTGCAAAAACAATGGTGGGTAAAACTGCTGAAGCCTCAGTCAGAACCAAGGCAAACACCAAATGGTGTTAATATTCATTGTATTCTTAACCACAGTTAACATGTTTAAAAAGATGCCAATTTCAGTTATGAATGTGCTTAATGGAGCATTTTAAAAAGTATTGATTCTAGTAAATATCAGCCTTTGAGTACACACCTTTGTAGTGTTCTAAGTGATGAAATGGAGAATACACATGAATCACTCCTGCTGCGTTGTGAAAAATAGTTACCTCAAGGAAAAGCTCTTTCATGATTGTGTTACGAGCTGAACTAGCTGCTTACTATTTCATGGATCACCATTTTTACTTAAAAGAACAACTAAAAACAAACTGGTTATTTAGAATTAGGTAATTAGTACATGTGTTCTTGAAAATGAGCCTGTCACTTCAAGGAAAAGAGACAGTATTTATGCCAATTATGATAAAATCTGAGTTTCTAAATAAAAATTAGAATTTTGGAAAACATATGCATGCCAGCATGAGCTTGCTGCAAATACTTTTCTGATGAGATTGGTGGTGATGTTAACAAATGTGGTTTTCTGATTTTGTATAATGAAATGTGTCAATATTTGAAGGATCTGCATAATTCAGTGAACCAATATTTCCCAAATGGCCAATGCATGATATTACAAAATTATGCATGGAAAAGTTCTATTCAAAGTACAAAACTGACCATCGGGTTTTAATGTAATGTAATTTTAGAGTAAAAAGGGTTCATTGATGTAATTTCTAATTTTTACATTGCAACCTTTAAGAAACTTTAACCTTTAAGAAACTCCCTGTCCTGTTTTATTGTAGTATCGAAGAAAAATATCCACAATTATCTGAAAACACTATTAAAACATTATTCTGTTTTCCAACTGTATAATTATGTGAGGCTGATTTTTCATCATATATTTCAGCCAAAACAGCATATAGCAAAGGATTAAAATTAGAGCAGATATGAGACTCCAGCTGTCTTCCAAAAGGCAAACATTAAAGAGATTTGCAAAAATGTAAAACTGTGTCAGTCTTCTCACCAGTCTTTTTTTGTTTTGTTTTGTAAAATATGTTTGTATTTAAATACATAATGGGGGTATAATTATTATTTTAAATAAAGTAACAAGAATATTTTTAAATTGTTTTAATTTTTCAACATGATAAATATTGATAGGTGTTACGTAAACAAATTCTATGGGGTACTCATTTCTTTTTCAGAATATAAAGGCATGCTGAGACTCAAGCACTGGGGATAAGACAGAACTTGTCTATCTTTCTAAGTATAAGATGACTAGATATAGTTCTTTAAAAGGACAAGCATTTTTGGAGCTCTTACCAGAGATTTTTAAAGTTGAAGAAAAATCTCTTTGATTTACTTCTTTCTTTATGTGATTTAGGATTTTGAGGTCAGTGTGAAGAGGGACAGAAGTAGCCAGTTGTATTAGAACATCTCAACTTCCCCTTCTGGGTCACCCATATACAATGTCTTTGGCTATGTTTCCCAGTACAAAGAGTCCTTTTTATTTGAATTGCTTATGGGCCAATTTCCTGATGGAAAAGCAAATAAGATTGATGAGTCCCATATCTCTTCTCCTTTATCCCCCATCCTGTGTTCCAGCTACAAGGAGAATACATTTATTTTTTTATTGTTCGGGATTCATTGAGGGTACAAAGAATTAGTTTGCTGATTGCATTTGTTAGATAAAGTCCCTCTTATAATTGTGTCCTGCCCCCAAGAGGTGTGCCGTATATTGTGACCCCCCATCGTCTCCTCCCTCCCCTCTCCTCACTCATTCACCAACCACCCCCTCCTTGTATTAGCTCTTCTACTGCCTTCCTGTTAGAATTGAGTACGTTGGATTCTTGCTTCTCCATTCTTGTGATGCTTTACTAAGAATAATGTGTTCCATGTTTGTCTAGGTTAATACAAAGGATGTAAAGTCTCCATCTTTTTTAGTGGCTTAATAGTATTCTATGATATTCATATACCACAGCTTGTTAATCCATTCCTGAGTTGGTGGGCATTTTGGCTGTTTCCACATTTTGGTGATTGTAAATTGAGCTGGTCAACAGTCTAGTACAAATGTCCCTATGCTAAAATGATTTATTTTCTTCTGGGTAGATGCCTCGTAATGGGATTGCAGGATCAAACAGGAGGTCTAATTTGAGTTCTTTGAAGTATGGATTCTCTGTACTTCCTTCCAAAGAGGTTGTATTAGTTTGCAGTGCCATGTAAAAGTGTTCCCTTCTCTCCATATCCACACCAGCTTTGCAGCTTTGAGACTTTGTGATGTGGGCCATTTTCACTGGGGTTAGGTGATATCTCAGGGTAGTTTTGATTTGCATTTCTCTGATGATTAGGGATGATGAGCATTTCTTCAAATGTTCGTCAGCCATTCATCTGCCTTCTTTCCACTTAGAACTGGAACCAGACAAGGCTGTCCTCCATTGCCACTACTATTCAACATAGTGCTGGAAGTTCTAGCCAATATAGTCAGGCAAAAGAAGGATATAAAGGACATCCAAATGGGTGCAAAGGAGGTCAAACTCTCTCTTTCTGCTGATGATATGATCTTATACTTAGAGAACCCCAAAGACTCAGCCACAAGACTCCTAGAAGTGATCAAAAAATAAAGCAATGTCTCAGGATATAAAATCAATGTCCACAAGTCAGTAGCCTTTGTATATTCCAGTAATCACCAAGATGAGAAGCTAATCAAATAAACAGTTCCCTTCACAGTAGCTTCAAAAAAAAAAGAAAAGAAATACCTTGGAAAATACATAACAGAAGAGGTGAAGGACCTCTACAAAGAAAATTACAAAACCCTAAGAAAAGAAATAGCAGAAGATACTAACAAATGAAAGAACATACCATGCTCATGGCTGGGAAGAATCAACATTATAAAAATGTCTCTACTATCCAAATCAATCTACAGATTAATGCAATCTTCATTAAAATACCATCATCATACTTTCAAGATTTGGAAAAAATAATTCTTTGTTTTATATGGAACCAGAAAAAAACCCATACAGCCAAGGCAATTCTTATTAATAAAAATAAAGCCAGAGTATCACCCTACCAGACTTTCAGCTATACTACAAGGCCATAGTGATCAAAGCAGCATGGTATTGGCACAAAAATAGAGACATTGACATTTGGAACCAAATAGAAAACCATGAGATGAAACTAATGTCTTACAGCCGCCACCTGATCTTGGATAAACCAAACAAGAACATGTAGGGGGGAAAAGAATCCCTATTCAATAAATGGTACAGGGAGAACTGGATAACCACATGTAAAAGACTGAAACCGGACCTGCATCTCTCACCCCTTACAAAAATTGATTTAAGACGGTTAAACAATTTAAATCTAAGGCATGAAGCAATAAAATTCCTCCAGGAAAGTGTGAGGAAAACACTTGAAGATCTCAGCCTGGGGAAAGATTTTATGAAGAAGACTTCTGTGGCAATTGCAACAACAAAAATAAACAAATGGGACTTAATTAAACTGAAAAGCTTCTGTACAGCTAAGGAAACAACCACCAAAGCAAACAGACAACCTTTAGAATGGGAAAAGAGATTTGCATATTATGAATTAGACAAAAGCTTGATAACTAGGATCTATAGAGAACTCAAATTTTTTTTTATTCTTTAATCAAGGCCTGCTTGGCCATGTCCAGGTCTTTGCTTATGCTATTTCCTTTGCCCTGCCACTTGTCTCCTCTCTGAGGCCCAGTTAATTGCCCTTTCTTGTAGGAGACCTTCGTCTTCAAGGCCTTGGTTGGAATTTATGAGCATTCTCTCCTCTGTTTCTCCTTCCTGTGCCCCAACACTATGGTCATTTCCTATCACAGTCCTTATCCTGATGACTTACATACATACTTGTCTTCCTGGGGGTTCAAAGCTTTTCACCACGTCCCAGTCACATTAGTTAAGCTGCACATGGTATTTTGCACACAGTAAGGGTTTACTTACTTGGATTTTGTGAGTCCTCGTGAGTTCTGTATTCAATCTATTTTTCTGCCTCTAGTTTCCAAAATTGTATATATTCTTGTTTAAAAGTTTCTCTTGATCCTCAGTTGTGGCTAAAAGGTAGCAACCAGTCCTGGCCACCGGTATTTAAACAGATCTTGTGACCACTGAGGCCCGAGGTGAAATTCCATGCCAATACACAGAACATTTATCACCTTTGATTTATATAACAATTACCCATCCATCTATACGTACATGTGTAATGCCATCACTAGCTTCACTGGGGCATTCTTTTAAGGAGAGACATTCAGATGAAGTCTACAAAAAACTTTAAGACAGATTTTGAGTATTTTAATCTATCTTTGTCTTCATTATTTTGCTATTTGTCACGCTTTCTCTCTCTCTCTCTCTTTTTTTTTTTTTATAGATATTAGGAATCCTTTTATTTGACTTATTCTATTCTGAAGAGAAGAATAAATTGTCCCTTCAGAGAAAAGTATATTTGAGGGACTATATTATTACCTTACTTTAGAGCAGATGAGCAAGAAAAATATAATAAATGTTTTTTCTGAAAGTAAGCAGTTCTTTCCTGCTAATAAAATCAGGCATGTTCTCTCCCACATACACTGCAGTGTTTGCACAGGACTCTTGTTACCAATACAAACAGTCACCCAGACCTGGGGAAGCTTAGTGATGCGCTAAATGATCAGGAAGATGTGTTTCTCTCCTAAGTTCTCGTACTTTGATTTTTTTCCCACATGTGAAATTTTTTAAAGCAAGAAATGAAAGCCAAATAGTATATACTTAACAAAATTAATTAAAACAAATATTACATAACCCTTTTTCTCTTTTTTAAAAATCCTCAAATGCTCAAACTTGTTCCTTCGATCCATTACAGAATCATAACCCAAGGGAAGGAAAATACCAAGCTGCCTCTGGCTGTTAGTTTTCAACTCTCATTGCTTTAATCTGAAGGACATGTCTGGATCGCGGCCATCATTTGCTGTTACTTCATCCTTGTTATTTTGACACTACTGAACTGTGATTTGCTCTACCATGCATCACTTGCATTTGTCTCCTGCAATCATGTTTATAACAACAGGGCTGATTATTGATGAGATAGTACTTAGTCTCTTTCATTTGTAAATGTCAGAGGTTTCTGTGGTGATTTATTTAGGAAACGTAAAGCTCACTATTTTAAGAATGAGACTCATAATTTTAAAAACACATATGTACATTAAAATTAAAACTCTAATTCTGGACTTTCTTCAGTAAGAAAATTGCACATTTAAGAACTTAACAATATGTCCCTTCTCTAGTCCTTTTTAAAAATGATTTAGGAGAATTTTATTTCGTTCATCAATTGTTCATTGAGTACCTACAACACATGAGCCACGTTTTAGAAGGCTGGGGTGGGCCGGGAGACATAATAGGTCTAGTCTCTGCCTTCTTGGATCATGATCTTGTGGAAGAGACAGAAAAAAATTCCACGTCATTTTGAAACTGCAGGTGCAGCAAATACATGCTGTCAGAAAGCATGTCACAGGGGAATCTAGTCGGGGTGACAGGGAGGGCTTATTTGAGGAAGTGCCGTTTCATCCTAGATAGGAACTATGACTAAAGAAGGGGAAGGGATCCCAGAATACACTACCAGCAAGGAGAACAGAGCCTGTAGAAGCCCTGAGGTGGGATGGAGGATGATGTTTATGAGAAAACAAAAGAATGACTATTGAACAAGCAAGCAGAGAGCTCACAGAGTAAGACTGGTGCTGCAGAGAAGCTTGAGATCTCACAGGACATCCTGTGTTTCCAAAGACCCAGCATTGGAGGGCTTCAAGTACGGAGTGATCAGACTCAGATGATAAGAGAGTCACTCTGACGTTAATGTGGGGAAACAGGAGTGGCCCTACCATCAGAACACTCCACAGTGATGAAAATGTTCTCTGCCTTCCCTGTCCAGTACAGTAGACAAGGACCACTTGTAGCTACCGAGCACTAGTATAACCCCAGAATGGAATTTTTTAATTTAACCTTAATTAGTTCAAATTGAAATAGCACATGCTATGAAGGTGAAAGCAGGAAATCGGATAATTGGCTGTTGCAGACTCAGAGGCAGGAGCTAGTGGTGGCTTGAACCAGGATCATGCTGGTGAGGACAGAGAGGCATGGATGGATTCATGACACATAGGTACAGGAAGTAAAAATAAGTACAATCTGGTAACTTTCTCAAAGAGAGAGAAGTAAAGAACAATTACGTGATTTCTAACGTGTGCAGAGAGGAAGATGGAGACTAGAGCAGAAGATAAGGTTGAGGAGAAAAGATACCAAACTGTTCTCAACCTGTTCAGTTTTAGGTGCTCATGTGGACAGCCAAGTGGACTTTGTTGGGGTAGGCACCAGGAGAAAGAGTGTCTTGGTAGTGATATAAATATTGACTTACTTTTGTAAGTAATTCCACACCTACAATCAACAAATAAAGATCTTGCAAGAAAGAGATAAATAAACTTAGTTTTGAGGTATAAAACTCTAAAGGGCTATCTTGTTAATGCTGCAGTTTTCTGAATTCTAGGAATAATGTTTCAAATAGATTGCATTTCTGGTTTTATAAGCAAACATGCATGAAAAATAAAAGTGCTAATTCAAGCAGAAGAAAAAATGATACATTTAGTGTCACACAAGAGCACACTCAGATCCCAACAAGAGACTGTGTCTGGGCCATGGAGTCAGATGGTCTTATCAGCACTGTGATCTTGGATAGCCTCACTAAGCCTCATTTTTCTCACTTTTAAAATGAAGATGGCCGTCCTACAGTTGCAAGATGGTTAGTAATTCCTGTAGTGACTCTAGCGTGATAAACAGCAGTGGGGGCGGATGTCTACATATTCCCTGTCCAGCATAGTAGGCGGAGGCCACATGCAGCTACTGAGTGCCAGTATAACCAAAGAATGGAATTTTTTATTTAATTTTAATTAGTTTAAATTGAAATGGCACATGCTATGAGCATAAAAGCAGGAGAACAGGAATCAGGCTTAGAAGGAATAACTTCATCTGCCCTGTCTTCTTCCGACTGCTCCTCTCCAAAGTTTTTGACACTTCAGATTGGTAACACTAGAAAACCTATCAAATAATAATAATAATAATAATAATAATAATAATGGCAAGAACCTGAGAAGCTTCTCATTTTTTTTTTTTTTTTTTTGGCCGGGGCTGGGTTTGAACCTGCCACCTCCGGCATATGGGACCGGCGCCCTACTCACTGAGACACAGGCGCCACCCAGCTTCTCAATTTTTTTACAAGCCACATTTTTTAAAGATTTTTTTAATACTTATAACTTTGACAGAATTTTATGATATCCAGAACTAAAGCAAATAAAAATTTACTTAAATATAGGTATATTCTGGGAAGCATTCTATTTTGATATTTTTACTAGAGAACCGGATTTTTAGAATTAGGGATGATTATGTATCTTTTATCTTCATGTTTTCAAAACTATGCTGGTAATTATTTAGAGTATATCACATTAGTTAACAGCCCATCTGCTCAGTTCAGAATATCTTTCTGAAAATAAGAGATATTTGTTGGAATTTAAATATAACATTGAGCTGCAGTTGACGTGGGGTTTTGTATCCTAGTCACTAATATGATTTTGCTGCATTATCTGAATTAAAAGCTGACTTAACGCTAAAATTCATTGCCCTCTCTTTCTAGATCATGTATCAGTTGGAGGACTTGGAGACAGCTTTTATGAATATTTGCTAAAGGCATGGTTAATGTCTGACAAGACAGATCTGGAAGCTAAGAAGATGTACTTTGATGCTGTTCAGGTAACCCAATATTTAAATAATCTCTGCCACTCAGCTCTAACTTATAACTTGAATATTAATCAAGCTTTAATGAACAAATGGAATACTACATGAGTGGGTTATAAAATATTTCCAGTTAGGTAGAATTCAGTATAGGCTAATATATTATTAAAATAATAGTAATCATTCTTGGTGTGTCTGTTTCTAATAGGACAGTTAAGTTTTTACATGGTTCAGACCTCAGTGAGGAGTCATGTATCTTAAAAAGAGGTATTCTTTAATGAACATGAGTTCCTTTCTTAGAAGCACAATTAAAATTATGGAGGAAAAAAATCCTGAATTTGTATTCTAATAGAAGCTAAGTTAAAATTGCTTAAGATTACAGACAGCTCTAGTAGACATGAAATAAACTTGTCTCCAGAGATAAATGGACAGTACTCTCAGAAAATCCACATTTATAAATCTGAACAAACTAATGTTTAAGGGAAGATAATTGACGATTCTTTATAATGGAGGAGGAATGAGAGGGAGCAAATATGTGTTGAATTATCTCCTATACACTAAGCAGTATTAGGTAGATACTGCAAAGGAAATAGTAGGGTTGTTGGTTGTTTTTTTTATTCCTCATAGTACTTTAGATATTACCCAGTTAAGTTAGAATGTAAATAAAATCAATAAGAAAATTATTGAATTGTACCCAGCTTTTTCAAGAACAAAATTTTTTACAGAATTGGGTGTCTTTGTGATTGATACATAGTTTACATAGCCACTCCCATATATTCATTATTATCAAAGCTTCTCCAATACATTTGTAAAGTTTTGGTTAAATCTCAGAAAAATTGACCTTTCTCTTGACTGCTTAGAAATTTTTATAATCAAAAATATTAATTCGCTAGGGAGGAAATGGAAATTTGTGATTTCAGTGACAGAGTCATTGTATAATGAAGTTAGTCACCCTGATAAGAAATCTGGGAAATCTTGATAGAAGCTGATTTGTTTGTTTAAACATAAATTCAGTGAGCTTCACTGTGGTTAATGAGATTGAGCATTACGTCGGTTTCCTCTCAAGGTCACTTGGGAGCTTCACTAACCAAAGCATGTTCAGAGGCTGTAGGACTTTATGTATCAGAGTCAGGGCACCTTAGAACGTGGGGGTTCATATGGCAGAAGCTTCATTAAGTCATGTGATGAACATCAACAGCACACTAGAATATTATTCGTTCAGTCTTTCCGTGGCTTATTTTTCTTCATTCCTATGAAGTTTCGTGTTTTAGCCTAGAGAACTCTTCTGCCAATATTATGGCTTCCGTTCTGTCATGTTCTCATCATCATATTGGCTGACATTTTAATGATTCTGATCCTAAAGTGGCACTCTAAGATTTTGATTTTCCAAGAAAGGCAGTTTTAAAATGCTCTTTGAAATATTTCCCCCCGTTTCGAAAACAATCCCCACACCACTCTTAGTATATAGTATTTAGATAAATCAATGATAGGAAAATCTGGGAAGCAGAAAGGAAGTCAAAATGTTTCCTGCTTCTCTTAGCAGTAGAAGCTAATTTCCAATCCATTGTATATTTTCAACTTAGAAAGCAAAGCTATAGCAACCAAATTTCTAATTTCAAGAATAGTGAGGTCTTATATAGCAAAGTTTCTTTCTGCTAAATTGTAATTTCAAAGATCATCATCCCAGCTACTTGGGAGGCTGAGGCAGGAGGATCACTTGAATCCAGGAATTTGAGGTTGCTGTGAGCTAGGCTGAGGCCATGGCACTCTAGCCTGGGGCAATAGAGTGAGACTGTTTCAAAAATCAATCAATCAATCATCATAATCAAGGACTGGATGCCCTATGTTACTGTGCTGGATAGTTGAGTTATTGGAGATGATGATTACAAGGTGCTAGCTTCGGGTGGATTTTAGAAAGCAATTTAATCCCAAAGTTGTATGTTTTCTTTGGTGGTTGTGATAACAAAATATTTTGAGCTTTCATCTAGTTTTCATAGCCCTATCTGGAGATGGCACTAAGATTCTTAGTGGTGAATGATACCTGGATAGGTGATTTATTAGACATTTAGGAATCTAAAAGCTTCATGAAACCAATTTTTTTTTTTCAAATATAAGGTTGAAATCAGAAAATACATATAGCTCTCTTCTTCCCTAATCATTTCTCTGAGCCTCAGCAGTTTTTTGAGAGCCACCAAATACCATTTACCCTTCTCTGTGTCTATTTACGTCTTCCCATGGCCACACAAGACAATTGCCTTGAAGGTCATCGAATCTCACTATAGTTCACATTGAGAAGTAGCAACTTGGTCAGAATCATCCCCAAGATACTTTGCTGCTTTATTTAGGATCCATAACAGGGTTATACTGTTTCTTTAAGTCATGCTCAAAAGCTATTATTCCTGCCATGTAGAAAGTATAATTTCTTGGATGATGAGCAAGTATCTGCTTGAAGAACTTTATTGGAATTCATGTTATGAGAAGTTTGAATAGCTAAGATGTTCAGTTGCATAAAATGGGAATGAAAAATTAAACCATCAATAAAATTAGCTTAACCACAGTTAACGAGCATAGCATTATGTCCATTTGTTTCCTACCATATTGGTCTCATCTGTTTATTTCTAATAAAGGTAGGAAAGTTTTCATCTGCTTATATATTCATTTTCATTCATTCTTTACTATTACATGTTTTTTTCTGTGTCTGCTATTCTCAAACATGCTTCTTAAGAATCCCTCTTTTTTGATAGCACTGTCCATGTGTAGAGCAGTCATATCCTATTTCCTACTGTGAAGTAATTGATGGGAAAAAAGTAAGCAGTTTCTGTTAGAGTAATTAGAAATTAGTAATCCCAAACACACTTCATTTTTGCTCTTTAAAATACATGTAAGGCTTATTTTGTTTCTCCATCTAATTTAAAAGAATATCAATAGTCTAGAACAGAAATAAATTATATTTTCTATACCATTTTTGTAAATATTATCATTTCTCCCAAATGTAAAACTTTTTATTTTATGTATAATTTTTTCACTGTATACTAGTGGCCTTTGGGGGCATAGGGGAAAACAGGGTTTTGTTCTGTTGCCCAGGCTAGAGTGCAGTGACATGATCATAGCTCTCATAGCTCACAGCAGCAACTTCAAACTGTTGATCTCAAGTGATCCTCCTGCCCCAGCCCCCAGAGGAGCTAGGACTACGGGTAAGCCACCACACCCAGCTAATGTTTTTAGCATTTTTTGGTAGAGACAGGGTCTTCCTGTTTCCCAGACTAATCTTAACCTCCTGGCCTCAAGCGATCCTCACACCTCACCCTCTCAAAGTGCTGGGATTATAGACATGAGCCACTAGTTTATTTTTTAATAGAATTATTAGGAAGGAATTTGATTGAAGTCTTACCCATTGGCGATATAAGTGATAATGCTAAATGGCCTTTATCAGCTACCACCACAGTACTGACTGCTTTATAAAGAAAATGTTGCAGAGTCCTCACAGGAGAAACTTTCATTCCCATTTTATGGATAAGGACACTGAGATTAAGGGATATAGTAAGCAAATTACCCATCCCTGCAAATTACAGATAGTGTCAGAGTGGAATTTGAAGCCAAGGGTCTGACCCAGAAGAGCTCCTCTTTGTCACTGGATTGAGCCACCCCTCTGAGCCTCAGGAAATGAAAGGACAGGTCCAGCCTGGATCTCATGCACAAAAGCATTCTGTTCATCCACCTTGGCCTGTGCGTTGTATTTTTTCTCCATTTATGAAAATGAAAATGCACTAAACCAGCTATTTCCACTGTCTTTGAAAAGGGGGCAGCTTTGAGGATATGAGGAATAGGAGTATTTGGTCACGGAACCAAGCAAAACCAACTGGGCTGACCCAACAGCCTTCTTTCTGACTAACCAAAGGAGTTCTTATAGACTATTGCAAAAAGACAGAGAGCCAGGGCATGAAAATCCAAACTCAAATTGCGAGTCATGTTTTGTTCTTTATTTTTTTAACACTGGTGGTGGTTTTGCTATAAATCTGAGAAGAGATTACAAGATGTTTTAAAACGTTAAGTATTTTTTCCAGGCCATTGAGACTCACTTGATCCGCAAGTCCAGCAGCGGCCTGACTTACATCGCGGAGTGGAAAGGGGGCCTTCTGGAGCACAAAATGGGCCACCTGACCTGCTTTGCTGGGGGCATGTTTGCGCTCGGGGCTGATGGGGCTCCCCAAGGCCTGGCTCAACACTACCTTGAACTCGGGGCTGAAATTGCCCGTACCTGTCACGAGTCATACAATCGCACGTGTGAGTACATGCTGTTCTTCACTTACGATCTAATCCCACATGTTTTGATTTCATTCAGCAAAGAACTTTATCATTGCTGCCATCCAAAACATCTCTACCATGCCTATGAAACTTGATGATCTTACAGGGATTTATGTTTACTTTAAAAGGCAAGGCTTAAACCTAAAAATATCTACCAATTAGTTTGCCAAGAAACAAAATCCTAGCCACAAAGGGGAAAGCCAACCTAATTTACTGACCTTGGCTATGGCCAGATGTCAGTGGGGAAGGATCTCCATCCAGTGCAAAAAAGAAACTTAGCATTTGCTAAAACATTGTTAATCTTTGCTGTATCCTCATGAAATAGAATGAGCCTGGCTCCCTTCTTATATCATAAAATTGGAACATGAAACAAAGATTGAATAACTGGACTTTTGTGACAAAATGACTTAGAATTGTCAACCACTGAATTTCTTACTAACAAGAGGTCTCATGGTGCCTTGTGGGTACTAAGTAAATGAGTAAATTTTTAAAAAAATGATTACTATATTCCTTTTTGAATGACTAAATTTTCAAAATACATTGAACATTATATATTACATGATATTTATAACTGTTCCTAAAATGACTGTCTTAGTATCTCTTTTGAATGTTAAGTGTAGTCAGACCTCGTATCCCTGGGTCCCACATCCACAGATTCAGCCAACCATGGATCAAAAATATTCTTGAAGAAAAAAAAAGGATGGTTGTGCCAGGCAAGGTAGCACATACCTGTAGTCCCAGCTGCTTGGGAGGTTGAGGTGAGAGGATTCCTTGAGCCCATGAGTTCAAGGGGAGCCCAGGAAACACTGTAAGACCCTCTCTCTCTTTTTTTAAAGGATGATTAAATCTCTACTGAACATGTACAGACTTTTTTTCTTATTTTCCTAAACAATACAGTGTAACAACTATTTACATAAGATTTACACTGTATCTGGTATTGTAAGCAACCTAGAGATGATTTAGAGCAGGCGTCCTCAAACTGTGGCCCGCGGGCCACATGAAGCAGTGTGAATTGTATTTGTTCCCGTTCTGTTTTTTACTTCAAAATAAGATATGTGCAGTGTGCATAGGAATTTGTTCATAGTTTTTTGTTTTTTTTTTTTAAACTATAGTCCAGCCCTCCAACGGTCTGAGGGACAGTGAATTGGCCCACTGTTTAAAAAGTTTGAGGACTCCTGATTTAGAGTATGAAAACATAGGCATAAGTTACGTGCAAATACCATAGCGTCCTCAGGTTTTGGAACCCACTTGAAATCCTGGAGTCAACCCCCCACAGACACTGTGGGAAGACTATACTTTCTAGTTTCATTTACATTATAGATAGACACTAAGCATTGTCCAGAATAGTAACCCTGGTTCACCCTTTGCGTATCCTTTAGTAATGAAACTGGGACCAGAAGCTTTCAGATTCGATGGTGGTGTTGAAGCCATTGCTACAAGGCAAAACGAAAAATACTACATCTTACGCCCAGAAGTTATCGAGACTTACATGTATATGTGGCGACTGACTCACGATCCCAAGTACCGGAAATGGGCCTGGGAAGCTGTGGAGGTGATGTTTTAATTTGCATGTGTTTCTTATAGATAAATGTCTTAAGAAAACATGTTACCTATAAATCTGGCATATCAACTCTTCTGTAATTTTTAAAGCTTTTACCAGTTTTTTTCTACTCGGGACTGTGTGTTTTCAGTTAAGTCATTCTATATCCCTGGCTTTAGCTTTGTTTTATATAACAGTGATATAAACATACCTGCTAGCAGACTTAGATGTCAACAGATATATCTAGAAAGGCATATCATAAAATTGACCTCACATAACTAGAGAAATGATGATCTCTTAATTCCACAGTTAGGGCAACTAACTCCAACTTACTCCAAGTATCTCCAAGTTAGGGCAACTTGGAGATACTCACTTCTGGTGTCTGTTTCAAGAAACAGTTGCCTGGTTTTTTTCTATTAGCCTTTGGGCTTTAAAAATCTTAGTGTATGCTTTTACTTAGAATAAACTAGCTACTTAGATGTAACTTTTACAAAGAACCTATAGAAGAATTACTCCGTGTAAGGATATTCCTTCACTGGGCTCGAGTTTCTCGGAATATCTGTAAGCTTTCCGGACATCCAATGTGTTCTTGTAATTGTCTGTCCCCCTCTGGGTCTCTCCTAGAGTGTGGTGTGTCATCTTCCTCAACTAATTGAGTGAACACTCTGTGTGCTGGTGCCAGAGGAGGCACCCTCCAGAATGTGCACCCCAAAAATGTCTGTCTTCGCGTAAGAGAGATTATTCTGAAAGGAGTGGGCAGGAATTCATGGGCTAAGCACCAGCAATGCTTTAATTACTCTCTTCCATTCTCGAGCAGTCTTTGTTAGAAGGTTAGCTATCTCTAAAAACTGTTCATTAGCAATGACTTCTCTCAGGAAGTCTAAAATGAATATTGCCTTTGTGTAAAATGTAACTAATATCTTAGGAAGCTATTTGTGAATCTTATTACTCTCTTCATTGAGTGCGTGCCTTATCATTAATCATCAGTCATTTTAAATAACAGTGATTCTTTAGGCCTCTTCTTTTTTTTTTTTTTTTTACAAAGTTTTCTCGTTATATTTAATCAGTAGTAATTATAATTTCTTTAAATTTCTGGAGGGTTTTCTCTGGAAAAAATATGGTAAAATTGAGGTTCATCTGGGCAGTGCCTGTGGCTCAAGGAGTAGGGTGCCGGCCCCATATACTGGGGGTGATGGGTTCAAGCCCAGCCCCTGCAAAAAAAAAAAAAAAAAAAATTGAGGTTCATCTAAGCTTTGGTGAAAGGGTATTATTTTGGTCTTGAAGTAGCCAATGAAGGAATCATGTATCAGTTTAAGTTGAAAATACCAGGAATAACGTATTTCATCAAATCTAAAACACCATAATTTGTAAGAAGCATTATTTTATATACCACTGAGAAAGAATAACATTGCCAGTTTCATTATGACATTTTTATAGATGTTAAAATGTGCGAATGTATGACAGAGAAGTGATTAAAATTGGGAAGTAAATTCCTTGCTAGGTGAGTAGGGGACTCTGGTTTGCCTGATTCTTCAGGGGAATTATTTGTGAATAATAGAGTGGTTTTATGTATTATAAATTTTATCTCTTGTTAATTCCATAGCACAACATATGATATGAAATTGTGATGTTGTTTCCCCGTGTCATAACATAGTGACCCCTATCCCCCACCCCCATTTTTGCTATTTATGACTTCTGCTAGAACCAGAGCTATACCGAGGAGTGCTGGGGACTCTTGCCCTTTTTAAAGCACAAATATGTTAGACTTAGAAGGCGTGGCAGCATTTTTTTTCCCCTATGTTATATCCCCGTGGCCCCCTGGGGTTCAGTGGCAGCCCAAGTGGGCAGTGACCTTCACGACAGCAGCTCCCCCTGCCAGTTCTGTTCTTCTCATCTGTTCCAACTCAAACTCAAGACCACAGCTGGAAACCATGTCAGAAGAAGGAGGGGAAGGAACGTCTTCCCAGGCAGCTGGCTGTGGTCTGAGAAGTATGGAGGAGTTAACAGTCCCGGTGGCAGCCCTCAACCAGTGAGGTTTGTGGTTTGGTGGGTAACTACCCTACCTGGTCTTCCTTCTTTTGAGCATATTTTGCGGTGGCAGGCCCCACGGTCCGGGGGGTTTCCAGTGGCAGTTGCACACATCCGGGTTATTCCTGTATGGATGTATTTCACTGGCTCTTCTGTCCCTGTCACACTCTCTCCACTCACTCCCTGACATCACCTCCCAGTAATCTTCCTGCATATTCTGTTTTTAAAGGAATCTTAAAAATTACCTCACCCAGGCTTCTACTCAAAGACAGACCTCCTCTGTATCTCTTGCACCCCTTATCAATAAAAAGACATCAGTACATTCACCTTTGTAGCAAAAGTGAATAAGGTACTAGCTCATAAGGTAATAGGTTCTGTTTTCTAATGGGGGTTGGTATTAGAAAGTTGTTTCTTTTGTAGCCAGAATTTATGGTGTTTGTGCTCTGAGGTAATGGAGAAAGAAAACTCTCTTCTACTGACACATTTCACTTTTCCTGGTGTGGTTTCCAGCTGTGGTCTTTCACAGCCGCCCGTATGACTCAAAAACTTCTCAGTATGATTTCCCGTAGGCTATAGTCCAGTTTGTTGTTTTAGTATTATAGATGTATCAAACCTCTGGCTTACATCAGACTTGCAGTCGGATATGTTACGACCACATCCGCCACTGTTCCATTTTACCCCTTTACTCTGTATTTTGTCCCCCATCCTCACAGCTTGTAAAGGATTTGTGAGCCATCCTGCTGTCTTCTAACGAGTCACCCCCTTCCCAGCCCTCTGTCATTGATATGCTTGGGAAACTTGCTTTCCATGTCTCAATTAAAGTTCTTAATAATAATGTTGAGTGAGATTATGAAAAGCATATAGTCCAGCAGCAAATCACTAAAGATCGCTTCATAGATCAACAGCAATCCATTAATACCAGCATTCAAGCACTATCCTATACTTCTGTGTTCATTGCAGCATGATTAACAATAGCCAATATGCACAAACAGCCTAACTGCCCATCACTGGATGAACAGATAAAGAAATATGGTATATATAGATGATGGAATATTACACAGCCTTGAAGAAGAAGGAAAGCCTGCCATTTGTGGCAATATGAATGAACCTGGAGGACATTAGCTAAGTGAAATAACCCAGCACAAAAAGACAAACACATGTAGTACACATGTGTGGACTATTTTTTAAAAGCTGAACTCAAATAAGCAGAGAGTAGAATGGTAGTTGTCAGGGACTGCGGAATGACAGAGAAGGGAGACGTGGGTGAAAAGATACAAATTTTCAGTTGTTAGAATAATCAGCGGTTCTCAACCTGTGGGTCGCAACCAATGAAAATAGATCCTACATATCAGATATTTACATTATGATTCATAACAATAGCAAAATTACAGTTAGGAAGTAGCAGTGAAGATAATTTTATGGCTGGGGGTCACCACAACATGAGGAACTATATTAAAGGGTCGCAGCATTAGGAAGGTTGAGAACCACCGTGTTAGATGAATAAGTCCTTGAGACCTTAAATATAGTGCAGTGACCATAGTTAATAGTGTGTGAACAGATTTTATGTGTTCTTCCTACACACACACAGTAACTGTGAGGCGATGGATATGATGACTGGCTTGATTATGGTAATCATTTCACAACATATAAAGACGAATATCAAATCATCACATTGTACACTTCAAAATATAGACAGGGTGGCCACAGTGTATACAGGGGACCAAAGTGCACATGAACTTTATGGCCATCCTGTATGTTTTTGTCAATCATGCCTCAGTAAAGCTAAAAAAAGGGTTTAAAAAAATAAAAATAGGCTCAGCTACAAACACTGAGGCTGGCGGGTTCGAACTCGGCCCAGGCCAGCTAAACAACAATGAACAACTGCAACAAAAAATAGCCAAAAAATAGCTGGGCATTGTGGGGAGCACCTGTAATCCCAGCTATTTGGGAGGCTGAGGCAGGAGAATCACTTAAGCCCAGGAGTTTGAGGTTGCTGTGAGCTATGACGCCACGGCCCTCTGCTGAGGGCCACATAGTGAGACTCTGTCTCAAAAAAGGAAAGAAAAGAAATTAGAAGCAAAAGATATAAAATGAGCTTGTAGGAAAAAAAAAACACAAACAGCAGTAAGCGTACTAGCAGCCGACAAAGTAAGATGGTGAGTTAATTTAGGCTGCTACCTAAGTTTTCATCCGCACACACATCCCCCATCTGTCTCTTTTCTTAAACACTCGTGTTCAGACAGCTCCAGAGATGTAGGATCATTTCTCTAGATAGTTGTCAGTGGAGTCAACCCTTCCTCTTCCATTCCAGATGAAAGAAAAGAAAAAAGATATTTTAGGAACAGATGCCAGCCACATTTTTCTCACTGCCTTTCATTTTCTTCTTTTAGCTCTGTTGCCAGTATCACTAATTAGTACCCTACAATCAAGTTTCAAGAAAGAAAATGCTCTGATTATAGTGGCAGCTGTTTGAGTCCCTACATTTTCTCAACCAGTGCTTTATAATCTCCACTTACATTAACAATCTCTATAGACCAGGAGTCAGCAAACTTTTTCTGTAAGAACTAAATAGTATTAGCTTCAGGGGTCATGCAATCTCTGTTGCATCCACTCAGATCCACCACTGTAGTAAAAAACAAAAAAATCCAGGCACAGGCAATAAATAAACAAATGAGTATGGCGCTTTGGTTTAATAAAACTTAATTTACAAAAATAAGCAGGTCGGGGTAACCTGTGGTCCATAGTTTGCCAAGCCCTGCTAGAGCTTAGGAGGAAACGATAATAGAGATCAGTGTAAAATTATCCCAAAACTAAATGTAGACATGTTTCCAATTAGGTAAGATATGTTGTCCATATGTTCTTTGGCTTTTCATGTTGTATTTGCATTTACAGTTTATGGTTTTTACTTTTTTTTTAACCTAAAACTGTTAACAAGTCTTCATTCAACTTTAATAGAATTTTTTGAAAATCCATTTTATCTGCATTAGACAATCTAATAATAAAACCTAGTGACAACCAGTTTCCTGAAACGTGACCATTTTTCCCCACTTAGGCCCTGGAGAGTCACTGCCGAGTAAATGGAGGCTATTCAGGCCTACGGGATGTTTACCTCCTTCATGAGAGTTACGACGATGTACAGCAGAGTTTCTTCCTGGCAGAGACACTGAAGTAAGTGAAAATTAGCCAAAAACTATGCAGCTGAGGTGTCTGACAGATCTTCTTTGTAGATGTCTTTATCATGAATACATTCCAGTAATATTAAGTATGACTAATTCAGAATGTCCCTCTACATACATGGCCCTAATTACAGGTGTATTTTCAGTAATTATAATTTGATGACTAGTGACAGCTTCGTTTGGTTCTCAGACACTAACAACCAAAGCACAGAATAGCTTTTTTACTCCACATGAATGAGTAAATCCCCTCAGGATTTTGATATACTTGACTGTTGTCTATGCTTATCCATAAAATGAACGGAGACACTAATGTGGTTTTTGCCGTCTTTGTGGGTTCACTGCCTGACACAGAACTCATTTTTCTCACCAGATACTTGTACTTAATATTTTCTGATGATGATCTCCTTCCACTGGACCATTGGATCTTCAACACTGAGGCTCATCTTCTCCCTGTACTCCGTACAGATCATAAGAAAGTTGAAGTCAACAAGAAATAAAAAGAAATTTTACTCTGCTCCATCCCCCTCACTGCATACCTTAACAATTCCTTTTCTGATTATCAGGCACATGATGAACTTTTATTAATAGATCAGTCATTATTCTCTAAGTTCTTAAATTGTTTTGCAGTCTTTTATGTTTATTATCATAGGCATAAGTGGACCTAAATCTCTTATTGTAGCCTTTATTATTCAGCCAGTAGATCCACTGTTTGGGGTTTTGGTTTTGGTTTGGTTTTTGGTTTGGTTTTTGTTTTTAAGTATCTGTTACCTCTGGAGTTGACCGAAGATGTAATGTCATTTTTATTAGACTGAGTAGAATGGTTTAACAATGACCTCTTAATTACAATTTGATTTGACTGCAAAACTTTTTCCTCCTCTGTGAGGAGATGATGTCTGCTTTAAGCTGTAATGTTTTGCCATGTTGCAAAAAGCCATAATAATAAATTAACTATTAGAAAAGCTTTTCCTTTCCAATGTCATGTTAATCTGGTTTGTCTATCCACCAGAGACAGATCTTATGACTGTGACAGCCTCCTTATGTGGGTCTATCATTATTTGATAGCGTGTCTTCTAAAATACTTCCCTCACATTGTAATTCAAATTAGAAAGGCATTCCAAAAGAATCATCTCATGGTGACCTCATTGCATCAAAACTGCAACATATTTTTGTTGGTTAATTATATTAAGTGTTTCCCAATTGGTGAATTTGACAACTTTACTTTAAATGCCCTGTGTCATTTCTGAATCGTGCACTGGTTAATTTCTTTCCGTCTCTAGTACACGGTGAGGTGAGCTCTCAAATTTTGCAGAATTCTATGACTGAAGTATATTTTTTTAAGAGAAATGGTATTAATGTATTAGCTTTTGCTTTTAACTGAATATATGAAGAAATTAGTTCTCTCTAAAAAGAGGGTGAGTATTTCATATGGCTTTTATTTAGTTCATCTGTAACTTTGGATGTTTTTATTTCATCTGTAACTTTTTCTTGAGAAAAGAAAATATTCCATTTGGTTCAGATTTTTCATATTTGAAAAAGGCCCTTTCTCAAATAAAGTAAATTATTTCATTTCCATTTATGAAAGCAGGATTTGACTCCGTGATAAAGGCTGTGCCAATTTATTTATTCGTGGTCAATTAAAGAAAATAATAAGCTTTTAGACCAAATAAGAATATAGTATGTTTAGTTTGATTACTTTAAACATAAGAGATCCCAATTTAGAACCAACATATAGAAATGATCACTCAATCCCCAACAATTCTGCAATAAATCAAAATAATTATATGACTCTTCTAAACATTAGGCTTTAAATATGAATGGTTTTCCCAAGAGTAGATTGGTGATACCTTGTGTTTTCTTGGCATTTTAGTTCATTTTACATACATACACACATACATATCCATGAAATTATATATATGTGTGTGTGTGTATATATATATGATGATGCATATTCTGAAGTTAAAAGACTTTGACCACCTAAATTTTCAACCTACACTGGTCAGACAGATCAGTGCAACCCAATAACTAAGCTGAAGCATATGAAATTGCTGTTTAAAAACTATATAATATAACATCAGCAATTTCATAAGGTTCAACCTAATATTTTTTAAGACAATTATTTTCTTAATCTCAATAACTTCATAGTTTAGCTATTTCACCTTTTGAAAATCTTTCAAATGATTTCCTTTGTCTGATAGGGCCACTTGTGTGATCTGCCTTCCCTCCACTCCAATTAAACATTGGTATATGTCAAAGAATAAATTAGTAAAATTAGTGAATGAAAAAGATTCTCCAGTACATCATAATTGCTAAGTTAGTGAGTCTCTGTGATCCAGAACAACTTCTTCCTCTCATATCTTCTGCTTACCTAGTCAATGAATAGATATCAAGAGCCCTTTGTTCCCAGGACTTTAAGGCAAAGTATAAAAAAAGATTATTGCCAAAATTGGGCCATATGTATTTAAATTATAACTTTTTATGTGAATGTCCTTTGACAATTTAATTCATTTTCTTGCTTTTTCATTTTATTTTAAAGAGCACAAAGCTGCTAAGTGTTTCTGTAGCAGGTACAGTATCAACATCAGGTTGTGTATACAGCACACACAACACTACAATGTACTTACTATATCCTGGCATAAGTAGACAAGCTGTGCTGCGTGTTGCTGTCTCAATAGCAAGAGTAAAGGTTTTGCAATTCTAGAACTTGGATTTTAAGCAAAAGTACAAAACACCAAAAATTTAAACAAAATAAGAGATTAATATTATATTATATAATTGAATTAAAGTTATTTTAATTATTTTAATAACTGAAGGATTTAAGTAGAAGCTTTTTCATTTTCAATAAAACTGTGCAGTTAAATTTATATATGTATTCATTCCTGAAAGATGAACCATGGCACTGAATTTTGTGTTGATGCATACGTTTTTGATATACTTCGTGCAATTAATATTATACATGTCAGTTGTACAGCAATTTACCAAACTCAATGACTTGTTTGTCATGACTCTTTCATGTATACTATCCATTTTTTACATTGTTTTTGATTTGTACATAAATCCATTCCGTCATTTCCAAATTTATATAAATCTCTAATGTAATGGGAAACATAATAGATTGACACATAATTTTTAAAAATTATATTTGTAAAATTTCTCTATTGTGAATAAAGTCTTTTAATATATCTCCTCATTTGTTATATTTTTCTTCTTTTAAGCAAGCTTCTGTATATATAGGGGTAAGTGCATGCATGCATACACTTGGGAATGGAAATGTGAGATCCTAATAGCAATTCCATACTACAACTAGAAAACCTTGAGAGGAAACATTTCCCCTTAAGAGACTATATCGAAAGTGATTTTGCACCGTTGGTTAATCAAGTATCTTTCTTAAAGGTCTAACATGTTCAACACCAGGAACTGCAGGATAGAGGTGTTAATGTCAGAAATAGCATAAAGTATGATCCCAATTCATAAGTTTGGGGTCCAAATAACAAGATCAGACTAACCCCACTCCACCTCACCCCTCACAAGACAAAAACAGCATGTTAGACCGCACACAGTGGCAGAATCACTTGAATCTAGGGTTTGAGGTTCCTGTGAGCTACGATGGCACCACTGCACCCTACCTGGGGTGACAGAGTGAGACTCTGTCTCAAAAAAGAAAAAGGAAAACAAACAAAAAAAAGCATGTTAAACTACAAGTTACATTCTGCTGTCGAAGTTCAGGGAGGAGGAGGTCCACCTCCTTTGGATGGTCAAATAAGCTTAGTAGAGAAGAGAGAATGAATGCTTCAGGAGAGCTTCCAATTTTTTTGGAAAAGCCTAGGTTTTTTAAATTCATGCAGATATTTTGGTTGCTGTTGTCTTTGCCTGAAAGTCTCTTTCCCAAGTATGTTTACAGTTCATTCCTCACTTCATTCAGTCTCTGCTCAGTTGTCACCTTATCATGGTGGCTTCCTGGACAAGTCAGTATAAAATTCCCCATCATCTTTTTTCCCTTACCCTATTTTATTTTCTACTTAGTATTTGTTATATTATACATTTACTTCCTTTGTTTATTGCCTTTCTAACCCCTTAGTAGTAAACCCCATGAGAACAGGCCTTTTTCCCCCCATTTCTCCGTCTCTAGATGGAGAACCTGCCTAAAGCGGTATCCAGCACTTGATGTAGTAAACAGTGGATGTTTGGTGAACAAGTGCATGAATAAATGAGACTCCAGCTTCTGTTGTTAGCCTTTGCTACGACCATTGGCAATTATCTTTCAATAAGCAGTAATTTTTTTGGAAATATTGAAGAATGTGTTTGTGACTAAAATCAACTCTCAATCAACAGATTATTTTTAAGCCACTTATTAAGGTACCATGTGAGGCCCTGTATAAAATATAAAAGGAAGATGTGATTCCTTCACTATAGAATTTTTTCAGCGTTGAATAGCCCACTATTTTATGAGACTTAATCTCACAGTTCCTGCTTCATATTGAAAAAAAGAAAACTATTACAACAACATCAAGCAGAGGGATTGGATTTTTGCCTAACAGAGTTAGTCAAATGAGAACCTTCTGGATTCAGTTGTTGGTAACTGATGTCAGTGGTGTTTACTCTGTTGGTGACAGAATTAATGAAAACTTATTCTAGGCATGAGTTTTATTAGACTAATCATCAGCCATCCACACAGGGCAGCTTGGCAACCAGTACATCTCATGATATGTAGACAATTGCTGAAAATTTTTGGAAAAGTTGAAGTATTTTTCATTTAGGCGCTGAGTTCTTGTATCTAATTGCCATTGCAGCTCCCAGCTTATAGATGAAATGGTGAGGGTGGGGAAGGAAATCTTATCAAACTTTTAAACTGATTTAATGGTCCAAAGGCCAATGTCTATTTTTTCCAGGCTCGTTCCGTCCACACTTGCCAATACATGAGTCACAGTTCTCCAGAAATATTTGCCAGGCATCAGATATGCATTGAAAGTATTGGGACTACATGGAAGTCTAGATAGTATTTAGTTCAACTCTCTTGAGTGAAAATTTCAGGTTTTTCCCCCCAGAGTCAGGAACTATTTTCTATCCTTGCTCTGTGCTGCCAGACACAGGGGTAGGGTAAGAGTTTATGCTAATTAAAGAGAACCATGCAGGAGAGCATATGTTGTTTCTAACCAACCACTCCAGAATAAAGGTAAATTCAGAATTCACCCTTAGAAAATGGTCTGCTGCTGTGTTTCTCTTTCTCCGTGTGGGCTACAGTTCCCTTAAGCAGAACCTCTTCTTTTAAAATGCAGATTCCAGTCCTTTCCCCAAAATCTAACAAATCAAAACTGTGGTGGGGCCCGGGAATGCTCATGTTTCACTACCCCTGTATGTGATTCCTCTGCATCTGAAGCTGAGAAACTATACAAAACTGGCAGGTGGAAGACCCAAGACTAGCAGAATTAATAAATGAATCAACAAGTCACGACCAGCATAGAGTATGTGCCTTTTTCTATCTTTACGTTCTCCCTCCAGGTTTAAGTACAACTTGACTAATTTGAATCAGTTTGGAAACATAGATTCATCCTTTTACAACAGCATTTCTGAGCAATAAGCCATACACTTAAATCTTTTAGAAAGAGATTCACACTGGATTTCTAAACATAATCCTTCCTTAATAGGAGAGTCTCAAAAGTATTAACTTAGTCATCTCTGTTTCAGTTCAGCTGTTGTTTCATTTGCTTTCTTCCCTCAACAACTGCTTTGTAAAGTCATTTCTCAAATTATTTCTTCTGTGCTTGTTGATTTTAACATGACTGTCAGTTGCACACACTACGTGGAGTTCCTAGTTCGGCAATGTGTCATTGTATAAATGTGCAAATGTATAAAATATTCTTGGCAATGACCTCTGAAAAGCACCTTCATTTCTCCTGCCTGATGTTTTAACATTCATTGCAATTTTTTTTTTATTTCAAAACTAATTTAATTAAAATTTTTTTTTCTTTTTTTTTTTTTTTTTGTTATTGTTGGGGATTCATTGAGGGTACAATAAGCCAGGTTACACTGATTGCAATTGTTAGATAAAGTCCCTCTTGCAATCATGTCTTGCCCCCATAAAGTGTGACACACACCAAGGCCCCACCCACCTCCCTCCTTCCCTCTTTCTGTTTCCCCCCCCATAACCATAGTTGTCATTAATTGTCCTCATATCAAAATTGAGTACATAGGATTCATGGATTCATGCTTCTCCATTCTTGTGATGCTTTACTAAGAATAATGTCTTCCAATTACATCCAGGTTAATACGAAGGATGTAAAGTCTCCATTTTTTTTAATGGCTGAATAGTATTCCATGGTATACATATACCACAGCTTGTTAATCCATTCCTGGGTTGGTGGGCATTTAGGCTGTTTCCACATTTTGGCGATTGTAAATTGAGCTGCAATAAACAGTCTAGTACAAGTGTCCTTATGATAAAAGGATTTCTTTCCTTCTGGGTAGATGCCCAGTAATGGGATTGCAGGATCAAATGGGAGGTCTAGCTTCAGTGCTTTGGGGTTTCTCAATACTTCCTTCCAGAAAGGTTGTACTAGTTTGCAGTCCCACCAGCAGTGTAAAAGTGTTCCCTTCTCTCCACATCCACGCCAGCATCTGCAGTTTTGAGATTTTGTGATGTGGGCCATTCTCACTGGGGTTAGATGATATCTCAGGGTTGTTTTGATTTGCATTTCTCTAATATATAGAGATGATGAACATTTTTTCATGTGTTTGTTAGCCATTCGTCTGTCATCTTTAGAGAAAGTTCTATTCATGTCTCTTGCCCATTGATATAAGGGATTGTTGCCTTTTTTCATGTGGATTAATTTGAGTTCTCTATAGATCCTAGTTATCAAGCTTTTGTGAGGGTGGGGGGTGATTGAAAATATGCAAATATCCTTTCCCATTGTGTAGGTTGTCTCTTTGCTTTGTTATTGTCTCCTTAGCTGTACAGAAGCTTTTCAGTTTAATGAAGTCCCATTTGTTTATTTTTGTTGTTGTTGCAATTACCATGGCAGTCTTCTTCATGAAGTCTTTCCCCCGGCCAATATCTTCCAGTGTTTTTCCTATGCTTTCATGGAGGATTTTTATTGTTTCATGCCTTAAGTTTAAGTCCTTTATCCATCTTGAATCAATTTTTGTGAGTGGGGAAAGGTGTGGGTCCAGTTTCAGTCTTTTACATGTAGACATCCAGTTCTCCCAACACCATTTATTGAATAGGGAGTCTTTCCCCCAAGGTATGTTCTTGTTTAGTTTATCAAAGATTAGGTGGTTGTAAAATGTTAGTTTCATTTCTTGGTTTTCAATTCAATTCCAAGTGTCTACGTCTCTGTTTTTGTGCCAGTACCATGCTGTCTTGAGCACTATGGCTTTGTAGTACAGACTAAAATCTGGTATGCTGATGCCCCCAGCTTTATTTTTGTTACAAAGAGCTGCCTTAGCTATACGGGGTTTTTTCTGGTTCCATATAAAATGCAGAATCATTTTTTCCAAATCTTGAAAGTACGATGTTGGTATTTTGATAGGAATGGCATTGAATAGGTAGATTGCTTTGGGAAGTATAGACATTTTCACAATGTTGATTCTTCCCGTCCATGAGCATGGTATGTTCTTCCATTTGTTAATATCCTCTGCTATTTCCTTTCTGAGGATTTCATAGTTTTCTTTATAGAGGTCCTTCACCTCCTTCGTGAGGTATATTCCTAGGTATTTCATTTTCTTTGAGACTATGGTGAAGGGAGTTGTGTCCTTAATTAGCTTCTCATCTTGATTGTTATTGGTGTATACAAAGGCTACTGACTTGTGGACATTGATTTTATATCCTGAAACATTACTGTATTTTTTGATGACTTCTAGGAGTCTTGTGGTTGAGTCTTTGGGGTTCTCTAAGTATAAGATCATGTCATCAGCAAAGAGGGAGAGTTTGACCTCCTCTGCTCCCATTTGGATTCCCTTTATTTCCTTGTCTTGCCTAATTGTATTGGCTAGAACTTCCAGCACTACGTTGAATAGTAAAGGTGACAGAGGACAACCTTGTCTGGTTCCAGTTCTAAGAGGAAAAGCTTTCAGTTTTACTCCATTCAGTAAAATAGTGGCTGTGGGTTTGTCATAGATAGCTTCAATCAGTTTTAGAAATGTGCCACCTATGCCTATACTCTTCAGTGTTCTAATTAGAAAAGGATGCTGGATTTTATAAAATGCTTTTTCTGCATCTATTGAGAGGATCATGTGATCATTATTTTTGCCTCTGTTAATATGGTGGATAACGTTTATAGACTTGCGTATGTTAAACCAGCCTTGCATCCCTGGGATGAAGCCTACTTAATCATGATGAATGACTTTTTTGATGATAAGCTGTAATCTATTGGCTAGGATTTTGTTGAGCATTTTTGCATCTATATTTATGAGTGAGATTGGTCTGAAATTCTCCTTTTTGTTTGGATCTTTTCCTGGTTTTGTTTGTTTCATAGAATGTGTTGGGGAAGATTTGTTCTTCCTCAATTTTTTGGAATAATTTCTGCAGTACAGGAATAAGCTCTTCCTTGAAGGTTTGATAGAATTCTGGAGTGAAGCCATCTGGACCAGGGCATTTTTTGGTTGGAAGATTTTTTATTGTTTCTTTGATCTCAGTGCTTGAAATTGGTCTGTTCAGGAGCTCTATTTCTTCCTGGCTGAGTCTAGGGAGAGAGTGTGATTCCAAATATTGATCCATTTCTTTCACATTGTCAAATTTCTGGGCATAGAGTTTCTGGTAGTATTCAGAGATGATCTCTTGTATCTCTGTGGGATCAGTTGTTATTTCCACTTTATCATTTCTGATTGAGGTTACTAGAGATTTTACTTTTCTATTCCTCGTTAGTCTGGCCAATGGTTTATCTATTTTATTTATTTTTTCAAAAAACCAACTCTTTGTTTCCTTAATTTTCTGAATGATTCTTTTGTTTTCAATTTCATTGATCTCTGATTTGATTTTGAATATTTCTTTTCTTCTACTGAGTTTAGGCTTAGATTGTTCTTCTTTTTCCAATTCCATAAGATCTCTTGTGAGATTGTTGATGCGCTCTCTTTCTGTTTTTCGAATGTAGGCATCTAAAGCGATGAATTTTCCTCTCAAAACTGCTTTTGCAGTATCCCACAGGTTTTGGTAGCTTGTGTCTTCATTGTTGTTATGCTCAAGGAAGTTAATGATTTCCTGTTTTATTTCTTCCTTCACCCATCTGTTATTCAACAGAAGATTGTTTAGTTTCCATGCCTTTGGGTGAGGTTGAGCATTTTTGTTAGAGTTGAGTTCCACCTTTAGTGCCTTATGGTCTGAGAAGATACAAGGTAAAATTTCAATTCTTTTGATTCTGTTGATATTTGTTTTGTGTCCCAGGATATGATCAATTTTGGAGAATGTTCCATGGGGTGATGAGAAGAATGTATATTCTTTATCTTTGGGATGGAGTGTTCTATATGCGTCTATCAAGCACAGTTGTTCTAGGGTCGCATTTAAGTCTCTTATATCCTTGTTTAATTTCTGTTTAGAGGATCTGTCCAGCTCTGTAAGAGGAGTGTTAAGGTCCCCTGTTATTATGGTATTATCAGATATCATATTGCTCAGACTGAGTAAGGTCTGTTTCAGGAATCTGGGAGCATTTAAATTGGGTGCATAGATATTTAGAATTGAAATGTCTTCTTGTTGTATTTTTCCCTTGACCAATATAAAGTGACCATCTTTGTCTTTTTTGACTTTAGTTGCTTTAAATCCATCTGTATCTGAAAATAAGATTGCAACTCCTCTTTTCTTCTGAATTCCATTTGCCTGAAAAATTGTCTTCCAACCCTTGACTCGGATCTTTAATTTGTCTTTTGAAGCCAGGTGTGTTTCTTGCAGACAGCAAATGGATGGCTTGTGTTTTTTAATCCAGTCAACCAATCTATGTCTCTTCAGTGGGGAATTCAAGCCATTAACATTTATTGAGATAATTGATAAGTGTGGTAGTATTCTATTCGTCTTATGTTGTAAGAGTCCATTGCTTAGTTTTATCTTTTGCATCAGTGTGGAGGTTTGGTTCTGTCCTTTAATTTCTGAGTTCTTACTTTGCTGCTGATCCATTGTGGTGGTCAGTGTGCAGAACAGGTTGAAGTATTTCCTGTAGAGCTGGCCTTGTTGTGGCGAATTTCCTCAATGTTTGTATATCCGTAAATGATTTGATTTCTCCATCAATTTTGAAGCTTAGCTTAGCAGGATACAGAATTCTGGGCTGGAAATTGTTCTGTTTAAGTAGATTAAAGGTAGATGACCATTGTTTCTTGCTTGAAAAGTTTCATTAGAGAAGTCTGCGGTCAATCCGATGGATTTGCCCCTGTAGGTCAACTGGCGCTTACTCCTGGCAGCTTGCAGAATCTTTTCTTTTGTCTTGATTTTGGACAGGTTCATCACAATGTGTCTTGGAGAACCTCGGTTAGAGTTGAGGCAACCTGGGGTCCGATAGCCCTCTGAAAGCAGTGTCTCAGAATCTTTGGTGATATTTGGAAAATTTTCTTTTATAATATTCTCTAGTATGGCTTCCATTCCTCTGGGGCATTCTTCTTCCCCTTCTGGAATTCCTATAACTCATATGTTGGAACGCTTCATAAAGTCCCATAATTCTGACAGTGAATGTTCTACTTTCTCTTTCTTCTTTTCTGCCTCTTTTACTATCTCAGTTATCTCAAAAACTTTGTCTTCTACCTCCGAAATTCTTTCTTCTGCATGGTCTAACCTGTTGCTGATTCTTTCCATTGCATCCTTAAGTTCCCTGATTGTTTCATTTCCTTCAGCTCTGCTATATCCTTTTTATATTCTTTATATCATTCATCTCTGATTTGATTCTGTTTTTGGATTTCCTTTTGGTTATTTTCCACTTTATTAGCAGTTTCCTTCATTGTTTCCATCATTTCTTTCATTGTTTTCAAGATGTGTATTCTAAATTCCCTTTCTGTCATTCCTAACATTTCTGTATAGGTGGAATCCTCTACAGTAGCTACCTCATGGTCCCTTGGCGGGGTTGTTCTGGACTGGTTCTTCATGTTGCCTGGAGTTTTCTGCTGATTCTTCCTCTTGGGTGATTTCTTTTATCCGTTTCCTTGCCCTAATTTTCCTTTCACTTCCTCTTGCTCTTTAAGTTCTCGTGCCTGTGGAAGTTGCGGGCGGGTTTAGACGGATTGAACACACGCGACCACTTGCTGGTTTTCCACTGTTTTAGTCCTCCTCTTGGGGTCCAGAAGTCTCTCACTGACTCCCTGTATCCTCTCAGGGGTGATGATAGGCAGATCCCACCAGCCAGAGATGCCTGGAGTCCTATATCCCCAGACTCACGGTGCCCAGATGCAAGGAAGCTGTTACTCGGCTGCCATCTTGCTCCGCCTCCCATTCATTGCAATTTTTAATCGTCTGAGATTTGTTGCCTTGCCATTATTATGATCATTTTGAATATCCTTAAAACATGCCATTACTTACTGAATAAATTAACTTGAATTTGTGTCACAGATCCATTTAATTCCCTAGTGAATGCAAATTACCACGAACGTTAGAAAACAGTGATAGATGTATAGCTTTTTTAAAAACTTTTCCACATACTGGGATATTTTGGCCTTAGGCCATGAACACATATTAATTCACAATTCTGTAAACAACACATGAAATCTACTGCTTTTCAAATAGTATTTTCCCAAGTGACTGACACCTGAGAATTTGTTTTGTTTTGTTTTGCTATTTATCTCTCCTAGGAGATGAATGATCCTCATTCATGGAATCTTTGGGTACTTCCTTCCTTCCTTTCTTCCTTTCCAAGTCTTTTGAAATTCTTTATGGAAACACAATTTATAATCACCTCCTGAAACCAGGTTGAGGAGACTTTGATGTCAAATTCTTGAGGCAGGCACGATCCTATTGGTTCCCATTCATATATGTGACAGCTTGGGCTTGTTGTGACCCAAGACTGGCTGCTTAATAAGTGACAGGAGAAACAAACTAAACCTCTTCCTTTCCTGTCCAAAACCTGTTTACCACCCTGCCCTTCCTTATAGCACTCTAACCTCACCGATCAAATAAATCCTAAGTGCCGTTCAGTGCTATTCACATTCCACTTCTGTCTTGCTTTTGTCAAATTGGCAACCTTGTGATTCACACGGTCTTAGCCAGGAACTTCAAGAGTGGATGCGTTCTAAGTTCCCCCATTAAAATGCATAAAGTTCTGCTAGTCTCTTTTCTGTACGTGGCCCAGACTATAGAATGAGTGGAAAGAAGGTGTCGTTGGGACAATGGGACAGTGTGGAGGGTGGTAGTGGGAGGGCAAAGGACTGTTAACATGCCCTCATGCACTAGGAACCAAACAACTGGATTCCAAAGCTCTCATTATTAATTCCTTGCTTGTTTTGACACAAGCACTTAATGTTTTCATGGTTCCGTTTTCTCACCTGTAAAATGAGACTGTGATTAGCCCAGGTATAGCAGCTAAGCTGTGTATGGAATGATGTCTGCTGTGGATGCTGGAGGAAGAAACCGCACTACACGTACCAGAAATTTTCCATCATAGATGACAGACCGCCACACCCAGACTACAGGACATGAAAACGGGTGCGTCCTCCCTAAAATGGGAGCAATTGTATGTATTTCCCAGAGAATTAAAATAGCTAATGTACATAAAAGTTCTCAGCTCTAGGCCTGACAAGGATTATGCCTTCGCTTCATGAGTTTTAGCCTCTTCATTCAGCTCTTAGGTTATATAAAAAAATCATCTCTCCTCCACCTTGGAAAGCCTCCAGCTTGTTTTATGACAACACATGTTATTGTTTTGCTTGCCATTTCCAACCACCCTGGGCTTTTTTGGATGCCTTCCTTCAATCAGACTGCTTCATAGACATTATTACTCATCTCTGAGGTTAAAGTTTAGCTCTTATTTTCTAACCTGGGAAGATAAATATAGCTAGCTCTTTTTCTTCACACCTGTATTATGCACTAATTGAATATTTTTCCACATATTTTTTAATTGAAGAGCAGGAGGGTTTGGGGTTGTTTTGTTTGTTTGTTTGTTTTGCATTTGCAGAAGAAAAGAAATAGAGATCAATTTGCATTACTGCTGTACTGGTAAGAGCTAGATTACCAATTTTGTCATTGTATTCAATTGCATATTCCAATAAAACAGTGAAAATAAAAGAGCAACTGTAACAGTTGAGAACTTTTAGATTGAAGGGCAGTTGTTTTATTTTCATCCCAGAGTAGCTTAGGAAACCAACTAAATCAATTTTATGAGCTAAGAAGGATTACTGAAGTAACTCTACTGAAAGAGCCGGCACTGCTTCCAAAATCAGCTCACAAGTTTGGAAATCACTTACAGTGACTTAAAACTGATCAATTCCAAAGAAAAATGCAGAAAGCATATAACGTCGTTTTGATTGAGAGTCTGCATACTCTTCGTGTCTACAGCACTGGAGACAAATTACGTACAACTCTCACTAACCTTTCTTCTGGCACTCCCTGCCTAAGAACGTGAGACTGTTCGCCCCTGAAGAGGGGCTGGCTGTTCTGCCCCCCAGGTTCTGCTGAGCAAAGTGCCCACAGTCCCCCTTCACTCCCCACATGCCCCACTCTCGCTGGCCTCTGCTTTTCTGCACTCTGCCTGGAAAGGACTTCTGGACCCATCTACTCTGCTTGGAAAACGTCCACTCCTCCTCAAGTCTCAATTTAAGTGTCTGATACCTGTCTGCCTCTTTTGTCCCAGATTGTCTTTGCTGCTTCTGGGACTTCAGAGGACTTTGGGCAAACTCCCATTCATATGCCTCATACTATATTGTCATTCTTCATTCATAAGCACCCCAACTCTTCCAGATGCTGTCCTAGGTCCTGAGGATTCGGCAATGATCAAGTTAGACTTGCTCTTCTTGTTCTCCTAGAGCTAAAGACTGGAAAGAAAGCAAATATGCAATAAATAAGGAGACCTTTAAAAAGAAGGTGTCACAGTGTATTCATAAGTATAAATAACAGGGTTTAATGTGGCATCAAGCACATATTTATTTTCAACCCAATATACCCTTCATCCTTCACAATAGGAAACACTCGTTCGGTGAGCACTTGGTGAAGAGTGAACAAATTGTCAAGAAATAGAGAAAAAGTTAAGTCTCAAACTTCTGTACAAAAATGAAATCATAATTTTCATCTTAAGTTTGCCTGCCACAGAGCACAGCTCCTGGTAGGCCCTGCTAACTCAAAATGGTACTTCAATCTGCAAAGTCGAATATAGATTCTATTTTTAGGGAATAATCTAGTGTTTACCTTAACTTTAAGATACCTAATTATAAACTGTCATTAGAAAAATTTCATCACTATACTTGCAAAAGCAAACTGATCAAAAATAGGTCAGTTTTCTCATCTTTTTGTATATTCAAAATATACCAACTGTCTTAGAGGAAACCCACAGGAGTCCAAGCTGTAATCTTCCATGGTCTTGGCTTGTGAACTACCTACGATCATAAAAACCAACTGGCACATCAAGTACTGAACTCCACCGGAGTTGTGCTAGTTTGTTTTTGTTTGGGACGAGGAGGAGGGTCAAGAATTGTTTTAGCTGTTACAGTTAAAGGCTGTTCATTGGCATGCTCACCACACATCTGGGGCCAGCTGCTTCTGTTCAGTGGAACACTTCAGGGACACTGTCAATGACATAAATAATAAAGGACTTCTCTGCAGTGATTTCAACCTTTTTGTAATCCTCTCTAGTAAGGGGACAAAACATTCTTGTGCTCAAGTGAATCCATTAATACTTGTATTGTTATACTTCTTTCAAATAGGCTCAACTTCCTTCTCCCAAGCTGGCTTTTCTTCAATCATTCTTACAGGTAACAAAATGACCGATTAGAATTTCACCATCATCTACCTTACCTTCTTGTTTCTAACCTCTAGAGGAAGTACTAATAAAAATGAGCAAAGAACAGTGAGGGAGAAAACTCAGGATCTCAGAGAGATTAATCGGTCCCTGAAAGTGACTTTTGTCACTATTATAAATCAATATACAGGATTTCTTAAAATACGAGATAAAAACCATATAGTATGTCAAAACCACAATTACAAAGTAGATAAATATAATGAATTTCAACAAGATCTTGAATTTATTTTCTTACTTTAAAAAAGAACAGGATAGATTGCTTTTTTCTTTCTGGTCTCCTTCAGACAATGATGATTACATTAAAGGGAAGTTTCAAAATGACCACAATGTATATCAGGGCTTTTAACCTCTCCCAAAGATCAGATAAAGACTGCCAAACCAAAAAGCATTCTTGGCTCACGTACACAGATCATCCTTTAAATAGGAGTTTCGGCACGTCCAGACAAGAACAAAGGCTTCTCCAGAGTCTTTATCTATTGATTAACTGTAGAGAATATTCTGTTTAAAATGAATCTTAAATACACTCTAAAATAAATGTTTTGTTCTTCTTTTGGGTAAAAGATGTAAAAGAAAAAAAAATGAGACTTTACCACCCATCCCCCACCCTGCAAACAAGTGTTACATTGCATTTTTGCCCATGATGTTTCTATAAAAAGCTGGAAGCAAGAAAAAAGTCCATTTGGCAATGAGATTATATTTTTCCTCCTGAGATAGATATCCAAGAACAAGTGTCAATTACTACCACACTGGGCAGAGGTCACTCGGTAACTCCCCAGCACCAAGTAGAAGAGAACTTTGGCTAAACTACTGGACCCCACATCTGAAACCTGTCTTTTTCCATGATTCTGATGGTTAAAAACATAACCAAGATTCTTAGTATCATATAGAGAAGAGATTAAAGTAAGAATCTTTTCTTGCTAATATGTTTGAGTTCTCTGTGGATTCTGGTTATTAAACCTTTGTCAGAAACAGAACCTACAAATATCTTCTTCCATTCTGAGGGCTGTTTGCTTGCTTTACTTACTATGTTCTTGGCTGTGCAGAAGCTTTTTAGTTTGATCAGGTCCCAGTAGTGTATTTTTGATGCTGCTTCAATTGCCCGGGGGGTCCTCCTCATAAAATACTGGCCCAGACTGATTTCTTCAAGAGTTTTCCCTGCACATTCTTCTAGTATTTTTATAGTTTCATGTCTTAAGTTTAAATCTTTAATCCAGTGAGAGCCTATCTTAGTTAATGGTGAAAGGTGTGGGTCCAGTTTCAGTCTTCCACAGGTCGCCAGCCAGTTCACCCAGCACCATTTGTTAAATAGGGAATCTTTTCCCCACTGAACATTTTTAATTGGCTTGTCAAAGATCAAATAATGGTAAGTAGCTGGGTTCATCTCTTGGTTCTCTATTCTGTTCCATACATCTATCTCTCTGTTTTTGTGCCAGTACCATGCTGTTTTGATCATTATTGATTTATAGTATAGTTTGAGGTCTGCTAGCATGATTCCTCCTGCTTTGTTTTTATTTCTGAGTAATATCTTGGCTATTCGAGGTTTTTTCTGATTCTACATAAAGCGAACTATTAGTTTTTCAAGATCTTTAAAGTATGACAGTGGAGCTTTACTAGGGATTGCATTAAAATTGTATATTGCTTTGGGTAGTATGGATATTTTAACAATGTTGATTCTTCCCAGCCATGAGCATGGTATGTTTTTCCATTTGTTAACATCTTCAGCTATTTATTTTCTTAGAGTTTCATAGTTCTCTTTATAGTGATCCCATCTCAGGCTGGGCAAGGGACTTGAAGAGAAACATCTCTGAAGAAGACAGGCGCACGGCCTACAGACATATGAAAAAATGCTCATCATCCTTAATCACCAGAGAAATGCAAATCAAAACTACTTTGAGATATCATCTACTCCAGTATGATTAGCCCATATCACAAAATCCCCAAACCAGAGATGTTAGCATGGATGTGGAGAAAAGGGAACACTTCTACACTGCTGGTGAGAATGCAAAATAATACGTTCCCTTTGGAAAGATGTTTGGAGAACACTTAGAGATCTAAAAATAGACCTGCCATTCAATCCTACAATTCTTCTACCAGGTATATATCCAGAAGACCAAAAACCACATTATAACAAAGATATTTGTACCAGAATGTTTATTGCAGCCCAATTCATAATTGCTAAATCATGGAAGAAGCCCAAGTGCCCATCAACCCATGAATGGTTTAATAAATTGTGGTATATGTACACCATGGAATATTATGCAGCCTTAAAGAAAGATGGAGACTTTACCTCTTTCATGTTTACATGGATGGAGCTGGAATCTATTCTTCTTAGCAAAGTATCTCAAAAATGGGATAAAAAGTATCCAATGTACTCAGCCCTACTATGAAACCTAAGAATATGGGGAAAGGGGAAAAGGAGGGGAAGGGGGAGGAGTGGAGAGAGGGTAACTGGGGGAGGATGGGTGGAGGGAGGGTAACTGGCGGGATCACAGCTATGGTGCATGTTATAAGGGTACATGTGAAACTTAATAAATGTAGAATATAAATGTCTTAACACAATAACTAAGAAAATGCCAGGAAGGCTACATTAACCAGTGTGATGAAAATATGTCAAATTGTATATAAAACCAGTGTATGGTGCCCCATGATTGCATTAATGTATACCGCTAAGATTTAATAAAAAAAGTAAATAAATAAAGTAAGAACCTTTAAATTTTTGTTTTGAGAGACAAGGTCTGGCTTTGTTGCCCAGGCTGGAGTACACTGGCCTTGTCATAGCTCACTGTAACTTCCAACTCCTGGGCTCAAGTGATCCTCCTACCTCAGCCTCCTGAGTAGCTGGGACTGCAGGCATATGCCACCACACCCAGCTGATTTTTTTATTTTTTGTAGAGATGAGGTCTTGCTATGTTGCCCAGGCTGGTCTCCAACTTACTGGCCTCAATAGGTCCTCCTGCTTCAGCCTCCCAAAGTACCAGATTGCTAGTGTGAACCACCACACTGGTCCCTCCAGTGTTGTTTTGTGCTCAGTACCTTAGTCAGGATTACTAGTGGTGTATCAGCCAGGGGCACAAACTATTCTGTCTCCAAAAGAAGAAATTTAACACAGGAATAGGTTATCCTGGTGACAAGATTGCTGAGAACTCATAACAGGATGGTGAATTGTGATGACAATGCAGAAATTAGCAATAGCAGAATGCCACTGTCTGGGAGAGGAGTGGAAAGACAGAGGTGATGTTACCACAGGCCAGAGACGAGGGCCAGGGCATGAGCTGGAGCTACAATAGAGAACTTCCCAGCAGAAGCTGAGGCCATGAACAGACCCAGAATACATAGAACAAGTCCCTTAATAAAGGCCATAGCACTCAAGGAAGCAGAAGGCCACAGGTGGCCCCAAAGCTGAGGTTCCCTTCCCCCCAGGAGCTAAAATCATAAAAGAGATGCAGCAACTGCCGGAGTCATCACTGAAGCACAGTCAATGGGAGAAATACATCGGTGTCTCCCTGTCTCCCGCATGCTAATCTTTAACAACCAGGACAAGGGGGTCTGAGAAATGTAGTTCCTGAGATTCTGCAGAGCCAGTTGAGGAAACAGATAGGAGAGAAACAGATGACTGCCCTGCACAAATGGTTATAGCCTAGTCACTGCTCACTATCCGGGGCCTCAGCTTAGCTTCAGAGCTCTTCACGGAAACAAACAAGGCTTATGACTGCCAGCTGCTAGAAACTGACAGGTTTAGAGCCTTTGTTGCCATGATCTCTCTGCGCTTCCTGAGCTACACGTCAAAAATACGGGATGCATTTCTGAGCCTATATAAGCTGTTTCATATCTCAATAGTGAACTTGCTAGCTGTACCTGCCCATCCATGAAAGTTTAAAAAAGATGTTTAACGAGTGCTTTCTGTTAAAGGATAGAGTTCAGAGAAGGAAATCCAGAAGGTACTTGTTCTCAGAGAACAAATAGGCCATTCTAAACTAAAACCTGCAGAAGGCATGGCCATCAAAATGATCCTTTTTGATGTCAGTGATTAAACTTTGCCCACCTTGCTTTGGATCACAACCAATCCTAACACTGAATTTTCACATGATTGATAGTAGCACTCTCCTAAGCTTTTATCTGCCAACCCAAATTCATCAGCCTAGTTTTATATTCTACTTAGTGGAGCATAAAAATGATGAAAGCTAAATGATCATGCAAGAGAGAAAACTTAGATTATTTTTAAGACACTGACTCTATTAGTTTGTACTCATCAGCCTGGAATCCTGTGATTTAAAAAAAAGAAAATAGAGAAAAGGCATTTTGGAACATCGTGTTCTGCATTCCTCACTGGACTTAGAAGGATAAGTACCTTCTCTTTCATGCCCAGTTCAGATGTCACCTCTGAAGCTTTCCCTGTCTTCCTCCTTTTTGTTCTGTTAGCGTCTTGTGTAAGGCTTGTACTTTTTATATTACACTGCACTTGTTTATTACCAGTTTATTACCAGTCTGTCTTTCTCTCTCGTCCCCTCCTTCCTCCCTCCCTCTCTCTCCTTGTGATTTAGTCCAAAACAGCTTGTCAAAATCAATTTAACTTTACAAATGAAACAAATATAAGTTGGCCAGCACCATAATTCAGTCAAAAATGAATATCCCAGTCATTGATGCCCAGTTTGATGATTTTACTGTACAATGTGGTTGTTTTGCAACACTCTATGGGTCCAGAATTTAAACATTCATTGTTTGTCTTTGTGTGTGTGTGTGTTTTGAGACAGTCTTACTCTCTTGCCCTGGGTAGAATGCCATGGTGTCATAGCTCACAGCAACCTCAAACCCTTGGGCTCAAGCAAGTTTTTGTAACCTCAGTTTTTCCATTTTTTAGTAGAGATGGAGTCTCACTCTTGCTGTAGCTGGTTGTCTAACGCCTGAGCTCAAGCCATCCACCCACCCCGGCCTCCCAGAGTGCTAGGATTACAGGTGAGAGCCACTGTGCCCAGCCATTTTTTGTCATTTTTTAAGAAAAGGGGTTGGGTTTTTTTCTCATTTTCTGCTAATTTACTTTCAGCTAGTTTTTGCTACTCTGTGTTAATTGTAATTGTTAAAGGTTGAAACAACCAAAATACTTAATTTAGGAGATTTGTTGAAACAAATTTTTAGGAGACAATTTGAAACAACTTTAAAGTTCAAAGTTGATTGTCCAGAAGACAATACTTAAGTGATTTTCCTTTTTATAGAAAAATATTGATTATCTCTATTCATCTTTGACTTTAGTTCATAGCACATAAGTAACAAATGACTGTGAATACAATGTGAATACAATTTTTCTACTTCTGAGTTCAATCCGTATCAACGGAAGGCACCCATTCTTTCAGGCATATCAACAATATGTATATATAGGCTTGCTAGAGGGTTTACTTTTACAAAATCCCTAGATTTGACACAAATACACTACTACTGAGCTAAGATGCTATCTTTTAAAAGGAGAAATAAAACATTGTCTCTCTCCCCACTCTTCTTGGACAGAATCTGTTTCTTTAATTTCCAGTCTTCTTCATTCTCCTCCTCCTCCTCCCCAAATGTTAACCAGAAGTCTCACTATACATAAACTATATGCCAGGACAAAGTTAACTCTTTCATAATTATCTTCTACCCAACTCTAAGAATTTCATTTAGACAACACGCTTTCATTTAGACAACATCCTTATCAAAGTTGATTATTACTGCTAAAGGCACAAGGGTTAGCAAGCTCCTAAACTGTTCTTGAGGAGTTATCTACTTCCAAAGCTGGAAAAGAGTGTGAGTGCACTAGGCATCCTTATAGCTGATCCCAGCAAGGTGCTGACTGGGGTTATTTTCAGTATGTGACGTAAAAGACATGAAATCTAGTTCAGTATTTTAATGAGCACTAATGGTCTATACTCAGTTAATAATAAGAAGTCAGTTAAACAAACAAGTAATTGGTATGCTTGGAATTTAACTAATAAAATTGCTAATTCAGGTCAGAATTTAATTGCTTTGGCAAGACCATTTTTGAAATTATAGCTAGGTGCAAGCCTGTCAGAACACTGTGGACAAGTGTTGGTTTTGTTTTTATAAAAATGCAAAGGGCCTTACACATCGTATGCACCCAAAAAGTATCTGTTCCGCAAAGATTGAAGAGTAGGCATGCTATGATTTTTTTAAAATGAATCATTTAAATGCAACAAGAATAAAGAGGCATTTTGATTATAAGAATGGAAAGGTCATATTTTAGAACAGTTTTCAATTAGTAACTTTATCCACTGCAACATCACCCAGCCGCTTTAGTGCCCAATTCTTAACTGGCCGATGCAAATAATAATGATATTTAGAAAAAAAAGAATAATGATATTAACAGTCTCACATTTGCTAGCACTCTGGGGGCAAGGTGGGTAGATCACTTGAGTCTACAAATTTGAGGTTGCTGTGAGCTGTGATGATGCCACGGTACTCTGGCACTCTACCAGGGCAACAGAGTGAGACAGAGTCCTGCAAAAAAAAAAAAAGTTCCCACATTTGACCTTTAAAAACATATCTTCAGGGGCAGCGCCTGTGGCTCAGTGAGTAGGAGCATCAGCCCCATATACTGGGGGTGGTGGGTTCAAGTCCAGCCCTGGCCAAACTGCAAAAAAAAGAAAAAAACATATCTTCACCCACATTATTTCATTTAATCATTCCAATAGAGACAATGCCATTCATGTAGGTATGTAATGTGTGTACATGTTTGAATACAAACAGCGTAATGCTGGCACATGTCTAAAGTGCAGACCAAGGAACACATAAACACAAGAAATTTCTAGCGTGAGGTCAGACGAGGGATAGTTGAGCTAGAGGTCCTTGGATGGAGCCCCAGGAGATGTGAGTAGGTATATTTCTCAGGGATAAGAATCCAACACTTTAATCAGATTCTCAAGGGAGAAGAAGGATAGTCAGTGACCTGCTCAAGACTGGAAACCACTGTTTTAGAAGGTTAACAAGGGACAGTTAACAAGCAAATATAGATGGTTCTGTTAACCCAGGAACTCACAAATGTAGGTTTGTTGCACTATTTGGATCTGGAGAATTCTGTTAAAATTGCTCATTTTTCTTTCTTTTTTTTTTTTTTTATTGTTGGGGATTCATTGAGGATACAATAAGCCAGGTTACACTGATTGCAATTGTTAGGTAAAGTCCCTCTTGCAATCATGTCTTGCCCCCATAAAGTGTGACACACACCAAGGCCCCACCCCCCTCTTCCATGCTTCCTATTAATATACAGTAAACATGGTAAGCCTCCCTTTTATTTATTTAGGAACTTTTATTAGAAACACCAAGGGAGAGAAAGGAAGAGCTGCTGTGTGTGATACCCAGCGTATTTTCTGCTAGACCAGGTGGGCTCTTCCTCCGGCTGTTGGCAAACTGCATGTTGGTCAACTGTACTTGTGGGGAGCTGAGTGCAGTATGTTCCCTCAAATCACCAGGGTGCTGTTTAAAAGATTTGTTTTATTTGTCAAGTGATCCAAACTTGACTATCTGAATGCTGAGGCATGCTTTAAGGTCTTCCATTACAAAGCAACTCAGAAAAAAAGTATATCCATTGAGAGCAAAAGGAAGAATAATCCAGAATTAGCTAAAATGCCATGCTCCTTCCAGTACTGCAACCATTAGCAGATACCAACTTCTTCCGATGGGAAATCCTATACGTGTATGCGTGATTTATTTTCATTAAGTCCATTTTCTAAGTGCTGTTCCCAAGATCATGCATTGGTTTCCCGCATGTCATCAGCCAAGTCTGATTTGTGCTTGTGTTCTGATTTTCCTCATCACAATATTCCCCAAATACTCTGCTTTATAGTTACACATGCAATCGATCTCTACATAGAGATTTATGTTAAAACACATGCCACAAGCTGGGAAATGCTAAATTAATCCCATTACTCTCTTTTGCAGGAAAGAAATGTTTGTTGTTGACCAAATACCAGTGTAACTGGCCACTCATTGACTGGGTTAATATAGTCCAGAATGGGATTCCTGAGCAGTTAGAGTTTTCATTAAAACATTCATTCCCAGGCCATCCTAAAAACACTAACCGTGAGCCAGTAAATATGAGAATAAATATGAATGTTCCCTTTCACTGGGCATCCATGCACTGAGTAACTTTTTATTACCAAGCTATTGAGATTACAATGAAAATTTTCCTAATGCCAGCACAAACAGGTTAGCTAAAAACAGGAACATAAACAAAAGAAATGAACAGAAACCAGAACCACAAATGTAACAAGTAAAAAGACCCAGTGCCTGGGAATTCAGGAAAGGACCTATACTGAGGAAACTCATGTAGACATGAACAGCTAATACATGTTTGCATCCTTAAAGATGGTGGGCCCCACCAATTGTCCCAATTCTTTCCTCATGATACAGAGTTTTCTAATTTGTTTTGTTTTGTTTTACAGTAAAGCACCTCCATCTCACCTCCTAATTAAAAACAAAACAAGACTAAACCACTGCAGCAGCCCAGCCCTATGACTCCACCGCATTCCTGCCCAGGGAGCAGTCACCCAGGTAACATGGGAGTTCCCTGCTCCGCTGGTTTCCCCTCACTCCCTATCGGGGTCTGTCCTGCCCTGGCACCTCCAGCTCATGCCTTATAGGTCTCCGCTATTTCCTACCAGCATTTCCTAGAAAGAAAATCCTTCAAGCCAAGGCCAGGAGCCAGCTCTGGATTTGACAGGTGTCTGACTTGGAGGGATCTCAAGCATGTGTCTTGAGCATCCAGCATGGGCCCAACAGCTTGTGCTATTTTTGGAAGTGGCTCATTCAGGACACTCCCAGGACCACAGAGCTTGGTGCCCTGAGACCAGGCATGCCACTTCATTGGAACAGCAGGATTCCAGCTTGCAGGTGGGCCCACAGGGCAAACCTGTCACCCAGGAAAAACAAGGCAAGGTCCTGTGTTCACAGACATAACTCCAACACCTCTGCTATGATGGGGAAATCTAACAGGCGTCACATGAACAGCCAACAGTGTGCCTCTACCTGGACAGCCCATGAGTTCTGCCGGGGAAGGCGAAATGACCAGGTCTGGAGTTCGAGTCCAGCTCTGCCTCTTACTACGTCGAGGCTACATTAGATTGATTCATCAGCTATTGACCCCAGTACCTTCCTAATTCCAGGGTGCTTGGGAAACATCAAAGGACACACACAAAGAAAACCATATTTCCTGATCCTGTGCAGCTTACATTCTAAGAAAAGATAATAAGCTTCATAAATAAGTAAATTGTGTAAGTGTTAGGAGATGATAAAAATCATAGAAAAAATTTAAAGTGGAACAGAGTAAGATAACAAAAGAGGCCAAGCATGGTGGGGTGGACACTGCACACACTACAGTATTAAGATTGATGGGGTGAAGCCGGGCACGGTGGCTCATGCCTATAATCCCAGTAGCTGGGAAGCAGAGGCAGGTGGAGCGTAACCTGTGTGCCTGAGCTCACAGGTTCGAGACCAGACTGAGCCAGAGTGAGACCTTGTTTCTAAGTATGGTCAGGGGGAGCCTCACAGAGAATAAGAGATTGGAGCAAAGCCATAAAGGATTAGCCTGGCAGGTACCTGGGATTCTGGGGAAGAATGCCGGCAGGAGGACTGGCTAGAGCGGAGGACTTACAATAAGAGAGACAGGCAAGGACCAGCGAGGCGTGAATGAGGGGAGAGCACTGCAGCAGGGTGCTGGGGAGACCACTGCCTGCAGCAAGCCACCTCGCTTGGCCCTCATTTCCTCATCAGTACTACGTATAGAAAAATGCCCTCTGAGAGGGGCTGTGTGGAGGGGATAACCCGTGTGAGAGGCTTGGCACAGTACACAGCAGAGCCTCTGTAAGCACCAATGGTTTTTCTCCCACCTTTAGTCCCAGATGGCATTAGTACAAATGAGCTGGCACATGGGAGCTGTGCCCTCTAACAGAGCAGGCAGGTACAAGCATTTTTAAATACCATGTTTAGGGATTTTTTTTTTTTCAACAAATTATAACTATTTCCCTGCCCCAGACTTCCACATGAGCCAGCAGTCCAAGCCTGAGGCCACCTCAGTCCCCTGGCAATGGGTAGAGACTGTGCTACCCAATGTCAAGAAGGGGAGTCCAGGATAGAGGAACATTTGTTCACAGGGGGTTCCTCCTCCTTCCCTTGTCTCCCCTCACCCCTATGCTTGTTTAAACCCAAACTGTGGGGCAGGGTCCTGTCCCTCTGCAGAGTCTTCAGGTGGGCCCTCCTAGCTGTGTGCCACTGGGCACAATATAAGCTCCCCACACACTTCTCTGAGGAGGGGAGCAGGTACAGACCAATCAGTTCTCTAGAACAAGGAGGGCACACCAGAAAGAACAGGTGCAGGTGCAGGCCTGCCCAGGAGAGGAGCTGGAGGGCTCTCTCTCTAGTCCCCTTGGGGAAGGGAAAGGAGTTGCAGTCATTCCAGATGGAGGTGCAGGCCTGCCCAGGAGAGGAGCTGGAGGGCTCTCTCTCTAGTCCCCGCGGGGAAGGGGAAGCGAGTTGCAGTCATTCTGTCTGGGGCTTCTCCCACTTCTCCTTCAGGACCAACAAGAAGAAACTAAGTGGGAGAAGGGTCCTCTTCCCACCCCATAGAAGAGCGTGTGCTCAGGCGGGAACCTACTGCAGCCAGACTTCCAAAGGCACAATTTCTGATGGCAAATGCCTTTCTCCTTCACGCAGGCCCTCCTTACCCAAGGTGGGACCCAAAGTGGTGAAGGGGTGTGGATTCCTTCCCAGCGGAACCCCAGGCTGTGGTTTCCTCTCTAACCATGACTTTAGGTCAACATGAGCCCTGAGCATAGCCTTGAGGGAGAAAGACGCCAAGGGATGGCAGGAGGGTTCAGGCCGTCCTGGGGCCTGTTCCTCTTATATATAAATGAGTTTCAGGGATTTTCTTCCTAGTCCTCTCCCCCTTCTAGGAGCTAGCTGCCTTGTCTCTCTCTGTTCCATAGCAGGTCACAACCGAAACCATTGGGTCTCCTGCCCAGGAATCCCTAAATCCCAGGGAAAGCTCCACCCTTGTCTATGTTTAACACGATGGAGCTGGTGGAGAAGAATTAGACAGTGACCCTGACCAAAATGTGTTTTTGATGAACTGGGGGGAAGACAAAACTGACACAAGAGACCAGGGTAAACTTTAGAATGGCGACATGTAGTGAGTGCCACTGACAATCTGAAGGCAGGAGAGCCAGGAAATCTGCAGATTCCATGGAAGATGAGAAACTTAATAATGAGGCCAATCTTGTGACCAGACTAAGGAAGGGATATTGAGGACAAGGGCAAAACACCTTGCGTAAGTGGGGTGGGGCCAGGCTGACAGGCTGTTGAAAGCTAGAACAAATGGCTAGAATTCTCCATTAAGAAATTATCGATGAAGAAATCCAGGGTCACTGAAGGTTCCATGTGCTGGGTTGACATTGAGGATGAAAGAGCCGCTGCAGAGCCCTCTTCACCTCACAAAAGGCCACCCCAGGCCTCCCCGGGAACAAAGGCAGCCCAGTGCCACTGAGTAGGCAGCCACAGAGAACGTTCTTCTTGAGTGGATCAGGTCTCTAGGAAGGCTCCTTGACCTGGATACTCTATTTCTGGCAACCAGAGAAGGCTGACGGGATATGCGAAGCTCTGCATATGAAAATAATGTCAGCCGCCTCTGGAGGGGAGGCTGGAAGCGAAATCACTCTGAAAACTCACAGATGGCACGCACAGACTGCACTGTTCTGGCACCATCCATTTTTTGTTCTTTTATTTTTCATTTGCAGGTTCCAGCCACAGTAGCTGGGAAACATTTTGTGACAGATAGCTGGGTTGGGTGCGGGCAGAGGGCAAGGACAGGCTCTGGGGACCACTGCCACTAGCCAGGGTCTACCCCTCTGGCTGTTGCCAACACCTCATCTTGTGGCTACAGGTGGCCTCAGTGACCCTGACCCTCCGATTTGTATCCCTCTCATTTTTTCACGAAGGAAGCGCATTGTCCCCTCCTTGTTCCACGGAGTAAGGACATTTCTTAAGGACAAATTTTCTTCCTTCCCTGCTCTTTTGTCATGAGTTTGTCTTAATGGCACAAAAACTGCTAGAGACAAAATGAAAAGGTAAATGTATTCGCATTACACCCTTCAGAGGGTGGAGGGCGGCTGCTTCTGGGGACAGAACGCATGACTCTCCCTCCCTAGGACAAAACCACCCCCTTTTCTACTCACAGTGTTGCGCCTGCTCAACAGTGTTGCTTTCTCTTTCAGTGCACGGCCGCAGTTCACTCACTGTGTGCTACATGGATGCCTGTGCAGCGGCCGCGTCCCAGTACCCCTCAGCGCCCTCCACCCGTACCCACAGCCGTCTCCATCGGCGCTGCGGGAAAGCACCTCTGAAAAAAATCCAGATGCAAGTGTCCACCCACTCTGCAGTATCTCAGCCTGACTCTGGTTTTGTCTACTACTCAAATCGCAGCCAAACTCCCAGCCCTCTGCATCTCCTTGCGCTGGAGTTTAGACTGAAACACAGTTTGTTAATTATGTGATTTGGCTGAATGTCAGAGAGTTAAGAGGGGCTGCAGGAAGGTAGGCAGGCAGGAAGCCCCCCTGGAAATGGTTGGAAGCCTTGCAGGCAGGATGGCACCTAGGAAAGCAGGCGCAGGCCAGCCTGGCCACGAATGCAGTAAGCGTTTGGTGGAAGCGGAAGTCGGGCCTGCTCTGAGGTTGGTGACTGTGGAGAGACCAGCTTCCGGCTCCTGCAAGCCCAGCTCCAGCCTGTACTGAGGCCGCTGCTGAAAAAAGATGCCTGGCACTTACTGAGGACAAGGTTAGGCTGGGAGAAGTTCCCAACTAGTTATCAGACATATTCTCATGGTTTTAAAACACAGACCCCAGTCTCAGAGGCCTCCCGGCCTGCAAATGAGAGGTCTTACTCATCCTAACCACCACCCCTCCAAAAAGGCATCAGAGGTGAGGAGTTGAGACCCTCAGCACCAAGTGGCCTGCTCACACTGACGCATTCATGAGCTGTACCGATTGTCCCCTGGTGTCTCTAGTCTGTCACAAAAACATGGTGTTGTGCTATGTACTGCGATATTCCAGGGCAGTTTGGCTCAGCGTCACAGTGTTGGCAGAATGTAACAGCCTTGTAAAAATGTATTGGCGAGAGTTGTTGGCCACGTGATTTTCTTTTTTTTAAACCACAGTGTTTGGGCTACAGTTAAGTGTGTGTATCATTTATTTAAAGTTCATGCTATTAATTAATAAATGGCTGCTTTAATCCTGCCTGTCATCTATTTCTAGACAAAGAGGGTTTTTTTTCATTCTAAAACTGAAAAACTCAGAGCAGCAGAACTGACTATTGGCTGCGAACATGGGCACAATATCAGCCCCTGCCCTCCCAAACACCCCTACCCCTACCCCTACCCTCCTTACACTAACAGCCCCCTGCCCTCCCACCCCCACCCTCTTTACACTAACAGCCCCCTGCCCTCCCACCCCCATCCCCACCCTCTTTACGCTAACAGCCCACTGCCCTCCCACCCCCACCCTCCTTACACTAACAGCCCCCTGCCCTCCCACCCCCACCCTCTTTACACTAACAGCCCCCTGCCCTCCCACCCCCACCCTCTTTACACTTTCTAACAGTCCCCTGCCCTCCCACCCCAACCCTCTTTACACTAACAGCCCCCTGCCCTCCGACCCCCACCCTCTTTACACTAACAGCCCCCTGCCCTCCGACCCCCACCCTCTTTACACTAACAGCCCCCTGCCCTCCCACCCCCACCCTCTTTACACTTTCTAACAGCCCCCTGCCCTCCCACCCCAACCCTCTTTACACTATCTAACAGCCCCCTGCCCTCCCACCCCCACCCCCACCCTCTTTACACTAACAGTCCCCTGCCCTCCCACCCCCACCCTCCTTACACTAATAGCCCCCTCCCCTCCCACCCCTACCCTCCTTAACACTATCTAACAGCCCCCTGCCCTCCCACCCCCACCCCCACCCTCTTTACACTAACAGTCCTCTGCCCTCCCACCCCCACCCTCCTTACACTAATAGCCCCCTCCCCTCCCACCCCTACCCTCCTTAACACTGTCTAACAGCCCCCTGCCCTCCCAGCCCCACCTTCCTCACACTGTCCTCGCATCTACACTCATCTCAGGCCTGGGGTACACAGCTTCCCGACACATGCCTCCAATTCCCCCACCTCTGCAGGAACTGCTTTCCCCTGGGCCTGCCAACCTCCCAAGGAACTGTAACCCACAAGAAGTAGGCACTTGGAGTTCTGACCCTCCTGATGCTTTTCTGAGCATCGTGGCCAGAGGAAGCTTCATTCTGTGTCATCAGCTATGTCTTTCTGTGACAGTCCCTCGGCCTCTACCTCAGCTGCCACTGGAGATCACACACATCAGCTGTAGGAGGGATTTACATAGATGCTTTCCTGGTGCAGAGCTGGTGACCATACCCAATTCTGGGACTTTGGCCCTGTGGCTATTCTATTCAGTTCAGTTTAAAACCTGTAGCCTTGGCCGGGCACTGTGGCTCACACCTGTAATCCTCGCACTCTGGGAGGCCAAGGCGGGTGGATTGCTTGAGCTCAGGAGTAAAGAGACCAGCCTGAGCAAGAATGAGACCCCTGTCTCTACTAAGAATAAAAAAAACTAGCCAGGCATCATGAAGGCTCCTGTAGTCCCAGCTACTTGGAAGGCTGAGGCAGGAGAATTATTTGATCCCAGGAGTTTGAAGTTGCTGTGAGCTCCAATGACACCATGGCACTCTACCTAGGGCCACAGAGTGAAACTCTGTCTCAAAAGAAAAATAATAAAAATAAAATCTGTAGCCACTTGGGTTTTAGCTAGGAAAAGACTAGCACTGAACAAATAGCAAAGATATGCTGTACCTCTCACTGTGGAGGCTGGCACTGTTCACATAATGTACAGGGCTAAAGCATACCCATCACCTCTTCCAATGGGATATTGCAGGCACCAAGAAGAAAGGATGATCTACTGTCCCACTCTGTATTTATAGACTCAGCATGTCCTTGAGCTCACGTTAGAGACCAAAGTATCTTCAGAGGGTTGCAAGGAGCATAAACTCAGGGAACTAATTAGGTCAACAGGTGTCCAGGATGACTAAAAGCCATCATAAAAATGCACTTACCTTCTATCCTTTCCACCTGAAAGTAAATTACTGCGTGGACCTCATCAACCTCAGCTTTTCCAAACTCTTCTTTGGCTCTCCTGGGAATATCCAGAGTACCCAGACTTCTGGGAGGAGTGGAGGGAGAAGAGGGGTATGGACTGTAAACCCGGCTGGAAGGAGGATGCCACTCAGGAGCTAATCACAAGGCTGATGTGGCAGGAATCATTGGTCACTGTCTTAAAACAAAGAACAATCAGAAAACTAATACACGTTTACCTGTATCCAGGGCCACTCGTGAGAGGCAGAGAATGCCAACATTTACTGGAATAAATTGCTCTGAAAAACTTGAGAGGAGAAAAAAGAGTTTTATAAATCCATTCTGAGCACACAATCAAGAATGCAGACAGAAATCTATATGCAAAGTTTTCACTGCAATATTATTTATAATAATGAGAAATCAAAACCAACCTACACTGTAACAACAGAAGTAACTAAAATTAAGATACATCAACTACTCAGAATATTCCACAGCCATTAAAAATGATGTTATGCCAGATAGATTAACAACATAGGAAAATAGTCATGATTGAGTAAAAAATCAGGATAAAAAATTGTGTATGCCGTAGAAGTGGGACTATGTGAACAGTTCTTAATTTGATATGGGAGGATTCTGCATCCTTGCTGTTTTCTCCTGTGTTTTCCAGATTTTCTGCAACATGGATTACTTGCATAAGCAGAAAAGTCTAAAGAGAAGACTAAAATTATTAACTGGACAAGATACTTCACCGAGGATATATTAACTGTTCTCAAAATCGTTAATTCTTCTAGTATGAAAATATGATTTGGTTTCCATTCATAATTCATTAATTGGACAAATATTTATTAGCACCTGCAATTTTTCTAGTAACTTATTTATCCATACAGCAAATATTTATTGCAGACTGAGCAGAAAGTACAGAAAATGACATAATGATTCTTAGCTCCCTGCTCTTATGTAGTTAAGAATCTACTAGGAATTGTTGATATTGAAGTAAAAAGGACAGAACTCTCCCCTGAAGCAACTCCACAATCCAGAAAGTGAGGCAGACAAGTTAATAAAAAGTGATGAGGTCTAACCTAAGAGCTAATCCTGCTGAGAGCATCAGAGTGTGATCTGGGGAGATCAGAGAAGCAAAGAGGGAAGAGAGTGTAACGGGGGTCACTGGTCAGGAGCTGAGTCCTCAGCCAGCGTGCAGGCAAATGCCTTGTGGCTTCTTCTTTCTGGCCTGTATTAGTTACTTATTTCATCATCCCCTCTACCCCAGGGTTTGTTCAACTATGTCCAAAATAGACAACTTAAAACAGAGTCCATTGAAGGTTCTCCATACTTCCTTCCAAAAAGGTTGTACTAGTTTGCAGTCCCACCAGCAGTGTAAAAGTGTTCCCTTCTCTCCACATCCACGCCAGCATCTGCAGTTTTGAGATTTTATGATGTGGGCCATCCTTGCTGGGGTTAGATGGTATCTCAGGGTGGTTTTTATTTGCCTTTCCCTAATAATTAGAAACCATGAGCATTTTTCATATGTTTTTTAGCCATTTGTCTGTCTTCTTTAGAGAAGGTTCTATTCATGTCTCTTGCCCATTGATATTTGGGATTGTTGGCTTTTTTCATGTGGATTAATTTGAATTCTCTGTAGATCCTAGTTATGAAGTTTTGGTCTGATTCAAAATATGCCAAATATCCTTTCCCATTGTGTAGGTTGCCGATTTGCTTTGCTCGTTGTCTCCTTAGCTGTACAGAAGCTTTTCAGTTTAATTAAGTCCCATTTGTTTATTTTTGCTGTTGTTTCAATTGCCCTGGAAGTCTTCTTCATAAAGTCTTAACCCAGGCCAATATCTTCAAGTGTTTTTCCTATGCTTTATTTGAGGATTTTTATCATTTCATGCCTTAAATTTAGGTCTTTTATCTGTCTTGAATCAATTTTTGTGAGTGGAGGAAGGTGTGGCGCCAGTCTCATTTGATCCTGCAATCCCATTACCAGGCATCTACCCAGAAGGAAAAAAAAAATCCTTTTACCATAAGGACACTTGCACTAGACTGTTTATCACAGCTCAATTTACAATCGCCAAAATGTGGAAACGGCCTAAATGCCCACCAACCCAGGAATGGATTAACAAGCTGTGGTATATGTACACCATGGAATACTATTCAGCCATTTAAAAAGATGGAGACTTTACATCCTTTGTATTAACCTGGATATAAGTGGAAGACATTATTCTTAGTAAAGCATCACAAGAATGGAGAAGCATGAATCCTATGCATTCAGTTCTCATCTGAGGATAGTTGATGACCTAGTACATGGTGGGGGGTGAGGAAAGGGGAGAGCAAAGAGAGGGAAGGAGGGAGGGGGTAAGGAAAGGGAAGAGCAGAGAGAGGGAAGGATGGAGGGAGTGGGGGAAGGGAAGAGCAGAGAGAGGGAAGGAGGTTGGAGGTTTGGAGGCTCACGGTGTGTGACACACCTTTTAGGGGCAGGGCACAATTACAAGAGGAACTTTACTTAACAAATGCAATCAATGTAACCTGGTTCTTTGTACCCTCAATGAATCCCCAAAAACAAAAACAAAAAAAATAGAGTCCATTGTTGATTAAAAACAAAAAAGATCTGAGTTCTCCCTGTTCATATCCCACCCTCTACTAAGCACAGGAGTCCACCACCCCCATCTGTTAAGAACACTAAGGAAATGTGGATTTTACAACAACAGTGACCTAAAAGGCCTAGAGTCAAGGCAAAGAGATCTGGGGAGGGGGAGACACTCGTGTTCAATGTCTACTTTTCCTTTCTACTTTCTAAACATCTTTTAAACATCTTAGGTGACACAAGGATAAACTCCTACACATGACAGCCTAAATAGAATCCCAAATCTTGTTTCACATAATTGGCAAGAGACTGGTGATCTTCCCCAGCCCATGTCTGGTTGTCCAAATTAATGTCTATAGGAAGTTGTACTTTGTGATTGCTGTTGTCACTGTTTTTGTTGTGCGTGGAAGAAATATGGAGATGCAGGGAGATGGAAAAGAGCAATACATGAAGGGTCAGGGTCTAAGATCAATAAGTGGTGGCTAGAAGTTAGGAGAAATCGTATTGTTAATGAACGTGTCACCTCATCATATCCGCAAGTTGGTAGTGCTAAGGACATTCAAGTGCCCTGTGCTAGCTCCTGGAAGATTTAAATTCTTCTGTCTGATCATGAAAACTAAATAACTGACCCTTCATCTTTGAACTTTCAGGAATTTCAGAGTCATATTTAAAGTTGACTCTGAAAAGGGAAACTCTGTAGCCCACCCCTCCCCAATATCTAAATATATTTTTTCCTTAGTCTTGACTGTCCACTATTATTTATATTTTCCTGATTCCTGATTCCTTAATTTTATCTGAACATGCTTTTCTTGTATGATATCTCTGGTCAGCAGATCAAAACCTTGTTTGGTAGGAAGCTAAATATTAATAAATACATGAAAATATGATTCCCAACAGGAGTCCTGTGAAACACTTAGCCCATGCTATGTCCTGGTTTTTTACCTGGGGAAGCTCAGGTGAAGATGTGTGTACCTTGTGTTATGTGTTACAAGAGTGTGGTACTTACCAGGAAGAAATGAATTCACATGGATGGAATTTCTAACAAGTGTGGGGAGGATCTTTGTCTTTTCATATACCCATAAGCCTAGTCCTACCAAGGGATATCATGTCCTTCTTAATAAAACATTACTGTCTAGCTGAGTGATAAAAAAAATGATAGAAAAAAGACTGTCAGATGATGTAAAAAGTAGCATTTAGTCTCCAAGGGAAGGACCAGGGCCACAGGCAGGAGAACCAGCTGCTGGAAGAAAAGAAAAAAAGGTGGGAGAGAACTGAGCAACTTCAAATGAAAAATTAAATTAATTTTAAAATCTAATGTAAAGCAAAGTGGAACAGCAGATGTGGAGGGAGCTGAAACCCCTCCTTGGATTGTATTGCCTACACTTTCCTGTTCTTTCATTCAGCCTGAACATCATCCCTTTTATACCAAATAGCAAAACTGGATTAATTAAGAAATAAAATACTCCAGACAATTCATATCTAGGGATTGTTTGTTCACAGCATGTATGAGAGAAAGGAAATGCTCGCAATTTTAATTTCTCCAGAAAGGGGGCCACCAATGCTTCCCACCTCAAAGCTTAAAAGTACACAGGGTGTCCATAAAGTTTGCATGCAATTTACTACCTTAAGCTCTTTTAAAGTGCACACGAACTTTATGTCCACCCTGTATTTTCCTGGGCGTTTGTCCTAATGATCTTTATGTCCCAGAATCAAGTATTAGTAAAACACACATTTATTTTTGCAGTTCATTCATTCTTACACCAACTACTTATCAGGGAGCACCTTCCATGAGTGAGGAGCTGTGCTGGCCTCTCAGCTGTGTAGTGGGGTTTAGAGATTCTGCTGGCTTAGATGCAGTTTAGGTGCCAAGATCCCAACTCAAGTCACAGGCCAGATTGGTTCTATAAGACTTATGTATAGCTGTCATCACTGAGACAGTTCGAATCAAGAAAGGAGAAAATAAAACTGCTTCCTTTGCCCTGTCACAGAACAAGTATTTTAAAAAGCCGCCACCGAGGAGCTCTGCTATGAACCTTGTGCTTTTCACGAGGTGAACTTCCACTCCCCAGAGATGTGTGAATAGCAAATCAGGACTCCATGGCCCCCCATTCAGTACCGCGGGTTCATCTTGTGTAGCCAGGGGCCTGACATCGGCCAAAACACCTCACAATGTGATCGTGGCGCTACCCTTACCTTGTATAAAATTATTCTTTATACATGGGGCTTTCTATTTATCAGTATCTGCTCCAGGTGTTTACATTTTTTGAAAATCTAAACAATGGGCTTCATTGAATTTGCTTTTGCATATTCTTTTCTGCACATTTAAGCATCTCCAGGACAAGCGAGTTCTAGCAACCAGGTGGGAGAACGTGGCTGGAAACATTCCTGTGTGAAGCTACTGATGTTAGAACAGGTTGGGCGGCGCCTGTGGCTCAAGGAGTAGGGCGCCGGTCCCATATGCCGGAGGTGGCAGGTTCAAACCCAGCCCCGGCCAAAAAAAAAAAAAGAACAGGTGAGAAATGTGGCAGGCCAACATCCAACATGAACAGCAACGACGTGTCCCACCGGCTGAGTGCCTCCCGGAGCTGCGCGCTGGTTCCGTGGCTCCCCGCTGCATTCATTTGCTAGGGCTCCATGACAAAGTGCTGCCCCATGGGCGGCTTAAACAACAGAAATTTATTGTCTCACGGTTCTGGAGGCTGAAAGTCCATGATCAGGGTATCGGTAGGGTAGTTTCCCTCTGAGGGCTGTGAGAGACAGTCTCCTCCTAGCCTCTGTCTGGGCTTTTCGCAGTTTGGTGGCAATCTTTTCATCCCTTGGCTTGGGGATGTGTCACTGACCTCTGCCTTCATTTTCACAGGCACTCACCCCATACGGGTGTCTATCTGTGTCCAAATCTCTTCTTTTTCTGAGGGCATAAATTGCATCGGATTAGGGCCCACCCCACTGACTTCATCCTAACCTGATCATCTGCAAAGACTATACGTCTATATAAGGTCACCTTCACAGGTACTGGGATTAGGACTTCAACACTTTCACAGGGGCCATAATTCAACCTGACACGCTCATTTTCTCATTCAATGATCACACCAGCATCATGAGGCTGGGACTATGATTACTGACTTCACAACCTATAACACTGAGGCTTGGGAAGTGAGCTTTGATTATCTTTACTAAATTCGCCTATTATAGAAAAGGTAGGGCAGCGCCTGTGGCTCAGTGAGTAGGGCGCCAGCCCCATATGCCGAGGGTGGCGGGTTCAAACCCAGCCCCGGCCAAACTGCAACAACAACAAAAAAAGTAGCCGGGCGTTGTGGCGGGCGCCTGTAGTCCCAGCTGCTCGGGAGGCTGAGGCAAGAGAATAGCATAAGCCCAAGAGTTAGAGGTTGCTGTGAGCCGTGTGACGCCACGGCACTCTACCCGAGGGCGGTACAGTGAGACTCTGTCTCTACAAAAAAAAAAAAAAAAAAAGAAAAGGTAGTACAGGGTTTGGGCATAGACAGTTTGACCCAAAAGACCATGCTCTTAATCACCACCTGGGATTACCAAAGGATCAGGAGAAAGTCTCCTGACCTTCCAGTTTCTTAGCCACAGGTTATGCTCGGTGATAACCCACTTTACTCAAAGGAATACTAGCTACCCTTGAATGAGCTCTGCTATGCATACTACATTGCCGCATTTAATCTGCCAGACAACTTTACAAGTCCAATACTCTTTATCCCAGTTCACAAATCAGCAAACTGAAGGTCAAAGAAGTGAAGACATCTGGCCAAGGTCAGCAAACAAGAAAGGATTGAGCCAGGATTCAGGTCACCCCTAGCACCACCTGCCACCACTTGATCCTAAAGATGTATTTTTTCTACTGTGCTGTGCTGTGCTGGGGCATAGCAGCCCATCATTCAGTCACCCTCAAAAATAAGCCTGTGGCTCAGTCGGTAAGGCACCGGTCCCATATACCGAGGGTGGCGGGTTCAAACCCGGCCCCAGCCAAACTGCAACCAAAAACTAGCCGGGTGTTGTGGCGGGCGCCTGTAGTCCCACGGGAGGCTGAGGCAAGAGAATTGCTTGAGCCCAGGAGTTGGAGGTTGCTGTGAGCTGTGTGAGGCCACGGCACTCTACCGAGGGCCATAAAGTGAGACTCTGTCTCTACAAAAAAAATAAAAATAAAAAAATAAGTCCAAGTAAATCTCACCGTGCTCTGTTTTTAAAAGCCTGCACAAAATGAACTTCGGTTCTAAAGAATTTGAATCAACCAGGGGAAAGCATAGAAAAATATCAACTGTTTGTATGATCACCTGGGCAACCTTTCCCGGGCTGTGTAAATGTGTAATAACTAATCAGCCAGGGATTTTTCTAGACATAGGCAGTTTTCAATTGTGCCCATGATTCACTCAGTTTTCTGCGTGAAGCAGGAAAAGGCTTCTTACTTATTTAGCATAACGATGGGCCAAAACAAAAGGGGAAATCATTTCACGCATGCTTAGGTAAGACATTTTAATCTTTCTTAAATCTTTGTGTGTCTATTTTTGTGTTCACGGCAACTGGCAGACTATTTAGAACAGAAATATGCATGTGTTGAATATAAAGAGAAGACAGCAATGGGCGGTGGGATGTGTGCGCTGCAGAGGGAGATTTAACATTTGGCAAGTGTCAGACACAAATGGCTATCGATCAGCAAGAATCCTTGGTGAAATAATAACACGATTTTTCTGGGGGCATGTTGACCAATACCAGTTTTCAGTTTTCTGACAGTCTCTAAAACAGAGAGATACGGATCCTGACTCCCTGGGGCTTTGCAGTTTACCAGCTCTCGGAGAGCATTGCTAGCTTTAGAGTGCCATCATGTGGTCACCTCTTATCTGTGCAGAAACTCGGCTGGAGCCAAGGCTGGCAGGGTGACTCTGAATGATTCAAATAAATTGCACTGGGCGTCTTCTGAGAACATTCCTGGCTGGTCACACATCTGACCTAGGCAGCAATCATGTGTGTGCTGGAGGTGGGGGGTTAAGAAGGAAGGGCTGAGAAGCTCCCTGGAGGCAGAGTGGGTCCGGAGAAGGAGAATCCAAGCAGCTGTACTAAGCCATGTAGACAGGCAGTTGGCAGAGAGGAAATTTGTCCACTGGGGATTAGGGCCACAGCTTGGGTTCATAAACAACACTTGAGGAGGAGGAATTGGCAGGAGTAAGGCAAGGCTCTAACTCTCATGGGGTAGGTGGAACTGGGAAATAACGTAGGAACTGGCCTAAAACCAAGGCAAGTTACAGTCTTGCCTGGTGTCTGGCTCTTAAAGAAGCCAGCACCCCATGCATCCTACTCAGGAAAAGGACCACCGTCCAGCTAAGCCCTGCCCCTGCCTGGGCACTGCTCCCCGGGAAAGTACCCCAGCAGAGGAAGAAATCTTGTCAACACGGGGAGAAGCTGAAGTCTGAGGTCTCATCACTAGGTGGCTGCCATGATGGGAGCAGGAAGAGAAGCAGGTTATAGGCTCTGTGTAAACAAAGGCCATTTACTCTGTGGGAGTCAGTCACTGTCACTTCAGTTTTGGCAGAGACTCCAATGCAGGCAGCAAAGTGGGAAAGCTTTATGGTGGAGGCAAGGCCTCAGGTGCGCCCTGTGGGAGCTGGGGAAGCTGCAGGTGGGCTACTTCCAAGTGGGGCATCCTGTGGGAGTGTGTAGGGCTGGATGCCTATTTAGCCCACGCTGGTTAGTCACAGGTGAAAAGTATTAACAAAAATTAGGGAAGCTGCCAGTGATTAATCAAGTCCCTGGCCATTTGGGGCTGAAGTGTTACAGAAGTTATTGTTTAGCTTCTGGGATTTTCACTAGAGATAGCAAGCAGCCTTCCTGCAAGTCTCACTTACAGCAGGCTGGCTTCCTGGGTTATTTATTGTAGATGCGGGGCTGGTTTCCTGGGCAGGTTCCCTGTTGCAGATGGTGAGTCAAAGTTCTATCTTTTTCTTTTCTTTTCTTTTTTTTTTTTTTTTTTTGAGACAGAGTTTTACTTTATTGCCCTTGGTAGAGTGCTGTGTCATCACAGTTGAGGTTGTCACAGCAACCTCAAACTCTTGGGTTTAAGTGAGTCTTTTGTCTCAGCCTCCCAAGTAGCTAGGACTACAGGTGCCAACCACAACACCTGGTTATTTTTAGAGACAGGGTCTCCCTCTGGCTCAGGTTGGTTTTGAACTTGTGAGCTCAGGCAATCCACCTGCCTTGGCCTCCCAGAGTGCTAGGATTACAGGTGTGAGCCACCCACGGGCCACTGAATTCTATCTTTACATAGAGAGAGTCTTCTGCGAGGCTACATCTTGCCTCACATAAACACTAAGGAGCTAGAACTGGCAAAAGACCCCACCATGCCCTATCCCCAGGCAAAATCAAGTCTTGGATGGAACAGGACTGTCTAGAAACTCAGAAGTTGATTCTAGGGTGTGTCATGGCTCAGACCAACAGCTGAGGTGCACCCATGCTTAAACCCTCTCCTGGCCACTAATATGTGAGTGACTCAGCTTGATTATTTGCTGCCTTAGTCAGAATGGATGAGGAACTTGGAGGAGACATAAGCTTCAGGAGAAGGAGGAAGTGGTACTGGGGTTGGGGTAGTGATGCCAGGGGGGTACATTTTGTAGGGAGACATGAGATAGAGCCTGCCACTGCCCCACTGGGTATCGTGGTACCTCAATTTGGGTTTGGGGCTAATCCTGGCTCAATCCTGTGGAGAAACTCTATTTGAACTTCCTAGAAAATGCGGTGACCATCATTTGGTAAAGTGGGGGCACTGCAATGCCAGGTTGGGGAGCACAGCCTTGGGCGGGAACGCCAGGTACAGGCGCTCCTGTTTCGTTCATGTAGACTTGAAAGAGGCCCAGTGTGTGCGACAGGGCAACAGAGGGCTTTTCCTTTCCTGTTGGTGACTGACTTTCACTTTTCCATCATCCCTCAACCAGGAAATGTTACGCATGGACCAGCGTGACTCCCGTGTTATGTTGACACATTCCTCTTCTGTTTGCCAAATTCCCATGAGCTGGTTGGTGGCGCAGACACTCCAATTGTAGCAAAACTGACAGTGTAACTAAATATAAACAGTACCTGGAAATGGGCTAAATGTGGGTGAGTTAATCAGGAGAGACATTCGAGAGTGAGAGCAGATATATTTAATTTTTCTGTTTCTAGCAGAGTCTTCTGCGTGAATACGTGGGTCTCACTGGGGCCAGTGTGGAAGGCACAGTATTCCCCAAATTTTAGACATAATTTTGGCCATATGCATACTCAGCCTGTACCATTCCTTAATATTTTTCTTTAAATTTATTTACTTGTTTTTAATTATGGTTCTGTTGAAAGGGAAACTATATCACTATTGAAAATGGAAAGGCAGATCACCTGTCATAAATACACAGTAGAAGGTAAGGCTAACCATAAATACATAACCAAGCCAGTAAAACGCTTCCCCCATAGACTGTCCTCAGATGGTCTCCTGTTCCACTGGCAGAACTATGGCCACATGTAGGGAAATTCTTGTGCAATAATAGTTAAAAGAGCTCTGGCTCTGGTATCAGATTGCCTGACTTCAACTTCTAGCTGTAAAATCATGGCAAATATTTAGCCTAAGTTTCATTCCTTCACTTGCGAAATCGGGTATTTGCTTCACAGAGCTGATGGGAGGATTCAGTGAGATGATACATAACTAAAAGATTTAGCACAATGTCTGACATGTGATAAACAATAAACAGCAGCTGCCACTATTAGTATTATTATTGCTATTATTCCCTTAGTTGGGAAGCAGTGTATAGCTCTTCTCAATAGTGGGTCCTTAAAACACCCTGACCGTGGGCAGGACTAAGGGCTGGAATACACAGAGGGTGCTTGTCTTAAATGTCCTGTGGGCCCCTTGTTCTCTACCTTCCAACTGGTTTCAGTTGCACACTTTCAGACTACTGAAAGTAAGAGGCCAAGGCAATGAAGCTGCTGTGCCTTTCATGGTAAAAACTCCGGTCAGACAGTCAGTGAACTTAAACGTTTCAATCAACTGTAGATCTTTATTTCTGATGTTACCTGTCCTTTCCCAGGTTCTCCGTGGTATTTTTTTTTTTTCTCCTGGCACTCACTGAATCAATCAGAATCCTGCAGAAATCAGATGATACCCAAAAAGAGTGATTGAAAAGTTTAATAGTAGAACTATTTACAGAGGTGTGGGCAAGAATTATAGAAGCCAACAAAAGATAACAAAGCACCCAGGGCCTAGCAAAAACAGGAAACCTGTACATTCCTGAAGCCTGGAGGGTGAGGGGAAGAAGCTGTTGCAGGATCCAGGGGAGCCCCAGCCATGAGGGTCGACCCCAATCAACACTGCACAGGACTCCTGAGCTCAACAGGGACGAGCAGGCAGGCAGCAGAGAGAGTCCTGTCATGAATGGATTCTTTCCCTGTCTCCTGCCAGGGCCTCCCAGGAACTGAAACCAGTTGGAAGGTAGAGAACAAGGGGGCCACAGGACATGCCACACTTAGAGGTCAGCAGAGAAGGGCGGAGTGTCCATCTGGAGGGCCACATGGAGAATAACTGACACATTCCTCACAAAACATGACGGTGTTTAGAGATCTGTGATGCACCTTCTCACTCCTTAAACTCTCAGTAGAATGAGCTGTGAATGTCAAGTGAGTCAGGTTGTGACTATGTGACACAAGCACCAGCAGGAGTGCAAACATAGAGACGCGCACCGCCCACCAGGGCACTGAGACACCGTCCCCTGCAGGCCAGGAGACACCTCCCTGGAGCTGGCAGCAGCTTCACACTGGGCTCCCAGCCAGGAAGCGAGGGCAGAGGCCCCTTCCCAGCCAGGGGTTTGTTACTAAGCAGCATGACTTTGGAGGGGAAGGGGACAGTCCATGGGAGTCACCCCCAGGTGACTTCCATCTTCACTACAGGCTAGCAAAATCTGGAAGCAATGCAATTAAAATTGCTCACCTCCTAACAAAGAAAGGGTGTGTTCCCCAAGTCTGTGGAGAGAAGAACACCTGAGCCAAGTCGCCTCAAACAGCAGCTTGGACTAACAGTGGCAGAGTGTGTGCTGGTGTGAAGGGCAAAGCCGGCACCTGCCACAGCTGTGGGCTTCCAGGCCCTGCTGGAGTAAGGCAGGCGGCCCCCTTCTTTGAATGATGTCACGGAATGCAAGTCTCAGGCAGGCAGAAACAATATTTTCTTGAGTGACAAAACCAGACTGTTCTGTCAAGCTGCCTTCTCGTAGCTGAACCAAGCTAACAAAATCCTATTCTCAGAAAGAGCCCATCCATCCATATCTCTCTCTCTGCTTCCTTCCCTCCCTCTCTCGCACTCTTTCCCTTCCCCTCTGTCTCCCTCCTTCTGTCTGTCCCCTCTTCCCCAGCTCTTTCTCTCTTTCTCCCCTTGTGGTAAAACACAATTTAAAAAATTTACCATCTTAATCATTTTATATACAGTTCAGTTGTGTAAAGAACATTCTTGTCACCATAAAACCCATCTCCAAAATGCCTCTCATCTTACAAACTGAAAGTCTATACCCACCAAACAATTCCTTGTTCTCATCTTGGATTTGACTCCTTCAGATATCCCAAGTGCAACTACACAGCACGTGCCTTTTTGTGACTGGTTTATGTCACTTATGTCACTTAGCATCACATCCTAAACTGGTTCATTCAAGCTGTAGCATGTGTCAGAATTTTGTTCCTTTTAAGGCTGAGTAATATTCCGTTCATGTATAGACGGGATTTTGTGTCCATTCATCTATCGTGTGATTGTTGTTTCCACCTCTTGGCTATTGTGCATAAGGCTGTGAACATGGGTGTACAGACATCTCTTCAAGACCAGGCTTTCAATTCCTTGGGGTGCACACCCAGAGGTGGGATTGTGTACATCTCTTTATTTACCTCCATGCCAACTGCTTTCAGAGATATTGATTAGGTTATTTTCTGAGCAGAACAATGTGGGTTCTCCCTGCATCCCATAAAGCAAGGTCATGTTGGGAGAAGGGCCCAGGAAATCAGCCCTAAGTCAACGCCTCTGGGTTTTAAGGTCCCTTTAACCATTCACTGGCCATGAAATCTTAGGCAAGTTCCTTCATATCTCTGAAACCTGTGTTTTTCTCCATAAATGGAACACCCCCAGTATTAGTTTCCCAGGGATGCCTTACAAAGTATTGAAAACTGGGAGGCTTAAAACAACAGAAATGGATTCTTTCACAGTTCTGGACACAAAAAGACCAAAATCCAGGTGTCCGCAGGGCTGGTTCCTTCTTGGAAGCTCCAGGGGAGAATCTGCCACATGCCTGTCTCCCCGTTGCTGGTGTTTGCAGCAATCCTCGGCCTCTTTGGCTTGTAACTCTGTAACTTCGGAGTCTGCCGTCTTCTCCTTTGTGTCTGTGTCTGCACTTGACATTCTCTTTTCTACGTGTGTCTGAAGTTCCCCCATTTTATCAGGACACCAGCAATTGGGTTAGGGTCCATCGTAATCCAGTATAACCCCATTTTATCTTGACTACCTCTGCAAAGACCCTATTTCTAAATAAAGTCACATTCACAAGTACTGAGCTTAAGACTTCAACATACCTTCTGGGGACATAAAATTCAACCCACAACACTGCCCCTCCCCCTCCAGAGTCTCTGTGACAATGAAATGTGTTTGTACACGCTGAGGCATTGTACTGGATGGGAGCCGGGGCCATGCTGAGTTGACATTTAGCTTGTGTGTCCTCTGAACAAAAGAACTGCCTCCTCCCTGTGCTGCTTGATTTAGAGGGCTGTGTCCATTCTTGTTTACTAAGTGCTCCTCTGGTTCCAATTGGGACTGCATTAACTTGGGTTTGTTAAACGTTCGAGGTCATTTTCATCACTGGGAGGAGGAAGAACAACAAGGGTGGGCTTCAGCAGATCCCATCGACCACCCTGGGCTTTCTAGAGCTGCTGCCTTTGGTCTCTGAAGAGCCCGCCCTCTGCTGCTTGGCAGGACCCTCCTTTGTCCTGGGAGAAACGGTTGTCCCTGGGATGATCTTGGAAGTGACACCATCAGAGCTGGGAGGTTGCTCTGTCCTTCCTGGCCCATTCAACAGTCACCACATCTATAAATACCACACCCCAGAGAAGCCCAGGCTGCCTAGCTGATATATTATCTTCAGATGTTCACCTGCATCCTCCATAACGTTCTCCAAGCTGGGACACACAAAACAGATTTACTAGGAGAAGGATAGAAATGATTAACTCTCAACGCCTTAACTATATTGCTACTAAATGGCTTACTTACCATGTGCTCTGTACTCCAGAGGCATAACCATTTTCTAACATGTGCAAATCAGCATTTCCAGAAGAAATAAAATTAAGGAATGATTATTTGGGTTTAAAGAGGATTCATTATATGATTCCTTTAACAAGAAGATGTAATAAAACAATAATAAAAGTTTCCACTTCAAATTTTTCTGGGCTCGTCTATTGAAAAGGGTGCTATCAGGCCCAGCACAGTGGCTCATGCCTATAATCCTCGCATTCTGGGAGACTGAGGTGGGAGGATCACTTGAGCTCAGGAATTTGAGATCAGCTTGAGCAAGAATGTGACCCCAATCTCTACTAAAAATAGAAAAAATAGCCAGGCATTGTGGTGGGCACCTGTAGTCCCGGCTAGTTGGGAGGCTCACGTTGGAGGATTCCTTAAACCCAGGAGTTTGAGGCTGCTGTGAGCTAGGCTGATGTCACATCATTCTAGCCTGGGCAACAGAGTGAGACTGTCTCTAACTCTGTCACCCTGGGTAGAGTGCCATGGTGTCATCGTAGCTCACAGCAACCTCAAACTCCTGGGCTCAAGCAATCCTCCTGCCTCAGTCTGAGTAGCTGAGACTACAGGCGCCTGCCACAACACCTCACTAATTTTTTTCTTTTTATTTAGTAGAGACAGAGTCTCACTCTTGCTCAGGCTGGTCTCAAACTGCTGAGCTCAAGCAATCCACCTGCCTCAGCCTCCCAGAGTGCTAGGATTACAGGTAGGAGCCACCACATCCCCCAGAGTTCAGAAAAGGATTCCAATTAACCCCTCAGTTTACCAGCTTGGCCGCCCTGCAACTTGGCTGCTCAGGATGGAGCCAACCCCACGCTGGGCTGTCAAGCTACAGGTGATTAGAAGGAAGAAGTGACAAACTTGGTGACACAAATTTCTCAAAGGCTTAGATGGGGCCACCTGGTGATTTATTTACAGAGGCAGCTTTCCTATAAGATCAACACCAGGGCAATTAGACTAGGCAGGTTGCTAAACCCTAAGGCAAAGTCAGAGTTTAAAAGTGTGGTTATTTTGTGCCCTCTGAATCTAGTTAGTTTTAATGAGCTGTGGCTTTCTTGTGAAGGAATTAAAGAGAGCAGTTCCTAACATGAATGAATCTAAGCCTAGGACTGGAGACACAAATGGACACATTCTCCTCCGTCCCTGCCACCTACTCTCGGCCATACAAAATCACCCTGGCTTCCACACATCCTGGCAGATAGAACATCAGGGCAGCTTATCTCTAGTTGTAAAAGCCTGCTTAATACTACTAATAGCATTAGTAATTTTGCTGGAAAGCGCGAGGAGGATTCTTCCATTTATTACCTAGTGAATCAATTCTAACTTTAATAGAAAAGACAGTGGCTGTAGACCACAACGCACAATAAAGGGCTGCGTGTAAATCCGAGCAGGGTTTTGATGCCAGAATTCTGAAAGGGAAAAAGAGACTCTCCCTCACCTCCCTTTTACCTAGTTTACTGCTCGGACTGTGGGAAAGGAAACTCCCAATTTCTGGCAGAAGCAACCTCTGTTCTTCTGCAGGTGCCCTTGAGACTTGCGACTGCAAAGGCAGAGACAGGAGGCCAGGGAACCGTGCTGCGGGCATCGTGTGGCCGGGTCTGAAAGACGCGGATGAGATAAAGCTGATTACAAGGACTGAAAGAAAGCAAAGAGCAGCATTCTGAAAATGGCTGAGAAAGGAAGAAAGAAATGCCCTGTGAGTCCAAGAAAGTGGATATGCATACTGGATACCCCTTATGGGTTTGTCCTCAAAGATGAGGCCCATCCTACATCCAAAGTCAGTTTCACTGCTTGTCCCAGAGGCTCTCTGGAAAACGGAGAATCATTTTCCCTGAAGAAGCAAATCTGATCAGACAACCCACTAGCATGAGAAATGGCAAACAACATGTGGCCAGAAAGTTCATTCTCCTGCTGTTTCTCAACATACCCTGACGTTGTCGACACCCTCTCCCTGTCAAACTCCAGACAACTCATGAGGGCAGATTGCACCATTTTCCTCCCACATGGCCTGGTCTTCTTGGAAATTCTAGCATCCAACTTCCCTCTCAAGCTCATTTCCATCTGCACATTTTAACTATTCCCACTGCCAGTTCTGCAGCCCTCTCACTCAGGGGTCTGAGGTCCAAACCAACCTGGGCAATCCCAGCAACGTGCAGCTGTTCAAAGCTGAGCGGTAAGTACAAGGAGCAGCAGCTGCAGCCTTCACTGGCCTCGTACCCAGCTGGGCATCTGAAAGGGTTAATTTTCCACCTGCTGTTACTGAGTGGGCAGTTTCTTACCTGGAATCAGGAAACTCTAGTCATTTGCTTAAAGGGAAAAAAGGGTTGAACACAACCCAGGGGCTGTGGGGAGAAATTTGTAAAACTACAGCCTGGATCCTGACAATGAAATACCAATTAATTTATCTTGAAATGGGTCACTAACAATCCCCAATGGATATTTATGCAGCGTTATGGGGGAAGTGTAATACTTTAAGGAATTGCTCAGAATCTTTTTACTCAGAGGAAAAAAGTTCCATATCTTCTGTTATTCACCCGAAATCTTTTTCCTTTCTCTCTGCTATAAAATGTGTCAGGGATATTCTTTAAAGTGCCTATTTTTTTTCTTCCCCCTGTCACCCTGTAGGTATGAAATCTTGCTCAACAGAGAAATCACAGTTGAAGATTTCCAGATACTGCCTGGAATATTCTGAGAACAGTGAGTCAAGTGTGGTAACCAGAAACACCCTGCTGGGCCCTCCTCCCCAGCAGCACTGGGATAAGCCTGTGGTTTTGACACTTAACCCTCTAACAAAAAGGAAGCTCTCTGGGATTCTTTTGAAACTTCTCAGGCACAGGAAAAAGAGACTAATTTCACTCTGGTTATATTGCTGTGTTTCAGACACTTCACTGCTCACTTACACACTGAGAACAAAGCTGCAACAGGAGAAGAGAAAATTTGCTTCTGTCTCATGGTTCAGCACACTGAAGTTGCCTGGGGAGGAGTAGCAGAGTCAAGCCGACCCGCAAAGAGGCCCCTGGCCTGGCCCCTGCCATGCCTGGCAAGGGGACTGTGCAGTTGAAAAGAAGTGAAAGCTCTGGAGGAGGGAGGTTTCGTGGATTATCCCAGTGAGTCCAGTGCAACCACAATAATCCTGCATTTTACCAAAGGTGACAAAGTGAGACTCTGTCTAAAAAGAAAATTATTAGGGGTACATCATAGTTCTGTATCTTATAGGTACATGTGATGTTAACAAACAGAAAGAATCTTTATAAGTAAAGCGAGAGGAAAGAGCATCTTGGAGGGGTATGAGGTGAGAAAGATGTCTTTCCAGGTCAATTGACAATCTCCAAGATGTGGAAACAACCGAAATGCCCACCAATCTAGGAATGGATTAACAAACTGTGGTATTGTTTGGTATACCATGGAATGCTGTTTAGCCATAAAAAAAGATGGAGACTTTACATCTTTTGTATTAAACCTGGACGGAGTTGAAACGCATTCTTCTTAGTAAAGTATCACAAGAATGAAAAAGCAAATATCCAATGTACTCAATACAAATACAAAGCCAATGATCTAATTCATGTCCACAGAGGAGAAAAACTTAATTCAAGTTGGGAGGAGAGGAATGAGGGGGGGAGATTGGTGTGCTCCCATTTAATGGGCACAATGTATGGGTATATAGACCCCTCTGGGGTACAGGACACAACGATAAGAGGGACTCTACCTAACAAATACAAACATTATAACCTAGTTGTTTGCACCCTCACATTAATCTGAAATTAAAAAAAAAGACCTCACCAGGCATTGATGGCTTTGCAGATGGGAAGGGGCCATGAAGCAAGAGTGGCTTCTGGAAGATGGAGAAGGCAGGAAAAATGATTCCTTCCCAGGGCCTCCAGGACAGAGTCCTGCACATACTTGGATTTCAGCCCAGCAAGAGCATTTTAGACTTCTGACCTTCTGCAGGCAGTACCTGGGTTACGAATGAGATGGATTCTGCATGTTTGTTCTTAAGTTAAATGTACAGGTAAGTTGGAATAGGTACATTTACCCTGACCGATAATAGCCTCCATCTGTAAGTGCGAGTTGTACAGAGTTGGACATTTATAACTCGGGGACTGCCTGTAATGCATTTGTGTTGTTTTAAGCCACTAAGTTTGTGATAATTGGTTACAGCAGCAATAGGAGAAAACTGAAAAACAGTATTCCCTAGAAATCAGTGAACTAGATATCCGAAAGTAACTGCTCACATTTGGGGGTTTATGTATGTGATTCTATTCTACCTCTGCACTAGAATGTAAACCATTTAACTAGAAACTAAGAGGGCAGAATCTTTGTTTTGTGCACTGCTATATCCTCAGCACTTAGAAAAATGCCTGGCATGTAGTAATTGCTCAATAAATGTTCCTGAGTACATTCATCAGGAAACAACACTCTGGGCCAGGCAGGTAGCTAAGGTTCAATACACAGGCATGGTAACCTTTGCTAGAAATGGCTAACATGTTAGTTTATCTCTACTCTCTCCATCCTATTCTGAAGCACTGTGCTCACTGGTCACTTCACTCAACTAATCCCAGCCACCCCTGCTCTTCTCCAAGAGTATTCTAGTCTGGGTGATCTTCTAAAAATTGGAACATGTCTCTCCCTTACTCCAGCCACAGGTCCTGGGCAGAGAATGTAGAGCCTGCCTTCCTGCCCAGATTCGTCTCACATCACTCTTCCCATATCGGTTGTGGATCCAGCCAGAAGCTGAAGGTGCTGAGTCCCTCCTTCGTCAGGGCCTGTGCAGATGCCGTGCCTTCTGTCTGCAATGTTTTTTCTTCCTCATCTGCGCCTACTGTTTCTCCCAGATGACTCCTGCACATCTTTCATTATTCTTATCAAGAGTCATTTCCAGCCAGGTGTGGTGGCTCACACCTGTAGTCCTAGCATTCTGGGAGGCCAAGATAGGAGAATCAGGAGGTCAGGAGTTCAATACCAGACTGAGCAAGCATGAGACCCTGTCTCTACTAAAAATAGAAAAAATTAGCGAGGCATTGTGGTGGGAGGCCCATAGTCCTAGCTACTTGGGAAGCTGAGGCAAGAGGATCTCTTGAGCCCAAGAGTTTGAGGTTGCTGTAAGATAGGCTGAGGCCACAGCATTCTGGCCCAGGCAGCAGAGCGAGAGACTCTGCCCCCCCACAAAAAAAAAAAAGAAAAGAAAGAAAAAGTCATTTTTTTAGGAAAACCTTCTGTGACCTACACTACCAGATTCACAAATGCCTCCCCATCCTCACACGCTTAGAGCATCCTTCACAGCACATACCGCTGACTTCTCAATACCTAGCACTCAACTTGGAAGAAAGCAATGCACATTCGTGGCATAAATAAATTCATTGAAGGTTAAGTGATTTCCCTATAGTCACACAGCTTGTAAGTGCTAGAGGCAGGAATAGAACACAGGTGTTCTGACTTCATCCCACATGGCCTCCGTCAGAAATGCCTGCAGGGGCGTCTGAAAAATGGAAGAAGAGACTCTGCAGAGACTGGAGCAGGGACTGCTGTGGAGCTGAGCTACAGAGAGTAATAGAGGCAGGCGAGCCAGCCTGGCATTGGACACTGGAGACGGGGCTTGGCTTTGAGCACAGTGTTTCTTGGTCTAGGAGGAGGAAGTGGGGGTTGCAATAAACCCCACAGAACCCGACAAACTCCAACAGATTACTGAGGAAACGGCCAGCACACGCTAGCAGGACTTTGCAATCACATTTGCACCTGAGGATGAGAAGACTATCAAAAGTAAGTTAGCAAATTCTGAATCCAACGGCAGGTGCCCACTCTGGACTGATTGTGCTTCCCCCAAATTCACATGTTGAAGCCTAACGCCCCTGTGTGACTACACTTGGAGGTAGGGCCTTCCGGCAGGTAATAATGGTTAAGTGAGGTCATGAGGGCGAGGTCCTACTCTGAAAGGACTGGTGGTCTTATGAGAAAGGGAAGGGATTTTCTCTCCCCACCCCTCACACAAACACATACACACACTGAGGAAAGGCCGTGTGAGGACACAGGGAGAAGGCAGCTGTGTGGAAGCCAGGAAGAGAGCCCTCACCAAAACCCGACTATGCTGGCACTGTGATCTCAGACTTCCAGCCTCCAGAACTTGAGAAAATGAATTTCTGCTATTTAAGCCAGCCAGTCTATAGTATTTTGTTATGGCTGCTGAGCAGACTAGGACAGTTCCCAGTGCACTAATTTAAACCACACAATGATTCTAGATAAGAAGATTACAGCAAAATTAATTTCTTCTAAAGGGGTTATAGTGGACATCTGTTATTTTGCCAGCCCAACATCAATGTTCCCATTCTTTTAGTAATAGCACCTTGGTTTTCTTTTTTCTTTTTTTTTTTATTGTTAAATCATAGCTGTGTACATTAGTGCAATCAAGGGGTACAATGTGCGGGTTTCATATACAATCTGAAATATTCTCATCAAACTGTTCAACGTAGCCTTCATGGCATTTTCTTAGTTACTGTATGTAGGCATTTGTATTCTGCATTTAGTAAGTTTCGCCTGTACCCATTCTAAGATGCACCGTACATGTGGCCCCACCCATTTTCTTTGGGAAAATCCTAGCCTTTTCCTGACACCACCCCAACCCTATCACCATAGCAGTCATGGTGGAACTGTCAACAGCACCGAACCTTCCTCTTCCCAAGGAACGGTCACATGACCCAATTCAATCTCTGGAGCAGGGATTTAACAATTGACCATAGTGACACAAGAATTGAAAAAATATTGAAGCTAGTTTATATTGATTATAGTACCTAAGAAAAAACAATGCCAAACAAGCCCCATTATCTAGGTTCCTGGAGCCCTCTAACTCCTGCCCCTTTCAAAGTCTGGTTGGTCAGTGGCTTTTTCACTTTGATAGAACATTCCATATCCTTCCAGTGAATTCTTTTATAGTGTGAACCAGTCAGATTTGGATTTGGTTGCTTGTAACTAAAGAATTTTCAGTGATACATGGGTCTATCAAACCTGTGCTGCCAATTTTTTAATGTCAATGAATTATTTTGACATAATTATGCAACTAAAATGCATATACATATTGGAAGCTAGCTATAATTAGGAAAGAACTTTACTTTTAAAAAGTTTAGTGATTAGTATATGCATTAGAAAAAAGGTGCTATATTTCTGGAAGTATTTTTTCTACTTTTTTTTTTCCAACAAGAGAATCCTAATATTTAAGGCCATTTGGGTAACAGTGGATTTGATAAGATTTCTATTCTGAAACAGCCAAAGAACAATCAGGATAATGAAGAGAATAATATATATGTTAATAGTAAAATGATGGATGCTATAGATCTGACCAATAGTAGAATTCATCTGGCAAATCAATTTCGACCAAATTTTAACCTTACTCTTGTATGAAGAATGGATCTGGGCTTATTATTCTGAGTATATTTTAGCCTGTATCCTAAAGGATAGCCTGTATCCCACGTCAGAGACCCAGAGCCAGTGAATCAGAGGGAACTGTGAAGGTAAATTATCACAATTTTGTAGTAACATTTATGAATTGAGGAAACTTACTCTCTTTTACCAGTTTTGGTACATTTATACTTTTCTATTTTGATAGGGAGGAATGGAAGATAGAGAGAGGCTTGATGTGTAATGATGAATATCTAAGAACATTCATTCACTCACTGAAATAGCCCTGACATTTTAAATTATGTCTTTTTTAAAGAACACTTTAATTTTTAATTTTTTATTGTGAAGCATATTATTTTTACAAAAGCACTGTTTAAAATGTATCTGTAGAGTTTAAGGAATAATAATAAGCTCTCAGGACATTTGAGAATCAGAACATTATTAGTTCCTTAGAGCCTCTTATGTGCCTCTCTCCCAAGGAATATTGTGTATTGATCATCCCTTTGCTTTCCTTTACAGTTTTATCTCATATATTTGTCTCTCTAAAGAATGTATTCTGGGCTTGGAGCCTGTGGCCCAAGTGGCTAAGGCACCAGCCATGTACACCTGAGCTAGTGGGTTCGAATCCAGCCCAGGCTCGCCAAACAACAATGACGGCTGCAACCAAAAAATAGCTGGGTGTTGTGGTGGGTGCCTATAGTCTCAGCTACTTGGGAGGCAGAGGCAAGAGAATCACTTGAGCCCAGGAGCTGGAGATTGCTGTGAGCTATGATGCCACGGCACTCTACCCAGGGTGACAGCTTGAGGCTCTGTCTCAAAAAATAAAATAAAATAAAAAAGAATATATTCTGCATATTACTTTATAACTTGCATCTTTTGTTCAACAATTGTTTTTTAGATTACCTACAGTTGATGCAGGTACTATATGGTATTCCACTTTATAAATTTTACATTACTATGTAGTATTCCACTTTATAATTATGAATTTATGAATTGTGAATTTTTGCTTTTAAGAGTAAGGCTTCTGTGAACATGTTTTATAATGCATATATGCAAAGGTATCTTTAAAGTATATACTAGGAGTGTAATTGCTGGATCATAGGTTGGGCACAAGTTCAACTCTCCTGGAAAATGCAAATTTTTTGAACATGATTATTTGTATCAGCTCATACCCCCCATAAGCAGGGGATAGTTTCTATCACTCTGTACCCTGGGATTGCACAGAGATAACATGGCTTAATGGCTTTTGTGCCTCTTTCTCTCCCCAGTAGGATGGCAAGAGGATGAAGTATCCATACAATGTGCTAGCTCTTCTGCCTGGGAGTGTTCTCCACGTGATCCTAGTGAGTAAAACTGTGTCCCTTTCAATGACAGGGAGTGATATACTTTTTCATTTGCTTCAGTCTGTTACATGTACAATGGTAATGACAGTAGCTGGCATCCAATATGATGATGGTTTTTGGTGATGCTTGCCTTCTGGAACTCACGCCCTTATGCAATACACTCTGAAATAAACACGGCTGATCTGTGTAGGCAGAAAGATATTGCAGAAGCAACAGATTGTGGTTTCTGCAAGGTCAGAGAGGACATCTGACCTTGCAGTTTCTGCCTAACTTTCTTTTGGATCACTTGCCCTGGGAGAAGTCTAGTTTTTTGTGCTTTCTTTCAGAAACAAATCCTGTCTGGATGTCATGGTTTATACCTGTAATTCCAGTACTCTGTGAGGCTGAGGTGGAAGGATTGCTTGAGCCCAGGAGTTCAAGACCAGCCTGGGCAACATAGCCAGACTTCATCTCTACAAAAGTAGAAAAATTAACCAGGCCTGGTGGCACATGCCTATAATCCCAATTACTTGGGAGGCTGAGGTGGAAAGATCCCTTTAGCCCAGGAGTTCAAGGCCGCTGTGACCTATGATCTGTTTCACTACACCAGGGCAACAAATGGAGACCTTGTTTCTAAAATAAATAAATAAATTTTCCTTACTCAAGTTCTTGAAGAGATTTTCCTTTATGCTATTAATAAAATTTTACAGGTTTGCCTTTTATAACTCTTTTACCACATTGACTAACCTTTGATTAGGATCTAAGGTAAGAACCTATTTTCAAAGTTTTTGCCCATTTGTGAAATAGTCTGGTCTTTCTCCCATGACCTGTGCAAATAAAGGTTCCCATACATTCATGGATTTATTTCTGGACTCTATTCTGTTCAGTTTGTCCCATTTGTCTATTTGTCTCTCCTTATATCATTAGACTATCCATGTTCTGATATTTATAACTTTTCAGCATTATTGAGGCATGATTGACGAAAATTATATATATTTAAGGCATACAATGTGCTGTTTCCATATACGTATACATTGTGAAATGGTGGCCACAGTCATGTTAATTTAACATATGCATTACCTAATATAGTTAACTTTTGATGGTGAGAATACTTAAGAGCCACTCTCTCAGCAAATTTCAAGTATTATGAACTAAACTCACCATGCTGTTCTTATTCGTTGTATAACTAAAAATTTGCACCCTTTGATTAACATCTTACCTTTCCTTCCACCCACTAAGTCCCTGGCAATCACCCTCCTACTCACTATCTCTGAGTTTGACCTTGTCACATTCCATATATAAGTCAGATCATGCAGTATTTGTCTGACTGTTGCTTTATTTCTGAGGGCTTATTACATAATTTTTCCCAGATTAATCCATGTTTTTGCAAAAGGCAAGACTTCCTTCCTTTCTTCTAGAATATTCTTTTTTTTTTTTCCAAAGAGGAGGGGCTTTATTTCAGCCTGTGGAGTCTTGACAGAGTAGAGTCCAAAATGGCTGTGCTCCCCGGCCTGCTTTGGCTCTGTGCTTTAATAGGGTTTACAGAAAGGCAGACAAAGGAATTATTATATTGTTGCTTATTGGAGGTTTCAAAGCATGGGTAGGATTTACAGCTAAATTTCAGGAAGTTAATCCTTCACAAAGAAGCTGTGAATAGAGCTGAGTTATCATGAGTAACCCTTGGGGGATACCAGCAGAATGCAAAAACTTCTGGCATTTCAGATGAAGACTTAATACTTCTGAGTTTCCTTCCTCAATTAGCCCTTTATGGTATTGTATAGCATGCAAATATTTTCTCCCATTCTGTGGTGTGCCTATTCAGTCTGTTAATCGATTGTTTCTGTGGCTATTCAGAAGCTTTTTGATTTATTCAAGTTCCCTTTATGTTTGTTATTGTGATTGCTGTTGCGGTCTTCATAAAAGAAGGGAAAGTAATCTCTGTTTTTCCTCCATTAAGGTGGAGAAAAGGTTTTCCTTTTTTTTTTTCTTTTTATTGTTGGGGATTCATTGAGGGTAAAATAAGCCAGGTTATACTGATTGCAATTGTTAGGTAAAGTCCCTCTTGGAATCATGTTTTGCCCCCATAAAGTGTGACACACACCAAGGCCCCACCCTCCTCCCTCCTTCCCTCTTTCTGCTTCCCCCACCATAACCTTAATTGTCATTAATTGTCCTCATACCAAAATTGAGTACATAGGATTCATGCTTCTCCATTCTTGTGATGCTTTACTAAGAATAATGTCTTCCAATTACATCCAGGTTAATACGAAGGATGTAAAGTCTCCATTTTTTTTAATGGCTGAATAGTATTCCATGGTATACATATACCACAGCTTGTTAATCCATTCCTGGGTTGGTGGGCATTTAGGCTGTTTCCACATTTTGGCGATTGTAAACTGAGCTGCAATAAACAGTCTAGTACAAGTGTCCTTACGATAAAAGGATTTTTTTCCTTCTGGGTAGATGCCCAGTAATGGGATTGCAGGATCAAATGGGAGGTCTAGCTTGAGTGCTTTGAGGTTTCTCCATACTTCCTTCCAGAAAGGTTGTACTAGTTTGCAGTCCCACCAGCAGTGTAAAAGTGTTCCCTTCTCTCCACATCCACGCCAGCATCTGCAGTTTTGAGATTTTGTCATGTGGGCCATTCTCACTGGGGTTAGATGATATCTCAGGGTTGTTTTGATTTGCATTTCTCTAATATATAGAGATGATGAACATTTTTTCATGTGTTTGTTAGCCATTCGTCTGTCATCTTTAGAGAAAGTTATATTCATGTCTCTTGCCCATTGATATATGGGATTGTTAGCTTTTTTCATGTGGATTAATTTGAGTACTCTGTAGATCCTAGTTATCAAGCTTTTGTCTGATTGAAAATATGCAAATATCCTTTCCCATTGTGTAGGTTGTCTCTTTGCTTTGGTTATTGTCTCCTTAGCTGTACAGAAGCTTTTCAGTTTAATGAAGTCCATTTGTTTATTTTTGTTGTTGTTGCAATTGCCATGGCAGTCTTCTTCATGAAGTCTTTTCCCAGGCCAATATCTTCCAGTGTTTTTCCTATGCTTTCTTGGAGGATTTTTATTGTTTCGTGCCTTAAATTTAAGTCCTTTATCCATCTTGAATCAATTTTTGTGAGTGGGGAAAGGTGTGGGTCCAGTTTCAGTCTTTTACATGTAGACATCCAGTTCTCCCAACACTATTTATTGAATAGGGAGTCTTTCCCCCAAGGTATGTTCTTGTTTGGTTTATCGAAGATTAGGTGGTTGTAAGATGTTAATTTCATTTCTTGGTTTTCAGTTCGATTCCAAGTGTCTATGTCTCTGTTTTTGTGCCAGTACCATGCTGTCTTGAGCACTATGGCTTTGTAGTACAGACTAAAATCTGGTATGCTGATGCCCTCAGCTTTATTTTTGTTACAAAGAGCTGCCTTAGCTATACGGGGTTTTTTCTGGTTCCATATAAAATGTAGAATCATTTTTTCCAAATCTTGAAAGTACGATGTTGGTATTTTGATAGGAATGGCATTGAATAGGTAGATTGCTTTGGGAAGTATAGACATTTTAACAATGTTGATTCTTCCCATCCATGAGCATGGTATGTTCTTCCATTTGTTAATATCCTCTGCTATTTCCTTTCTGAGGATTTCATAGTTTTCTTTATAGAGGTCCTTCACCTCCTTCGTGAGGTATATTCCTAGGTATTTCATTTTCTTTGAAACTATGGTGAAGGGAGTTGTGTCCTTAATTAGCTTCTCATCTTGGCTGTTATTGGTGTACACAAAGGCTACTGACTTGTGGACATTGATTTTATATCCTGAAACATTACTGTATTTTTTGATGACTTCTAGGAGTCTTGTGGTTGAGTCTTTGGGGTTCTCTAAGTATAAGATCATGTCGTCAGCAAAGAGGGAGAGTTTGACCTCCTCTGCTCCCATTTGGATTCCCTTTATTTCCTTGTCTTGCCTAATTGTATTGGCTAGAACTTCCAGCACTACGTTGAATAGTAAAGGTGACAGAGGACAACCTTGTCTGGTTCCAGTTCTAAGAGGAAAAGCTTTGAGTTTTACTCCATTCAGTAAAATATTGGCTGTGGGTTTGTCATAGATAGCTTCAATCAGTTTTAGAAATGTGCCACCTTGGGCGGCGCCTGTGGCTCAACGTGTAGGGCGCCGGTCCCATATGCCGGAGGTGGCGGGTTCAAGCCCAGCCCCGGCCAAAAAAAAAAAAAAAAAAGAAATGTGCCACCTATGCCTATACTCTTCAGTGTTCTAATTAGAAAAGGATGCTGGATTTTATCAAATGCTTTTTCTGCATCTATTGAGAGGATCATGTGATCTTTATTTTTGCCTCTGTCAATATGGTGGATAACGTTTATGGACTTGCATATGTTAAACCAGCCTTGCATCCCTGGGATGAAGCCTACTTGATCATGATGAATGACTTTTTTGATGATAAGCTGTAATCTATTGGCTAGGATTTTGTTGAGAATTTTTGCGTCTATGTTCATGAGTGAGATTGGTCTGAAATTCTCCTTTTTGTTTGGGTCTTTTCCTGGTTTTGGTATCAGGGTGATGTTTGCTTCATAGAATGTGTTGGGGAAGATTCCTTCTTCCTCAATTTTTTGGAATAATTTCTGCAGTACAGGAATAAGCTCTTCCTTGGAGGTTTGATAGAATTCTGGAGTGAAGCCATCTGGACCAGGGCATTTTTTGGTTGGTAGATTTTTTATTGTTTCTTTGATCTCAATGTTTGAAATTGGTCTGTTCAGGAGCTCTATTTCTTCCTGGCTGAGTCTAGGGAGAGGGTGTGATTCCAAATATTGATCCATTTCCTTCACATTGTCAAATTTCTGGGCATAGAGTTTCTGGTAGTATTCAGAGATGATCTCTTGTATCTCTGTGGGATCAGTTGTTATTTCCCCTTTATCATTTCTGATTGAGGTTACTAGAGATTTTACTTTTGTATTCCTTGTTAGTCTGGCCAATGATTTATCTATTTTATTAATTTTTTTAAAAAACCAACTCCTTGTTTTATTAATTTTCTGAATGATTCTTTTGTTTTCAATTTCATTGATCTCCGATTTGATTTTGGATATTTCTTTTCTCTACTGAGTTTAGGCTTAGATTGTTCTTCTTTTTCCAAATCCATAAGATCTCTTGTGAGATTGTTGATGCGCTCTCTTTCTGTTTTTCGAATGTAGGCATCTAAAGCGATGAATTTTCCTCTCAAAACTGCTTTTGCAGTATCCCACAGGTTTGGGTAGCTTGTGTCTTCATTGTTGTTATGCTCAAGGAAGTTAATGATTTCCTGTTTTATTTCTTCCTGCACCCATCTGTATTCAACACAAGATTGTTTAATTTCCATGCCTTTGGGTGGGGTCTAGCGTTTTTGTTAGAGTTGAGTTCCACCTTTAGTGCCTTATGGTCTGAGAAGATACAAGGTAAAATTTCAATTCTTTTGATTCTGTTGATATTTGTTTTGTGTCCCAAGATATGATCAATTTTGGAGAATGTTCCATGGGGTGATGAGAAGAATGTATATTCTTTATCTTTGGGATGGAGTGTTCTATATGTGTCTATCAAGCACAGTTGTTCTAGGGTCTCATTTAAATTTTTTATATCCTTGTTTAATTTCTGTTTAGAGGATCTGTCCAGCTCTGTAAGAGGAGTGTTAAAGTCCCCTGTTATGATGGTATTATCAGATATCATATTGCTCAGACTGAGTAAGGTCTGTTTCAAGAATCTGGGAGCATTTAAATTGGGTGCATAAATATTTAGAATTGAAACGTCTTCTTGTTGTATTTTTCCCTTGACCAATATAAAGTGACCATCTTTGTCTTTTTGACTTTACTTGCTTTAAATCCATCTGTATCTGAAAATAAGATTGCAACTCCTCTTTTCTTCTGAATTCCATTTGCCTGAAAAATTGTCTTCCAACCCTTGACTCGGAGCTTTAATTTGTCTTTTGAAGCCAGGTGTGTTTCTTGCAGACAGCAAATCGATGGCTTGTGTTTTTTAATCCAGTCAGCCAATCTATGTCTCTTCAGTGGGGAATTCAAGCCATTAACATTTATTGAGATAATTGATAAGTGTGGTAGTATTCTATTCGTCTTATTTTGTGAGAGTCCATTGCTTAGTTTTATCTTCTGCATCAGTGTGGAGGTTAGGTTCTGTCCTTTAATTTCTGAGTTCTTACTTTGCTGCTGATCCATTGTGGTGGTCAGTGTGCAGAACAGGTTGAAGTATTTCCTGTAGAGCTGGCCTTGTTGTGGTGAATTTCCTCAATGTTTGTATATCCGTAAATGATTTGATTTCTCCGTCAATTTTTAAGCTTGGCATAGCAGGGTACAGAATTCTGGGCTGGAAATTGTTCTGTTTAAGTAGATTAAAGGTAGATGACCATTGTTTTCTTGCTTGGAAAGTTTCATTAGAGAAGTCTGCGGTCACTCTGATGGATTTGCCCCTATAGGTCAACTGGCGCTTACTCCTGGCAGCTTGCAGAATCTTTTCTTTTGTCTTGACTTTGGACAGGTTCATCACAATGTGTCTTGGAGAAGCTCGGTTAGAGTTGAGGTGACCTGGGGTCCGATAGCCCTCTGAAAGCAGTGTGTCAGAATCTTTGGTGATATTTGGGAAATTTTCTTTTATAATATTCTCTAGTATGGCTTCCATTCCTCTGGGGCATTGTTCCTCCCCTTCTGGAATTCCTATAACTCGTATGTTGGAACGCTTCATAAAGTCCCATAATTCTGACAGTGAACGTTCTGCTTTCTCTCTCTTCTTTTCTGCCTCTTTTACTATCTGAGTTATCTCAAGAACTTTGTCTTCTACCTCTGAAATTCTTTCTTCTGCATGGTCTAACCTGTTTCTGATACTTTCCATTGCATCTTTAAGTTCCCTAATTGACTGTTTCAGTTCCTTCAGCTCTGCTATATCCTTTTTATATTCTTCATATCGTTCATATCTGATTTGATTCTGTTTTTGGATTTCCTTTTGGTTATTTTCCACTTTATTAGCCGTTTCCTTTATTGTTTCCATCATTTCTTTCATTGTTTTCAACATGTGTATTCAAAATTCCCTTTCTGTCATTCCTAACATTTCTTTATAGATGGAATCATCTGCAGTAGCTACCTCATGGTCCCTTCGCGGGGTTGTTCTGAACTGGTTCTTCATGTTGCCTGGAGTTTTATGCTGATTCTTCCTTATGAGTGATTTCTTTTATCTGTTTCCTTGCCCTAATTTTCCTTTCACTTCCTCTTGCTCTTTAAGTTCTCGTGCCTGTGGACTAAGGATTACAGGACCAGAAGGGTGAGAAGGTTGAAGAGCAAAAAAGGGGTGAAAGAAAGGAGGACCAAGTGATGAGAAAAAAAAAAGGAAAAATAGAGAAAGGAGAGGGGGTGGGTAAAAGGAATATTGACAAAAAGAAGAGAGGCACAGAAAGAGGGAGACAGAGCAATATAGGTGTACAGTAGGGTACTTTGACACAACCTTAAAAAAAACCCACCTTCTGGGGGTGCCCAGTTGGGTGGTTCCCTTGAGGTCAGCAGCTTTTTGCTAACCTGATCAGACACAGTACCCCACCTCCACCAAGTAGAGAGGAAAGACAGAAATGCTATAAATCAAACCAAAACAAGCAAACAGAAAACTTTATGGGATAAAATTGGGTGGAAAACCAAATAATAGCAGTAGAAACACTAGCAATAATGAAGTTCTAGTTATTAAAAAAGGCAGCAATGGGAAATTATAATTAAACTAGAAAAATTGAGAAAGAAAAAAGATCTGTATGGAAAAGGTTGAAATTGAAAAACAAAACAACATCAACAACATCAAAATAAGCAAAGAAAACAACCAAACCAAAAACAAAGCAGTATGTATATGTTATTGAATATTGTCTGGGCAACACGTGGTCTTCTGGGGTATGAGATGTTAATCACAGTTCTGATATGACTAGAGGCTGCTGATTTCTCTAACCCCAGCAGGTAGACACCCTAAATCTCTCTTCAGCCCACTTAAGAGGTACTTTGAACTTGTAAACTTGCTGAGTAGAAGCTTTCTCAGGAAAGTGCTTATTGCTGGACTCACTGCTGAAGTGGCTATCCACTTACCCAGTGTGCCAAAACCGGTCTCACTCTGCCCCTGAGGGTTAGGGCTGCAAGGTGGCTCAGACCCCACCCTTAGGCTACTTGGTTGCTGGGTTACCAGCTCCCACCCAATTCTAGCTCTGCGACCCTGAGGGTGGAGCTTGCAGGGACAGATCGGTCACAATGGCTCCCTGTGACCCACAGCCAAACACTATTAGCTCCATCTGGCTCAGCAGCTCAGACTGGGGCCCTAGACAATGGCCAAAGTTCTCCGCACTCCCGCTCAGGCTTTCCCCAAGGCAGTTCAACTGAGTGCCAAGTCCAAAGACACCAAAACAGTTCACAGGTAAGGCCTTTCTGGTTTGCAGTCTCGCTGCTACTGAACTTACAGTTCCGAGCGGGTTTAGACGGATTGAACACATGCGACCACTTGCACTTTTTCCACTGTTTTAGTCCTCCTCTTGGGGTCCAGAAGTCTCTCGCTGACTCACTGTATCCTCAGAGGGGTGATGATAGGCAGATCCCACCAGCCAGAGATGCCTGGGGTCCTATCTCCCCAGACTCACGGTGCCCAGATACAAGGAAGCTGTTACTCGGCCGCCATCTTGCTCCTCCTCTTAGAATATTCTTAATTATAAAGGCTAATCATAAATTTTTATACAGTAGTGGAAGTCTTTCCACCTTTATTCCTCTTTGGTTTTGTATTCTTCCATATAAATTTTTAAATCAGCTTGTCAAATTCCACAGAATCCCCAGGGGAGTTTTTGTTTTACTGGAATTTTACCAAATGTTTAGATCAGTGTGAGGAGAATTAAAATCTTTATAAAACATAGTCCTCCATCCATAAACACTGTGTGTCTGTCTTTCCATTTACATAGTATTTAGGCATTCTTTAATATATTTTGATAAAGTTTTATCATTTTTTCCATACAGGTATTACACATTTTTGTTAGATTTATTTCCAGTTATATTTTATTTTTATGGTATTGCCAATGGCATTTTTTAATAAAGTTTTCTACATTAATGCTTATGCATAAAACTTCAATTGACATAGACAAACATATATATTTATTTTGTTTCTAGCAGCTCTGACAAAATTTTTTTAATGTAATAATTTCTTTGTAGATAATCTCCTTCATAAATTATCATTTCAACTACAAATCACATTCAATTTGCTTTTTCCTTTCAATCCTTAAACATTTTCTTTTTCATGTCTAACTACTCAATGCTGAATAGAAGTGGTAATAAAGGACCCCCTTTTCTTGTTTCTTATTTTAAGAGGAATACTTTAACATTTTAACATTAAATATGGCATCTGCTATGGGCTTTGTGTGCATGCATGTAACAGACACTTGGATGTGCCTCTGAGGTCTCCTCCTGCTGAGGTCAGGTAATTCTCCTAGCAGATAAGAGTGCTGCTGGCAGACAGACCTCAACTGTCAGCCTTCTTCAGCTGCAGAAGTGTTTGCCATGTCATAAACACTTTCTGGGGCAGTCCACATCAGGTAACCAATTAATATGGGATATAAAGGCCCAATCTACTCACCTTAAGTCAAGACAACTCCAAAAACCCAGTCTAGTGTCAGAGTTCTCTGTAGGTTAACCGAAATTTTGCCTGGGCTGCATTGCAGCCCAACTGTTCCCACCTCTCTGCCTGATCCTAATTCCTTCCTTTCCCTTCCTTAGGTGCTGACACCAAGAACACTCCCTAATAAACCCCCGGTGGTTAATCCCCATTTCAGAGTATTCCTAGGGAACCCAAGGTGTGACAATGACTGTTAGGAGTACTCAATTAAGGTAATTCACAATGAACTAGTAAAATAATCTAGAATAAATTAAAACTTACATGAAAAAGCCTATATAGAAACTGAGCTATACAATGCACTTGGCAATAACAAATTAATAGCACTTACTTACGTGCCAAACACTTTGCCAAACTTCCTCTCCTGAACACACACTTCCTTCTGAGAATCTATTAATTCTCAAACCTCTGATGAGTTTATCACTCACTGATCACACAAAATATTCACAGTAGAGTATAAACAGAATCAAATAAGATTTACTGTGACCAATTCATCAACTCATGGAGAAGTCTCAGATCAGTAATGTTTATGCACAAATCCTATCTTGCCTAATTTGGCTCTTTATTCTCTGATATTTTCTTTCTTTCTTTTTTTTTTTTTTTTGAGACAGAGCTTCAAGCAGTCACCAACGGTTGAGTGCTATGGCATCATAGCTCACAGCAACCTCCAACTCCTGGGCTCAAGTGATTTTCCTGCCTTCGCCTCCCAAGTAGCTGGGACTACAGGCACCCGCCACAATGCCCAGCTATTTTTTTGTTTGTTTTTTTGGTTGCAGCCATCATTGTTGTTTGGTGGGCCCGGGCTGGATTCGAACCCGCCAGCTCAGGTGTATGTGGCTAGCGCCTTAGCCACTCGAGCCAAAGGCACTGAGCCAATTCTCTCATATTTTCAACTCTAAATGTTAATTAAGATGAAAAGAATGTTATATGAACATCTAGATCCCAGTTCAATCCATACTTTAAGCTCCTCACTACCAAGTTAATTGAAATCAAATGTTCCTGAAAGGTGTAAGTTAAAGCCAGGGTAATAAATAGGTTTCACTTCAAGTACCAAGTTCCAACGACTGGCAGCAATGACTTGGGTCACTGTGTTGCAAACGATTGGAGGGCTATGTCCCCATTTAAAGGAGAAGAGAGCTGTAATCCATTAGAGACGTCTCTGACAGGTGAGATAGGCAGGATGGAAGTGAGGTTTGGCTAATCAGATGAGAAAATAGGAGACTAAGGGAAGAAATTTGCAAATGAATGAAAAGTGGTATTTACAATAGTAATTACCTTTCTCTTCAAAAATATAGGTTTGAAGAGCATGAATTATTGAGACTGGGATCCAGGCAGCCGTTGTAGAACCAGATGACAATTTTAATGATCTTGCAGTGTGGGAGCTGTAGCAGAACCTCTAACAAGAGCTCTTGTTCTGTAGCCAAGCCAGCCTAGTAGGAGTTTCCAGGGTTTGCTGCCAACTAACTCACTGCAAATGATATTGCATTTGCAACCACAGGCTGATAGGAGAAAAATACGTAGCAGAAAGGGAGTGGTTAAAGGACTGAAATTGATTCTGCAGTTATTAGAGGCTGGCTAACAGTATAAATTCATTTTTCATTATGAGAGAAATAATATACATTCTGATACTTAGTATCATTAAAACCTACAAGTGATTTAGCATTTGTTATTTGAAAACAAATAAATAAATAAATGGTTTTATGGGGAACAAAGTTTTACAAATTTTATTTTCCAAATGAGGCATGATTATATTGATACAAGAAAGGAAATATAATCAAATTAACTAGAAATAGAACTGTATTCATTTGCATATTTTACTTGGAAGCTTTCAGTGTAAATTACTATATTGTTCTCCCTTATATAATCACCTTTCCAAACGCTAGTTGGGGAATGAATTAAAGAATATCTGTACCCCTATAACTCTCTTTACCTCATCTTCCAATATTCTACTGTCTTCCTGTGTTAAAAATGTATGTATAACATAAAACATAATACCTAGTACAGGTTATATTTTATAGTAGAGTAGATTGGGTTATGAAAGTATATGAGGGCCCTCCACACACAGTGAACAAACATTTAAAGAGAGAGTAAGGCAGAATTCTAAAATTACTACCAGTTTGCCCAGATTCCTCAGAGAAATAAATCTTGTTTCCAGAAGTATCAGGATCTGTTGAGCCTACAGGGCCATGTAATATACATATTTTTTATTTTTTAAAAAATTAATCCAGAACAATCTTTTATGAGAAATGTTTCAAGTCTGACTAGCTCAGAATCTCTTTGTCTTTAGATGGAGTAATTCAGGAGTCATCCCCTTCCACCTTTGACTTACGAGGCATATTGGGATTAAGAAATAACTTAAGCACGGGAGTTCAAGACCAGCCTGAGCAATAACAAGATTCCATCTCTACATAAAGTAGAAAAATTACCCAGGCATTGTGGTGAGCACCTATAGTCCCAGCTCCTCAAAAGGATTGCTTAAGCCCAGGAGTTTGAGGTTGCTATGAGCTAGGCTGATGCCACCACATTCTAGCCTGGGGCAACAAAATGAAACCCTATCTCCAAAAAAAGAAAAAGAAAGACATAACAATTGTGAGCACAAGATTGTAGCAGATACTCACCTGAGGCGGAGCTGATAAGGAGCAGAGCATTGATCTGAATTTTTATTTGGTATTCAAACTAAGGTTTCAGAGACCTGATACAAAGACCAGCTCTTATCAAGTAGTTTCTGGCTATTTAATGTTAGTTTAAACAAATTATATAAATGTCCACAGTGAACAGGGTCCATTGGGGCAAACAGTTCAGAGATTCTTACATTAGATTGCTACATTTTTCCCCTGGCTATTTGGATTATCTAACGCACTTTCCTATAAATCAATAAGATTACCTTTATTGTACATTAAACTACTTTTTATAGGGATAGAATTTATTAAACCTTCCCTTACGACAGTCCTGTGGACTCTCTTTTTCCTATAATTCCAGCTTGTATCTCTTGGCCAGTTTGCCAGAACATATTTGATACTATGGAAACATCTGTGTCTCACAGCAATCGGATCTAGGGCGTTTATTTCTATTCCCTGGATAAGATCCACAGGAATCGGTTGGTCTTTCGTGAAATGTTTATTTCAGAAATGTTTATTTTCTGATTCGGGGCGGGGGGGCTCCCTAAAATTTCTTTTCTGGAGCTGGAAGTCTTCCAGGAATGGTAGTTTTCAGATTTTCCTCTGTCTCTAAGTAAACCACGTGGATTCTATTTAAAAGTTGAAGTTGTTTAATTGGAAAAATATATGACTCATATTCCAAATATTGACAATCTCCAAGTGTTTCCCCTCTGGTTTTTTTAAACATGTTTAAATCCTTCTGGGCCTCTGTTCTTACATCCTGCTGCGTGTACTAAGAACACTCAGTGTATTCCCGCCTCTGTTGGCTCTAAGTTTATATTCTTAAGTAGATTTTTGCCAAAGGCAGAGGTTCTACCAACCCTTATAATATAGATTCCCAGGACTCACTCCTCAAGCTTCTGATTTTGTGGATCTGGGGCAAAGTCTGGAAATCTAAATGTTTTAAAAACTCCTTTTCTACTTAATTTTACTGCGAACCTAAAACTGCTCTTAAAAATAGTCTTCTTGTAACTAAATTAAAAAGAAAAAACAAACACACACACACACAAAAACAGAAATCCTCCCTGAGTGCTGTGACAAGTCAGCCTGCTCTTGAGAATTTCCTCTATTACTGACAATAAGAACCTTAGAAAAATCTTGTTGGCTAATCCCTCTGGTTCCCTCTAGTGGGCCAAAAAAAAAATGCACTTTCTGCAACGTAAGAAATTATGAGGATGAAATCAGATGAAAGCACGTGTAAAGACCAATTATGAGACACGTTCAGAAAAAGGCAACACAAAACCTTGAATAGCATAAAGGGCATAACTATTAAATAAAACTCATGCAGCCACACTCAACCCTGTAATCCCTGTGACTGGAGATTCACAGATCACCCCTCGCCGCCTCCGACCAACCGCTAGGCTGTGGATTCTCCTCTCTGCATCTCTCTCCAACCTGCCTTCTTCTCTCCACGTCCACTGACACCATCCTGGTCCCAGCTATCTGCAATGGTCTCCTTGATTCTAATACTGCCACCCCCAAGGTGATATTTTTAAAGTGCCACTCTCCTCAAGTCACTTTCCCTTAAAACCGTTCAATGTCTTCCCATTGTGCTTAGGATAAAACTCTAAATGATTAGCATGATTAGTAAAGCTGGCTATGAAACATACTCTAACTCAGGCTCTAGTGGGCTAATTATAGCTCTTTAAATGTGCCTTAGTCATTTAAGCTCCTACCCCTTTATAAATGCTTGTCCCTGCCTTAAACATCTCTACCTTCCACACCAATTCCTACCCTCCTTTCCTCGCTAATGGCCACTCCAGATCACTTCCTCAAGGAAGCCCCTGGCCCTCAGCTCCCATAGCACCCTCTAGCGCCCAATAAGTAACATGCACCAACTTGTACTCACTTGCCTCTGTCTCTGCAGCTGGAGAGTAAGCAGAGAGCCTATAAACCACAACAATGTTTATAAAGAATGGTTCATAATATCTTTCAAAGCACTATCATATCATATCATCAGTAAATTTAGCCTTATTCACTCCCGTGTTCTTGGTGCCCAGCACAGTGTTTGGCACAAACCAGGTGGTCAATGAATGTTTGTTAAATGAATGAATGGAGGAGTAAATGACCTAAGGAACAATTCCACACTGTAATGCTCATCCCTCCCTTCTCAGCCTTTCTCTCACACCTCTTACTGCTGTTACAACATCTTGGAAAGGAAGGAGAAATGCTTGGTTTGAAAAAGCTCCCCAGATGACGTGAGGGTGGGTGGCTGCTTTCCTCCCGCACTCCCTCCTGGTGGGAAGTTCTTGATGTAGTCATTCCCCTCAGCTCCAGACCTGGAGAAATTAAATGATGTGACCAAGATCACGTGGCTACTTAGTGGCAGAGCCAGGTTTCCTAAATCCTAGGGGAGGTCCCTTTCTATGAGGCTCAGTAGCATAAATGGATACGCAGAATATGCCCTCTCCTAGCCTGCGTGTGTTTTGGTATTTTTTATAAAGAACAGAGAACAGTCCTAGACACTTGTTCCCCTGTCAGATCCTAGATCCTGCCATGCCACTGATACCCCAGTGTCAGGTAAAATTCTAAGATATCCTCCAAAATACCATACCTCCACCAGTGTAGGCACACCTTTTCCCAGTTTTTCAATCAAATATTAACCTCAGTGCTACTGTGAAAAGTTTTTACAGGTGGAATTTCAGTCCCAAATCAGTTAACCTTAAGACAAAGAGACTACCTTTGGTGGGCCAGGCCTAATCCTTTAAAGAGATTGGGCTCTGTCTTGGAAAGAGAAATTCAAAGCATGAGAGACTTTTGATGCAAAGGAGATTTTCCATTGCTGACTTTGATAATGGAGGGGCCACATGGTAGGGACCTTGGGTGGCCTCCAGGAGCTGAAAACATCCTGGGCAACAAGAAAGTGGCAACCTCAGCCCTTTCAGCAACCATAAGATCCCGCCAGCAATGTGAATAAGCTTGGATGACTCCAAGCATCAGCTGGGAATCACAGCCCTGGCTAACACTTAACTTCAGTCTTATAAGACCTTGAGCAGAGAAGCTAGCTGTGCTATCCTTGGACTTCTAACCATCAAGCTGTGAGCTACTAACTGGTTGTTATTTTAAGCCATTGAGTTTGTGGTAATTTGTTATACAGCAATAGAAACTGGATATACCCTCTACAGTGAAACTATAGCAGATCGTAGTCAGAAAAATTCTGTAAGTCTGAGTGACTAGAATGCTGCTAGGAAGTCACCCACTTGCTGCCTTGCTAGCTGCTCCTAACAGCCTCCCTGGACTCACTCCATGAGCAAGACTCTGAAAACTTCTCCTTGCAGGAACACTTGTCCTGTTGATCCCCTGTGTAATTAGATCAGTGATTCTGGGAATTTAGAAGTAGTTATGCAGTTTACATGCCCAGAAAATTTATGATCTCCAACATTATAAAGCAAAATGGTGTGTCCATCTAGGTTTATAACCAGCTCTTCAATGAATGTAAGGAAATAACCCTGAAGAAAAAAGTAATATTTCATGTTATCAGATTTGCTTAGAGATGGCCAGGAAATAATTGTTAACCACACATGTGTTACACTGATGAGAAAATCTGGCTCAAATCATAGACCAGACTTACATGCAAATATTCTAAAGAAAACTATTAATAGGGGCGGCGCCTGTGGGTCAGTGAGTAGGGCGCCAGCCCCATATACCGAGGGTGGCGGGTTCAAACCCGGCCCCGGCCAAACTGCAACAAAAAATAGCCGGGCGTTGTGGCGGGCACCTGTAGTCCTAGCTAGCTGAGAGGCTGAGGCGAGAGAATTACCTAAGCCCAAGAGCTGGAGGTTGCTATGAGCTGTGATGCTACGGCACTCTACCGAGAGTGGCAAAGTGAAACTCTGTCTCAAAAAAAAATTAAAAAACTTAATAGATGCAACTGCCTGGATATAAATTAAAATACCTGAATAGCAAGCCACAACAATGTTTATAAAGAATGATTTATAAATAATATCTTTGAAAGCACTTTCAAATCATTAGTAAAATTAGCTTAATTAATTAATTATTAGGAGTTCTAGAAGGCCATGAATCTCTGGAATTTTTATGTAAAACTAAATATGTACATATGCATTTCCTGAAGTAAAGGGCTCATCACTTTCGTCAGATACATAACCTAAAGAAAGCTAGAAACAACTCCCGTACTGCAAAGTTTCTGAGGTTGTATGTACTTGGAATAGACAGATTAACAATTGCTACCACTTTAACCATGTAAAAGAAAGTAAACCATTAGGGGCAAGCTTTATTTGATCTTCTAATTGGGCTGTTTGTTCATGACTAAATGTCTCTTCAAGTATTATTATTAGCCAGATGGAAAAAAAAAAAAGACCTCTACTACCAGGGAATAACTTACTTTATATACCCATTATCATTTAGATGAACCCCTTGTAAGCAATGATTTCAGCATGACTCATTTTAATAGCATATAATTGTCTTTTTAATAGAGTATGAGAAGACTTTCATACCCCCAGGTAAAATTTCATAATAAGTGTAGATTTTCTAATTATAATTACTATTGCTGGCATAAAGTTAAAGCCAATGGGATAGTTATAACCATTATTGCCTTGATTTAAAAATTTAAAAGATGCCTTTGTAAGTTTCAATATAACTTAATTCTAAAAATTACATAAGATATTGTAGTCAACAAAAGTGGTTGATTTTGTACAATGAACTTTGATACTGTAGAGCTCTTTACATATATAAGAAGCCTTCACACACACACACACACACAAGACAATGATGAAGTCCTTAATATAGTGGCTAAAAACTGGAATAAGAACAACTCTGCCAGAATTTTTGTTAGAGGCCAGTAATTAAATGAAATGAAAAAAAGGTAGATAAAAATCCTTTGAACTAAAAAATGTTTTTGGCTGTCATCTTTAACTAGGTAAACACTGATTAGCTAAGACTATGAACAGCCAACAATATTTTAAATTTGAAAAAGAAATTTTGGGTTGCCAGGCATGGTGGCTCACACCTATAATCCTAGCACTCTGGGAGGCTGAGGCAGGTGGATTGTCTGAGTTCAGGAGTTTGAGACCAGCCTGAGCAAGACTGAGATTCCATCTCTAAAAATAGCTGGGCGTTGTGGTGGTGGCTGTAGTTCCAGCTACTTGGGAGGCTGAGGCAAGAGGATCACTTGAGCCCAAGAGTTTGAGGTTGCTGTGAGCTGTGACACCACAGCACTCTACTGAGAGCAACAAAATGACACTCTGTCTCCAAGAAAACCAGTCTAGCTCTATTGCCTGGGTTAGAATGCAGAATCATAGCCCACTGCAGCCTCAAACTCCTGTGCTACAAGGGTTTGAGCTGGGACTATAGCATACACCAATATACCTGGCAATTTTTTCTATGTTTTGTAGAGATGAGGTCTTAACTCTTGCTCAGTCTGGCCTTGACTCCTCAATTCAAGCAATGCTCCTGCCTCCATCCCCTAGGGTGCTAGGATTGCAGGCATGAGCCACCATCCCTGGCCAAAATTAAAAAATTAAGGCAGATATTGCTTATAACAGTTAACACAAGGTTCCATAAATAGTAATTGACAGTGTTATGTTTTGGGAGTATGCAAAGTTATTTCGGGGGTGTACTTTGTAAATACCTGAAGATTTATCTATACTTGCATATTGCAACTGGAATATAATCCTATAATGGATAACTTAGAGGGAATTAAAAATGGGGGGTGGAGGAAATAAATGTTCTTGGATGTATTACTTTACAGCATATAACTGCCTGTATTGATTTCCTAAATATTTATCTCTCTAAAGAGTCTGTGACCCAAACATCTATACTTACTACAAATAGCATGAATAGCAATCAACTTGTAAAAATTGTTGGTAAAATTTTAAAATATTACAACCCTTTTAGAGAACAGTTTGGAGGTTTCTCAATATATTAAACATAGAGTTACCTAAGACAGAGCAATTCTACTTCTAGGTCTATACTCAAGAGAATTGAAAATATATATCCAGGCAGGATGCAGTGGTTCACACATGTAACCCTGGCACTCTGGGAGGCACCTGAGCTCAGGAGTTTGAAACCAGCCTGAGCAAGAGTAAGAGCCTATCGCTACTAAAAATAGAAAAAATTGAGGCAAGAGGATCTCTTGAGCCCAAGAGTTTGAGGTTGCTGTGAGCTATGATACCACAACACTCTACCTAGCACAACAGAGTGAGATTCTCTCAAAAAAACAAAAAGCGAACATATGTCTACATACTTGAACACTAATGTTGATAGTAGCATAATAGCCCCAAAGTAGAAACAATGGAAATGTCTATCAACTGATGAATGGACAAGCAAAATATAGTATATCCACATAATGGAATATTATATGGCCATAAAAAGGAATGAATACAAATATGTCCTAAAACATGGATGAACCTTGAAAATATCATGGTGGCTTAAAGACAAAAGATACAAAAAGACCACATATTGTATGATGCCACTTCCTTCAAATGTCCAGAATAGGCAAATCCATAAAAACTAAGTGCCTAGATTAGTGGTTGCCAGGGATGGGGGGAGAAGTTGATAGGGGATTTTGAGTGATAGCTAGTAGGCAATAGGATTCTTTTTGTAGTGATGAAACAGTCTAAAATTAGATACTGGTGATGCTCCCACAACTCAGTGAATTAAGACTTCCTACAAGATCTGACAAGTTTGAAAACTTACCATCATGCATTTTGGGGGGGTTTTTTGGGGGGGTGGGGGTTGAGACAGAGTCTCACTTTGTTGCCCTCGGTACAGTGCCATGGCGTCATAGCTCACAACAACCTCAAACTCTTGGGCTCCAGTGATCCTTTTGCCTCAGCCTCGCAAGTAGCTGGGACTATAGGTGCTGCCACAACACCTACCTAGTTTTCGATTTTTAGTAGAGACAGGGTCTCACTCTTCCTCAGGCTGGTCTCCCGAGGGCAGGCAATCCACCCATTTCAGCCTTTTGGAGTGCCATGATTACAGGCATGAGCCACCACACCTGGTGCATCCTTCACTTATGTTGGAGGCAGTGCACAAACAATTTGGTAAACTTTCATAACCTTGGTCTATTAGAGTCTCAGAGCTGTGTTCATGTCAGTGGGTGATGGTGTCCTGCTGAGTGTCATTCAGTCTTCTTGCATGTTTTTGGGTGCCATACAAAGCCAGCTCTGACGGTCATTCCAGAGATAGATTTCCAAACTTGTTTTGAAGGGTGAACTAGACACTGGCATCAGTGCATAGCTTCCCAAGGGGAGGACTTTGAAGGTGATGGTTGTGATATTCAGCAATGAGTTAACATAGCATGTTATCTAGGGTGAATTTGTGAACTTAATTGTCAAAACTTGTATACCAAAATCACCTGACTGAATTTTATACTTTAAAAGAGTGAACTGAAGTTACATGAATTATATGAATTAAAATATTAATATTTTAAATTAGCAAAAAAACAACTAACAGAGAAGTTTCTTCCAGTGTCTTTTTGTCATCTTTTGGAGTTGTGATTATATTGTGTTCATCTGCCTAAAATTTTAAAAGTACTGCACCTTATTACAAACTCATCAGAAACATAATCCTAATGCTATACAATATTCCACTGAGATCATCTTCTGCAATAATAAAGGTGTCTGTTACTCAGTGCTTAATAGGAGGTAAGCATTGTCTTAATGGCTTCATATGTATTATCTAATTTAATACTGACAACTTTATGGGCTAGGTGATTTTACGCTCACATTTCACACAGAAAGAAACCAAGGTTTAATTAATTTTATGGCTAGTGAGTGGTGGAGCCAGTTGTGTTGTTTTACATTTATTTCTAGTTTTCCACTATTATAAATAACAAGAACTGTCCTCAATTTGGGATGACCATGCTTCTTCTGTCTATGGAAAAGTTCTGGCTTAACTAATAACTGCAGATCAGAACCAACAGTGCCTCAAAAGGCACTAAAATAATTTAGAGAGCAAAGCCTCTGTCTTAGGATCCGAGTCATCTTTGGTGTCACTTAATCTCCCCTTGACCTGCTGGGTGAACATGAATGCGGCCACTGCCTGACAGGCCCAGTGGTCCCTGTCTGCTTCTTTCCCCTTTAACTGAGTCCCTGCCTGGTCCTTCTGGGGATTCCCAGCCTGCTGGTTTTTCTCAACCCTTTGCTGGCTAACCCTATACTGTAAGGCAGACCCACGCAGATAGCTAAACTTTCAGGTCCTAGAAATCGTAAACTAATTAGATTGATCATGAAAAAGGAGGAGTCAAGTCCTCTATGTCTTAACCATGTGAAAGAGAGAAAATTAACCTCTCTGAGTCTGTTTTGTTATCTCTAAAGGATGATAATGATCCTCTTGTATACTTCACAGGGTTGTTTTAAGGTTCAGCTATGATAAGGTAAGTGCTTCGTAAACTTCAAGGGCTATAAAACTGAAGTATTGCATTGGCATCACAGGCACGTTCCAAAGCACTGAGGGCCCCTGGCAGCAGCCACAGAACTGATACAGCCTTGGAAGGCAACCAAGGTGGAGGAGGCCACCTGGGTTATGGTATGATTATAAATTGGTGTACTCAAATTTATTGTGCTACAGTATGGCCTGCTTCCAACTTCCTGTACAAAGGACTGACCAGGAAACCAGGCCACAGACACTTCTTATTCAGCATTCTCTACGTGGATCTCATTGTCTCTTCTTCCCTTGCCCCCTCTCTGTTTCCTGTCATAGTGAAGGGCACCACTACGTGCACAGTTATCAGTCAGAAATCTGGCGATCATCCTTGATTCCCAGTGGTCCAAGCTAAAACTTCCAAGAGTCTGTTTCTCACTCTTCCCAGCCTCACACACAAACTGATCCACGGGCTTGGCTCCCAAACTCATACCCCACCACCCCTGGCCTTGGTTAACGCCCTCCTAGGGTCCACCGTAGTCTTCCATGCTCTCCAATTCTGCAATCTCTAAGACCTGAATGATACTTCTAAAATGCAAATATAATTCTCTTTTCACTGCTTTCCAATGGATAAGTCTATAAAGATTTAGGATAGCACACAAGGCCCTTCATACTCCCCTCCTGGCCCCTGCTCCATTTCCAAATGCCCCTTACTCTTAACAAAGGGACAACTATAGATCACTTTTGGAATACACCAGGCACTTCCATACATCGCTAATTTTCCAAATATTTTTTTTTTTTTATTAAATCAGAAATAGGTAGTTCATATATACATTAATGCATTTATGGGGTACAATGTGCTGATTTCTTTTTTTTTTTTTTGGCCAGGGCTGGTTTGAACCCGCCACCTCTGGCATATGGGACCGGCACCCTACTCCTTGAGCCACAGGCGCCGCCCCTGATTTCATATACAATTTGGAATGCTTACATTGTACTGGTTAATATATCCCTCCCCTCATTTACTTAATTATTGTGTTAAGACATTTATACTCTGACATGTACCCTTGCAATATGCACCATAGGTGTGATCCCACCATTCACCCTCCCTCGATATGACCTCCCCCTCCCTTCTTGTCCCCCACTCCTTTCTTCATCTTGGGCCATAGTTGTGATCTATTCTTCATATGAAAGTGTGAGTGATTATAAATTGGTTTCATAATAGTACTGAGTACATTGGATACTTTTTCCTACATTCTTGAGGTACTCTATTAAGTACGATATGTTCTAGCTCCATCCATATAAACATTAAAGAGGTAAAGTCTCCATCTTTTTTAAGGCTGCATAATATTCCATGGTATACATATACCACAATTTATTTAAAAGTTTAAATCTTTTATCCAGAGAGAGTCAATTGTTGTTAATGATGAAAGGCGTGGGTCCAGTTTCAGTCTTCTACAGGTCACCAGCTAGTTCTCCCAGTATTGTGGTATTAATTGTGGTGTTAATAATATACCACAATTTATTAATCCATTTATGGGTCAATGGGCACTTGAGATTCTTCCATGACTTAGCTATTATTAATTGAGTTTCAATGAACAATCTGGTGCAAATATCTCTGTTATAAAGTGATTTTTGGTCTTTTGGATATACTCCTAGTAGAGGAATTGCAGGATCGAATGGCAGGTCTACTTTTAGAACCCTGAATATTCTCCATATTTCTTTCCAAAGGGGACATATTAGCTTGCATTCCCACCAGCAGTGCAGTGTTCCCTTTTCTCCATATCCACGCCAATATCTGTAGTTTTGGGATTTTGTTCTGTGAGCCACTCTTACTGGAGTTAGATGATATCTCAAAGTACTTTTGATTTGCATTTCTCAGATGATTAAAGATGATGAGCATTTTTTCATGTGTCTGTAGGCCATACACCTATCTTCTTAAGAGAAGCTTCTGTTCAAGTCCCTTGCCCACAATGAAATGGGATAACTTGTTCTTTTCTTATTAATAAGTTTGAGTTCTCTGTGGATTCTGGTTATCAAACCTTTGTCAGAAACGTCACCTGCAAATATTCTCTCCCATTCTGAGGGCTATCTGCTTGCTTTACTTACTGTGTTCTTGGCTGTGCAGAAGTAGTTTGATCAGATCCCAGTAATGTATTTTTGGTGTTGCTTCAATTACCCCAGGGGTCTTCCTCACAAAGTATTCTCCCAGGCCAATTTCCTCAAGTGTTTCTCCTGCACTCTCTCCAAGAATCTTTATAGTTTCATGTCTTAAGTTTAAATCTTTTATCCAGGGAGAGTCAATTGTTGTTAATGATGAAAGGTGTGGGTCCAGTTTCAGTCTTCTACAGGTCACCAGCTAGTTCTCCCAGCACCATTTGTAAAATAGGGAATCTTTCCCCCAATTATATTTTTGATAGGCTTATCAAAGATCAAATGACAATAAGTGTCTGGCTTCATCTCTTGGTTCTCAATTCTGTTCCATACATCTACCTCTCTATTTTTGTGCCACTACCATGCTGTTTTGATCATTATAGATTTATAGTATAGATTGAAGTCTGGTAATGTGATTCCTAGTGCTCCCTAAGGCTAAAAATTTCTTCTTGTCCTCCTTAATCCTCGTCTGCCTTGAGAGAGTCTTCTTACCTTCGAGATCCAGTCATTAACACTTTTACAAAGTCTTCCACAGGCAGCTGGGCACCATGGGCATTTATCACCTGGTAATGCTCTTATTGATTTTCCTATTTTTTCTCCTTCATTAGACTGGCATTTGTAATTAAATCTGACCCTATTCTTGATGTTTGACTACTAACAGTTTTCAGCCCACCCCCAACTACTCTTTTCCCTTCTGCCCCCACATCTGGACAAGCCAACAAAAAAAGCCTGTGTTCTCCCTCCTGTGGAGCTGATGGGAAATTCAATCTCTCCATGTCCTGGCCCTGAACAGGGAACCCTCACCTGGGCCCCACCTCCTAACCACTATAGAGCCCCCAAGACACTCTCTTTTCCTTGCTCTCTTAAGCCTTGAGCTTGGGAAATATGACCTGCTTACAGGTAGAAACACTCATTAGGTGAGTAACAAACCTTGAGCTTGGGAAATATGACCTGCTTACAGGTAGAAACACTCATTAGGTGAGTAACAAACCTTTCATACCCTCCTGGTGTGTGTGTGGCATCATCAGTCTTGACACCTGAATCAAATTTTGTGTGGGCATCTATATCACTTCTAAAGGGTAATCAGAATAGGATTTTTAGGCACATGGGCTGTATCTTATTTATTTCCCTTTCCTTGGTGCTGCAACATGACCCTCCATGAATAAATAAATGGTTATTGAAGAAACTATATTTAAATAGTTTTGGAATGTGACAATTCAATTTTATGTGAGCCATTTTATGGAGTTAATAGTTTATTTTTGACCAGTTTAAATGTGGCCGGGGGTGGGGGGGAATGCACACCATCAGAAATATTTTTTAAAAAGTAAAACTTATAAATCATTTGAAACACTAAAAAGTGTCTATCTAAAAATTAAAAGATCATCAAAGGATTTGAGTAGATATTTCTCAAAACAATATAGACAAATGGTCAATAAGCATATGAAAAAATGCTCAACATTATTAGTCATTAGGATAAAAATCAAAACCACAATGAAACACCATTTCACATGCACTGGATGGCTACAAACAAAAAAGGTAGATAACAGTAAATATTGAGGCGATATGGAGAAATTGCAACCATCATTCACTGCTGATAGGAATTTAAAATGACATGGCAATTTTGGAAAACAGTTTGGCAGCTCCTCAAAAAGCTAAATATAAGTTCCCATATGACACAGCAATTCCACTTCAAGAGAAAAGAAACCATATGTCCATACAAAAACTTGCGCATGAATGTTCACACAGCATTCTTCATGATAGCCCCAAAGTGAAACAATCTAAATTTCCATCAACTGATGAAAGCAGAAACAAAATGCGGTATATTCATACAATGGAATATTATTCAGCCATAAAAAGAGATGAGGTCTTGATTCATGTTACAACATAGATGAATCTTGAAAAAGTTACTCAAGGGTGGCGCCTGTGGCTCAGTCGGTAAGGCGCCAGACCCCATATACCGAGGGTGACGGGTTCAAACCCGGCCCCGGCCAAACTGCAACCAAAAAATAGCTGGGCGTTGTGGCGGGCGCCTGTAGTCTCAGCTACTCGGGAGGCTAAGGCAAGAGAATCGCTTAAGTCCAGGAGTTGGAGGTTGCTGTGAGCTGTGTGAGGCCACGGCACTCTACTGAGGGCCATAAAGTGAGACTCTGTCTTTACAAAAAAAAAAAGAAAAAGTTACTCAAAGGAGGGGGGTGGGGCCTTGGTGTGTGTCACACTTTATGGGGGTGAGACATGATTGCAAGAGGGACTTTACCTAACAATTGCAATCAGTGTAACCTGGTTTATTGTACCCTCAATGAATCCCCAACAATAAAAAAAAAAAAAAGAAAAAGTTACTCAAAGTGAGAGAGGCTACACAAAGAGGGCCATACATGCTTTAGGTGATTCCATTTATATAAAAGAATCCCAAATAGGCAAAACCATAGAGATTCAAAGCAGATTAATGGTTGCCAGTGGATAGGGGCAGAGCAAGGAAGGAGTGACTGCTAATGAGAATAGAGTTTATTTGTGGGGGGTGGGGCAAGTTCTGGAATTAGATGGTGGTTATTAGATTGCATGATTTTGTGAATACACAAAAATCCACTGCATCACACATTTTTAAAAAGTGGATTTTATGGTCTATGAATTATATTTCAGTTAAAAAATTGATTTAAGGGCCAGGCACAGTGGCTCATGCCTATAATCCCAGCGCTTGGGAGGCCGAGGCTGGTAGATGGCCTCAGCTCACAGGTTCAAGACCAGCCTGAGCCAGAGCGAGACCTTGTCTCTACAAAATAGCCGGGCATCGTGGCAGGTACCTGTAGTTCCAGCTACTTGGGAGGCTGAGGCAAGAGAATCACTTAAGCCCAGGAGTTTGAGGTTGCTGTGAGCTATGATGCTGTGGCACTCTACCAGGGACAACAAAGTAAGACTCTGTCTCAAAAAAAATTTTTTGATTTAAATATGTTTAAATCGTATTTAGGGACCCCCTAAGTAGAAATAGCTTTTGCCTTGCACAGTTTATAACCCAACACAAAGAGACAGATTTCACGGGTATGAATATGTGCAAAGATTTTTTTTTTAAGCTAAACAAATAGTAAAAGTCCTTTTTAAGTGAAAGTCGAGCCAGGAATGGTGGTGCATGCTCTAGTCTCAGCTAGGTGGGGGCTGAGGTGGGAGGCTTGCTCAAGCCCAGGTGTTCAAGGCTGCAGGGCGCTAAGATCGGGAGTCAGCCTGGAGGGATAAAGCAATTAACTGCCCATCTTAACTTCAGCATATCAGTTTTGTAAAGTGGATATTAAAACCTTCCACTGTTGGCAGGAAGGAGCAGCAAGCCAGACAGAGATAGCTTACTATACTGGCTTGATGTTCTGTCTGACTGTTGGCTGGAAAGGCCTGTTAGAAATGGCAGTCTTGCTCTCCAGAACATCTCAGACCAAAAGATAAAGAATTACAGCCCCTGACTGCAGCATTATTTGCCCATCACTTCTCTGCATCCCACTTCTTCATTGGTTTAAGGAAGGATTGGTGGTGGCAGCAATGAATTATAGATGTGAATTTATTTGGTTTTAATCACAGTAATTGAAGGGCCTGTGTGGTGGCTCTCAATGCTTTGAGAGGCTGAGTGGGGAGATGTCTTTAGCCCAGAGTTTGAGGCTGCAGTGAGCTATGCTTGCACTACTGCACTCCAGCTTGGACGACAGAACAAGGCCTTGTCTCTAAAATACTAAAAATCAAAATAATTAGAAGTTATGAGGAAGAAGACAATATTTCCCACTTTGCTTAAACATACCAGGGCCTAAGGAATCGCACTCACAACAGAATTAAAATTAAAACTAAAAACAAATAAAACAAATCATATAAGTCATTTCCTATTCCATTTCTAATGACTGTCCAATATTAGAAAATAATTATACCCAGATATAACGGAATACCTATCATAGAGCCTTTAAAATTATAAATACATAGATTATGTTTAAACAGGGAATGAGACTTATAATCTGGTATGTGAAAAATAGAATATACGATTGAATATTGCAAGCTGGGCAAGGTGGCTCATGCCTGGAATCCTAGTGGTTGGGGAGGCTGAGGCTGGGAGACTGCTTGAGCACAGGAATTCAAGACAAGCCTGAGCAACATAATGAAGCCCTGTCTCTACAAAAACCAGAAAAATTAGCTGGGCATAGTGGTGCGCACTTGTAGTACCAGTACTCAGGAGACTGAGGCAGGAGGATCGCTTGAGCCCAGGACTTGGAAGTTGCTGTGAGCTATGATGACACCACTGCACTCCAACCCAGGCAACAAAATGAGACCCTGTCTCAAACTAAATAAATAACTAAATTACAATTTCTAGTGTGAAAATATGTATTAATACAAATGAGGATTTATTTATTTATTCATTCATTTTAGAGATGGGGTCTCTGTTCTTGCTTAGGCTGGTCTTAAACTCCTGAGCTCAAGCAATCCACCCCCCCATGGCCTCCCATTGTGATGAATAAGAATTTAAAGTACTATGCAAAATGACAATAGTTATATTGGAATGGTAGATTCAAGGATATTTTTCTCTGTCCTCAAATCTCTGTAAGGGCCCATATATAGAAGCAGCATTGTGATCACTGTCCTTTGTTATGTTTTGTGTTCTATTGTTAAAGAATCACGTCTGGACTCTGATCAATGGAAACATCTCATGCAGCAACATTCCCATGGCAATCTGTTCATTTTCCACATGATGCTAAAGTGGTTGGACTAAGAATTTCTCTGTATTTATGTCACATTCCTATCTGCATGTCAATGTCGGCCCTGGAGTGATTCAGAACAGGGCAGTCCTCATTTCTAAACCCAGGACAGAGGGTAGATCAGAGCAAGTGCTTGGAGATCTCTCCAGAGTTCTCATTCTGATAATCAGTAGTGTTTTCTGAGAACCTTACATTTCTTCTTCTGCTCATGAAGCTTCTATTTCTCACAAAGTAATTTATTCATTCATTTTTTCCCCCAATATAAGCCCTGTGCCAGAAAAACTGGTTGATGCTGAGGATAGAAATAGGAAAATATATAGTCTCTACCCTCAATGAGCAGTTAGTAATTTTTTTGCTTTTCTTTGCAAAAATTGTCTTTTCTCTATCCCACACAAACAGGTCTTCCATAGGTGGCCTGGATTCTGTGTCTATCCCTTTTCAATCTTTTTTGAGACCTTAAATATCTTTCTCAATTCAGTTTCTATCTTTTCCATACATTCCCTTAAGAAAAATAGTGTGATTATCTTAAGTCTTAAAAATGGACTACAGTCAATTTTCTAAAAGAATAAGATTCAGTTTCTCTTTAGAGCATTGCCTGTCCCGTGGGCCCTGCTTCTGGGTATAATAAGTAACAGCTGCCAGCGATCTGAATCAAAAGTGTCAGAGTGGAAACCAATTAAACTAGAGAGAGGAAATGGAAAAAGGAGACTGCTTTACTCTAAAACCTATTAAACCTTCAATGGCCAGAAAACTAAAAATATTATCTTGATTTTTTAAAAATGATTTAGACATCACCTGGATGAAAGTCATTATATGTATGACTTCCATCAATTTGAAACAGGACCATTTAGGGACATAGGAGGTCTCCACCTGCTTTCTTTCCACTATAAACAAAATTCAGGAATTATACAATTTTTAACAGTTAAAAAAATACATATACAGCAAACATATAGATATGGTCTTATTATTTTGCTATGGTCTAAAACTACCAAGACATCATCAAAATAATTTTTTAAAAACTTTTCTCTAGGACTTCTAAACAATCTGAAAAGGTATTTCTTATAATGAAAATATTCAGCTCCATATACCAAGAAATAGCTTTCATAGAGAAATATGAATTCCCCAAATTACCCTTATTTGCCTCCTTCCCTGCAGCTGAATCAGTCACATGCTTTTCCATAGTACATTAAATTGCTGCATCCCTGACACTGCCAAAGCAATTTGCATAGTGACTCAAACATGACAATCTGTTCATCAATGGGTAAGGCACTTACCCTTTGGATTGGGGAAACCCAAAGACTTAGTGCCGATTTATTACTACATGGTAATATAATTTAGAATATAAGTTCTATATTCCACATAATCAGATTATTTATGTCCCTGGAAATTCAATGTTTTTTAAATTCTTTTTTTAGAGTGGCAAAATACACATTACATAAAATTTACCATTTTAGTCATTTTGAAGTGTACAGCTCCGTGGCATTAAGTATATTCACACTGTTATGCAACCGTCACCACTATCCATCTCCAGAATTTTTTCATCTCCCTAAACCAAAACTCTGTACCCATTAAATACTAACTCCCCATCCTATACGCCCTCCAGCCCCTGGAAATCACGATTGTACCTTCTGTCTCTATGAATTTGAGTTCTATAGGAACCTCATATAAATGGGTTTCTACAGTATTTGTCTTTTTGTGACTGGATTATTTCACTGATGTCTTCAAGGTTTATGTTTGTATGGTGTGTGTAAAAACTTCCTTTTTAAGGCTGAATAATATATTGCAGGTGAATAATGCTTTGTTGATCATTTATCTGTCAAGGGACACTGAGATTGGTTACACATTTTTACTATTATAAATAATATTGCTATGAACACAGGTGTACAAATAGGAAATACAGTTTTTAGTAAGCACAAGGCTGCAGCACTGACTGAAGCTCTCTTACTGCTTCCTTCCTTTTCATTTCCTGGGTCATTAAGCTTCGATTACAGGTGATGACTAGCGTGAATACCAAGTTCAAACTGCAGGTGGCAGCAAATATCCATTAACTAGACATAACACTTGGCAAAAGCATAGCTGTTTTTCACGGTGATAAATTTTGCCTCTGGAATAGAATAACCATTTTTCTCTAGGTCTCTTGTGTTCAATGTAAAGAACATCTGAAGCATTTGTTTGTGTTTAACTAATAATGAGTACTATGTCCTTGACACCCCCCCTTCATTGGTATGCAACTCTAAATTATGAAATATAAAGGAGTAATTCAGTGGAATCACTGAGTGCTTGAAATTCTTTTGCTCAGAGCTTTCACAACCTTGCTTAAAATATCTCAACCAGCATTCTTCCCCCTTCCTTGTTGTTTTTGTTGTTGTTTTGTTTGCTTCCTACCTAAAACTGGGCAGGAGACAAAAGGTGGGGCAGACATACTGTAACCACATAGGTGGAGACTACCAGAAAAATAAAAGCCACATGTTAATAAGCACTACAACGTAGAAAAAGGAGGCTGAGGCCAGGCGTGGTGGCTCACGCCTGTAATCCTAGCACTCTGGGACGCTGAGACAGGTGGATTGCCTGAGCTAGGAGTTTGGAACCAGTTGGAGCAAGAATGAGCCCTATCTCTACTAAAAATAGAAAAATTAGCTGGGCATGGTGGTGTGTGCCTATAGTCCCAGCTACTCAGAAGCTGAGGCAGGAGGATTTCTCCAGCCCAGGAGTTTGAGCTGGGCTAGGCTGAGGCCATGGCACTCTAGCCTGGGCAACAGAGTGAGACTGTGTCTCAAAAAATAAAAAATAAGTAAATAAATACCCAGATTTACATTTTCAGGGTTCTTCACCTACATTAAAAACTCTGATACTTATATTATGACATCTAATCTAGCTCTTAGGGTTAAGAATTGGCAAAAAAGAACTGGTGCAGTTATTTGCTTATAGTAAACAATAATCTGCTCTGCTGGAGAAACCCTGTATTCTCATCCAGGGGATGAAATCTGCAGCTACCAGGATGAAATCACTTTTGCCCTACCCAGACAAAATAGAACCAGGAAGGCTCATGCTTGCATGTCTGAGATAATAACTATTTCCAAGAGCTTTCTAAAAACCCTTTCCTGTCCTTCATGTGTCTTCTGCTTTGATAAGGGTTATCTCCAGACATTCTTTAGTACTCAGCAATTCAGGTAAAACAGTCTCAGAATAACACTTGCCCAGTAACAGCATCTCTACCAATGAACTGGCAACAGCTCTGCCTTTGAACCCCAGGAACCAATAAACTCTCTGTTTCTAAGCAGCTATGTAAATCTCTTTTTTTGCTACTATAACTGCCTCTTACCCCTTCCTCACCACAATGCACTGGTAGCTTGTCATTTCATGCATTCTGGATTAGAATCTCTAGTTTTATTCCTGAGTAAATCTAATATATTTAAGATAATTTTCTCTAGTGCATTTTTCTTAGGTTGACAAAGATAATATCAATAAATATGGATATTTTGTTTTAAAACTTAACAATCCCATGACAACCTAGGGAACAAAAGAACACAGTAACTGTGACAAATGTTTGACAGACTGAGGTCATGTAGAAATTATTCCTATATGCAGTTTAGACAATTCTTTGGATATTAAGTTTTATTTAAACAGATAAAAATGTATAAATCCTCTTAAAAACAAAAATCCAAAGTCTGTAAATGAATCAATAATACAAATATGATTATAGCAGTAATTAAAATAGAGGTAACATTTTACCAGTGTACAAATAGCACGTAAGTAGAATCACACTTGGATCTTCAGTGATTCAAGTGTGTATCCCACACAGTTGGGGCTGGTCAGTTTTGAGATAAAGTTGCTCCTCTGCACACGCTGTCCCCAGTCAAGTGTTTCCTCATCACTGTCTGTCAGCTCACACGGTGGGATAGCTGGCTGCTGTAGTGATTCCACAGTGATTTCTTTGGTCTTTGGCCATCTTTATGTAACCACTTATGCCCCATGCTTCACCCCAGCTGTTCTTCACCAGCCAATACTTACAGTTATCCAATTCTGCTTTTTCATATCCATAGCTGACCACCAGACCACCATGATCCACATCTTCACTGCAGCAATTTGGCTCAAAATAAATGCCATATTTATAGAACTAGAAGGAAAGACTCATGGCCTGAATCGGTACCAACAGAGATGGGACCCACAGTTGCTATTGCCTCCATCAGGGCCTTCTCCTCCTTAGGGACATCCATGAAGCCAGTGTCATTAGCAACAGAATACTCAGGATTCGTCCTTTGCATCATAGGGATAGGATTCCTCAGAGTCCAGGCCTCCGTTTTCCTTAATATACTGGAAGGCATAGTCCGTTAGGCCACCATTGCCTTGAGGCCTAGAGCAGTCCACCAGGTTCTGCTCACCCACTGAGATAAGTTTGCTAGTTTTCCAGAACATCTGTCCTTCAAGCGCACCAGTCGCACTAAAAGCCCAACAAGAACCCCTGACCCTGATTCTTCGCAGGAGTCACACAGCCTTGCTCTCTCCAGTCCACAGACTTGCAGACCTCAAGAAATGAAGGCCCTTGGAACACTTTCCCTTTCTGTGCTTCTGGTTTCAAGAGCCGTTCATCACCTGCCTGAATTCTTCATTGCTTATGTCTTCAAAGGCGTTCACTGCCATGGTGAAGCCAAGGCTCCCTTGGCTGTGTTCCTAACTGTGCTGTTCATTTTCGTGTTCTCCCACACTGCTCTCCTCCATCCTTCTTCATTCATGCCGTATAGTCTTCTGTGTTTTGCCCTCCACTGGTACCAGTGTGCATCTACACTGCCATCAAATGCTGAAGCAGCTCTGGTTATTCCCACACAAAGCGCAGCCAGCATGAGTAAAAGATTCATGTTTCAAAAACCCACTCACAGCTGCACACGCGCACTCTGCGGACACAGGTCCAGGCTGCTGAGGTCGGCTGTTCTGGCCTGTTTATACGTTTTAATGCTTACTACAAATTAAGCGATAGTTCCTATTCATTGACTCTTATTCTAACTTTAAGATAACAGATTTATCCCCCCCAATTTGATACTCCTGTGAGAGCTGTGAATATCATTTTGGAAAAAGTTATTCCCCATTACCAATGTCTCTCTTCTTCCTGAGTCTTTCCCATTAACCACAACTTCTCAGAGAATTTTTTTTTGGTGTGAATACATCAGAACTTGTGTAAGTTGACCACCCAAAGGACTGTAACGAACTGCTCAACATACAGAGGTGGTAACACCAGGAATTAGGTCTACTGTACTGATATGTACATGTGGTACATGTCCAGTCTATGAAAATTAGGTCAACTTAGAGAGGTGGTCAGTATAGGGCGGTTCTACTATATTTGTATTTACAAAGTTTTAGCACTCAGAAATTCACCTTTGCTCCCCAACACTTTTTATGCCTTATGATTTTATTTATTGTTGTGACAACTTTGTATCATATCAGGTAATTACGATGAGTCCATTTTAGCAATGAGAAAACTGAGACACAAAAAGGCAAAGTTATTTGCCAAAGTCTACGTAGTTATTTAGTTTCAAAATTAAAATTACAGGTCGCCGCCGCGGAGTGGAGCCGAGCTGATTTGATCTGGGAGCGCGGTTACCGGACGGGCTGTGTCTATGGTCGCTCCGCGGGCCGCTCCGCCGGCTGGTGCTCTTTTATCAGGGCAAGCTGTGTTCCATGGCGGGGAACTTTTGGCAGAGCTCCCACTATTTGCAATGGATTTTGGATAAACAGGATCTGTGGAAGGAGCGCCAAAAGGACTTAAAGTTTCTCTCAGAAGAAGAATATTGGAAATTACAAATATTTTTTACAAATGTTATCCAAGCATTAGGTGAACATCTTAAATTAAGACAACAGGTTATCGCCACTGCTACAGTCTATTTCAAGAGATTCTATGCCAGGTATTCTCTGAAAAGTATAGATCCTGTATTAATGGCTCCTACATGTGTGTTTTTGGCATCCAAAGTAGAGGAATTTGGAGTAGTCTCAAATACAAGATTGATTTCTGCTGCTACTTCTGTATTAAAAACTAGATTTTCATATGCCTTTCCAAAGGAATTTCCTCATAGGATGAACCATATATTAGAATGTGAATTCTATCTTTTAGAACTAATGGATTGTTGCTTGATAGTGTATCATCCTTATAGACCTTTGCTCCAGTATGTGCAGGACATGGGCCAAGAAGACAGGTTGCTTCCCCTTGCATGGAGGATAGTGAATGATACCTACAGAACGGATCTTTGCCTACTGTATCCTCCTTTCATGACAGCTTTAGTTTGTCTACATGTAGCCTGTGTTGTACAGCAGAAAGATGCCAGACAGTGGTTTGCTGAGCTTTCTGTGGATATGGAAAAGATTTTGGAAATAATCAGGGTTATTTTAAAACTATATGAGCAGTGGAAGAATTTTGATGAGAGAAAAGAGATGGCAACTATTCTTAGTAAGATGCTGAAACCAAAACCACCTCCAAACAGTGAAGGAGAGCAGGGTCCAAATGGAAGTCAGAACTCTAGCTACAGCCAATCTTAAAACATTCCAAAGAATTCCATAGTGGACTACTTGGAAATAAACCATTGGACAGATTTCAGTAATGTCTTCGATGGAACACAAATGAAAATGAATAGCTTGTTTCTGTCAAGCATATTGGGAAGTGATTTTATTTTTGCAAAATAAGTTTGATTTGATTCTGATACATAACTGATTAAAAATCTCTTGACTATAGAAGTTTGGAAAGGTTCTAAGGGGACCTACAGATAGACATTCATAGACATTTCAAAATTAATAGCTTTTGATTAGCATAATATTACTTAGTTTGGATAATAGAAATTGCAGCTTTTTATTAAGCCAGGAAACATGGAACATAATTTGTTTAAAATGTTCTTTGGTCATGGAAGGACCAAAAAAGGACATAAAAAGTCAGTATATGAGGGTTTTCTCCCCCTCAATAGGTTTAACTTTAAAATATTTAAGGAATCAAGTCTTACAAAATCCTGGAAGATTTTGGTAATGATGTTGATAATTTCAGGGAAATTAATCAAGTACCTATTGATTTTAAAGTATTTATTATTCAGTAGTTCTGGTATCTTGCCATGGAAGATACTGGCCCCAGCCTAGCAGAAAAGTGCAATATGTATAGCATACTTTTACATTTTAAAAGTAATACTCCATAACCATTTTGACATGCTGGGCAAACTTAAAAAGGAAAAAACTACATGAAGTTATCTGTAATTATTTCACAGTTAATCAGGCATTTTGAAAGATTAATTAACACTAAAGTTGAAATTTGGTAAAATTTTAATGTTAATTTTTACTGTGAAAAAAAAATTTTTTTTTTTTTTTCATTTTTATGGGCATATACTACCATGCCTGGCTAATTTCTGTGTTTTTTTTTTTTTTTTTTTTTGTACAAATTTTTTTTTTTTTTTATTGTTGGGGATTCATTGAGGGTACAATAAGCCAGTTACACTGATTACAATTGTTAGGTAAAGTCCCTCTTGCAATCATGTCTTGCCCCCAGAAAGTGTGACACACACTAAGGCCCCACCCCCCTTCCTCCATCCCTCTTTCTGCTTCCCCCCCCATAACCTTAATTGTCATTAATTGTCCTCATATCAAGATTGAGTACATAGGATTCATGCTTCTCCATTCTTGTGATGCTTTACTAAGAATAATGTCTTCCACTTCCATCCAGGTTAATACGAAGGATGTAAAGTCTCCATTTTTTTTTAATGGCTGAATAGTATTCCATGGTATACATATACCACAGCTTGTTAATCCATTCCTGGGTTGGTGGGCATTTAGGCTGTTTCCACATTTTGGCAATGGTAAATTGAGCTGCAATAAACAGTCTAGTACAAGTGTCCTTATGATAAAAGGATTTCTTTCCTTCTGGGTAGATGCCCAGTAATGGGATTGCAGGATCAAATGGGAGGTCTAACTTGAGTGCTTTGAGGTTTCTCCATACTTCCTTCGAGAAAGGTTGTACTAGTTTGCAGTCCCACCAGCAGTGTAAAAGTGTTCCCTTCTCTCCACATCCACGCCAGCATCTGCAGTTTTGAGATTTTGTGATGTGGGCCATTCTCACTGGGGTTAGATGATATCTCAGGGATGTTTTGATTTGCATTTCTCTAATATATAGAGATGATGAACATTTTTTCATGTGTTTGTTAGCCATTCATCTGTCGTCTTTAGAGAAAGTTCTATTCATGTCTCTTGCCCATTGATATAAGGGATTGTTGCCTTTTTTCATGTGGATTAATTTGAGTTCTCTATAGATCCTGGTTATCAAGCTTTTGTCTGATTGAAAATATGCAAATATCCTTTCCCATTATGTGGGTTGTCTCTTTGCTTTGGTTATTGTCTCCTCAGCTGTACAGAAGCTTTTCAGTTTAATGAAGTCCCATTTGTTTATTTTTGTTGTTGTTGCAATTGCCATGGCAGTCTTCTTCATGAAGTCTTCCCCCAGGCCAATATCTTCCAGTGTTATTCCTACGCTTTCTTTGAGGATTTTTATTGTTTCATGCCTTAAATTTAAGTCCTTTATCCATCTTGAGTCAATTTTTGTGAGTGGGGAAAGGTGTGGGTCCAGTTTCAGTCTTTTACATGTAGACATCCAGTTCTCCCAACACCATTTATTGAATAGGGAGTCTTTCCCCCAAGGTAAGTTCTTGTTTGCTTTATCGAAGATGAGGTGGTTGTAAGATGTTAGTTTCATTTCTTGGTGTTCAATTTGATTTCAAGTGTCTATGTCTCTGTTTTTGTGCCAGTACCATGCTGTCTTGACCACTATGGCTTTGTAGTACAGACTAAAATCTGGTATGCTGATGTCCCCAGCTTTATTTTTGTTACAGAGAACTGCCTTAGCTATACGGGGTTTTTTCCGGTTCCATACAAAACGCAGAATCATTTTTTCCAAATCTTGAAAGTACGATGTAGGTACTTTGATAGGAATGGCATTGAATAGGTAGATTGCTTTGGGAAGTATAGACATTTTGACAATTTTGATTCTTCCCATCCATGAGCATGGTATGTTCTTCCATTTGTTAATATCCTCTGCTATTTCCTTTCTGAGGATTTCATAGTTTTCTTTATAGAGGTCCTTCACCTCCTTCGTTAGGTATATTCCTAGGTATTTCATTTTCTTTGAGACTATGCTGAAGGGAGTTGTGTCCTTAATTAGCTTCTCATCTTGACTGTTATTGGTGTATACAAAGGCTACTGACTTGTGGACATTGATTTTATATCCTGAAACATTACTGTATTTTTTGATGACTTCTAGGAGTCTTGTGGTTGAGTCTTTGGGGTTCTCTAAGTATAAGATCATGTCGTCAGCAAAGAGGGAGAGTTTGACCTCCTCTGCTCCCATTTGGATTCCCTTTATTTCCTTGTCTTGCCTAATTGTATTGGCTAGAACTTCCAGCACTACGTTGAATAGTAAAGGTGACAGAGGACAACCTTGTCTGGTTCCAGTTCTAAGAGGAAAAGCTTTCAGTTTTACTCCATTCAGTAAAATATTGGCTGTGGGTTTGTCATAGATAGCTTCAATCAGTTTTAGAAATGTGCCACCTATGCCTATACTCTTCAGTGTTCTAATTAGAAAAGGATGCTGGATTTTATCAAATGCTTTTTCTGCATCTATTGAGAGGATCATGTGATCTTTATTTTTGCCTCTGTTAATATGGTGGATAACGTTTATAGACTTGCATATGTTAAACCAGCCTTGCATCCCTGGGATGAAGCCCACTTGATCATGATGAATGACTTTTTTGATGATAAGCTGTAATCTATTGGCTAGGATTTTGTTGAGAATTTTTCCATCTATGTTCATGAGTGAGATTGGTCTGAAATTCTCCTTTTTGTTTGGGTCTTTTCCTGGTTTTGGTATCAGGGTGATGTTTGCTTCATAGAAAGTGTTGGGGAAGATTCCTTCTTCCTCAGTTTTTTGGAATAATTTCTGCAGTACAGGAATAAGCTCTTCCTTGAAGGTTTGATAGAATTCTGGAGTGAAGCCATCTGGACCAGGGCATTTTTTAGTTGGAAGCTTTTTTATTGTTTCTTTGATCTCAGTGCTTGAAATTGGTCTGTTCGGGAGCTCTATTTCTTCCTGGCTGAGTCTAGGGAGAGGGTGTGATTCCAAATATTGATCCATTTCCTTCACATTGTCAAATTTCTGGGCATAGAGTTTCTGGTAGTATTCAGAGATGATCTCTTGTATCTCTGTAGGATCAGTTGTTATTTCCCCTTTATCGTTTCTGATTGAGGTTACTAGAGATTTTACTTTTCTATTTCTAGTTAGTCTGGCCAATGGTTTATCTATTTTATTTATTTGTTCAAAAAACCACCTCCTTGTTTCATTAATTTTCTGAATGATTCTTTTGTTTTCAATTTCATTGATCTCTGATTTGATTTTGGATATTTCTTTTCTTCTACTGAGTTTAGGCTTAGATTGTTCTTCTTTTTCCAATTCCATAAGATCTCTTGTGAGATTGTTGATGTGCTCTCTTTCTGTTTTTCGAATGTAGGCATCTAAAGCGATGAATTTTCCTCTCAAAACTGCTTTTGCAGTATCCCACAGGTTTTGGTAGCTTGTGTCTTCATTGTTGTTATGCTCAAGGAAGTTAATGATTTCCTCTTTTATTTCTTCCTGCACCCATCTGTTATTCAACACAAGATTGTTTAATTTCCATGCCTTTGGGTGGGGTCCAAATTTTTTGTTAGAGTTGAGTTCTACCTTTAGTGCCTTATGGTCTGAAAAGATACAAGGTAAAATTTCAATTCTTTTGATTCTGTTGATCTTTGTTTTGTGTCCCAGAATATGATCAATTTTGGAGAATGTTCCATGGGGTGATGAGAAGAATGTATATTCTTTATCTTTGGGGTGGAGTGTTCTATATGCATCTATCAAGCATAGTTGTTCTAGGGTCTCATTTAAATCTCTTATATCTTTGTTTAATTTCTGTTTAGAGGATCTGTCCAGCTCTGTAAGAGATGTGTTAAAGTCCCCTGTTATGATGGTATTATCAGATATCATATTGCTCAGACTGAGTAAGGTCTGCTTCAAGAATCTGGGAGCATTTAAATTGGGTGCATAAATATTTAGAATTGAAATGTCTTCTTGTTGTAGTTTTCCCTTGACCAATATAAAGTGACCATCTTTGTCTTTTTTGACTTTAGCTGCTTTAAATCCACATGTATCTGAAAATAAGATTGCAACTCCTCTTTTCTTCTGAATTCCATTTGCCTGAAAAATTGTCTTCCAACCCTTGACTCGGAGCTTTAATTTGTCTTTTGAAGCCAGGTGTGTTTCTTGCAGACAGCAAATGGATGGCTTGTGTTTTTTAATCCAGTCAGCCAATCTATGTCTCTTCAGTGGGGAATTCCAGCCATTAACATTTATGGAGATAATTGATAAGTGTGGTAGTATTCTATTCGTCTTATTTGGTGAGAGTCCATTGCTTAGTTTTATCTTTTGCATCAGTGGAGGTTAGGTTCTGTCCTTTGATTTCTGAGTTCTTACTTTGCTGCTGATCCATTGTGGTGGTCAGTGTGCAGAACAGATTGAAGTATTTCCTGTAGAGCTGGTCTTGTTGTGGCGAATTTCCTCAATGTTTGTATATCCGTAAATGATTTGATTTCTCCGTCAATTTTGAAGCTTAGCTTAGCAGGGTACAGAATTCTGGGCTGAAAATTGTTCTGTTTAAGTAGATTAAAGGTAGATGACCATTGTCTTCTTGCTTGGAAAGTTTCATTAGAGAAGTCTGAGGTCACTCTGATGGATTTGCCCCTGTAGGTCAACTGGCGCTTAGTCCTGGCAGCTTGCAGAATCTTTTCTTTTGTCTTGACTTTGGACAGGTTCATCACAATGTGTCTTGGAGAAGCTCGGTTAGAGTTGAGGCGACCTGGGGTCCGATATCCCTCTGAAAGCAGTGTGTCAGAATCTTTGGTGATGTTTGGGAAATTTTCTTTTATAATATTCTCTAGTATGGCTTCCATTCCTCTGGGGCATTCTTCTTCCCCTTCTGGAATTCCTATAACTCGTATGTTGGATCGCTTCATAAAGTCCCATAATTCTGACAGTGAACGTTCTGCTTTCTCTCTCTTCTTTTCTGCCTCTTTTACTGTCTGAGTTATCTCAAGAACTTTGTCTTCTACCTCTGGAATTCTTTCTTCTGCATGGTCTAACCTGTTGCTGATACTTTCCATTGCATCTCTAAGTTCCCTGATTGACTGTTTCATTTCCTTCAGCTCTGCTTTATCCTTTTAATATTCTTCATATCGTTCATCTCTTATTTGATTCTGTTTTTGGATTTCCTTTTGGTTATTTTCCACTTTATTAGCAGTTTCCTTCATTGTTTCCATCATTTCTTTCATTGTTTTCAACATGTGTATTCTAAATTCCCTTTCTGTCATTCCTAACATTTCTGTATGGGTGGAATCCTCTGCAGTAGCTACCTCATGGTCCCTTGGCGGGGTTGTTCTGGACTGGTTCTTCATGTTGCCTGGAGTTTTCTGCTGATTCTTCCTCATGAGTGATTTCTTTTATCTGTTTCCTTGCCCTAATTTTCTTTTCACTTCCTCTTGCTCTTTATGTTCTTGTGCCTGTGGACTAAGGGTTACAGGACCAGAAGGGTGAGAAGGTTGAAGAGCAAAAAAGGGATGAAAGAAAGGAGGACCGAGTGATAAGAAAAAAAAGAAAGATATAGAAAGGAGAGGGGGTGGGGATAAGGAATTTTGACAAAAAGAAGAGAGGTACAGAAAGAGGGAGACAGGGCAATATAGGTGTACAGTAGGGTACTTTGACACAACCTTAAAAAACCCCACCTTCTGGGGGTGCCCAGTTGGGTGGTTCTCTTAAGGTCAGCAGCTCTTTGCTAACCTGATCACAGTACCCCACCTCCACCAAGTAGAGAGGAAAGACAAAAATGCTATAAATCAAACCAAAACAAGCAAACAGAAAACTTTACGGTGATACAATTGGGTGAAAAACCAAATGATAGCGGTAGAAACACTAGCAAAAATGAAGTTGTAGTTATTAAAAAAGGCAATGGGAAATTATAATTAAACTAGAAAAATTGAGAAAGAAAAAGGATCTGTATGGAAAAGATTGAAATTAAAATACAAAAGAACATCAAGAACGTCAAAATAAACAAACAAACAAAAAAAAACAACCAAACAAAAAAAAATAAAAAAAAATACACAACCAAAAACAAAGCAGTTTGTATATGTTATTGAATATTGTCTGGGCAACACGTGGTCTTCTGGGGTATGAGATGTTAGTCACAGTTCTGATACGACTGGAGGCTGCTGATTTCTCAAACCCCAGCAGGTAGACACCCTAAATCTCTCTTCAGCCCACTTAAAAGGCACTTTGAACTTGTAAACTTGCTGAGCAGAAGCTTTCCCAGCTTTCTCGCTGGAATCACTGCTGAAGTGGCTATCCGCTTACCCAGTGTGCCAAAACCGGTCTCACTCTGCCCCTGAGGATTAGGGCTGCAAGGCGGCTCAGACCCCACCCTTAGGCTACTTGGTTGCTGGGTTACAAGCTCCCACCCGTTTCTAGCTCTGCGACCCTGAGGGCAGAGCTTGCCGGGGCAGATCACTGACAATGGTTCCATGTGACCCACTGCCAAACACTATTAGGTCTGTCTGGCTCAGCGGCTCAGACTGGGGCCCTAGACAACGGCCAAAGTTCTCCGCACTCCCGCTCAGGCCTTCCCCAGGGCAGTTCAACTCAGTGCCAAGTCCAAGGACATCAAAACAGTTCACAGGTAAGGCCTTTCTGGTTTGCAGTCTCGCTGCTACTGAACTTACAGTTGTGGGCGGGTTTAGACGGATTGAACACATGGGACCACTTGCCGGTTTTCCACTGTTTTAGTCCTCCTCTTGGGGTCCAGAAGTCTCTCGCTGACTCCCTGTATCCTCATAGGAGTGATGATAGGCAGTTCCCACCAGCCAGAGATGCCTGGAGTCCTATCTCCCCAGACTCACGGTGCCCAGATGCAAGGAAGCTGTTACTCGGCTGCCATCTTGCTCCGCCCCCCTACTGTGAAAAATTTTTTAACAAGATATACACACCCTATTTTAATTTTGTGTTTTAGTGTGGATTTAAAAATTTACTATAGGTATCCTGAGCCAGGAACTCAATCAGGTTTCAGGCCAGTTTGATACTGGCTGTTCTCAATTCTCATGTGAGCGTAGGACTTCATACTAATTGTTACTTCAGTGGGACTGTGCTGTCTGTGGAACTTAATAAATTAATCATTTTCTTCAGACTTGAAGGAGAGTGATAAAAAAAATTGGAGTCATAGGATATTTATGTACAATTTCAGGATTAAAATTTTTTTAATAAATCAGTTGTGGACAATGGGTTATTAAATGTTGACTTCCTAGTATAAAACTGCAAAAATAAGAGTAAGTTCTCCAGCAAAAAAAAAAAAAAATTAAAATTACAGCCAAGTAATTAAGTAGATAGACTGCGTTTACTCTCAATAATTCATATGACCTCCAATTATAAAAGTTAAGTTAATAGCCTAAGGGGATAACCAGTACTTGCCCTTTCAAAATCATAAGACTATGAAAGCAGATGAGAAGACAAAAGGTTCCACTCCAATAGCTTAGACAAATTATCATTTAATATGTTCTCTTTTTGACTAAGTCAGTTTTTTTATTAGCATTTCTCTTCCTGATAGTATCCAATTCACAAATGACAGTTTTTAAAAAGCATGCCAAAAATCCCAAATAATTCTATGACCTTAAACAGTGATGCAGGTTGTTTAAATATGGAATTGGTAACTTACTGACATTCAGCTCTTCATGTCTGATTTTTTTTTTTTTTTTTTGAGACAGAGTCTCACCATGTCACCCTCGGTAGAGTGCTGTCGCATCACAGCTCACAGCAACCTCAAACTCTTGGGCTCAAGCGATTCTCCTGCCTCAAGCCTCCTAAGCAGCTGGGACCACTGGCACCTGCCACAATGCCCAGCTACTTTTTGTTGTCATTGTTGGTTAGCTGGCCTGGGCCAGGCTCGAACACACCACCTCTGGTGTATGTGGCTGGCGCTGTAACCACTGTGCTAGGGGCACCAAGCGTTCATGTCTGATATTTTTAGATTAGTTACAAATAGTTAATTGATTAATTAAAACTAACGCTTGCCAACTAATCTATTATGCACCTTGGTAATAAATGTAGTTGGCATTTGCTGTCAAAGTATAGAAGATAATAAATTTCTAACAAAACAATTTTTAACCTAAAATTCTGTATCCTGCTAATCTAAGTTTCAGAATTGATGGAGAAATCAAATCTTTTGTGGATATACAAGCTTACTGACTATACCTGTTTGTAATCCATGTATTCTTTAAATAAACTTTTAGAATAATTTCTGATTTATGGAAAAACTGTGAAGATAGTACAGACAGTTCCCATATATCCCACACCCAGTTTCCCCTATAACATTTTATATTAGTATGACATGCAATTTACTAAAGTCCATACTTTATTCAGTTTCCCCTAGTTTTAACATACGGTCCTCTTTTCTGTTCCAGAGTGCCATCTAAAATTAGTCATTATGTCTTATAAGACTTTTCTTTCTTTTTTCTCTTAAATGTTTAGTTTTTATTATTTTTTTATTACTGTTAAATCATAGCTATGTACATTAATGCGATCATGGGGCACCATACACTGGTTTTATAAACAGTTTGACACATTTTCATCACACTGGTTAACATAGCCTTCCTGGCATTTTCTTAGTTATTGTGTGAAGACAAATATATTCTACATTTACTAAGTTTCACATGTACCCTTGTAAGATGCAACGCAGGTGTAATCCCACCAATCACCCTCCCTCCCCCCATGCTCTCCCCTCCCTCTCCTCCTTTTTCCCCCTTCCCCATATTCTTAGGTTATAACTGAGTTTTAGCTTTCATATGAAAGCCATAAATTAGTTTCATAGTAGGGCTGAGTACATTGGATACTTTTTCTTCCATTCTTGAGATACTTTACTAAGAAAAATATGTTCCAGCTCCATCCATGTAAACATGAAAGAGGTAAAGTCTCCATCTTTCATTAAGGCTGCATAATATTCCATGGTGTGCATATACCACAGTTTATTAATCTATTCGTGGATCGATGGGCACTTGGGCTTTTTCCATGACTTAGCAATTATGAATTGGGCTGGTACAAATCTTTGTTATAATGTGATTTTTGGTCTTCTGGGTATATACCCAGTAGAGGAATTATAGGATTGAATGGCAGATCTATTTTTAGATTTCTAAGTGTTCTCCAAACATCTTTCCAAAAGGAATGTTTTAATTTGCATTCCCAACAGCAGTGTTGAAGTGATCCCTTTTATCCACATCTGCGCCAACATCTCTGGTCTTGGGATTTTGTAATATGGGCTAATCTTACTGGAGTTAGATGGTATCTCAAGGTAGTTTTGATTTGCATTTCTCTGATGATTAAACATAATGAGCACTTTTTCATATGTCTGTAGGCTATGCACCTATCTTCTTCAGAGAAGTTTCTCTTCAAGTCCCTTGCCCAGCCTGCAATGGGATCACTTGTTCTTTTCTTGCTTATACGTTTGGGTTCTCTGTGGATTCTGGTTGTTAAACCTTTGTCGGAGACATAACCTGCAAATATCTTCTCCCATTCTAAGGGTTGTCTGCTTGCTTTACTTACTGTGTTCCTGGCTGTGCAGAAGCTTTTTTTGTGTGTGTGTGTGGTTTTTTTTGGCTGGAGCTGTGTTTGAACACGCCACCTCCGGCATATGGGACTGGTGCCCTACTCATTGAGCCATAGGCACCACCCGGCTGTGCAGAAGCTTTTTAGTTTGATCAAGTCCCAGTAGTGTATTTTTGAAGCTGCTTCAATTGCCTAGGGGGTCCTCCTCATGAAATACTCAACCAGACCAATTTCTTCAAGGCTTTTCCCTGCACTCTCTTCTAGTATTTTTATGGTTTCATGTCTTAAGTTTAAATCTTCAATCCAGTGAGAGTCTATCTTAGTTAATGGTGAAAGGTATGGGTCCAGTTTCAGTCTTCTACAGGTTACCAGCCAGTTCACCCAGCACCATTTGTTAAATAGGGAATCTTTTCCCCACTGAACATATTTAATTGGCTTGTCAAAGATTAGATAATGGTAAGTAGCTGGATTCATCTCTTGGTTCTCTATTCTGTTCCAGACATCTACTTCTCTCTTTTTGTGCCAATACCATGCTGTTTTGATCACTTTCGATTTATGGTATAGTCTGAGGTCTGGTAGTGTGATTCCTCCTGCTTTGTTTTTATTTCTGAGTAATGTCTTGGCTATTTGAGGTTTTTTTCTGATTCCATATAAAACGAAGTATTATTTTTTCAATATCTTTGAAGTATGACAGTGGAGCTTTAATAGGGATTGCATTAAAATTGTATATTGCTTTGGGTAGTATGGACATTTTAAGAATGTTGATTATTCCCAGCCATGAGCATGGTATGTTTTTCCATTTGTTAACTTTTTCAGCTATTTCTTTTCTTAAGGAGTTTCATAGTTCTCTTTATAGAGATCTTTCACGTCCTTTGTTAGATGAGCTCCCAAACATTTCATCTTCTTTGCCACTACTGTGAACGGAATAGTGTCCTTAACTGTTTTTTCAGCTTGACTATTGTTGGTATATATAAAGGCTACCGATTTATGAATGTTGATTTTGTAACCTGAGACACTGCTGTATTCCTTGATCACTTCTAAGAGTTTTGTAGTAGAATCCCTGGTGTTTTCCAGATATAAAATCATATCATCTGCAAAGAGCAAAAGTTTGATCTCTTCTGACCCTATATGGATACCCTTGATCACCTTTTCTTTCCTAATTGCAGTGGCTAAAACTTCCATTACAATGTTAAAGAGCAGTGGAGACAATGGGCAGCCTTGTCTGGTTCCTGATCTGAGTGGAAATGATTTCAGTTTAACTCCATTCAATATGATATTGGCTGTGGGTTTGCTGTAGAAGGCCTCTATCAGTTTAAGAAATGTCCCTTCTATACCGATTTTCGTAAGTGTTCTGATCATAAAGGGATGCTGGATATTATCAAAAGCTTTTTCTGCATCAATTGAGAGAATCATATGGTCTTTGTTTAATTTTTTATGTGCTGAATTATACTTATAGATTTACATATATTGAACCAGCCTTGAGACCCTGGGATAAAACCAACCTGGTCATGATGTATAATTTGTTTGATGTGTTGCTGGATTCTGTTTGTTAGGATCTTGTTAAATATTTTTGCATCTATATTCATTAGTGATATCGGTCTATAATTTTCTTTTCTTGTTGGGTCTTTTCCTGGTTTCGGGATCAGGGTGATGTTTGCTTCATAGAATGTGTTGGGTAGTCTTCCTTCTTTTTCTACCTTTTGGAACAGGTTGAGTAATATAGGTACTAGTTCCTCTTTAAAGGTTTGGTAGAATTCTGACGTGAAGCCATCTGGTCCTGGGGTTTTCTTTTTAGGGAGATCTCGTATGGTTGATGCTATTTCAGACAGAACTTGATATTGGCCTGTTCAACATTTCCACTTGATTCTGGTTAAGTCTTGGAAGGTGACATGCTTCCAAGTATTGGTCAATTTCCTTCAGATTTTCATATTTCTGAGAATAAAGTTTCTTGTAATATTCATTAAGAATTTTTTGAATTTCTGAGGAGTCTGCTGTTATTTCGTCTTTGTTGTTTCTGATTGATGAATTTAGAGATTTTACTCTTTTTTTCCTGGTTAGGTTAGCCAAAGGTTTTATCTATTTTATTGACCTTTTCAAAAAACCAACTTTTGGATTTATTGATCTGTTGTATAATTCTTCTGTTTTCAATTTCATTTAATTCTGCTCTCATTTTGGTTATTTCTTTTGTTGTACTGGGTTTGGGGTTGGAATGTTCTTCCTTTTCCAGTTGCTTGAGATGTCCCATTAAGTTGTTAACTTCCTCTCTTTCAGTTCTCTTCAGGAAGGCTTGGAGTGCTATAAATTTCCCTCTTAGAACTGCCTTTGTGGTGTCCCAGAGGTTCTGATAATTCGTGTCTTCATTGTCATTTTGTTCCAAAAATTTGACGATTTCCTTCTTGATCTCATCTCTGACCCAGCTATCATTCAGCATAAGGTTATTTAACTTCCATGTTTTTGTTGGGTATGCAGATTCCTTATACTGAGTTCAACTTTTATTCATAAGGCTTTTCTTAGCTGTGGCACTTTTTCAGACTTCCCATGGTTTTGATGACCTCGACAGTTTTAGGGAGTACTGGTCAGTGATTTATTTATTTATTATTATTTTTATTATTATTAAACATAGCTGTGTACATTGATATGATCATGGGGCATCATTCACTAACTTCACAGACCGTTATTTACCAAGTTTCACATATACCCTTGTAAGATGCAACACTGGTGTAATCCCACAAATCCCCTTCCCTCTACCCACCTCCCCTGTCCCTCCCCTCCTTTTCCCCCTTCCCCCTATTCTTAGGTTGTAACTGGGTTACAGCTTTCATGTGAAAACCCTAAATTACTTTCATAGTAGGGCTGAGTACATTGGGTACATTTTCTTCCATTCTTGAGATACTTTACTAAGAAGAATATGTTCCAGCTCCATCCATGTAAACATGAAAGAGGTAAAGTCTCCATCTTTCTTTAAGGCTGCATAATATTCTATGGCGTACATATACCACAGTTCATTAATCCATTCGTGGATCGATGGGCACTTGGGCTTTTTCCATGACTTAGCAATTATGAATAGGGCTGCAATAAACATTCTGGTACAAATATCATTGTTATGATGTGTATAGGATAATATTTAGAAATAAACTTATCCTACATCAAGCACACAAAGTAAATTCAGTGTGAGTTTAAAATGACATGCTTTTCTTCCAGAGGCTTAAGACGCTTGGACCCCCCTTGGTTACTCACAGAGTTAGGTTTTTTTGGAATTGTAAAAATTCCTTAGGCCTTTTCTCTGAAGCAGTACACCCCGTGAAGCCTGAGATCCAAGGGCATGCCGCCCTTCCTCAGAGATACAGGCCAGAGGGTTGACATATGTTAACAACATATTGTCAGAGGTCTATAGGTGCTCTGCCCTGAAGGAAGGTCACAGTTGTTACTTCATACTGAGTAAACTGAGGGAATGCTTGAAGATATTCTTCTATTAACTTTGTTCCCCTATAGCTGCTTTCGTCTTTGTGCCCTGCTCGGAAAACTAGTCACTGTTTAGAGGAAGAGATTTACTACACAAGTGGTTACCTTGATATGATAAATATTTCCTTTCAAGTTAAAATTCAGCTAATAGATAATGGATTAGGTGTGTAGGTGACTGGAAGAGTATAAAACTTAAACTTGGAATAAAGAACTTTGCTATATGCCATCCCACAGTGTATAGTCTGTTTCTTGACTTAATAATTACAGGAGCGAGTTTACACCTACAGCAAAGCTGCTGCTCGTTCACGTCTTGGGTCACGCAACAATGTGATTTTTGGTCTTCTGGGTATATGCCCAGTAGAGGGATTACAGGATTGAATGGCAGATCTATTTTTAGATCTCTAAGTGTTCTCCATGTCTCTTTCCAAAAGGAATGTATTAATTTGCATTCCCACCAGCCATGCAAAAGTGTTCCCTTTTCTCCACATCCGCGCCAACATCTCTGGTCTTGGGATTTTGTGATATAGGCTAGTCTCACTGAAGTTAGATGGTATCTCAAAGTAGTTTTGATTTGCATTTCTCTGATGATTAAAAATGATGAGCATTTTTTCATATGTCTGAAGGCCGTGCGCCTGTCTTCTTCAGAGAAGTTTCTCTTCAAATCCCTTGCCCAGCCTGCGATGAGATCCCTTATTCTATTCTTGCTAATGCGTTTGGGTTCTCTGTGGATTCTGGTTATTAAACCTTTGTCACAGACATAACCTGCAAATATCTTCTCCCATTCTGAGGGCTGTCTGCTTGCTTTACTTACTGTGTTCTTGGCTGTGCAGAAGCTTTTTAGTTTGATCAAGTCCCAGTAGTGTATTTTTGAAGCTGCTTCAATTGCCCAGGGTGTCCTCCTCATAAAACACTCGCCCAGACTGATTGCTTCAAGGGTTTTCCCTGCACTCTCCTCTAGTATTTTTATAGTTTCATGTCTTAAGTTTAAATCTTCAATCCAGTGAGAGTCTATCTTAGTTAATGGTGAAAGGTGTGGGTCCAGTTTCAGTCTTCTACAGGTTGCCAGCCAGTTCACCCAGCACCATTTGTTAAATAGGGAATCTTTTCCCCACTGAACATTTTTAATTGGCTTGTCAAAGATCAGATAACGGTAAGTAGCTGGATTCATCTCTTGGTTCTCTATTCTGTTCCAGACATCTACTTCTCTCTTTTTGTGCCAATACCATGCTGTTTTGATCACTATCGATTTGTAGTATTGTCTGAGGTCTGGTAGCGTGATTCCTCCTGCTTTGTTTTTATTTCTGAGTAATGTCTTGGCTATTCGAGGTTTTTTCTGATTCCATATGAAATGAAGTATTGTTTTTTCAAGATCTTTAAAGTATGACAGTGGAGCTTTAATAGGGATTGCATTGAAATTATATATTGCTTTGGGTAGAATGGACATTTTAACAATGTTGATTCTTCCCAGCCATGAGCATGGTATGTTTTTCCATTTGTTAATATTTTCAGCTATTCCTTTTCTTAAGGAGTTTCATAGTTCTCTTTATAGAGATCTTTCACATCCTTTGTTAGACAAATTCCCAAATATTTCATCTCCTTTGGCACTACTGTGAATGGGATAGAGTCCTTAACTGTTTTTTCAGCTTGACTATCGTTGGTATATATAAAGGCTACCGATTTATGAATGTTGATTTTGTAACCTGAGACACTGCTGTATTCCTTGATCACTTCTAAGAGTTTTGTAGTAGAGTCCCTAGTGTTTTCCAGAGATACTATCATATCATCTGCAAAGAGTGAAAGTTTGATCTCTTCTGACCCTATATGGATACCCTTGATCGCCTTTTCTTCCCTAACTGCGGTGGCTAAAACTTCCATTACAATGTTAAAAAGCAATGGAGACAATGAGCAGCCTTGTCTGGTTCCTGATCTGAGTGGAAATGATTTCAATTTAACTTCATTCAATATGATATTGGCTGTGGGTTTGCTGTAGATGGTCTCTATCAGTTTAAGAAATGTCCCTTCCATACCAATTTTCTTAAGTGTTCTGATCATGAAGGAATGCTGGATATTATCAAAAGCTTTTTCTGCATCAATTGAGAGAATCATATGGTGTTTGTTTGTTTTTTTTTGTAGAGACAGAGTTTCACTTTATGGCCCTCGGTAGAGTGTCGTGGCCTCACACAGCTCACAGCAACCTCCAACTCCTGGGCTTAAGCAATTCTCTTGCCTCAGCCTCCGAAGTAGCTGGGACTACAGGCGCCTGCCACAACGCCCGGCTATTTTTTTTTTTTGTAGAGACAGTTTCACTTTATTGCCCTCGGTAGAGTGCCGTGGCGTCACACAGCTCACAGCAACCTCCAACTCCTGGGCTTAGGCGATTCTCCTGCCTCAGCCTCCCAAGTAGCTGGGACTACAGGCGCCCGCCACAACGCCCGGCTATTTTTTTTGTTGTTGCAGTTCAGCCGGGGCTGGGTTTGAACCCGCCACCCTCAGTATATGGGGCCGGCGCCCTGCTCACTGAGCCACAGGCGCTGCCCAACGCCCGGCTATTTTTTGGTTGCAGTTTGGCTGGGGCCAGGTTTGAACCCGCCACCCTCGGTATATGGGGCCTGCACCTTACCGACTGAGCCACAGACGCCGCCCTGGTCTTTGTTTTTTAATTTGTTTATGTGCCGGATTACATTTATAGATTTACGGATATTGAACCAGCCTTGAGATCCTGGGATAAAACCAACTTGGTCATGATGTATAATTTGTTTGATGTGTTGCTGGATTCTGTTTGTTAGGATCTTGTTGAATATTTTTGCATCTATGTTCATTAGTGATATCGGTCTATAATTTTCTTTTCTTGTTGGGTCTTTTCCTGGTTTGGGGATCAGGGTGATGTTTGCTTCATAGAATGTGTTGGGTAGTCTTCCTTCTTTTTCTGCCTTTTGGAACAGGTTGAGTAATATAGGTACTATTTCCTCTTTAAAAGTTTGGTAGAATTCTGACGTGAAGACATCTGGTCCCGGGCTTTTCTTTTTAGGGAGGTTTTGTATGGTTGATGCTATTTCCAAACTTGATATGGGTCTGTTCAACATTTCCACTTGATTCTGGCTAAGTCTTGGAAGGTTACATGCTTCCAAGTATTGGTCAATTTCTTTCAGATTTTCATATTTCTGAGAATAAAGTTTCTTGTAATATTCATTGAGGATTTTTTGGATTTCTGTCTGTTGTTATTTTGTCTTTGTTGTTTCTGATTGATGAGATTAGAGATTGTACTCTTTTTTTCCTGATTAGGTTAGCCAAAGGTTTATCTATTTTATTGACCTTTTCAAAAAACCAACTTTTGGATTTATTGATTTGTTGTATTATTCTTTTGTTTTCAATTTCATTTAATTCTGCTCTAATTTTGGTTATTTCTTTTCTTCTACTGGGTTTGGGGTTGGAATGTTCTTCCTTTTCCAGTTGCTTGAGATGTCCCATTAAGTTGTTAACTTTCTCTCTTTCTGTTCTCTTGAGGAAGGCTTGGAGTGCTATAAATTTCCCTCTTAGAACTGCCTTTGCGGTGTCCCCGAGGTTCTGATAGTTCATGTCTTCATTGCTTTTTTGTTCCAAAAAATTGGCGATTTCTTTCTTAATCTCATCTCTGACCCAGCTATCATTCAGCATAAGGTTATTTAACTTCCATGTTTTTGTATGAGTAGCAGATTCCTGTTGTTACTCAGCTCAAGTTTTATTCCATGGTGGTCCGAGAAGATGCATGGAATAATTTCTATTCCTTTAAATTTACTGAGGTTAGACTTGTGACCTAAGATGTGATTGATTTTGGAGTAAGTTCCATGAGCTGATGAGAAGTATGTGTATTCAGTTTTGTTGGGATGAAATGTTCTGTAGATGTCTGCTGAATCCAAATGTTGGATGGTTAGGTTTAAATCTAAGATTTCGTTGCTCAGCTTCTTGTTGGAGGATCGATCCAACACTGCCAAAGGAGTGTTGAAATCTCTGACTATTATGGAGCTGGAGGAAATTAAGTTCCTCATGTCTGTTGGAGTTTCTCTTATAAATTGAGGTGCATTCTGGTTGAGTGCATAGATATTAATAATTGAGATCTCATCATATTGAGTATTACCCTTAACAAATATGAAGTGACCATTCTTGTCCTTCCTTACTTTTGTTGGTTTAAAGCCTATTGTCTCTGCGAATAAAATTGCAACACCTGCTTTTTTCTGATTACCATTTGCCTGAAATATGGATGACCATCCTTTCACCCTGAGTCTGTATTTGTCTTTTAAGTTAAGATGTGACTCTTGTATGCAACAAATATCTGGCCTGAGTTTTTGTATCCATTCAGCTAACCTGTGCCTCTTTAGAGGACAGTTTAAGCCATTCACATTAATGGAGAATATTGATAAGTCTGGTGAAGTTTTGGGTATTGAGTTTTTCAAAAGTCCAGTGGGCATTTAATCCTTTCTCCAGTGTGGAAATTGGAGTTTGATCTGAAGTTCTGAGTGAGTTTACTTTTGTGGTATAGGATTGGGTTGGTCATTATGGAGGATAGGTCTGAGAATATCCTGAAGAGCTGGTTTGGTTATGGCAAATTTCTTCAACCTATGAATGTCATTAAAGTATTTAATTTCTCCATCATAAACAAAACTCAGCTTAGCTGGATACAAGATCTGGGGTTGAAAGTTATTTTGCTTTAGGAGATTAAAAGTCGGTGACCACCCTCTTCTGGCTTGAAAAGTTTCAGCAGAGAGATCTGCAGTCATTCTAATATTCTTCCCTTTGATGGTAATGGTTTTCTTTCTCCTGGCAGCTTTGAGAATTTTCTCCTTCATATTAACTTTAGTGAAGTTAATTATAATATGCCTGGGGGATGTTTTATTGGGGTTGAGTCGTGCTGGGGTTCTGAAGCTGTCTGCTATCTGAATTTCAGAATCTCTAGGCATGTCTGGAAAATTCTCTTTCATAATTTCATGCAGAAGGGCCTCTGTGCCCAGCGCGGCCACTTCATCTGTTTCTGGAACTCCAATGATTCGGATATTTGCCTTCTTCGAATTATCCCAGAGCTCTCAGAGAGAATGATCCGTTTTTGCTCTCCATTTCTCTTCCTCTTTGAGAGTTTGGGAGCGTTCAAAGGCTTTATCTTCAATGTCAGAAATCCTTTCTTCTGCTTGCTCCATTCTGTTGCTGAGGGATTCTACTGTATTTTTCATGTCTTTGAGGGCTGCAAATTTTTGCTTCAGTGTGTCTAAGTCTTTGGTGGTTTTGTCTTTAAATTCATTAAATTCTTGAGAGAACTTTTGAATTTCTCCTCGAATTCCTAATTCCACTTTATTAATCTTGTTGGCAATCCAAATTCTGAATTTGATTTCTGACATCTCAGCCAGTTGTTTATGAATGGGATCTTCAATTACATCTACCATATCTTTCCTTGTGGGGGTTGATCTATTCTGGTTATGCATGTTGCCAGAGTTTTTCTGCTGATTCCGCCCCATGGTTGTTTTACTCCCTTTGATTTTTTTCCCCTGGGGCTTTGTCGAGGGCCTGTACAGTGTTGTGGCCTGAGATACTGGGGCCCTGTCTGGTGTGGTGGGGCTTAGTGGTTCTGTCTTGTTTTCAGCTGGTTTCTGTTCCACCCTAGTGAAACAGATATTCTGGTTTGAAGTCTCAGCTGTGGAGAAATATCAGCAATTAAGTCACCCCACCCCCCACCGGCAAACAATTGGAAAAGAAAAATCAAATCTTCCTACCACCGTGCACCCAGGGCACCACCTGATTTGTCCTCAGGCGATTGGTTCAGTTCAAAAGGTCCAAATCAATTGTCTCAGTCTGCACCTGTCCTGGGTGAGAGAGTTTAAGAAGTCTCTGGGAACTGGATCACAGGGGTCTGGTGACTACTCTGGTGTGGCTTGCTCCAGTGCTGCGTGGAGTCAGGAGGAGACACCCAGCCAATAGACCAGTCTGGGAAGGTTGCTGCCTCCTTCCCCACCTTGCACCACTGTCACACCCAGTCACTGATAGCCCTGCAGTTGGCTAACCCAGTTGCCTTTATTGAACCGGTACTCCAGGAGTTTGCACCTGCCTGAATCATAAGGAAGTCTTCCAGGTCACTGTGCTCTGCCTCTCTCTAGCAGGAGGAGGTGATGACTGACAACCTCGGGTGCTTGATGAAGGTTGGGGGGTTTTCACTCAGGTCCAGTCTTGCCCCTGATTAATATTACTGACAGAACAGAACAGAACAACTTTGCGGTTCCCCTGCAGAAGAGAAGGTGAATTGAGTTCCAAATCAGCTTGTCTTTGCTCTTGTATTGTCTATAGGCTGATGATCCCCTGAGGGTGTGTCTTAGGTTCAGTAAAGTGGACCTCTGGGTCAGCCCTGCCCTGGGAATTTCCCCGATTTGCAAGTTGGAGTTGCCTGAGGCAAATCCTATACTCACAGTCTCTGGTTGCCCAGGGAGACAGGGGGTGTGGCTTCAGAATATTCTGTAGTGAGCCGTATTGCTAGCAAAAGAGGGCTGCTGGTTTATGCCTCAGGCAACCGCTGCTCCAGTGCAGCTCCCTTCTGGCCAACTGTCCTCTCTCTGCTCCCGTCCCCCAGAGTCTGTACCGACCGGCTGCAGCCCGGCACTGTCTACACCCCTCAAGCAATCGCCCAAGAGTCTGGACTCCTGGGAGACAGGCCTCGAGACCTTGGAGCGAGAGCAGAGGGGAGCACAGGGAGTGCTGGGAGCCTGGGGTTGAGGGCAGAGAACACACAGTTTTACACAGTTTTATGCCTGGCCGTATTGTCACCAAAAGACGGCTGTCGCACTGTGCCTCAGGGAACTGCCCCTCCGGTGCAGTTCCCTCTCTGCTGACCGTCCTCTCCTCACTCCCGTGCCCCGGAGCTGGAGCTGACCAGCTGCAGTCGAGGCCCCATCCACACCCCTCAAGAAATCACCCAAGACTCTGAACTCCTGAGGGACTGGTCTCCAGACCTCAGTGTGAGTGGAGGGGAGCTCTGGGAGCTCAGAATTCCAGGTAGAGACTATATACAGTTTATACAGTTTTATGCCTGGTGGGAGGATGCCGTGGCACACCAGTAGGGGAGGTAGGTCCAGTTTTTAGAGGATCTCTCCCATGGAGTGTAGTGGGAGGACCTTTGAACTCTGCCTGATTGTTTGTGGGGCACTCTGAGCTATTCTCATGGGGGAGGGGCCTCCCGTCCCACTTGGTGATGGATTTTGTACCTTTTGTTTGTATCCTTGTGGTCGCAACTCGCCTCAGCGGGGTTGATGTGCGTTCTTCAACCTTCTCTCTTAGTGCAGCTCAAATCCACCAGGTTACTTGCTGAATTTTTGTCCTTTAACTCTACTACTGGATGGGAACCTCTGTGGAAAGCTGGCTTCAGTCAGCCATCTTGTCCACCCAGCTGGTCAGTGATTTATAGAATGTTTCTCTACTCGTATTTTCTTCACATTTTTTTCCTCATAATTAGACTGGACTTACGGGTTTTGGGAAGGAAGATCACAGATGTAAAGAACTATTTTCATCACATCATATCAAAAGTACGTGTTATCAAAATGACATTCCTGTTAAACTTGATGGCCTAGCTGAGGTAGCATTTGTCACATTTTCCCCCACTTTCCACAGTGCTCTTTGGAAAGAAGTCACTATTTGTAGCCCACGCTTATGGAGGGTCAAACCATTTACTTTTTATATATAAATATAATGGAATTTATAATTTTGAAAGCATGCACTATTTTAATAAATTAACTCATCAAAGTTCTGGTTAGTTTTGGCATCCTAAAACTTTATGCATTTAAGATCCTATTCTTAGAATCTTTGTAAGAACAGGCTGTGTGTGATACCATTGGAGACACAACCCAGTTTTTTGGATTATTTTTTGAAAAGCTTTACTCAGGCGCTATGTTGGACACAACAAAGGCAAACCTGAGATTTCATCCTCACCCTCACGATGTTTGAGTTCCCATCCTAAATTTCCACATCCTAAAAGTCATTACCTTCCTCATTTCTCTTACTATGGTATTTGGAGTATTGGCAAATCCAAACATCTTTTAAAACTATCCTTGATCAGGTGTGGTGGCACACACTGTTGTCCTAGCCACTTGGGAAGCAAGAGTGTCGCTGGAGCCCAGGAGCTCAAGGCTGCAGTGAGCTATGACTGTGCCACTGTACTCCAACTGGGTGACAAAGCAAATCTCTATCTCAAAAACAAAAACAAACTATCCTTATGTTATCCAACGTCCATCATTGACCACCTCCCTACATTGACCACCTCCTTAAATTGATCTAATTTTTATAGATAGGACATACATCACATGTACATATCAGGAAAGTAGGCCTAGTTCCTATGTTGACCACCTCAGTGTGTTGACCAGTTTGTTACAGCCCCTTGGATGGCCAACTTACTTACAGTGGGTCTACTGTGTATAGCACAATGCATTATTACTGGAGAAAAGAATAAACATTCTTCCTTCTGTTTCTTAAAAACATATATTTTGTCCTGCTTCAGGAAAACATAGATATAATTCCTTGGAATTAGAATTTCCCTGAATATTTTCTAATAAATGAATTGGACATACATATAATATTATGCACAATCTCCTACTTTTGTCCTGTTTCTCTACCACTATCAAAAGGACAACATCCCTCTGCCAGGTGAACCCTAATCAGGTAAGGTGTCTTTGGTTACAAGTTGCAAAAATCCCTCAGCTAAATTGGCTTAGAAATTTAGTTAAGTTAGGAAATCCTAAGGCATTCAGTAAATAGGTTTAGAGTTGATGCAGCTACTCACCAATGCCATCATGGATCCAGCTTCCTTCTGTCTCCCTACTCACAGTGACAGTGTCCTGGCTTCCTGCTCAGATGGGTGGAGCCGTTCCAGGCATCAGGCATCCTATACAGACAAAGAAATGTCCAGAGGCATAAAGGGGCTACATCCTATCACAGGGAGCACTTCCCAGAGGCCTTTGCCTAGCCTCTTCATGGATAAGAACTAGGTCACTGGTGATGCGGGGGCCTAAGGAAGCCACACATGAACCCTTTCCTCCCCCCCGAGACAAAGACACAAAGGATCTGGTTTACTCCACCCACCCCCCACCCCCCCCAGAGAAGTTTATGCCACAAGACCCTATCTTTTTAGGCAAGCTGTGGAATGTGCCCACCCCCTGTGGCCCCATATAAAAGGGGTATCTCACTGCCCCTGAGCACAGACACCATCTTTGCACTACCCAGGTGGATCACCCTCCCTTTTCAATACACCTGGCCTGAACATCTCTGCGCGCCACGGCTTACACCTTTCACCTGGACCATGTGCTCAGAAGCCAATCCTGGCAAAGGAATAGGAAAATCATCATTGACTCAGGCCAATTAGGATTGACCCCTGAGCCGGGGATTACACAAGAATCACATGCAGCATAGATGAATAGCTGAGCAAAAGTGGGGTCCTGTTAGGGGAGAATACTGGGCAACTGGATCTTAGATAGAAAACCAGGACCTGCCATATTCTCTTCATAGTATTTCCTGGCAGGTCTGGCAGACCTGAAAGCCATTATAGGGTATCACTATTACCATACAGCAAACATAGAGCAGAGAGTTTAAAAAAAATAAAACATCTATTTAACCCTGCTTTTGTAGCTCATATTGTTTGCCTGTGAACAATATTAATATTTTCTGTCTTTTCTTAGTGATATTTTCAAAGTCACAATTTTCTCCAGGGTAACAGCTCTCTGTTTTCCTTGATACATATCGGCAGCTCAGTTTTATTATAATTCTTTTTATTTTGTAAACCTGATTCTAAATAGGGATTATTTTAGGCACAGGCCTCTTTTCTCATGCCTTCTTGGTCTTTGGCTTATTATAATTTTAATACTTAGTGGAGGGAATTAAAAATTCCACTAGCTGTTGGCCTATAGCAAATCCTGAGGATGAATATCTTAAATTTATAATCAACTTCACTCTATTCATTAAAAATTACACTTCCAGGGGGAGGATGGGTGGAGGGAGGGTAATTGGTGGGACCACACCTATGGTGCATCTTACAAGGGTACATGTGAAACTTAGTAAATGTAGAATATAAATGTCTTAACGCAATAACTAAGAAAATGCCAGGAAAGCTATGTTAACCAGTGTGATGAAAATATGTCAAATTGTATATATAACCAGTATATGGTGCCCCACGATTGCATAAATGTACACAGCTATGATTTAATTAAAAAAAAAGAAAGAAAAAATTATGAAAAAATAAAAAAAAAAGAAAAAGAAAATTACACTTCCAATCTTCCGATGTGGGGAGAAAAACAATCTGCTATTTCCTGTCCTGCCCTAACTACTGTTCCATCAGCTTCTTCCTAGCATTTCTCTATTTACAATGGATTTATATCCATTATTAGTTAATTCTTTTTGTATTTTATGGTGCATTCCTTGTCTTCTAAAATGTACCCTATGTGCACCAGTTAGGGATATGAAGATGAGAGGGTCATATAAATAACATTAACATCACTTGTACATATTATTTAAGCATCATTAGTATATTACATCCCAAGCCTAGGCTCAAGAAATTTGTGCTATTATAGGAGGCAAATGTGTGTATGGTGGGAAAAGTACCAAGATTAGGATCCTAAGAGCCGAGTTGAACATCAGCAACTTACTCACTTTATGGCCTTATGAGGGAATATTTAACTTATGTTGGTCATAGCTCTTTTATAGTAAAGAAAGGCTATGAATATTCATATCAAGGATTTTTGAGATTAAATGTGATAATAGATATAGAAGGGCATTGTGAGAAATGTGAGGCCTTATAGGGTATCATTGTTACCATAGAGCATATAAAAACATGTTTTTAAAAAATAAAACCATTAGTCAATACAGAGGGAGGGAAAGCTAAATTAGCAGATAGGTTTATTCAGACAAAATCTGCAAATAGGTGATGTCAGTAGCCAGCTTATATTCCCTCTGCCCACCCTGGAGGTTATCTGTGTTTAGTCCAATGGCTTCTCACCTTAGGCATCTGTCTTCACGAGGGCTCCCAGGCAGTCAATTTCCAAAGGGGGAAACTTCAACTAGTGATGGGCAGATAATGATGGAAATATATTTTCCTCTCATTTCTTCTCTCCTGTTGGGACAATTTCAGACAAGTCCTACACAGTCTTGCAGAGGGTCCGCAGTGGAACTGAACCCCAATTGTACATGTATACTGCACCATCTTTGGCCCTGTCTCCTCCATTTCCTGTTTCATTTCCCTTCTCCCTTATGATGCTTCCTGAAATCACCTCTGTAAAAGAAAAAAACAAACTCAGCTCTCCCACAACATGCCTTTGATACCAAATGTGTGTAGATTTTCCCCAACAGCAAACAAGCAATCAGTTCTGCAGTGGCTACCAGTGGGGTGTCCTCCAGCTCATTCCTGACACTATCTATCTGAATATAGCATCAGATCCCACAGGGGGCTCAGTCCCACCTGACTGCCCCCCACTTGTGCTATTCCAGGAGCACAATGCCACTCACAAGCCCCAGGTTGTTTTTACCTATGCTTCTAACCAACCAGCTCCTTCTTGAGTTTGATTAATTTTCTAGAGCAGCTCACAGAACTCAAGGAAACACTTACTTATGTTTACCGGTTTATTATAAAGAATATTACAAAGGATACAGATGAAGAAATACACAGAGCAAGGCATGTGAGAAGGGCTGCAGAGCTCCCATGTCCTCTCAGGGTGCACCACCGTCCAGGAGCCTCCGCGTCTTCAGCTATCCAAAAGCTCTCCACACCCTGTCCTCTTGGGCCTTTTATGGAGGCTCTGCTGGACAAGCATGACTGAAGCATGACAACCATGCAAAGATGTGACTGTATAAAAGGGGTGAGATCTAATACTAACATACTGAGTAGGGAAACCCAGCAAGGCGGTCAGTTCAGAGCCTTCTTGGCCTCTATCAGCTTTCCTTTTTCCAGGGTAAGGGGCAGGACCCCTTCCTAGGTGGAGGTCCAATGACCTACCATCAGACAAGGTAAGTCAGAGAATTTTTTATGGACAGCTCCAAAGACAGAAATGTGGGGGAAGATTTCTGTTCTGGGAAGAGAAAGCAGTGGGTGAAAGGAGGGTAGGAGGGGAGAGAGAGAGAGAAAAGCTATTTCTGAAGCCTAAAGTGTCCTGATGACATTATTACAAAAGACTATCTTTCACCTTTATCACTCTGAAGTCGTTTTTGAAGCAGCTTCAAGAACTAAGGGAAATACTTTAGCAAAAGATATGCTTATTGCTTTTAGTCACTTAGGAAATAACAAGGGTTATGGGAATCATGAGTCAGGAACCATGGACAAAAGCCAATACATATATCTCATAATATCACAACCTCCCAAATAAATTGTTCGCACCCCAATCCTTGTCTCAGAATCTGCCTTTAGGTGAAAACTAAAGACAGACATTTTTCACTTTTTAAACTCAGTTATTTTTATAGGTCTCATGGTTCCGATTTTGTTTGAGTCTTAGCTTTCAATTGATCTTTTCATAGAGGGAACATGAGAAATTGGAGAGTAGAACAGGAAGAAGGAAGGAAAAGAGGTGGGGAATTGAAAGCTCAGCTCTTCTTCTTAAGTGAATAACATTTGCTGAGAAAGGAAGTAGCGCTTTTTAAGTGTGAATAAAACCTGTCATGAGGCAGAGGTGAGAGAGAACAGTGTGAACCACTAGATGGAAGATAATGTCATCATTGTTCTGACCCCAATATTCCTTTTTGGACAGAGTTTTTCTAAATCTGGACTCTCCTTCACATTATTGCCTTTTCCGGCCCCACACTTTGTACTTTCTGAATTCCTCTTTCTTACCCACATTTCTGATCCCCCAGGAGACACAATAAAATCTTCAAATGAGAAAAGGGAAGCCTCAAGCAGGACTGTGCAGAATGTACTGCCTTGGCTCTAAGTTCTGAACTTGGACGGACACCTGGAGACCAAGCCATGTCCACCAATGCCAGGGACAAGCCTGGACCTGAGAGGAACCAGTGGGGATGAGGGGAGTGGCTGGTGAAGGGGTAGGGGAAACAAAAGGACAGCCAAACATTTATCCACAGGGCTGTCACTCCTACGCCAAATCTTAGCCTACACCGACAATAATACTAATAATATTCTCAGGAATATCCTTACTCTTTTCTTTCTAGTCCTTTAGAGTATTGCAAAGTACTACTTCCAAAGTGTGCACAGTAGTACCACATTGCAAAAATCTGCAAATCCTGGCAGTTTTATAGCTTACGAGAATTCCAGGGGCAGAAAACAAATGTCCTGAGAGATGAGGCAGTAAAGACAGCAGGTGGAAGAGACAGTTTTCAAGCCGTGGACCCCGAATACACAGTAGGGACCCTTTTCCCCTGCAACCCAATGCCACCTCCTCAAAGGAGTGAATTTTTGGTCTACAGTATGAAGAGTTCCCCTCAAATGACACAAGAGTTGCTTTGAGGAGAGGTTTAATCAGACAGGCTAAAGTACAAATACGAATCATGCCAAAGTCCAAAGTGAGGGAAGAACTCACTGTCAAAAAGAAACCCAGAAAAGTCATCACCTTGCTACTTCAACCAGTGCTCCCTGGAACCCAAGAGGGATGGAAGATGGACCAGAAGTTCACAAAAGAACAGAGGAACCTATATTATTCCTCAACTAGATATTTTAGTATCTTTTCTGAGAGATACACCCAGATAGCATCCTGAAAGGCAGAGCAAAAGTCTTTCTTTTGGCCACCAGATTTTGGGGCCAGGAGCAAGAGATTGGACAGCTAACAAAAATACAACTGACAGAACATCAGCAGCTCCTCTTGCTAAGATCTTTTCCTCAGCTGGCACCAGCTTTATAAAATGCACGTGGATTGTCTCATCTCTCACTGGGAAGAGACCAAAGTTGTCTGGCTGAGAATAGCTAGGGCTTGTGCTTAGGGTTCCCAGCAAGGAAGAGATGGGCATATTTAACTAAAGGAGTCCAGGAGCCCACTGACTGGTGTGTGGGGTGGCTCTTGCGGTGAAGTAGCTGTACCACGGTCTCCCATCCCACCTCTGCCTAATGCTGCAGCTGTAGGGGTCTTTCCCATGCGCAGAGTCCCCCTGCTGGTGCCCCCTGCATCTCTCTGACTTTTTTTCAAGCCTTTCTCTGAAGCAGAGAGAGCTTATACACATGGTGCGGGGCAAGCCCAAAGTACAGGGAAGAAATGCTCCCCTGCCGTCCAGGAGAATCCTCACCCAACAGCGTGTGGCAATAAGAGATAAGTCCTTTAGCCTGCCATGCTTTGTAGGGACAATTCTCCTGTATTACACATGGCTCCTCTGAGGATTCCCAGAAGGCCAGTCGCTTGAGCCCAGTCGCCACAGTGATAGCTCAGTAACACATGTTTTATTTTTATTTTTTTTATTAAATCATAGCTATGTACATTAATGCAATCATGGGGCACCATACATTGGTTTTATAAATATTTTGACACATTTTCATCACACTGGTTAACATAGCCTTCCTGGCATTTTCTTAGTTACTGTGTTAAGACATTTATATTCTACATTTACTAAGTTTCACATGTGCCCTTGTAAAATGCACCGCAGGTGTAATCTCACCAATCACCCTCCCTCCGCCCATGCTCCCTACTTCCTCCCCCTCTCTCCTCCACCCCATATTCTTAGGTTATAACTGGGTTATAGCTTTCATATAAAAGCCATAGTTTCAGAGTAGGGCTGAGTACATTGGATACTTTTTCTTCCATTCTTGAGATACTTTACTAAGAAAAATATGTTCCAGCTCCATCCATGTAAACATGAAAGAGGTAAAGTCTCCATCTCTCTTTAAGGCTGCATAATATTCCATGGTGTACATATACCACAGTTTATTAATCCATTCATGAATCGATGGGCACTTGGGCTTTTTCCCTGACTTAGCAATTATGAATTGGGCTGCAATAAACATTCTGGTACAAATATCTTTGTTATAATGTGATTTTTGGTCTTCTGGGTATATATCTAGTAGAGGAATTATAGGATTGAATGGCAGATCTATTTTTAAATCTCTAAGTGTTCACCAAACATCTTTCCAAAAGGAATGTATTAGTTTGCATTCCCACCAGCAGTGTAGAAGTGACCCCTTTTCTCCACATCTATGCCAATATCTCTGGTCTTGGGACATTATGATTTGGGCTAATATTACTGGAGTTAGATGGTATCTCAAGGTACTTTTGATTTGCATTTCTCTGATGATTAAAGATATGAGCACTTTTTCATATGTCTGTAGGCCATGCACCTGCCTTCTTCAGAGAATTTTCTCTTCAAGTCCCTTGCCCAACCTGCGATGGGATCACTTGTTCTTTACTTGCTTATACGTTTGAGTTCTCTGTGGATTCTGGTTATTAAACCTTTGTCAGAGACATAACCTGCAAATATCTTCTCCCATTCTGAGGGCTGTCTGCTTGCTTTATTTACTGTGTTCTTGGCTGTGCAGAAGCTTTTTACTTTGATCAGGTCCCAGTAGTATATATTTGAAGCTGCTTCAATTGCCCGGGGGGTCCTCCTCATGAAATACTCACCCAGACCGATTCCATCAAGGATTTTCCCTGCACTCTCTTCCATTATTTTTATAGTTTCATGTCTTAAGTTTAAATCTTTAATCCAGTGAGAGTCTATCTTAGTTAATGGTGAAAGGTGTTGTGTCCAGTTTCAGTCTTCTACAGGTTGCCAGCCAGTTCACCCAGCACCATTCATTAAATAGGGAATCTTTTCCCCACTGAAAGTTTTTAAATGGCTTGTCAAAGATTAGATAATGGTAAGTAGCTAGACTCATCTCTTGGTTCTCTATTCTGTTCCAGACATCTACTTGTCTGTTTTTATGCCAGTACCATGCTGTTTTGATCACTATCGATTTATAGTATAGTCTGAGGTCTGATAGCATGATTCCTCCTGCTTTGTTTTTATTTCTGAGTAATGTCTTGGCTATTCGAGGTTTTTTTCTGATTCCATATAAAACGAAGTATTATTTTTTCAAGATCTTTAAAGTATGACAGTGGAGCTTTAATAGGATTGCATTAAAATTGCATATTGCTTTTTATATGTATGGACATTTACATATAGTAAATGGTATAGTAGTATGGGTAGTATGGACATTTTAACAATGTTGACTCTTCCCAGCCATGAGCATGGTATGTTTTTCCATTTGTTAACATTTTCAGCTATTTCTTTTCTTAAGGAGTTTCATAGTTCTCTTTATAGAGATCTTTCACATCCTTTGTTAGATAAAGTCCCAAATATTTCATCTTCTTTGGCACTACTGTGAACGGAATAGTGTCCTTAACTGTTTTTTCAGCTTGACTATTGTTGGTATATATAAAGGCTACCGATTTATGAATGTTGATTTTGTACCCTGAGACGCTGCTGTATTCCTTGATCACTTCTAAGAGTTTTGTAGTAGAATCCCTGGTGTTTTCAAGATATACAATCATATCATCTGCAAAGAGCAAAAGTTTGATCTCTTCTGACCCTATATGGATAGCCTTGATCGCCTTTTCTTCCCTAATTGCGATGGCTAAAACTTCCATTACAATGTTAAAGAGCAGTGGGGACAATGGGCAGCCTTTTCTGGTTCCTGATCTAAGTGGAAATGATTTCAATTTAACTCCATTCAATACAATATTGGCTGTGGGTTTGCTGTAAATGGCCTCTATCAGTTTAAGAAATGTCCCTTCTATACCAATTTTCTTAAGTGTTCTGATCATGAAGGGATGCTGGATATGATCAAAAGCTTTTTCTGCATCAATTGAGAGAATCATATGGTTTTCGTTTTTTAATCTGTTTATGTGCTGAATTACATTTATAGATTTACGTATATTGAACCAGCCTTGAGACCCTGGGATAAAACCAACTTGGTCATGACGTATAATTTGTTTGATGATGTTTTGCTGGATTCTGTTTGTTAGGATCTTGTTGATATTTTTGCATCTATATTCATTAGTGATGTTGGTCTATAATTTTCTTTTCTTGTTGAGTCTTTTCCTGGTTTGGGGATCAGGGTGATGTTTGTTTCATAGAACATGTTGAGTAGTCTTCCTTCTTTTTCTACATTTTGGAACAGGTTGAGTAATATAGGTACTAATTCCTCTTTAAAGGTTTGGTAGAATTCTGATGTGAAGCCGTCTGGTACCGGGCTTTACTTTTTAGGGAGATTTCGTATGGTTGATGCTAATTCAGAACTTGATATAGGCCTGTTCAACATTTCCACTGGATTCTGGCTAAGTCTTGGAAGGTGACATGCTTCCAAGTATTGATCAACTTCCTTCAGATTTTCATATTTCTGAGAATAAAGTTTCTGGTAATATTCATTAAGGATTTTTTGAATTTCTGAGGAGTCCATTGTTATTTCGTCTCTCTCGTTTCTGATTGATGAAATTAGAGATTTTACACTTTTTTTTTCTGATTAGGTTAGCTAGAGGTTCTTCTATTTTATTGACCTTTTCAAAAAACCAACTTTTTGATTTATTGATCTGTTTTATAATTCTTCTGTTTTCAATTTCATTTAATTCTTCTCTAATTTTGGTTATTTCTTTTGTTGTACTGGGTTTGGGGTTGGAATGTTCTTCCTTTTCCAGTTGCTTGAGATGTCCCATTAAGTTGTTAACGTCCTCTCTTTCCGTTCTCTTGAGGAAGGCTTGCAGTGCTATAAATGTCCCTTTTAGTACTGCCTTTGTGGTATCCCAAAGGTTCTGATAATTTGTGTCTTCATTGTTGTTTTGTTCCAGAAATTTGGCAATTTATTTCTTAATCTCATCTCTGACCCAGCTATCATTCAACATAAGGTTATTTAACTTCCATGTTTTTGTATGAGTATGCAGATTCCTGTTGTTACTGAGTTCAACTTTTATTCCATGGTGATTCAAGAAGATGCAAGGAATAATTTCTATTGCTTTAAATTTACTGAGGTTAGACTCGTGACCTAAGATGTGATTGATTTTGGAGTATGTTCTGTGAGCTGATGAGAAGTATTTGTATTCAGTTTTATTGGGATGAAATGTTCTGTAGATGTCTGCTAAATCCAAATGTTAGGTTTAAATCTAAGATTTCTTTGCTCATCTTCTTATTGGAGGATCTATCCAACACTGCCAGAGGAGTGTTGAAATCTCTGACTATTATGGAGCTGGAGGAAATAAAGTTTCTCATGTATGTTAGCGTTTCTCTTATAAATTGAGGTGCATTCTGGTTGGCTGCATGAATATTAATAATTGAAATCTCATCATATTGAGTATTACCCTTAACAAATATGAGGTGACCATTCTTATCCTTCCTTACTTTTGTTGGTTTAAAGCCTATTGTGTCTGCAAATAGAATTGCAACACCTGCTTTTTTCTGATTACCATTTGCCTGAAATATGGATGACCATCCTTTCACCCTGAGTCTATATTTGTCTTTTAAGGTAAGGTGTGACTCTTGTATGCAGCAAATATCTGGCCTGAGTTTTTGTATCCATTCAGCTAACCTGTGCCTCTTTAGAGGACAGTTTAAGCCGTTTACGTTAATGGAGAATATTGATAAGTCTGGTAAAATTTTGGGTATCGAGTTTTTCAAAAGTCCAGTGGACATTTTTAATCCTTTCACCACTGTGGAAGTTGGAGTTTGATCAAAAGTTTCTGAGTGAGTTTACTTTTGTGGTAGAGAATTGGGCTGGTCATTATGGAGGATAGGTCTGAGAATATCCTGAAGAGCTGGTTTGGTTATGGTAAATTTCTTCGACATATGAATGTCATTATAGTATTTAATTTCTCCATCATAAATTAAACTCAGTTTAGCTGGATACAAGATCCGGGGTTGAAAGCTATTTTGCTTTGGGAGATCAAAATTCGATGACCACCCTCTTCTGGCTTGAAAAGTTTCAGCAGAGATCTGCAGTCATTCTAATATTCTTCCCTTTGAAGGTAATGGTTTTCTTTCTCCTGGCAGCTTTGAGAATTTTCTCCTTCATATTAACTTTAGTGAAGTTAATTATGATATGCCTGGGGGGATTTCTTATTTGGATTGAGTCATGCTAGGGTTCTGAAACTGTCTGCTATCTGAATTTCAGAATCTCTTGGCGTGTCTGGAAAATTCTCTTTCATAATTTCATGGATAAGGGCCTCTGTGCCTTGCAAGGCCACTTCATCACTTTCAGGGATTCCATTGAGGCGTATATTAGCCTTCTTCGAATTATCCCAGAGCTCTCTGAGAGAATGATCCATTTTTGTTCTCCATTTCTCTTCCTCTCTGAGAGTTTGGGAGCATTTAAAGGCTTTGTTTTCAATGTCAGAAATGCTTTCTTCTCCTTGCTCCACTCTGCTACTGAGGGTTTCTACTGTATTTTTCAGATCTTTGAGGGCTGCAAATTCTTGCTTCAGTGCATCAAAATCTTTGGTGGTTTTGTCTTAACATAAACATGATTCATGTCACCCCAAAACAACTTCAGTAGTGACATCAAAGATCACTGATCAGATGTAAGAGTAATGAAAATATTTGAAATATTGAGAGAATTACCAAAATTTGACACAGAAACATGAAGTGAGCACACGCTATGGAACAATAGCCCCAACAGACTGGTGGGGTGTAGGGTTGTAGAACCCTTACATTTGTAAAAATATGCAGTATCTACAAGTGCGATAAAGCACATTAAAACAAGGCATGCCTGGATAGCAATGAATAAGAGCGTTTTCTTAAGATAGTCACGTATTACATTTAAAAGATACTTAAAAAATAATTTTTGCAATAAACTCCACTTGAAGCTAGTTGTCTCCTACCTATGATGATCTTGTCAGCACATTTTTCATTTTAAATCCATGTATTGCATAATAGCACATTTGTATAATTTTCTTGTGATAGTTACTTGGGAGTTGGGATTTCTCTTCTGCAAGGACAACTTTCACAGTACACGGTCAGCATGTATGAATACACTTTAAATATCTTCAATCATATCTATCCCTATGGAGCTCATAATTAATGTTCAGAAGCAGTTTAAATTCATTAAATTCTTGAGACAACTTTTGAATTTCTCCTCGAATTTCTAATTCCGACTTTTGAATTGCTCCTCGAATTTCTAATTCCAAATTTTCCTCCATTCTATTAATCTTATTTGCAATCCAAATTCTGAATTCGATTTCTGACATCTCGGCCAGCTGTTTATGAATGAGATCTTCAGTTACATCTGCCATATCTTTCCTTGGGGGGGTGGGTGTTGATCTATTCTGGTTATTCATGTTACCAGAGTTTTTCCGCTGATTCCATCCCATGATTATTTTCCACTGTTTGACTTTTCCCCTAGAACTTTGTCGAGGACCCGTACAGTGCTACGGCCTGAGAGAATGGGGACCAGTTTGGTGTGGTGGGGCTAAGTGGTTCTGTCTTATTTTCAGTTGGTCTCTGTCCAACCCTAGTGAAACAGTTACTCTTGGTTGATGTCTCAGCTGTGGAGAAATACCAGCAATTAAGTCACCCTGCCCCCCATAGGCAGCAATTGGAAAAGGAAAATTAAACCTTCCTACAACCACACACCCAGGGCACCACTTGAGTAGTCCTCGGGCGATTGGCTCAGTTCAAATCAATTGTCTCAATCAGCACCTGTCTTAGGTGTGAGAGCTTAAAAGGTCTCTGGCAATTGAATTTCAGAGGTCTGTTGACAACTCAAATATGACTTGCTCCAGTGCTCCGTGAAGTCAGGAGGACCCACCCAGCAAATAGATTAGTCTGGGAAGGTTGATGCCTCCTTCCCCACCTTGCAACTTTGTCACACCCAGTCACTGATAGCCCCGCAGGGCTGTGACCCAGTTGCCTCCAGTGAGCAGATACTCCTGGGGTTTGCAACTGCATGAATCACATGGAAATCTATATCTGCTCAGTGACCAGGCAGCTGCTGTCTCTATCCAGTAGGGAGAGGTGAGGCCTGACAACCTCGGGCTGGGGGGTGTTCACTCAGTTCCAGCCCCGCCCCTGATTGATGTTACTGACAGAACAGAACAACTTTGTGTTAATTTTTTTCTGCCCCTGCTAAATTCCCCTGCAGAAGAGAAGCTGTTTTGAGTTCCCAGAACCTGTGCCTTAGGCCCTGTCTTTATTCCGGCAGTTTTGTATTCGCAGCACGGTTAGCTGTCAGCTCTAGCCTCCTGCTTGTTCTTGTTGAATGTGAAAATTGGAGTTAGGGAAAATAGCCAACCCGAGGATTTAGCAAAACACCAAACTCATTGAGGCCAAATGAGCAAATAGATAAAATGGCTACCAGACACACAAGCCCACAGATGCACAAACAATCAGAAACACATAGAAATACAGACAACAAAAAAAAAACAACTACAATAAAAATAATGACAATTGTAAGATAATTGGGGAAAAAAGGTAAAAAACAAACAAAACGAACAAACAAAAAAACCTCTAAAAATCTGTTGTAAGCACTCTCAGAAACCATAAGAAGGGAAAAAGAGCAAGCAAGAAGGGAAAAAAGAGAAGAAAAAAAGTGGTGTTCATAAAAAAGTTAAAAAAGAGAAAGAAAAAATTAAAAATAGAAAAAATAAAAAGAAAAAATATATTAAAAAAATAAAATTAAGACTAGCTCCTTCAAGAAAGTGATGAGGAGAAGAAAAAAAAAAGGCACCAACCACAAAAATATTATTCTTGTATATATGTAGAAATATACATCTATATGTATGACATAGGGATCAGCTTTCGTAGGAATATATTTAGAATGCAATATACTTTCTGGACACCAGGTAGCGCTGTGAGTGGTTCCCAGACTTACACCTGGTTCACAGTTTACACTGTTACCATGGTAACCACCTTACCTGGTCAATCCCATTTTGGAGTTTCTGTAAAAGTTTATTACCTAGGGCGGCGCCTGTGGCTCAGTGAGTAGGGCGCCGGCCCCATGTGCCGAGGGTGGTGGGTTCAAACCCAGCCCCGGTCAAACTGCAACAGAAAAATAGCCGGGCGTTGTGGCGGGCGCCTGTAATCCCAGCTGCTCGGGAGGCTGAGGCAAGAGAATTGCGTAAGCCCAAGAGTTAGAGGTTGCTGTGAGCCGTGTGACGCCACGGCACTCTACCCCAGGGCGGTACAGTGAGACTCTGTCTCTACAAAAAAAAAAAAAAAAAAAAGTTTATTACCTAATTATTGTCCAATCTCAGCTGCTCTGTTCTAGGCAGCACTCCTATCCGACCTCCCAACTTGGTGCAGGAGTCCATGCTTCACAAATCTTTCCACTCTGCTCCCACATTCTCCTGTAAACTGGCAACTGCAATCGGCTGTGGGGGAGGGTGCTGGATGCTGCCAGCTTTAGCTGCTGCCAGCTCCTGCGGCTGCAACATACGGAGACCTTATCCTCAGTTTTTGTGGCTCAGAGTCTCACTTTTGAATCTGAACTTTTGAGTCTAGCCGCCCACAAGCCCACACCAATATTCTCCACCAGAAATGGTCCAGTCTATTTAATCACTCCTTTTGTTCTGGGGGAAGGTGTCCCCCATTTCGGACAATTCAAAATGTCTGTTTCCCGGGCAGGATCTCTTCCCTTCAATTTTCCATCGGGCAGCCTAGCCCCCTGTGGCTCTAAGCGGGACCCCCTTTGGGTCACTAAACTCAGCTCAGGAATAAATTTTTGTCAATTGGGTTTTGCCAGGAATTGCAAGCTGCTGTCCTCTGTGAGGGAGGGGCCTGCCGGCCAGCACAGCCAAGCAGGAAAAATCTCTACAACAGAGTCCGTGGTTTTAAATTACACCTCATATACAGCAATCCGCCAATTCGCTGCGCGTCTCGAGCTGTATGTCCACACCAACAATCCATGTGGCGGAAAGTTCCAGACCCACTTTCCTCTCACCTGATGACCTGGGAGAGGTGGGCTACACATCCGTCCCATCCGCCATCGTGCTCCACCTCCAAAACAATCCAATAACACAAGTTTTTTGACTTTTCCATCTTCCTTCTCTCAGGAAGCTTCCTCTTGCCTTCCCACCTTAGAGTCATCTCACAAACCATTTACCCGAACTCCAGTCATTACCCCAGGCTCTGTTTTGGGTGGACAGTAATACTGGATGACTCTGAGAAAGCAGACCCTCAGGGCAGTATTCTAGAAATGGTTTGTTCACCAGTCAGGTGGAAACAAAAACTCCACTGTTGGTGGCAATTGTGGTGTTGATAATCTCTGGCATAATTATCAAACTCTCACCTGCAGTGGACAGGATGCAGTGGAAGGTGGAGCTTTGCTTACATTTTAATAATATCTCTAATCTTAGGAAGAAAAGGGGCAATGGTAATTTTAAGAGTAGTGGCTGGTTTTGTGAACTACTTTAAAAGCTCAAGGAATACTTTAAAGACAAAGACAAGTTCAGTTCAGCCAACTATCAACTCAAGGCATTCTAAGAAAATCAGAAATCCACTTTGACAGCAAGTAAAGAGACACTGCAGCAAAACAGCGGTCTGTACTAAAAATCAGGCTCAGAATTTCATGTTAGGAGTGGCAACAGAGACTGGACGGCACTTTTTGTATATTAAAGGTCTATGCTAAAGTCACAGCTTTGATAGAGAAAGAGAGGGACTCTGGGACTGAGAAATCTCTGAGAACATGGCTGAGGACCTCACCTGCATGCCGTTGCTGTGGAAGCCTATCTCCATCCCCTTTTTAGAGGACAGCAGCTTTCCCTTACCTAGGGAGTATGAAAACCTCCCCAAGTTGAAAGTCCTGCAAAATGATGCTTATCCTCCGTGGGATAACCTCTTCTGGCTTCCCTAAATGCTTGCAGAGTGATGCTTGTTGAGTTCTAGCATATCATTCAGTCTCTGCTATGGGAAGAAGTAACTTACTGAAGGAATTACAGAACAAGAATCCTGACAAGAAAGATGTATGGGATTAAACTAGAAGGTGGAAGGTGTTTGGGGATATAAGCTAGTGTAGGCTGGGATTCCAGAGGACTCAAATGGGAAAAGGTCCTGGACTTAGCCCCTACCTCCCTCCTCCACTGCTCTGCATGCCTAGGGGGAGGAGGAATCTGAATCTTCAGCAGAGTAGATGAGAAGCGAGTCTGGGAAACATCTACATAGAAATCAACCTCATGGTAGAGACAGGATATCAACAAAGTTAGAAAGCAGCTGATGAATACCCCAAACCATAGCTACCCAACCCATGGGCTGTAACTTTCCCTCATTTAAACTCTGCCATAGTGTCCTTTAATCTGTAGTTTAGTGCTCCACTGTCCCTCACCCTCATGAACAAAAGAGTGCCTGTTTAGTTGAAACAGGAGACTAATACCTTCTCACTTTTTTACTTTGTAAATGCACGCCCCCTCAAGCCCCAATAAAAAGGCCTTGAAATTTTGGCTTGAGGCAGCACCTATCTCCCTTTTTAAAGGCTGATAATGGTGTCATCTCTCTGGGTCATGAAAAAGAAATTGTGTGTGTGAATTTATTGCACCTTCCCTCCCTTTGTCTGGGTAGTCGGGTAAAATCTCTGCTTGGGGAACTCCCAGTCCACCATGCAGCAGCTCCGTCCCATCTGGGCCACTGCTACAGGTGTTAAATTGAATAGAGTGGTGGGATATAAGGCTGAGCAGAGGAGTGTTTAAAGTTTTGAACATTCTCTCATGACTCAAGGTTTAGCATCCTGTCCTAACAAACTGTGAAGATGGTGCCTTGAAACTTGGACATGACAATGATGGTGAGGTGCCAGAACTGTCTTCAAGTGTTAGGAAACCAGTCGGAAGTCTCAAGGAGGTGGGCACAATAGAATCAGGTTCTTATGTGAGACCCACTGTCTGACTATGTTTCCCATGATACTCCACTCAGTAGGACAAGATGTGCACTAGCAGTTGTTAAAAGGCCAGAGTTCTCTGTGAATCAGGGTTCACAGAAGAAAATGCTTCTGTAGAATCGTGCTTCCTGGGGCCAATGAGAATGAATTCCATGAATTTAGAGTCCAGGGCAGACAGGCATAGTTAGTTTGATGGGCAATAAGACTAGAAGAGTAACCAGGGTGCCAGGCCCCTAGGGATTTAGGGGTGATGGCTAACAGATGTTTGTGTTCCTAGGGATGACAGATAAGCAGCCTACAGAAGTATTACTTGACTTCAACAATCAGAAAAAAAATCAAAATCAGGTGATCAGCAGGCTAGGACTGGCAACCACAACAGAAAAGCATAACCCTCTGTTGAGTTTCTGAACCAGTTATCAGACCCAGAGCCCAATGACTGAAGGGGAAGCCTGATGCCCTACAATTCCATCATAAATATATACATTAGTTCTGTCCCCAAAGAGACCTATGACTATTTAAGCAGACTTTTCAAGGGCTGTTAGATATGGGATCTGAGGTGAGACTTATAACAGGGACCCAAACACTATTATGACCCCATTAATAAAGCAGGGACTTAATGAGGCCAAAGGATAAATAAAGTCCTGGCACAAACTATCTCCAATGGGTTTACAGGCCATCTTGTGGTCATTTCCCCCAGCCCTGAGTGCATAATTGGATGGATATTGTTTGTTATTATATTCCTAATACTTAGAAAGAGATACTGCACAAGTTTGGTCTCTTTAAATTTGGAGGCCAGCAGATATGACATGGAAGATACTGGTCCAACCCATTTAATGAGTTGCTCGGAAGTTTGTTTCAAGTGGGACCTAAAGCAAGAGAAGATTCAGGCAATGAGTCGGTTCAGGCAATTGTGCAAGCTTCCTTATTGCTGGACTACATGATACAACAGATTCAATGGTACCAGAGGTATCCAGCAGAAGAGTGGCAGCCCAGAGCCCTCGGATTCTGAGCCAAGGCATTCCTCATGCTACAGAGAACTCACTGAAAAGTAGTTTCTGCTACACTACAGGGTCCTATGAGAGCTTAGTGCCTCACCACGGGACATCAATTAATTGCAATCAGAGATGCCCACTTTGAACTGTGTCTTGTCAAATCCTCTCAGTTCCAGCTGTAATGAGCATATGATGGAAATGATCCATGTAGTATTAGGCCTGAGCAAGCAAGTCCAGAGGGCCCAAGCAAGTTTCACAAACAGATGATGGTGTTCCCAAGTCAACAACCTGTGTTGTGCCAGTGCTTCTCCATCAGTGCACACCCACGGCCTCAGAAGACCTCGCTGTGACCAAAATTAAGCCTGTTTGTTTGTTGTTGTTGTTTTAAAATATCCTCTTTGAAGTTCTATTACAGAATTAATATAAGGTACTTTTAAAATTTAGGGACTATACTCAAGTAAAAATAAAAACTATCCACAGTCTCTCAACTGTATATAACAGTTGTATACAACTATACATATTATGATGATTATCTACCTAGTTTATTTTTTATCACACATAAATATACATAGAGAGGGGATCCTTCTATACCTAGTGTTTTGTGATTTTTTTTTTTTTGAGACAGAGTCTCACTTTGTCACCCTCGGTAGAGTGCCGTGGCATCGCACAGCTCACAGCAACCTCCAGCTCTTGGACTTAGGTGATTCTTTTGCCTCAGCCTCCCAAGTAGCTGGGACTACAGGCGCCCACCACAACACCTGGCTAATGATTTTTTTTTTTTTAAGGCAGAGTCTCACCCTCAGCCTGATTTTTTTTTTTTTAATTTTACTTATTTATTTGAGTAAGATCTTGCTCTGTCACCCTGGCTTAGAATGCAGTGGCATTATCATAGCTTACTACAACCTCAAATTCCTGGGCTCAAGTGATCCTCCTGCCTTAGCTTCCCACAGTGCTCAGATTATAGGCATGAACCACCATGCCCACAGGCCTGTTTTAAACATGGACTATCAATATATTGGTTTAAGCAAAAGTGGTCTCCTGGGATACTATACTCCACTTCAGAGAGCCCCTAAAAGATAGTGGTAAGAAAAAAATCCTCACAGTAGGCACAGATTTGGACAGTACACTTTATATATGAAGAAAGAACTAGCCTGATGTAAGGATGTACATCATCTCCTAGAGATCTAACTGGCTGATTGGTTAGGGGCCTAGAACAAGCAAGATTATAATACTGAATTTAAAGAGTTGAGAGTTGTGTGGATCAGCAGTGGGGTCCCTGAGGTCTGCAGGCCTTCAATCTCAGTTGGGTTTGGTTTCTGGGTTCCCTGAAGATAAAGAAAAATAAATAATTAGAAAAATATCTGTGTGAATAGAAGTAGAGAATAGAACAGTGGTTACTAGAGGCTGGGCAGGGTAAGGGGGCATGGGGTAGCCAGGAGTGGACACTAAATGGCAGTGAGACAGGAGGAATACATTGTAGTGTTCTATAGCTCTGTAGGATGATTATAATTAACAACTATTTGGTGCATATTGTCAAATAGTCAGAAGAGTGGATTTTGAATGTTCTCCATACAAATGATAGATGTTTGAGGCAGGGGGTATGGTAATTATACATTATATACCTGTAATTAAATATCACACTGTTCCACAGATATGTACAATTATTATGTGTAGTAGCTTAGCATAGTGGTTCATGCCTGTAATCCCAGCACTCTGGGTGGCCGAGGCAGGAAGATTGCTTGAGCTCAGGAGTTTGAGATAAGCCTGAGGAAGAGGGAGACGCTGTATCTACTAAAAATAGAAAAATTAGCCAGGCATTGTGGTGGGAGCCTATAGTCCCAACTACTCAGGAGGCTGAGGCAGGAGGATTGCTTAAGCCCAGGAGGTGAGGTTACAGTGAGCTATGATGACACAACTGCCCACTACCTAGGTGACAGAGTGAGATTTTTGTCTCAAAAAAGAAAATGTAGGGCGGCGCCTGTGGCTCAAGGAGTAGGGCGCCGGTCCCATATGCTGGAGGTGGCGGGTTCAAACCTAGCCCTGGCCAAAACAAACAAACAAACAAAAAAAAAACAAAAAAAGAAAATGTAAAATAATAATAATAAAAAAAATAAGGAAAAAAGGATAGTCTTGTAGCTATACTTATGAGAGTATATTTTCATGTCTGCTGGAAAGCATTCACACCAAGGAGGCTTAACAACAGGGTAGACAGGATGCTTCTTGGGTAGACATCAGCCAGCCTCTATTCCTGGTATTCCAATGCCAGTGCACAGGATCATGAACATAGCAGCTTTGTTGGCAGGTACAGAGCCATGAACGACCCTAATAGTATTGATTTGCTCTCACCAAGCTGACATGGCTACTGCTTCTACAGAATTTCTGTCTTGTCAGCAGCAAAGACCAATGATGAGTATTCAATAGAGTGCCAACCCTCAAGGACACCAGCCAGATGCTTAGTGACAAATTGATTGCATCAAATCCCTTACACCCCCTCCCTCTAGAAGTGGGAGTGATTCATCCTTACTGGAATTACTTCCTATTTTGAATTTGTTTGTCCTCTTTGCCCAGAGTGTTGCTTCTGGGATTATTATCTGAGAGCTTACAGAATGCTTTACTTACTGACATGGTATCCTGCATAGCATTACTTTGGACCAAAGGACCTACCGTAAAGGAGGTATGACAAGACTACCTGGGCACAAGGCTATGGGACCCCCTGTTCCTATCACATACTGTGTTATAGATGAGTTGCTGGTCTGACAGAATGTTAGAATGAACTATTAGCAGGCTCAGTTAGCTAGGGAACATCATTCTGTACAGTTGAGAGCTGTCCTATAGGATGTGGTACATGCCTTGAGACAATGAGCAATATATATAATGCTGTGTATCCAATAGTTAGTATACATGAGTCTGGAAGCCAAGGTGGAGAAATAGAAATGGCTCCTCTTACCTTCATACCCAGTGACCCAATGGCAAGTTTGTGCTTCCTATTTCCACATTTTTAGGCTCTTTTGGATTATGTGTCTTCATTACTATTGAGTGTGGTAGGGAGAAAATCATTTCCACTAGGGGACACATTAAGATCTCACAGAACCTATAGCTATGACGACTACATGTTCCCTTTGGCTTTTTATGCCAAAGGACTAGTAGAAAAAGGCATTCTTTAATACTGGTAGAGAAATGGATCCTGATTATCATGAGCTCCTAGGTTTCTTGCTAAGTAAGAGAAGTACAGAGGGGTATTTCCAGACTCAAAAGATTCACTGGGAGTCCTCTTATTCTTCTATGCCTGACAAAAGCACTGAATAAAAAATTATAGCAACCTCAGTCTAACACAGGCAAGCCAAGCAAAGGCTTGGATTTCTCAAGGATGAGGGCTCAGATATTCCCACTACATACATCCACTTACATCAGCTGAATTGCTTATCAAGAGTAAGGATGAGCTGTGAAAATCTAGAAAAGACTTGATGAATATCAATTATGGCATTTGGAGCAGTTGCAGCAGGGGACATTCGCTTGCTACACTAACTCTCTTGTCTGAATTCTTTTAAGAATTAGCAGCTGGTTATGACCTTAAAGAGTTGGTGACAGAATGAATTTCATATAGGGCAAAAGTGGATCTGAAAGGTTCAAGGGATACAGACTGTAGGAGATACTTTTGATGTCTCGTGGCACTTCTTTGGATTTCAGCTGCAAAGGTGTTGGACAGTTCCTGTGCATACTACAGTCCCCAGCTGCATCTCTCTACAGACAGAGTGGCTAAGACGGCTGAACAACTAAACAGGGGAGTTAAGTCCCCTGAAAGCCACGCTTAACCAATGAATGAGGGGAGTGAGTGGGTATATGTCAGCCTTTTGTCCTTGGGAAGGAAAATTCTGAGATTTCTGAGTGCACAGTTCCTCAGAGAGTCCCTATAGGGATTAAGTCTCAAGTGAACAAAAATGGCAGCTAACTAAACAATTGTTCAATGGCTTTTCCTTCTCATCTCTTTCAGCTTCTTGTAGTTCAAGATCACCTAGCCAGTAAACTACTTGATTGAGTCCCTGCTTTCAGAAGAACCCAAGGTAGATGGATAAACCAGTTGACTGCTGGTTGATTGCAATGTCTATAGAAAGAGTTGAGCTTTATTTATAAAGTAAAAGCTAATAATAGTTTTAGTAGAGAAAGAGGAGTTAACTAAAAATTGGAAATAAACATTTGTTGTGCATTTATTATATATCAGGCATTTTAGAAGGTATTTAATACCATTACTGTTCTGATTGATGACCAAAATAAGTGTTCTAACCTCATAGGGAAGGAACAAAAAAAAAGAGAAAACACATAACAAGAAATTGAAAAATGATAGTCAAACTCTTTTATCATGATGTCTACCAGCTTATAGCCATCTGGATTAACCAATAATCTAAGGAAATCTACCTTATTGTGTACCATACATCGGTGAGTGTGTTAGGAAGTGAGGGCTGCAGCATGACTGCTGCATGGTATATATCCAAATACATATAACAAAATCCTGCTCTAAAAAGTGAAGTAATTCACCATGTACTATGTGAAAAACATAAGCCCTCAAAAATCACTGCCCTTGTTTTACAGTTGAAGAAAAACAGGTAGCTTAATGCTGTCACCAGACCCTGAATATCAAGATTCTAATTCCCTTCCATTATACATGGAGACTCACACCAAGAGAATAGTTGTCATTTGGAAAGTGTTTAACTCAAAGTAGTTTCTGCATCTGTGTAAAGTTTTACACAAAGCTGTTGTGTTTATTGGTTCCATCGGAGTTCACTTGCTTGTACATGTGCATACAGTCTATATTGATTCTGAGTCCCTTAGGCTATTAAGCCTTGTAGCATGGCCTTAGATTGAGTCCATTCAATACTGAATCTTCCCAAGAGGCATAACACTGTGGTGCAAAACAAAAGAGAGATCTCAAAAGTAAGTACCTTGGAGATCACCTTGCCAACCAAAACAGGGGCTTTTGTGGATATTAGTATCATTTTCAATTAATGGTCTAACTTGAACTCCATGATTCTTCTAGATCAAATAACAAGAAAGAGGATAGAAAAAAAGAAGAAAATATCCCCCTCATCATCTCTCTTTCAAACTTTATATCCAGATGTCCTCAGTGGCTAACCACTGCCTTGGATAGGAAATGACTGTCTCACTTCCATGAGGCAAGTACTCAATAAATGCCTGTTGGCTGATGGAATCGTGTTCTCTGCTTGTCTGTTCTCTGGATTGGATTTATAGGAATGGACTTCCTACAGTGGTCAGGGTATCTTTCATTGATGAAAGCTGTGTCCACTTTTTAAAAACGTGGTAAAACATATATAACATACAATTTACCACTTTAACCATTTTTTTAAATGTATAATTCAGTGCATAAGTACATTTTGCTGTACAACCATCACCCATCTCTAGAACTTTTTCATCTTCCCAAAATGAAACTGCCCATTAAATAGAAACTCTTCATTTTTTCCTACCTCCAGCCCCTGGCAACCACTATTCTATTTTCTGTACCTGTGAACTTGACCACTCTTGATGTTTCATATGTAAGTGAAACAATACAGTACTTTTCCTTGGGTAATTGGCTTATCTCACTTAGCATAATGCCTTTAATACTCATTCATGTTGTATACACCACATTCTGTTTATCAATTCATCTGTCAATGAAATGGACCCAAGTTGCTTCTATCTTTTGGCTAAAGTGGAATAATGCTGTTGTGATTAGTGGTGTGCAAGTATTTTTTTAAGCCCTCACTTTCAATTCTTTTTGTTATATGCCTAAAGGAGAATTGCTAGATCATATGGTTATTCTATGTTAATTTTCTGAGGAACCACTATACTGTTTTCCACCTTGGCTATGCCATTTTACATTCCCACTAGCAGTGCACAGGAGTTCCAATTTCTCCGCATAATACTTGTTATTTTCTGTTTTGTTTCGTTTTTCTGAGCGCAAACACCCTAATGGATGTGAAGTGGTATACCATTATATACCACTTTCTTAATGATTAGCAATGTTGAGCATCTTTTCATTTGTATCTTCTTTAGAGACATGACCACAGAAGTCTATTTTTTAATTGGGTTGTTTGATTTTGCTGTTGCATTTTAAGAGTTCTTTATATATTCTAGATGTTAGTCCCTTATCAGATATATAATTTACACATATTTTCTCACATTTCATGGGCTGTGTTTTCACTCTCTTGATAGCGTTCTTTGAAGCACAAAAGGTTTTGATTTTGAAGTCCTATTTACCTATTTTTTTTTCTTTATTGCCTATGCTTTTGGTACACTAGCTTTTGAACTCACATCTCAAGAATTTTAATTCTTAACTTTAAGTGCTACTGCCTGGAGTTAATTTCTGGGGCCTGGAATACATAACAATTTTGGGGGTAAAATATGTAAGTGAACTTTACATATTTCACCCTGATTCATACGTCAAAGGGTCCATTGACAGAATAATTGATAAACAGAATGTGGTATATACAACATGGATGAGTATTAAAGGCATTATGCTAAGTGAGATAAGCCAGTTACCAAAGGAAAAAAAATTGTATTATTTCACTTACAAAAATACAATATATATATATGTATATATGCTTTTTTTTTTGAGACAGTCTCATTTTGTCACCCTTGGCAGACTGCCATGGCGTCATAGCTCATAGCAACCTCAAACTCTGGCACCTGAGTGATCATCTTGCTTCAGCCTCCTGAGTAGCTGTGACTACAGGCACCTGCCACAATGCCCAGCTATTTTTAGAGATGGGGTCTCTTTCTCTTGCTCAGGCTGGTCTTCAACTCGGTGAGCTCAGGCAATCCACCCACTTGGGCCTCCCCGAGTGCTAGGATTAAAGGCATGAGCCACCGTGCCTGGCCCAAAGAATGTTGTTTTTATCAAATTTTAGTAAATTTTTTTTTTTTTTTTTTTATTGTTGGGGATTCATTGAGGGTACAATAAGCCAGTTACACTGATTGCAATTGTTAGGTAAAGTCCCTCTTGCAATCATGTCTTGCCCCCATAAAGTGTGACACACACTAAGGCCCCACTCTCCTCCCTCCATCCCTCTTTCTGCTTCCCCCCCATAACCTTAATTGTCATTAATTGTCCTCATATCAAGATTGAGTACATAGGATTCATGCTTCTCCATTCTTGTGATGCTTTACTAAGAATAATGTCTTCCACGTCCATCCAGGTTAATACGAAAGATGTAAAGTCTCCATTTCTTTTAATGGCTGAATAGTATTCCATGGTATACATATACCACAGCTTGTTAATCCATTCCTGGGTTGGTGGGCATTTAGGCTGTTTCCACATTTTGGCAATGGTAAATTGAGCTGCAATAAACAGTCTAGTACAAGTGTCCTTATGATAAAAGGATTTTTTTCCTTCTGGGTAGATGCCCAGTAATGGGACTGCAGGATCGAATGGGAGGTCTAGGTTGAGTGCTTTGAGGTTTCTCCATACTTCCTTCCAGAAAGGTTGTACTAGTTTGCAGTCCCACCAGCAGTGTAAAAGTGTTCCCTTCTCTCCACATCCACGCCAGCATCTGCAGTTTTGAGATTTTGTGATGTGGGCCATTCTCATTGGGGTTAGATGATATCTCAGGGTTGTTTTGATTTGCATTTCTCTAATATATAGAGATGATGAACATTTTTTCATGTGTTTGTTAGCCATTCGTCTGTCGTCTTTAGAGAAAGTTCTATTCATGCCTCTTGCCCATTGATATAAGGGATTGTTGGCTTTTTTCATGTGGATTAATTTGAGTTCTCTATAGATCCTGGTTATCAAGCTTTTGTCTGACTGAAAATATGCAAATATCCTTTCCCATTGTGTAGGTTGTCTCTTTGCTTTGGTTATTGTGTCCTTAGCTGTACAGAAGCTTTTCAGTTTAATGAAGTCCCATTTGTTTATTTTTGTTGTTGTTGCAATTGCCATGGCAGTCTTCTTCATGAAGTCTTTCCCCAGGCCAATATCTTCCAGTGTTTTTCCTATGCTTTCTTGGAGGATTTTTATTGTTTCATGCCTTAAGTTTAAGTCCTTTATCCATCTTGAATCAATTTTTGTGAGTGGGGAAAGGTGTGGGTCCAGTTTCAGTCTTTTACATGTAGACATCCAGTTCTCCCAACACCATTTATTGAATAGGGAGTCTTTCCCCCAAGGTAAGTTCTTGTTTGGTTTATCAAAGATTAGGTGGTTGAAAGATGTTAGTTTCATTTCTTGGTGTTCAATTCGATTCCAAGTGTCTATGTCTCTGTTTTTGTGCCAGTACCATGCTGTCTTGACCACTATGGCTTTGTAGTACAGACTAAAATCTGGTATGCTGATGCCCCCAGCTTTATTTTTGTTACTAAGAACTGCCTTAGCTATACGGGTTTTTTTCTGGTTCCATACAAAACACAGAATCATTTTTTCCAAATCTTGAAAGTACGATGTAGGTACTTTGATAGGAATGGCATTGAATAGGTAGATTGCTTTAGGAAGTATAGACATTTTAACAATGTTAATTCTTCCCATGCATGAGCATGGTATGTTCTTCCATTTGTTAATATCCTCTGCTATTTCCTTTCTGAGGAGTTCATAGTTTTCTTTATAGAGGTCCTTCACCTCCTTCGTTAGGTATATTCCTAGGTATTTCATTTTCTTTGAAACTATGGTGAAGGGAGTTGTGTCCTTAATTAGCTTCTCATCTTGACTGTTATTGGTGTATACAAAGGCTACTGACTTGTGGACATTGATTTTATATCCTGAAACATTACTATATTTTTTGATGACTTCTAGGAGTCTTGTGGTTGAGTCTCTGGGGTTCTCTAAGTATAAGATCATGTCGTCAGCAAAGAGGGAGAGTTTGACCTCCTCTGCTCCCATTTGGATTCCCTTTATTTCCTTGTCTTGCCTAATTGTATTGGCTAGAACTTCCAGCACTATGTTGAATAGTAAAGGTGACAGAGGACAACCTTGTCTGGTTCCAGTTCTAAGAGGAAAAGCTTTCAGTTTTACTCCATTCAGTAAAATAGTGGCTGTGGGTTTGTCATAGATAGCTTCAATCAGTTTTAGAAATGTGCCACCTATGCCTATACTCTTCAGTGTTCTAATTAGAAAAGGATGCTGGATTTTATCAAATGCTTTTTCTGCATCTATTGAGAGGATCATATGATCTTTATTTTTGCCTCTGTTAATATGGTGGATAACGTTTGTGGACTTGCGTATGTTAAACCAGCCTTGCATCCCTGGGATGAAGCCTACTTGATCATGATGAATGACTTTTTTGATGATAAGCTGTAATCTATTGGCTAGGATTTTGTTGAGAATTTTTGCATCTATATTCATGAGTGAGATTGGTCTGAAATTCTCCTTTTTGCTTGGGTCTTTTCCTGGTTTTGGTATCAGGGTGATGTTTGCTTCATAGAATGTGTTGGGGAAGATTCCTTCTTCCTCAGTTTTTTGGAATAATTTCTGCAGTACAGGAATAAGCTCTTCCTTGAAGGTTTGATAGAATTCTGGAGTGAAGCCATCTGGACCAGGGCATTTTTTAGTTGGAAGCTTTTTTATTGTTTCTTTGATCTCAGTGCTTGAAATTGGTCTGTTCAGGAGGTCTATTTCTTCCTGGCTAAGTCTAGGGAGAGGGTGTGATTCCAAATATTGATCCATTTCCTTCACATTGTCAAATTTCTGGGCATAGAGTTTCTGGTATTATTCAGAGATGATCTCTTGTATCTCTGTAGGATCAGTTGTTATTTCCCCTTTATCGTTTCTGATTGAGGTTATTAGAGATTTTACTTTTCTATTTCTAGTTAGTCTGGCCAATGGTTTATCTATTTTATTTATTTTTTCAAAAAACCAACTCCTTGTTTCATTAATTTTCTGAATGATTCTTTTGTTTTCAATTTCATTGATCTCTGATTTGATTTTGGATATTTCTTTTCTTCTACTGAGTTTAGGCTTAGATTGTTCTTCTTTTTCCAATTCCATAAGATCTCTTGTGAGATTGTTGATGTGCTCTCTTTCTGTTTTTCGAATGTAGGCATCTAAAGCGATGAATTTTCCTCTCAAAACTGCTTTTGCAGTATCCCACAGGTTTTGGTAGCTTGTGTCTTCATTGTTGTTATGCTCAAGGAAGTTAATGATTTCCTGTTTTATTTCTTCCTGCACCCATCTGTTATTCAACAGAAGATTGTTTAATTTCCATGCCTTTGGGTGGGGTCGAGCATTTTTATTAGAGTTGAGTTCCACCTTTAGTGCCTTATGGTCTGAGAAGATACAAGGTAAAATTTCAATTCTTTTGATTCTGTTGATATTTGTTTTGTGTCCCAGGATATGATCAATTTTGGAGAATGTTCCATGGGGTGATGAGAAGAATGTATATTCTTTATCTTTGGGGTGGAGTGTTCTATATACGTCTATCAAGCATAATTGTTCTAGGGTCTCATTTAAATCTCTTACATCTTTGTTTAATTTCTGTTTAGAGGATCTGTCCAGCTCTGTAAGAGGAGTGTTAAAGTCCCCTGTTATGATGGTATTATCAGATATCATATTGCTCAGACTGAGTAAGGTCTGCTTCAAGAATCTTGGAGCATTTAAATTGGGTGCATAAATATTTAGAATTGAAATGTCTTCTTGTTGTAGTTTTCCCTTGACCAATATAAAGTGACCATCTTTGTCTTTTTTGACTTTAGTTGCTTTAAATCCACATGTATCTGAAAATAAGATTGCAACTCCTGTTTTCTTCTGAATTCCATTTGCCTGAAAAATTGTCTTCCAACCCTTGACTCGGAGCTTTAATTTGTCTTTTGAAGCCAGGTGTGTTTCTTGCAGAGAGCAAATGGATGGCTTGTGTTTTTTAATCCAGTCAGCTAATCTATGTCTCTTCAGTGGGGAATTCAAGCCATTAACATTTATTGAGATAATTGATAAGTGTGGTAGTATTCTATTCGTCTTATTTGGTGAGAGTCCATTGCTTAGTTTTATCTTTTGCATCAGCGTGGAGGTTAGGCTCTGTCCTTTGATTTCTGAGTTCTTACTTTGCTGCTGATCCATTGTGGTGGTCAGTGTGCAGAACAGGTTGAAGTATTTCCTGTAGAGCTGGTCTTGTTGTGGCAAATTTCCTCAATGTTTGTATATCCGTAAATGATTTGATTTCTCCGTCAATTTTGAAGCTTAGCTTAGCAGGGTACAGAATTCTGGGCTGAAAATTGTTCTGTTTAAGCAGATTAAAGGTAGATGACCATTGTCTTCTTGCTTGGAAAGTTTCATTAGAGAAGTCTGCGGTCAATCTGATGGATTTGCCCCTGTAGGTCAACTGGCGCTTAGTCCTGGCAGCTTGCAGAATCTTTTCTTTTGTCTTGACTTTGGACAGGTTCATCACAATGTGTCTTGGAGAAGCTCGGTTAGAGTTGAGGCGACCCGAGGTCCGATATCCCTCTGAAAGCAGTGTGTCAGAATCTTTGGTGATGTTTGGGAAATTTTCTTTTATAATATTCTCTAGTATGGCTTCCATTCCTCTGGGGCATTCTTCTTCCCCTTCTGGAATTCCTATAACTCGTATGTTGGAACGCTTCATAAAGTCCCATAATTCTGACAGTGAACGTTCTGCTTTCTCTCTCTTCTTTTCTGCCTCTTTTACTGTCTGAGTTATCTCAAGAACTTTGTCTTCTACCTCTGAAATTCTTTCTTCTGCATGGTCTAACCTGTTGCTGATACTTTCCATTGCATCTTTAAGTTCCCTAATTGACTGTTTCAGTTCCTTCAGGTCTGCTATATCCTTTTTATATTCTTCATATCGTTCATCTCTTATTTGATTCTGTTTTTGGATTTCCTTTTGGTTATTTTCCACTTTATTAGCAATTTCTTTCATTGTTTCCATCATTTCTTTCATTGTTTTCAACATGTGTATTCTAAATTCCCTTTCTGTCATTCCTAACATTTCTATACTGGTGGAATCATCTGCAGTAGCTACCTCATGGTCCCTTGGTGGGGTTGTTCTAGACTGGTTCTTCATGTTGCCTGGAGTTTTCTGCTGATTCTTCCTCATGAGTGATTTCTTTTATCTGTTTCCTTGCCCTAATTTTCCTTTCACTTCCTCTTGCTCTTTAAGTTCTTGTGCCTGTGGACTAAGGGTTACAGGACCAGAAGGGTGAGAAGGTTGAAGAGCAAAAAAAAGGGGATGAAAGAAAGGAGGACCGAGTGATAAGAAAAAAAGAAAGATAGAGAAAGGAGAGGGGGTGGGTATAAGGAATATTGACAAAAAGAAGAGAGGCACAGAAAGAGGGAGACAGGGCAATATAGGTGTACAGTAGGGTACTTTGACACAACCTTAAAAAACCCCACCTTCTGGGGGTGCCCAGTTGCGTGGTTCCCTTGAGGTCAGCAGCTCTTTGCTAACCTGGTCAGACACAGTACCCCACCTCCACCAAGTAGAGAGGAAAGACAAAAATGCTATAAATCAAACCAAAACAAGCAAACAGAAAACTTTACAGGGATAAAATTGGGTGAAAAACCAAATTATATCGGTAGAAACACTAGCAAAAATGAAGTTGAAGTTATTAAAAAAGGCAGCAATGGGAAATTATAATTAAACTAGGAAAATTGAGAAAGAAAAAGGGATCTGTGTGGAAAAGATTGAAATTAAAAAAACAAAAGAACATCAGCAACGTCAAAATAAACAAACAAAAAAAACAACCAAACAAAAAAAAAAAAAAGAAAAAAATACACAACCAAAAACAAAGCAGTTTGTATATGTTATTGAATATTGTCTGGGCAACACGTGGTCTTCTGGGGTATGAGATGTTAGTCACACTTCTGATACGACTGGAGGCTGCTGATTTCTCAACCCCCAGCAGGTAGACACCCTAAATCTCTCTTCAGCCTACTTAAAAGGCACTTTGAACTTGTAAACTTGCTGAGCAGAAGCTTTCCCAGCTTTCTCGCTGGAATCGCTGCTGAAGTGGCTATCCACTTACCCAGAGTGCCAAAACTGGTCTCACTCTGCCCCTGAGGGTTAGGGCTGCAAGGCGGCTCAGACCCCACCCTTAGGCTACTTGGTTGCTGGGTTACCAGCTCCCACCCGTTTCTAGCTCTGCGACCCTGAGGGCGGAGCTTGCCGGGGCAGATCACTGACAATGGATCCCTGTGACCCACCGCCAAACACTATTAGCTCTGTCTGGCTCAGCGGCTCAGACTGGGGCCCTAGACAACGGCCAAAGTTCTCCGCACTCCCGCTCAGGCCTTCCCCAAGGCAGTTCAACTCAGTGCCAAGTCCAAGGACATCAAAACAGTTCACAGGTAAGGCCTTTCTGGTTTGCAGTCTCGCTGCTACTGAACTTACAGTTGTGGGCGGGTTTAGACGGATAGAACACACGCGACCACTTGCCGGTTTTCTACGGTTTTAGTCCTCCTCTTGGGGTCCAGAAGTCTCTCGCTGACTCCCTGTATCCTCATAGGAGTGATGATAGGCAGTTCCCACCAGCCAGAGATGCCTGGAGTCCTATCTCCCCAGACTCACGGTGCCCAGATGCAAGGAAGCTGTTACTAGGCTGCCATCTTGCTCCGCCTCCAAATTTTAGTAAATTTTATAACTATGTTATCACTTGCTAAGAGACCTCCAAGAAGTCATGCAAATTTAGTTAGCTTCATATTAATCAGCTTTTGCAGACACCACCATAACTTTCCTTTCCCTCTCCCATTATTTCTAACAATTCAGAAAGTATATATAAATCTTAATTAAAATGTTAGTACATGGATGTATCAGTATAAAGTTATTTCTTGCCAAAGAATACATATATCAAAACTGAGATGCCCTTATAGCTTTAAACAATTATTTACCAAATCAGAAAGAACCAGGATTTAAAATGTCTATTCATAATTCTAAAACTAATTGATTTTGAAAATCTGGCAACTAAACCTTTCTGATTTTCATTATTTATAAAATAAGACGTCTGGACTTGAAGTTCCATTTCAGCTTTAATACTAATTCTTTTTATTTCCAGCTAGTTTTCCACCTGCTTTCAGGGCTTCTTCCTCTGTACTACCTCCACCCTGCTATACTAAAGTTCTGCATTGCAATGAGTCCATTTCATTGTTCCTCGAACCTGATGCTTCCATCCTTTAGTTCTGACTCTTCCTCAAAGAGAAATTCTAGAATGTCACAGATAACCTACCTAAACCGATGCCTCCTTTCACATACCCAGGGCTTCTGGTCTCCTCTTGAAAGCATTATTTGCTTTCTACTATTGTATTCTAATTGGATTACTGTATATATCCAATTAATCCAATCCAATTGGATTACTTCTATATCCAATGGAGATGTCCTACAGGCATCTCAAGTTAAGGTGCTCTACAACAAACTGATCATCTTCCCCAACCTGCCTCTCCTTCTCCATTCCCTGTCTCAGGTGGAGCTCTTGACAGCTCTCTTTTCCTCAGCCTCCATGTCTTGTTTTACCTTATGGATATTTCATAAAATCTCTTTCTAGTCTCATTGCCATATTTTAGGTGAGTGGTTCATTGTCTCTGACCTGACTTAAGCGTAATAGCTTTATTACTAGTTTCTTTGCCATAAAGTTGCCCCTGAAATCCACTTCCCACAGTCACAAGAATTATGTAACTAAATTATTTGTAACTAAAATGCAAATCTGATTATTTCATTTGCTTGCTGAAAGCCCTTCAGTGGCTCACGATTGCCTTCAGAATAAAGTTTTGATCCGCTTGTCAAGGTATATAAACACCACCTCCCTGAGTGCTCTTGGTACCTGCTCTACCTCATGTTCTGACATCCCATTCAGTATTGCTCTAGCCATACTGTACCACTTGCTGTTCCCAAAACAGATCATGCTCTCATCTCATCTCCGGGGCTTGTCCCTTGCTATCTACAGAGCTTATAGTCTACCTTCCTACCCCCTTTATGTGAAAAACTTATCCATCCCCCGGGAGTACATTCGAGAATTACCTTTTTGTGTGTGTGAAGACTTCTCCAATACCCTGAGGCTAGGCCTTCTTGGAGTTCCTTTCACGCATACCCCACCGCGTAGTACCTTATTCTCTACTTGTTTGTCTTCTCCATGAGATTACTAATCTCTTCAGGACTGAAACTGCTTCTTAGTCATCACCCCAGCCTAAGCACCTGGAACAATGGCAGCCAATAAATATTTCTGCATAAATGATTCTGTGAGAGAAGCAGGTGCTAAATACAGATTTCTTACCTAACAAGTTTCCATCCTGTTTTCTCCTATTGTACATCTCCTTTACTAGACTTTTTAAAAAGTGAGAGTCTAGGTGATGGGGTTATGGGTTTTATAGTACCAGCTGAGCATCCCAAATCTGAAAATCTAAAATCCAGAATGCTGCAAAATCTGAAGCTTTTTGAGTACCGACATGACACAAAAGAAATGGTCATTGAAAATCCAAAAAAAAACCCTGAAATCTGAACACATTTGGCTCCAAGCCAAATGGGTAAGAAATACTCAACCTGTGTTTTTCATTATGTTTCTATTAATACTTACAATTAAATAGAATTTTATATCCAGTGACCTGTTTTATCTCATCATAGTAGAGTAAAAATGTTAAATTCATGGATTTCATCAGTGTCTTTTGAGCATAGGATAGGACTTAGGAAAAGGCTCCTTTGGGGTTTGATGTAGAGGGATGGCAGAAACTCTTGTGATGGGTGTCAGAGTGAATTATCAGTGCACTGGGTGGTAACTTCTGACTCCCAAATCACAGCTGGAAGATGATAGTGACTGGTCTCTTTTCAGAGGAAGCACTTTACAGGTGAACAGGGTTGGTGATTCAGCTGAGGCTACACACTGGTCTCCTTATTTACAGTCCCATCCTCTTTCCACTGTACCATACTAGACGAAAATAAAAACACCTTCTTTGTCCTAGCAAAACTTGGCTATACTAATTTAGGGAAACACAGTGAGCCTTTTGAGCATGTTTTGGCTTGGCATATAAAGAACATGAAAATTCTAAAATGATTGTAATCAACATGCCTAGAATTTGATAAAATAACACAAGCTCCTAATTCTCTTTATTTAATCATTTGTGCTTAAGAAGGGAGCAAAATTTGTGATGATATTCCTTTCTGGCCATCTATTCTATTCAGAACCTTGGAATTAGACAACTTATTTTCTGGGAAAAGATATTGCCAATTTAGGCATCTTTTCTGGAATTCCAACAGATCTGGAAGAATTTCAGGATGCTATTAAATCTCTTGTTCAGATTTTGTCACATTGAGACATTTTGTTAATTTGACCCTGTTTAATTAGTTCATATTCTCAGATTTACATGAAGTGGGGGAATTCAGTTCTATAAAACTGCATGTAGATCAGATTTTCTTAAAAAACAGGTACAATTCTACAATTTTAAATTTTGTATTATCATTGCCCTAAAATGGTTCATTTACTTCAACACAGAATACAAATTAAAAAAAATCATTTGACCCGCAGGAGAGGGGTGTTGAGAGAAAATCAGTAGGGAGCAACACATTTAGGGAGGTGCAAATGCACAAGTAATAACAATTTTTGGCCCAGCTTCACATCCCTAAGGACCTGATGTCCTGTTGTATCATCTTTTCTCCCTGACTTTCACCAACCCTATTATTGATTTCCTGCCAACTAGATTCCATATATTTGTCTTGCGCTCCATTGGAATGGAGAAAAGCAGGCATGCTGTCCTGTACCCACTGCAGAGATGTGTTGTCCTCCCCTCCCAACATATGCACTTGGCACTGATTTAGGGGCAGTCCCCCGGCACACAGTAGGTGAACTAAGGCAATGTAACAATCATACGCTTGAGTTTGGAAGGAAGCGTCAGGACAGGGATTACCCCGCTCGCTAAGGGACTACCCACGTCTCTGGCGCGGAGGTCAGCGGCGGAAGGGAACTGATGTGAGCTCCTCTGCCTTCCTGGGGACCTGTACATACGAGTTTGCACGTGGAAAGGGCGTGTAAACCCCATCATCTCCAGCGGCATTTTTTACAGACGGCCGCACGGTTGCCACTCGAGCTGGCGGCCGGCCCCTGAACTCCAGAGTCGCGGCCACAGCGGGCAGCCCCGCGCAGCGCCGCCCCGGGGCGCTCTTCTCCGCCGGCCGCGGGCGTGCGGGCGGCGCGGCGGCGCGGGGCGGGGCTCCACTGCGGGGAAATGACGTCGCCGACCCCGCGCGTTCCGCGGGCCGCGCGCCCCGGTAACGGCGGCTCCCGCGTCTTCCCATGTCCCCGCCTTCCCCCGCTGCGGCCCGCCCCTTCTCCTCCTCCCTCCGCAGCGTCGGCGGCTGCTGTCCGAGTGCCGGCTGCGAGCCGGACCCGCGCTGCTCTCGACGTCCCCGGCCCGCGCGGGCTGAGCTGCGGGCGAGAGCGGGCCCCGCCCCGGGGCGCCGCCGCCGGACCCGGGCGTCCGCCCCGCGCCGTTGTCCCCGCGGCCTCTGGCCGGCCGGACCGTCCCGTCGCTGGAAAGCCGTGACCGGGGGGTCGCGGGCGGGCGGGCGCCCGCTGCCGAGACCGGGGAGCGCCGGGTGTCGGGTCGGGAAGCGGCCGCCCCGGCTCCTGCCTCCTAGGCGTCGCTGCTTCGCGGGCGGTCCCCAGAGCGTGGGGACAGGTGCCCCGGCCGGGGTCTGCCGGGAAGATGGCGACCCCGGGCATGAGCTGGCAGCAGCACTATTACGGTGGGGCGGCCAAATCCGCGCCCTCGCCGGCCGCCGCGCAGCTGGCCGGGCACAGCATGGACTACAGCCAGGAGATGCACATGAAAATGAGCAAGAAAATCGCCCAGCTCACCAAGGTAAGGGGCGCGGGGCGCGGACGGCGGTCCCCTGCCTGGCGCTCCCGGCCGCGGGGCGAGTGAACGGGGCTCGCCGGAGAAGCAACAGCCGGAGACTCAGCTCCCAAACCTCCAACTTCGCGGGAAAGCTGTCTGGTGATTTTAAACCCCCGCACGGCTGGGTTGAGGGGACTTGCACCTCCTTGCCCTTTAGGGGTAAGCCAGCACACAACAAATTAGGGTGTGTTTTCTTTATTCCACAATAACAACTCACTTTATGGCACTCCTGCATCCCCGCGAGGCATCACTCTCCAGTACAGTACCGTATTTACCTAACACGATCCGAATCCTCGCAATTAATCAGTGTCTTTTCTTGGTTACTTAATTAAGAGGAGAATAAACTTTCCCAGGAATGTAAGGGAGTAAAACATACCTTGCATGCTATTTGGGGGATGTAATGAGTCATTGCTCATCCTGACAAAATGTCAAACTAGGGCTTATTAGATGAATCACACTGCGAATGCGTTTGGTTACATGTTTCAGTCTATCAAATGATGATTTTCAAAGAGCAAACAGCCTGCAGATTTGGCGACGTGTAGTTTAGGATGCTACCTACGTTAGTGAGCTTTTCTTCTAATTTTAGTACTGTTGATAATGAGAAAGAGTTGATGTCTGTGAAGCAAAACAGTTCAGATGCAGTGTATTGCCCTGTTGGGATCTCAGCGGCAGTCTGGCAATGAAGAGAAGTGATTTGTGGTTGCTAGAAGTTAGTAGAGGCGGTGTACCTTGAAGTATTTTGAGTCTGCTAACCACTTGCTAGGAGTGTCAGTATGCTGAAGAGAGGTGGGGTTACTACAAGGTTTGGCTAAACGTTTCAGTCTGACTTAACTCCAAAATTCTCATTGTATAATTCCATTACTAGTTGGCACTTTTCAGAGAGTAAAGTAAGACATTAGAATTGGAACAGAAGAAAGGAGGGAAATGGGAATGAAAAAGGAATGAAAAGAGGGTAGGAACCACATTTCTTCTTTAGTAAGAAATGTGATTGAGGGTCAAAAGAAAAACAACATGAGAAAACTAAAGAGTGAGGAAACAAAAGGAAGAGCCAAAGAAGAGGTGCCAAGGGCATGACAGTCAAATCCAGCCATTCAAGATGAGGAGATGTTTTGTGAAGTTCCCTTGTTTTCTGTTTGGTTTGGTTTTTGTTTTATGTTTGTTTTATGTTTTTTGTTTTAGAGGCTACTGCATGTCCAGGTTTTTCTGTTTCTTCTTGTGATGGAGGGTCCCCAAAATCAGGGAAAAGACCTAAGAAGGAACAATAGTACTATATTATCAGAGCATTTACACATTTGGGGCAAAAAGCCAGGCTTCCTGCAATAAATAGTGTTTGATCTTCAGAATACTGATGTTCAGAATGAAGCACATGAATATTTATTCTGATTTTTTCTTGTGATGTCTTTACATATCCATTGTTCTTATTTTACACTGTATCCTCTAGACCCCTGCTGCAAGTAATGAAACAATATATAGGTACTGGGGCTGTGTATTGTTTAGTAAAAGCTGTTTCTCCTCTCTTCAGTAAACTTTTTTCCTTTCTACTTACGCTTTTTCAATTTCCTGTTATTTTACCTGAAAAAACAGTTGAGCACCACTGGTAAAGGAGGGAGCACTGAATGGACCCTGGGTCACATTCTCCTGTTACACAACCCACCTCTCATGTGACAACAGAATGACCCCAGGCCAGTGCTCTCGAGCCCCTTGAGTGCCACGCCTGATCTGTGCCACACCTGATCTTTACCGAGTTTTATTTGAACTCTGATTTCATGTTTGTAGTTACGGTCTCTAATCACTCCACCCCCTCTGCTAAGTGCCTCACACATTTAATACCACGTACCAGGGTTTCTCAACTGTCCCTCTATTAACATTTTGGACAGAATAATTCCTTTGTTGTCAGTGGGCTTTTCTGTGGCTTGTAAGATGTTTAGCAGTGTCCCTGGCACTACTCAGTAGTGACAGTAGCACTCCTCCCTCCCCAGTTGTCACAATAAGTATGTCTCTCCACATTACCAAATTTTCCCAGGATAGGGCAGGGTGGTGGGGGCAAAATCATCTCAGGTTAAGAACAATGGCATATGCTGAAATATCTGGGAGTTCTCCCATTCCGATCTCTCGCCTTTATTTAATAAGATAAGGCCTGAGAACCAGAAACCATCTGATAACAGGACTGTGTTGTAGCCAGCCTCCTTCAGTTTCTGAAAACATGTAACAAGACTTGTTTCTCTTATTTGACATTTTGAAAATTGTCAGATTTTGCAGTCACATATGGTAAGTTGTAAGTACCATACCATAAGCATAACATCATGCGTGTGTGTACATACACCTATGTATAGAGAGAGACTGTTGTAAACTTTACTAGCGTCTGCTGTAGAGAATTTTCAATTAATTTTATTAATTTATTAATAAATTCCTATCAGTAGAGATATATTAATAAAACTGTGGTCAGAACTTGACACTAGCTTATATTTCATAACTGAGCATTATAAAGGTAGTCAGGATTTTCTTTCTTTTGGAAAGGAGTCAGGAGAACTCAACTCAGCATTATAGCAGCAGTACCACTAAGAGCATCACTTGGGAGTCTGACACCCTGTTGGATAAGGAAAAAGGGCAGTGGGGAAAGAGCACCAAACTTTCTTGATGAGTGAGGCAGCTGGATGGTGTTCTGGCTGCAGTGCGCTTGCAGCCGTGGCACATGTTGGAAGCGCATTCTTTGACTTGTGCAGCCTCAACCTCCTGCCTCGGTTTTCACTTCAAGTTCCTGAATTAAGAGCCTACTGTGTGCCACATACAATACAATTAGATAGGTATTATCATCCCTATTTTTAAGATTAGGAAAGTGAGGCTTAAGATACAGCGACTTGCTTAAGGTCACAGTACTAGTGAGTGGTGGGGTGAGAGTTCTAACTCAAGATAGTGTGTGGTCGTGTATGTGGCTCCAGGTAGGCTCTTAATTAAGGTTTGCACTGAAATATGTACCAACAAAGTACAGGCATTAGAAAAATATGGATAATATATTTTTCAAATACTGTTTAAATTATTCTGCATTTTATAGCAATATGTAATAGTGGAGTTTTTGCATTTTATAGCATTATGTGATAGTGGAGTTTTTTGAGGGGTTTCTGCTAAATTATGAAAATATATACAGTAGTAATTTTTCTCCTACTTAATTATCAGAATTTAGAGGTTTCACATTTATTCTGCATTATTGCAATATAGTACTGAAAATACAATGGGCACGTTCAGAGATGCTGTTGGCTATGAAAAGACAGGCATGAAATTAATCTACTTTATAATTTTGTGCATAGTAAAGCTCAGTGTATTTTTAATGAAAAGGGAGGCCTGGGTGTGTGTGCATTTGCTCAGATCATATTTCCTAAGAGACTAAGATAGCAGCCTCCTCTAGTTAGGAGAATAGCAATTTTTAAGCACCTTTTATATAAAAGGGACTTTGCTGAAAGTTAGAGCTACAGCAGAGAGCAAGTCACAGTCTGCCTATAAAGGGAGGCTAGCATATTTAGGTCACTCATGTGAAGTTTTAAGAATTAATACTCCATTCTTGAGCTATGTTGTGACACATTTCTGGAAATGTTAATGGCTGAACCATCTCGGAATAGGCAGAGAAACTGGATGGATTCAGTTATATTTTATAAGACCACACTTGTGTACTTTTCTACCCTCTGGTGTGTTCACGCTTTAGTGCATTAGGTTGAAAAGCAGGCTTTGTGGTACGTAATTATAAACAGCTTTATTTTTGTCACTTTTGGTTAATTTTTCCCTCTCTTTTGACCTGTTTAGTTTACTTTGTGATGCTGGTTCATCCTCTGCCATGGATAAACTGAACTTTTCTGGTTGCTCTTAGGTAATAATGCAAGTCATTCTTCAGTGACTAAGATGCAAAATCTCACTTTGATTATTAAATTGTCCAGGGCCACCAAGTAAAAATAAAAACTGCAGACAAATCTGAAATAAAGGTGAAGCTTCTCTTTTCATAGTCACTGTCACTCTGCCGGTTGGAAAGGGGAAGCGAATAACTGGGGAAGGGGGTTTCATTGGCTTTTCTTTCTCTCCTTTCCCTTTGTCCTGCCAGTACTGGTTTCTGACCCCTCCAGTGTTGGACAGGGAACAGAGGCGAGAGTAGCAGCAAACTTTTACTTGGTTAGTGAAGAAGCTATATTTTTAAAGCTCACTCTTTCCCTTGACAATGAGGATTTATCCTTCCTCAGCCTCTGGGGGCTAGCAGTGCCTCTATGTTGATTTAACTGAGGTCTGTGCAAACTCCAGATAACCTTCTGAGAAGGACCTATGTGACCCCACCCCATCTTGCCCTCTGTCCTGTAGAGCCCACATCTGGTCCACAGGAAGCATTCATTCTTTGCACAAACTCTGATAGTGGTTGTAGTTCAGCCATCTTTCTGGTTCTCATGTACCTCTTCCTCCAGCTTTTCATCCTTGTGATTTTCTGGGATTAATCAGGTTCCAGGTCAGTCTGTTCGTCAAGTGGTCTCTGGAAGCCTTTTCCCCAGGCTTTATGTGTGGGGCAAGTACCCTCCTCCTGTGAAGGCACAGGCCCTTGTTACCATAGCTTTCCCCAAGGAAATCTCCAAAGCCTGCTGCTGTAATCTCCTTGACGACCCTTCTCACTAGCGGTGGAGGTAGGAGTGGCACATGCTTTGAAATGTCACTTCTAGTATAAGATAGAGTATGAACTTTTAAAAAGGAGAAAATAGTTTGTATCCTCTGTGTTTCTCATCAGGTTGTCTTTTAATACCCAGTTTATAGATAGCCTTTCTACCTAAAACTTCCCTGACCAACTAGCCCTTCTTGGACTCTACTTTTTCTAAATTAATGTTTATTGTCTGTACTTCTCGTTTGACACTTAATAACATAAATTTGCAATACTGTTTATGTACCTTGTTTCTTTTCTTTCTTGTGAGGGGGGGTTAAAAGGTCTTGCTCTGTTGCCTGGGTAGAGAGAGTACAGTGGTGTCATCACAGCTCACAGCAACCTCACAGTCCTGGGCTCAAGTGATCCTTCTGCCTCAAACTCCTAAGTAGTTGGGCCTATAAGCACATGCCACCATACAAGTTAATATTTCTGTTTTTGGTAGAGATGGCATCTCACTGTGTTGCTTAGGCTGGCCTTGACCTCCTGGGCTCAAAGGATCCTCCTGCCTCAGCCTCCCAAAGTGCTAACATTACAGGAGAGAGTCACCCCACCTGGCCCCAGTATAACCTTGTTTCCTAATGTGATTGGAAGTTTCTCAGCTGTAAGGGACTGTAGCTTATATTTCATGTAACCTTAATTTGAATGCTTTGCACATACTATAAAAGTTTAGTAAATATTTATTAAAATAGATGGTGTTGATGTATACCAAGTGATTTCATAATGTAGTACTGAAAATAAGTATTTTTGAAGAATTGTGTCTTCTACTTTTTTGGATTAATGATAGATCATTTCAGCTCAGTTAAATTATTCTTAAATATTTAGATTTTTTGGCTGTTCTGAACTGCTTCAAGAATATATTTTCCTAATATAGTTGTATTTTTGGTGCAAAAATCATCTAAAGCTCTTTGTCTAAAATATAAAGCTCTTTTGTCATTTCAAAATATAGGTGATTAATATACTAGTTTCTTAGCAAGTATATTAAAAAGTCTTATAAACCATTTAGTACTAACTGTGCTTTTCCTATACTCAAAACCAGAACGTATTTATATAGTAACAAAACCAGTGAAATTTTCAAACAATCTTATTTTCTCTACATCAGATAAAACCGATATTTTACTGGTTGGTTGGTTTGAATTACCTTGATACTGTTTCATGATAATATTCAGTTTTGCTTATGACTTGGGTTTTTGAACTAGAATTGTCAGTAGCTTCATAAACAATACTAGCTGGCTGTATTTCAGCTTAGCACTGGTATATGTCAAATGCAACATTGTTTGTCTCCTTTGCTACATTGCAGTTTTGCCATGCTCTTATGTAGTAGCTTGAATACAATCTTTTAGTCAGAAGGTTAGTGGTTTAGATTAATTTCTTGTATTTTACTAATGGATACAAAAGCGTGATATCCTATTAATTAATTGTCCAAAAACCTAAAAAGGAACTGCTTTTAGAGTTAAAGGTTTAAACCTGGTAGGATCCTTAGATTCTGACCATCCTAACCCTCTCATTTTATAGCTGTGGAAGTTGAGGGCCCAAAGTCATTGGAAGATGTCAGTGGTAGAACCTGAACTTGAATGCAGGTCTCTGGTTTGGTCTAGGAGGGGACAGCTACACTGGGTCTCCTTTCCCTGTATCTCCTCCTTTCTGATATTGCTTGTTTAGTAAGAGGACACAAAGCTGTTGGGCTGTTTTTCCACATTGGAACCATTTTACTTACCATCTGAATCACAGAATTTTGGTAAAAATGAGACCAACATGTTTCTCTATTACATGAATCTTCTGGGTTTATAGGTTGTGTATTTTGTAACTGTGGCTTGGTAACTTTGTAACAGAGCTATTTTCATGTGTATGTGCTTCAAGATAAATGTCATAATATTTTCATGTTTTTATTAACAGCTTTAGTCATTCCAGACTTGACAAATTTTTAATTATGTTGATTTAGAGATTGTCATACTTGGTGTGAAAATCACTACTATGGTTATTTTAAATGTTTTTCCTTTGACTTGCTTGCTTTCTTAACCCCTGATTGTTGCTCATACCCCATTCCTGAAGGCAGTAAGTTGGGAGTTTTCCTGTTTTTATCTGTTTTACTCTTTCTCTGTTATGTTTGTGAAAATCTTTAGCCACTCTGTAATTACAGGTATCTTAAAATGGTATAAAGGATACAGATTCAGCAGAAATATGTGATTGCAGTAATCTGTTCATTTTAATTGAATTAATGAGTAAATAACTTTAACTTCTAAAATTATGGGTATTTCTGAACATTTTGTGTCTCTTAAGTTTGAGATGAGAATTTAAAATAACCTGGGTCTGAAAAACTAGTTAGGTTCTGAATGACAATAGAAGGTAATGGGGTCAGGAGGGGATTGATTGCAATACTGTTATTATGCCCTTTCAATTGATCTTATGAGATATATTTAAAAAATCACTTGTTTATGAACATCCAAATTAATCTATAGATTATGCCATGAAATGGTTTTGATATGAATGATAGGAATTTGTAATGCTGTACTCTTTCTTTCTTTTCTTTTCTTTTCTTTTCTTTTCTTTCTCTTTCTCTTTCTCTTTCTCTTTCTCTTTCTCTTTCTCTTTCTTTCTACCACAGAAAGTTTCTGTCCTGCACTTATGAATGAAAAGGACATTAAATATATCAGAATTGGTGACTCACACCCCTTTTGGGGAAAATTCCTTTGGGAGATAATTGCTAACTACATTCAGATTTTTTTTTTTTTTAAATAAGTGTTATGGTGGTTTGATGTGGGGGAAATATTACTGTCAGATTTATATTTTATATTTCAAGTATGATCTGAGCCATAGGGCCTTTCCCAGATTGACCTGGGAACATAACATGCCTTTAAAATATTAGTGGAAAATATTTCCTAACTGCCAGTCAATTAATATGTAAAAATGAATTTTGGAAACACTGACCTTTGCAAGTGGAGAATTGTCTAAAAATTTTTGGTATGTTTTAACATGTGATAGTCAAACAGATATTTTGGAAAATCTTTAATAGCTTTATTAACTACATCACTGAGTGACTGTCATTTTTAGGCTTTATTTCATTAGTGATTACATTTTTCTTTCCTACCACAACTTTAACAAGAATATATAAAAAGTAGTGAGGTTGAATATATGAAATTTCTGTCCTATATCTTTTAATGTTGTTATTTGGAGATATAAATGGAAGCTGAAACTACCAAAGAACCTATAGTAAATGGAAAAACGAAAGACTTAGTGATCAACAATAATATATTGGATTTGTATATTTTAGGCTACTATGTGCCACTTTGTTTATTTTAAAGGAGATATTATTCTAGTGATTTTGATTTTGATTTTAGTTTTATTTCTTTTTTAAAAATTTGTATAAATTTATGGGTTACACGTGAAGTTTTGCTACATGTTCATAACGTGTAGTGAACAGTCAAGGTGTTTAAGGTATTCATCCCCTGAGTACAGTGCATACTTGTTTAACTGTAGTCCCCTCACTCTGCTGTCAGACATTGAATTCATTCCTTCTATCTGACTGTATCTTCATACCCTTTAACCCACTTCTCTTCATCCTTCCCCCACTCCCACTCGCCCTTCCAGTTCCTGTTCTCTTTTTTCCACTCTCTACTTCCATGTGATCAGATTCTTTTAGCTCCCACATATTAATGGGAATACGCAATATTTGTCTTTTTCTGCCTGGTTTATTTCACTTCAGATAGGGACCTCCAGTTCCCTCCATGTTGCTACAAATGACAGATTCATTATTTTTCAAGGCTGAGTGGTATTCTATTGTGTGTGTACTAGGTTTTCTTTATCCATTCTACCATAGTTAGACACTTCAGTTGATTCCCTATTATTGCTATTGTGAATACTGCTGCAATAAACATGTGAGTGTAGGTAGCCCTTTTATTTATTGATTTTGTTTTCGCTTTGGGTAGGTACCCAGTAGTGGGATAGCTTGATCTAATGGTAATTTTACTTTTAGTTTTTTGAGAAACCTGTTTTCACAATGGCAGTGCTAGTTCACGTGATCATCAATAGCGTAGAAGAGTCTCCTTTTCTCCACATCTTCACCAACATTTGATATTTTTTATCTTTTTTATTATACCATTCTGATTGGTGTAAGATGCTGTCTCGTGCTTTTTGATTTGCATTCCTCTGATGGCTCATGATTTTGAGAGAATTTTTTAATAGACCTGTTGACCATTTGTCATAATGATTTTTAAATTTGCGGATCTGTACTTGCATGTACATCTTTATATTGAGGTTTAAGGGTTGAAAGTAAAATATTTCATCTGTAAAGTACTAGAATTATCAATTTTGTTGATGATTTAATAATTGTAGCAAAATATTAAGAGAAATTCCTATTCTAAATTGTTGGAGAGTTAGTTAATTGGAAGTTACTATAGGTATTAAAATATTCCACCTCCTAATTCAGTACACTTACATATAAACTCTTGCATAAATTACACTTGAATTCTTTTTTTTTTATTAATATTAAATCATAGCTGTGTACATTAATGCAATCTTGGGGCACCATACATTGGTTTTATAAACAGTTTGACACATTTTCATCACACTAGTTAATATAGCCTTCCTGGCATTTTGTTAGTGATTATGTTAAGACAATTATATTCTACATTTACTAAGTTTCACATGTACCCTTGTAAGATGCACCGCAGGTATAATCCCACCTATCACCTTCCCTCCGCCCATTTTCCTGCCTCCCCTCTCTCTCCCCATTCCCCATATACACTTGAATTCTTTATCACTGGGTCCCCAGTAATTGTATAGGAAATTAGGCCAAGCTTATTTTAATTCTATTAGGCCAAATCTATAAATGCTGAAATTTTATTTCTAAATAAGTTATGTTACTTCCCTTTTTGTTATCATGTCTTCCTTTCTTATAAAATGAAGTGCAAAGTTTGAATATGCACAAATTCTAGACATTGGCCTTTCTTAGTTAGGCAGATTTAGTTTATTCTGATGTGTATGTCTTCTGTGTATTCACAGGTGTTGGTTTTTTTTTTTTTTTTTGAGACAGAGTCTCACTATTTGAGTAGAGTGCTGTGGTGTCACAGCTTACAGCAACTTCAAACTCTTGGGCTTAATTGATTCTCTTGCGTTAGCCTCCCACCAGCTGGGACTACAGGCGCCCACCACAACGCCTGGCTATTTTGTGGTTGATGTTGTCATTGTTGTTGTTTAGCAGGCCCAGGCTGGGTTTGAACCCACCAGCCCCAGTGCATGTGGCCCGTGCCCTGACCTGGCTAGAGTGCAGTGGTCTTAGCTCACTGCAGCCTCTAACTCTTGGGCCCGAGTGATCCTCCTTCCTCATCTTCCCAAGCAGCTGGAACTGCAGGCACCTGCCACAATGCCTGACCAGTTATTCTATTTTTTTGTGGAGACAGGATCTTGCTCTTTGTCAGGGTGGTCTAAAACTCCTGACTTTAAGTGCTTCTTTCTGCTTGCTCCCAGAGTGCTAGGATTACAGGCTGAAACACCAGCCTGACTCATATTTGCAATTCTTATTCTGTTCTTCCTTAAGCATAGTCTTGACAGAATCTCATTTCTTGCAAAAAACATTTCATGATGAAAATACTAAATAGTATTATTTTCTTACTCTTAAATGTTATGCCATATGCATAAACAAAGTATGTGTAATTTGGGAAGGAAGTTGTGTATGTGTGTGAGAGAGTATATGTGTTTGTTTAATAGTTTACTTGGTAAAAAGGGAGGATATACTTAGATATAACTGAAATAAACATATAAGTCCACGTGCTTGGTTAATTTGTTTAATGCCTAGTCTCTGAAAGACATTGTGCTAGGTACTATTAATTATTTAAGACTATTAATTTATTTCACCTGGGACTATAAAGTTTTCTCGTTTTTTTCTAACAAATTTGAGAAAATATAACTAGAATATATTACTCATATATATTAATTATAATATACTTGTCAAGAGATTAATTCTGACAAATTTTAAATACATACTTATGGGCAACCTCTTCTGTTTGGTTTGGTTCTTTTGGGGTAGAATTTATATGCCTGCATTTCTTAGATAAAGAAACTGTGCTGGTGCCTTCCAGCATCTTCAATAAGGTTTTGATGTCTCAGTTGACACGTTCTTTGGTTACACTCTCTGTAGTGTATTTGACCAGAGGGTAGAGAGGGCACAGGGGAAATTATACTCTTCGATACCAGGGAATTAATGCCTCTGGGTGAGGTCTAGTTTCCTCATGGACAGAAAGCCACATTCCAGAGGTTTGGTGCAGTGAGTTGGGTCCTTATTTGAATTTCAGCTTCACTGCTTATGAATGTGTGACCTTTAATAAATGCTTTAACCTTTTAGGACTGCGGTATCCTCATCTGTAAAAGGAGAATAACAAAGCCCACCTCATAGAATTACTGGGCAGATTAAAGGAGATAATTAGCTGAAGAGAGAGGCAGTCAGCATGTCAGTGTCTTCCTATCCTCCAGTGCCCTTCTGCTTGGTTCAGCCTCTGTTGGTATAATCTCTAACAGTAAAGTATTTTTTAATATATTTTCTTTTATGATAGAGATGTATTCTATATTGTTATGGACCACAGCCATCAAAAGTAAAGGTTGAGCAGCAATTGAAATATAGGTCAGTCCTCATTATTTATTGTGGTTGTGTTTCCATGTTCTAGGGAAATAGAGACCTAGGCTCCTGACAACTTCTGGTCACAACATTTCCGTCAGCTGATCAGCACATAACCTTGTTTTATGTGTGTTTCTGTTTAAAACACCTTATTTAATATCCACTGTTGAGGCATTGACAGTGAAATCACAGCCAGTAGCACTATACCTCAGGCCTAAATGAGGCTTATCTAACACAGCGTGTGTGGTAGGTAGGTTTGGGGTTTATGTAGGTACATTTGCAAATATGGAGCCCATGATTAATGAGGATAGACTGTATGTAAAAATGGAAACAGGCTTGCATCTACTGTTTACTTAGCTCCTTCTCTGGTTTGTCAGCTGTCGTCATGGACCTATGTGACTGTGACTGTTATTGCACCCTAAACACCCTCACAAGAGTGTGACTTTCACTCCTATTATCTCCTAAGCACCCTCAGATGAGAGGGGTGGGAGGGATAGTGGGGGGAGAATGCTCATCTTCTGTGTGAGTTGCTAATCACCAAGCAGCCAGCCAACGACCAGTGGGATAAAATTACAATCAGGTTCTTTCCTTATATGTTAATTATCATCTTCATAATTTGAACTTGAATCTACCACATTGCCCTAGGTCAGAAAAAGGAAAAAATATATATAAATTATTTCAGGGTGTGGAACAAAACCTTTAAAAATCTAATGCTGCTTTATTTTTAATAAAGTATTATATTCCTCATTTGCTTAAAAACACGCTTGCAGTTCCTTTCTGTCACTGTGGGAGGTGATTTTGTTAAAAGCCTTTAACTAGTACCTACAGATAAGTTGAAATCTTGTATATTCTAAGGGTACAGCACATATGAGTGGATGTTTCTGGATTAACCATACATGACATAGAAAACTTTCTAAAAACTATTCACATATAGAATGTCTAGGCAGGCTTGTTTTTGTTTTGACATATGCTTTCTTTAAATGACCTAGAAGAACTACTTTTCTCCCAGTACCCTGGTGATTATCAAAAAATACTCATGCTTATCAAAAAAAGGAGCCTAGATAAGATTACTACAAAGATTGTGAGAGAGTTATCAAAGGTAACTGGCCTGGAATAAATTAAAATTTGATCTGAAGCCAAGTGCATCATTTTAGTATTGCTCTCTTTAGGACCATGTATATCTTTAACCTTCCACCCTGAGTCACTCTTGCTATTTACTTTCTCTATTCTTATTTCTAGGTTGTGGAGCATTGCTAGAGAAAGATAGGGAAATGAACTGTGGCAGAATAATCCCCCTCAAAGATGTCCACATACTGATCACTGGAACCTATGAATGTGATCTTAACATTTACAGATGTGATTAAGCTAAAGATTTTGAGATGCAGAGATTATCTTTCATTATTTGATTGGGTCAAGTGTAATCATAAGGATCCTTTTAGGTGAAAGAGGGAGATGGTCAGTGTCAGAGCGAAGCGATACGAGAAAGATTTGTTCAGCCATTGTTGAGTTCAAAGATTTGGGGCAGCCACAAACCAAGGAATGCAGGTGGCCCCTAGAAAAGCCGGAAAAGACAACAAAATGGATTTGCCTTAAGAGCTTCCAGATCTTAGCTTAGTAAAACTCTTTGGAGACTTCTGACCTCCAAAATAATACGATTAGTAAATTTGTAGTGCTTTAAGCCACTGACTTAGTAGTGAATTATTACAGCAGGAGCAGGAAACTAATGCATGTTCTTACACGGCTCACTCCATGCAATCATGTAATCCCGTTTTATCAGCTCACCCGTATCTCTTCACTGTATGATACTGCTGTTGTGTCCTGTCTTTATCTGTGCACATTGCATAGGTAAGATGTTTTCTATTTCGTTGAAACTATCAAGACTACCAGTTTTAAGTTACTTCTCTACAAAGATACGGAGCTAATTCATTCCTTAAGAAAGCTTTCTCCAGGTCCTGCTGCCTTAACATTCATGCAGCTGCTTTTCTGTGTCTTAAACGGATCCCTCTCGACAGGCACAGATGAGAATCAAGGAAACTAATTGGGAATTTATTGCAGCCTTATTGGTGAGAAGTTATGAATTAGGCCTGAATTAGAAAAATGGTGGCAGAGAGAGAGGTGATTTGAGAGATCTCAAATCTGAGGGACAGATTTGAGAAACATTTTGGGGATAAATTTTTCAAGACTTTCTGACACTTTGTTGTGGAAGAATATTGAGGAAAACAGGTCTCTGTCTCGTTAGGCACTCAAATGTTCAATGCATGAGGACGTGAGTGAGAGACTAGATAGATATTAATGTCGATTGAGACAGGAATATAGGAAGGACGTATTAGTTATCTACTGCTAAATAATAAATTACCCTCAAATTTAGCAGCTTAAGACAAATATTTATTATCTGACAGTTTCTGAGGTTCAGGAGCACAGGCGGCACTTGCCTGTGTCACTTAGGGCTTCTCATGAGGTTGCGATCAAGCTGCTGGCCAGGGCTGTAGTCTCTGAAGAGTGGGTTAAGACTGAAGGTTCCACTTTTGAGTTCACTCATGTGGCTGTTAGTAGGAGACTTTCCTTACCACATGGGGGTCTCTCCATAGTAAGTGATTTGAGGGGTGAAGAGGAAGAAGAGACCAAGATGGAAGCCATAGTTTTTTTGTAACATAACATGGAATGACATTTATTACCTTTGCCGTATTCTGTATTATCTGAACCAATCATGGTACAATGAGCCAATGACTATACAAAGATTTGAATACTTTAGAGATCATTTGGGGTCATTTTTGAGAATGGTTAACCCAAGAGAGAAACAGAATTGAGGCAAAATGACTTCAGGCAGTTTGAGAGAGCCACATATATCCAGGTGTAAATCTTTACCAAGCACTTGGATGTGTGTCAGTATCAAAGGGAGAGACCAATAATAGAAATGAAAATTTAAAATTCATCACCATGTAGGTAGTAATTAAAATCATGAGTAGTTTGGGTCCTTAAGCAAAGTAGAAAACATTTGGAATAGTTGCTGAAGAAAGGAGGAGAAAAACCTGACCGGAGACCAATGAAAGGACCAGCAAGATGTGATTGACCCAGGAGAAGTAAACAAGACCATTGTTCAGCATGTGGAGGAGAGAAGCAGGCAGGTGACACAGGATTAATCCAGAGCATGAGTTTTGCGTGGTAGTTACTGCTCAAGGGTTAGGTTTTGAGCAAGTTAAAGAGCTTCCATAGAGAGTAATTTGGTTAATCTACCATTAGTTACTATGTAGGGCAGGAAGTGAGGCTAGGACGGATGAAAGAGGCTAATAGATGAAAAGTTCAAGATGGATAGGACCATTGATGTGTATGAAGATAATGCCTAGAGCTTTAGGGATAAAGGCAAGGAGTTGTAGCATGAGAAGAGGCTATATTAAGACTTCTGAGAGAAAAAGTTATAATAAGATCCAAGGTGCAGTCTCGAGAATACTTATGGGGGCAGGGGTAAAGGCTAATTAGAGTTAGGAGTCTCAAAACTATAAGTTGGATATTTTGGACTTCATATACATTTTGAAGTCTACAAAGATAATAGCAGGGTTGGGAAAGAAGAGAAGTTTATATCTCATTTCTAAATCTATATTGATGAGAGTCATGACCTAGAGGGTGGTTTATTACAAGGCAGGTCAGGTGATAAAGCTGAGTAATAGGACTAGTAATAAAACAAGAGGCATTTTTCTTTATGAGAGAAGAATGATGATTTGGAATAATAACAGTAAAGACCATTTTTAGAAAAATTTCAGGTACAAACGATTAGGTTACAATGTTGGTGTCTGTTAGGTAAGGTCCCTGTTATAGTTGTGCTCCTCACGCAGGTGTGCCATGTACCCTTACATTGTGCCCATTAGGTGGGAGCACACCAGTCCCTTCTCCCTTCTCTCCCCTTCTACTTACCCCTCCCTCCAACTTGAATTAAATTGAATTTTTCTTTTGTGTGGGTATGTATTCATCTGCTGGCTTCACATTAGTATTGAATACATTGGATACTTGCTTTTTCATTCTTGTGATACTTTACTAAAGAGAATGTTCTCCAACACTATCCAGTTTAATTCAAAAGATGTAAAGTCTCCGTCTTTTGATGGCTGAATAGTTATTCCATGGTATACATTTACCACAGTTAATTAATCCATCCATGGGTTGATGGGCATTTAGGGTGTTTCCACATCTTGGCAATTGTAAATTGAGCTGTGATAAACAATCTAGTGCAAATGATAAGGACCATTTTGACCAACCTTTACATGCAGTTTTCTTATTTTGTTAGTCTTATGAGATTGATTCTAGATTTCATGAGGAAGCTGAATGTTAAGAGAGATTAAATGATTTGCTCTTGGCCATGCTGCTAGAGCTGGGATTTGAATCTAGATCTGTCTGTGCCATGTTATCCTTTTTTAGAAGACAGCCTTGGACAGCTAGGGTGAGTACTCAGATCATTATGGATTCCATAATGAGTACTTTAAGTACAGCTTCTATTGGAAAAGAATCCATGTCTTTGAGTGCCAGGCTTGAGCAAACAGTGGGGTAGAGAAAGGGTTCCGAGGATGTGGGGAATTCATTTTGTTTCATGTGTATTTGGTTTATTATCGAGGTGCTAGCTCGGGGATTCTAAAGAATATAATTAGTGGAGAGTTGAGGGATGTGGGGGTGGCAGTCACTGGTGGAAAGAACCAGATATAAGGATGAATACTGGAATTTAACATGCGATATATGCTGCAGTCATGTGGCTAAAATGGAATACATGTCTTAGAATGCAGTCTTATGCTTTAGCTTTTTTAAAAAATAGCAACTAGAAATTTATAAGTATTCAATGAATGTTAAACAACACACTAAATTTTGACGCATTTAAGTGCTATTTGATCAAACTGCCTTTTCTAACTTGACTATTAGTTTGTACAAAGTTTTTGTATCTTTTGTCTTTCTGGGGTTTTTTTTGGTTTTTGTTGTTTTTTTTTAGATAGGGTCTCACTGTATTGCTAAGGCTAGTGTGCAGTGTCATCATCATAGTTCATTGCAACCTCAACTCCTGGGCTCAAGTGATCAGCTCCTGTCTTAGCCTCCTCAGTAGCTGGAATGATAGGCAATCGCCACTATACCCAGCTAATTTTTTTTTTTAATTATTTTGTAGAGACGGGGTTCTTGCTACATTGCATATCCTGGTCTCAAACTCCTGGCCTCAAGCTGTCTTCCCTTCTTGGCCTCTCAAAGTGCTAGGATTACAGGTGTGAGCCACTATGCCTAGCCCTGCCATCTTAAAAATAATGACTAACATAAATAAAAAATAGCGATATTCTCCTATTTACTAAGCATGTGAATTTTTTTTTAGGTTTCTACTTTTTTGTTGATACTTACTCAAATCTGGATATAATATTAATTACAATCTAATATCTTTTAGAGGCTGGGTGTGATAGCTCTTGTCTGTAATCCCAGAACTTTGGGAAGCTGAGGCAGGAGAATTGCTTGAGTTGTAAACCATTACTTCTTGGCCCTGTGCAAGTACAGTTTTAGGACAGCTGACTCTTCTAGCTACATGTCTTCTGGGTGCATTACATTTTAACTGTCACCACCCCTGGCTTCATCTAACATCCTAGCCTCACATTTGGGTATATTTAACATACTAGCTTCATACTTTTTTTTTTTAAGGTATTTAAAGGGTTTACCTAAATAATTTTTTAATTTACTTTCTTTTAAAAATTACTTGAATATGTTCAATTTTTTTATGCTTTTATACATAATTTTTTTTTTTTTTTGAGACAGAGTCTCACTATGTTGCCCTCGGTAGAGTGCTGTAGCATCACAGCTCACAGCAACCTCAAACTCTTGGGCTTAAGCAATTCTCTTGCTTCAGCCTCCCAAGTAGCTGGGACTACTGGCACCCACTACAATGCCCGGTTATTTTTTTGTTGGTGTTGTTGTCATTGTTGTTTTTTAGCTGGCCCAAGCCAGGTTTGAAGCTGCCAGCCTTGGTGTGTATGGCCAGCCCCTTACCCACTGAGCTACGGGCACTGGCCATGAAAATATTTTTTTTAATTTCATATTAATACGAGGGTACAAACGATTAGGTCACCATGTTTGCAGCCTCACCTTTCTTGACCTTTTCAAATTCTGTGATCTTCATCTTTATTCAAGCTGCTCATACACATTTTCCTCTGAATCTTAAACTCCAGATGGAAAGTATTCTGTAAATATTTGTTGATTAAATGAATGAACTTCTTAACCTTTCACTTCTCCCTTCTTTGTAAATGTTACCCTTTCTCTGGTCCCCTTGGTCTTTTAGCCCCTTCATTTCTCCCTGTTCATCAGCCCCTCCTTTCTTCACTTCATTCTTTATCTGTCCTAGGCTACTTGGGCTCTTACAGTAGCCACAGTCTTGGCAGTGCTGTAGCTGCCTTGCCCTGTTTTTCCATTCCACCTTCGAAACCCAGCAAAAGGATACTATTGACCAGTAGCTGCTTCTTCATAATGTGTGTTAGTGAGAAAGCACAGCTGAACAGGGTGAAAGTAGAAGTGATAGCAGGAGGAAAGCAGTGCCATGAAGGAGCTTCGAATTGTCACTGAGACGTCTGTACCTGATTCTAACTGAATACCTTGTGCAAAGTCTGAACTTTGTAAGTGATTGAACACTTAGGAGCATCAGGATTTTTGTCTGCCAAGTAGTTTCGAAGAGTCATGTGAGAAATGGAATTCTGTCAAGAAAACAAGGAGCTTCATTTTTTTCACACTATGATCAATGTATTCCTATTATAGTAGCAATTTCCAAAATAGACTATGTTTATAAAATATGCTTGTTTGAAGAGTTTATATTAAAGTTATGTATCAACCAGTAATTTGTTGAAAATATTAAAATGTGCTTTTCTTGCAAAAGAATACTTGTGGATGATAGTAGCCATATAACCAGCTTATTAATAAAGCATTTACAATGACAAACCTGTGAAGTACTGGCATGGCACTCTGTTTAAAGTAAGTGCTGAATACTGCTTATGCCTGACAGAATGTTTATTTATCATGGTTATAGTTGGTGTACAATATTTTGCTTCAAGTATATTGTCTTTGGTCATGACTTAATTCAAACACGGATTGGAAGGGTAAAAAACGGAAATCATTCCAACAAATGGGGAGGGTGTTAAGAAAGAAGCTTTTAATAAAAACAAATAATTTGGAAACCAAACTCTAGAAAATGATTTTATTGGATATGATGGTTTCTGGCAAAACAAATGGAGAAATTAATAGTGAATATTTATTTTTTATAAAAAATTAGTTGGAGATGAACGTTTCAGTAGAGAGGAAGGAAAATGTGGAATATGGTCCTTAAAGCGAGGGGGTGGCCAGATTTTCCAACATGTATTCCGGGTCTGTATTGCTGCTGTAGTCATCAGCCTTTCACAGCACCCAGAACTCTTGTAAAGAACAACTACCGTTTTATTATGTTCACAAACTCAGATGGTTGGGTGTGATTGGATCAGCTGGGAGTTCAAACAGCTGGGATTAGAGAATCCTCTTGCAAGATGACTCTTCTCCTCATCTGGCACCAGGACCGGGAGGACTTGAAAGCTCAGTGCAGCTGGCACAGCTGACCACTGTCCTCTCCATGTAACTTGGGTTTTTCACACCGTGATAGCATCTGGAGACTGAGTCTCCCAGAAACTGAGAAAGAAGTTGTGAGGCTCCTACTGACCTAGGCTCAGAAGTCATCCATTATCATTTTTGCTATGTTCTCTTGGTTACAGGTGAATAGTTAGGGCCAGCCTAGACTCAAGAAGAGGAGAATGTGACTTTGCTTTATGGGGGTGGCAAGGTTGCACTGCACAAGAGCTTGTGGGAAATAATGTGGCATCTTCAGAAGATACAGTCTGCCACAAGGTACGCTTTCTGGGAATAGGGGGAAAATTAACCATTATATTCTACTCATTCAGTGATTAGCCATAGATTTTTAAGAGTGGAAAAAAACAAAGTATTAATATAAATACAGAATCTCCTAATTAGTAGAAATACTTTTCCTCAGTCTATACTTAAATTTAAAATAGGCATTCTTAGATATGTGGTTAAAAAAAAAAGGCTTTATTATAAACATAGCAGAATTTAGAACTTATGCCATATAATGATATGTGTGCACTTCAAATGTTGTCACTGCTCAGGCACTTGTCAGCTTTTTACCTGTTGGGGCAGTAAGAAAGAGGACTGTAATTTCAAAGCCATTGGAGATTACATCTTACATCTTGGATCTGTACTTAAATGGTTAGCGTGTACACGTATGTATTTGGGCAGCAGCCTTTACTGGTTTTAAGTTATATTACATTAATTTATAACCATATTGTGGAATAAATTTCTCAATGCAATTAAGCCCCTTCCTTCCTTCCCTCCCTTCCTTCCCTTTCCTTTCCTTTTCCTTTCTTTTTTAGACAGAGTCTCACTGTGTCACCCTTGGTAGAGTGCTGTGGCATTATAGCTGACAGCAACCTCCAACTCTTGGGCTCAAGTGATCCTCTTGCCTCAGACTCCCGAGTAGCTGGGACTACAGGTGCCCACCAAAATGCCCATAAGCTCTATTTCTAACCTCTTAGCCCCTTTAAGAAAGGGGCAGATGGTGACATAAGTAGTGGTTGTGTCAGGAAGGAGGAAACCCACAACTTTAGCACACCAGTGAGTGCCCATCAGAGGCATGTATGGGATAGTCCAGTGCAGAGGGAATCTGAGAAGGCTCGTGGTCTGTGGTTCTGGCACTGATGTTCATGATAGTTGAGCTCTTCTTGGTCTCCTGGCTTCATTATATCACAGTATAAATGCTTGGCATGTTGTGAATGCTCAAATTCAAATCACTGTGGAAAGGAAAGAAGTTTCTAACAAAAATTAAGTTCTTACTAGATTATATATAAGTAGTTAGTCTTTGGAGATGTTTGAAAATTTTAGTTTGGAGTTGATAAACTAATTTTGTGCTAAAACCATGATTTAGTGCCAGTTAATTTGATCCTCCATGCCAAGTGATAGCCATGGATAAGACATGAAATACATTCTGGTGATCATAAAATGTTGCTGTGGGATGGTAAAACCCTACATTTATTTAAGGAATCATCTATTTCATCGTTTAAGACTGTCATCTGCCATCACCTCAGTGCCACATGTCCAAAATGAAATTAATCATCTTCTCTGTCAGACATCCCCATATGCCAAAGAATAAATTAAAAAAAAAAAACTATTTTCCTTTCTGAACTATAACATTTCTATCTGACTATACCTTAAATCCACTCTTTTAGAGTAGAACTTTGGAATTAAATTTTCCTTTTCTCTTTCAAGTATCTTCATTTTTTTTCCTTCAGAAAATCTGTGAGGATGATTTTCCCTTTCATTCCCCTAGGGAGGAATCAGTATAGACCTTATTTTTGCAAAGTTTCCTGACTTTCATGCTCTTCTATTTCAATTTATCTCGATCTCCTGCACAGGTACTTACTGTTTTCTTTGTTGTGGACCACGCCAGATCTACTAACTTGGCATATGTTTACTATATCCCTGTTCCCATCTATACCTGATAACAGATGGGAGAAGGAGTTTAATAAAGATCAGTCCTCAGAGAGGAGGAGAAGATGTGGGTTTTGTAGGAGGAGGAAGAAGAGCTTATCAGATGAGGGGAGGATGCCTTTGGGCAGGTAGCCAAGACAGGATCTGAAAAGGGTACAAGGAGCCTTTAATGAAACACACCCACTGCAGTGAGTATCAGAGGGACACAAAGTTTGTTGTAATGTCCAAAGAAATGCAGTAGGTGAAATTTTACACAGATATACAGTATTTGTATCATGCATACTTTAAAAAAATTAGGTAACTGCCACTAGTCATTAGAGATATGCAAGTAAAAACCACAGTGAGATAACCACTTTGGACCCACTGGGATGTTGTAATTAAAAATGGACAATAAATTATAGGTTGAATATGGAGAAATTAGAACCCTTATATACTGTTGGTGGGTTTTTTAAATGGTGTAGCCTCTTTAGGAAATAAGTTGGTATTTTCTTAAAAGGTTATATATCTCAGAAAGCTGAAAACATAAATCCACATAAAAACTTGTACACAAATGTTCATAGTAGCATTACGTATTTGTAATCGCTTAAATGGGGAAATAGCCCAAATGTCCATCAATTGATGAATGAACAAAATGTGGTATATCCATACAAGAGGATACTATTCAGCCACAAAAAGGAATGAACTGCTCACACAGGCTATAATGTGGATGAGCCTTGAAAACATGATACTAAGTGAAAGAGGCCAGACAACAAAAGACCACATATTATTCCACTTCTATTAAACGTCCAGAATAGGCAAATCCATAGAGATAGAACATAGATTAGCAGTTGCAAGGGGCTGGAGAAGAGGGATAATGGGAAGAAATGCTACGGTTATGGGATTTCGTTTTAGGGTGACGAAAATATTCTGCAATTTGATAGTGGCGATGTTATACAACTTTGTGAATATACTCAAAACCACTGACTTGTATACATTAAAGGGATTAATTGTACAGTATGTGAATTACATCTCACAGCTGTTATTTTAAAGAAAATACCAAACATGAGTGTGATAAAGTATAGAGCCATTAAGGCAAGAAGTCTGTGTGAATTCCTCTGCTTACTGTAATCTTATCCTAAGAGTAACATAAGACTTCATAGATTTGGCAGGCTACTTATGGTTTTATCTAATGACCATTAAAATAAATGCATAATTATTAAATAAAAATATTTATTACTTAAAATCATCTTCTGTGTCACTCTTTTGAAAACTCTTGCTGTGGTCTGAATGTTTGTGTTCCCCCAAATTTGTATGTTGAAACCTAATCCCCAATTCAATAGTGTTAAGAGGTGGGGACTTTGGGAGATGATAATGTGAGGGGAGAGCCCTCCTGAATGCATCAACTTACTTCATACAAGAGGCCTGAGGGAGCCCTTTTACCACTTCTACCACGTAAGAACACACAGAAGGCACTATCTGTGAGGAGCAGGTGCTTACCAGCCACTGAGTCTGCCGGTACCTCCACCTTGGCCTTCCCATCCTCTAGAGCAGTGATTTTCAACCAGTGTGGTGTGGTACACTGGTGTGCCATGAGAGGATCTTATATGTGCTGTGAAAAATTTTAAAGATCATTAATGAAATTATTTTCAAAAGAAGTTCAAAGCCCAGTAAGTATATTCTTTTTTTTAATTAACATAATTTAAGTGGGCTATAGCAGTTTAACTATAGGTTCAAGTGTGCCATGAGGTAAAAAAAGTGGAAAAACACTGCTCTAGAACTATGAGTAATAAATCCTGTTGTTTATAAGCCATTTAGTTTATGGTATTTTTGGTAGAGCAGCCTGGCCAGAAGAAAATTCTGGAATATTGTATGTAATTGCCAAAGCGTGATTTATCTTGACTGCAATTCAATCATTTACTAGCTTCCCTTTCTGGGTTATGTATTCTCTTCAAAATTTTGTGTTAAAAAAAATTATATATTGCTTTGGGTAGTATGGACATTTTAACCATGTTGAGTCTTCCCAGTCATGAGCATGGTATGTTTTTCCATTTGTTAATATCTTCAGCTATTTCTTTTCTCAGAGTTTCATAGTTCTCTTTATAGAGATCTTTCACGTCCTTTATTAGATAAACTCCCAAACATTTCATCTTCTTTCGCGCTACTGTGAACGGAATAGAGTCCTTGACTGTTTTTCCAGCTTGACTATTGTTGGTATATATAAAGGCTACCGATTTATGAGTGTTGATTTTGTAACCTGAGATGCTGCTGTATTTGTTGATCACTTCTAAGAGTTTTGTAGTAGAATCCCTGGTGTTTTCCAGATATACAATCATATCATCTGCGAAGAATGAAAGTTAGATCTCTTCTGACCCTATATGGATATCCTTGATTGCCTTTCCTTGCCTGATTGGGATGGCTAAAACTTCCATTACAATGTTAAAGAGCAGTGGAGACAATGGGCGACCTTGTCTGGTTCCTGATCTGAGTGGAAATGATTTCAGTTTAACTCCATTCAATACAATATTGGCTGTGGGTTTGCTGTAGATGGCCTCTGTCAGTTTAAGAAATGTCCCTTCTATATCTATTTTCTTAAGTGTTCCAATCATAAAAGAATGCTGGATGTTATCAAAAGCTTTTTCTGCATCGATTGAGAATCATATGGTCTTTGTTTTTTATTTTGTTTATGTGGTGTATTATATTAATTGATTTACATTTATTGAACCAGCCTTGAAACCCTGGGATGAAACTCATTTGGTCAAAGCACCATTGTCATACTTTAAAGACCTAGAAAAAATAATACTTCATTTTATATGAATATAAATCAGAAAAAACCTGATAGCCAAAATATTACTCAGAAATAAAACAGATCAGGAGGAATCACACTACCAGACCTCAGACTATACTAGAAATCAATAATGATCAAAACAGCATGGTACTGGCACAAAAACAGACAGGTAGATGCATGGAACGTAATAGAGAACCAAGAGATGAACCCAGCTACTTATTGTCATTGTTCTTCGATAAGCCAATCAAAAACATTCAGTGGGGAAAAGACTCTCTATTTAACAAATGGTGCTGGGTGAACTGGCTGGTGACCTGTAGAAGACTGAAACTGGACCCACATCTTTCATAATTAACAAAGATAGACTCTCACTGGATAAAAGGTTTAAACTTAAGACATGAAACTATAAAAATACTAGAAGAAAGTACAGGGAAAACACTTGAAGAAATTGGCCTGGGTGAATATTTTATGAGGAGGACCCCCTGGGCAATTGAAGCAACACGAAAAATACATTACTGGGACCTGATCAAACTAAAAAGCTTCTGCACAGGCAAGAACACAGTAAGTAAAGCAAGCAGACAGCCCTCAGAATGGGAGAAGTTATTTGCAGGTTATGTTCCTGACAAAGGTTTGATAACCAGAATCCACAGAGAACTCAAATGATTAGCAAGAAAAGATTATGTAATCCCATCTCAGTGTGGGCAAGGGACTTGAATAGAAACTTCTCTGAAGAAGACAGGCACATGCCCTACAGACACATGAAAAAATGCTCATCATCCTTCATCATCAGAGAAATGCAAATCAAAACCACTTTGAGATATCATCTAACTCCAGTAAGATTAGCCCACATCACACAATCCCCAAACCAGAGATGTTGGTGTGGATGTGGAGGAAAGGGAACACTTTTGCACTGCTGGTGGGAATGCAAACTAATACGTTCCTTTTGGAAAGAAGTTTGCAGATCACTTAGGAATCTAAAAATAGACCTACTGTTCAATCCTGCAATTCCTCTACTAGGCATTATCCAGAAGACCAAAAATCACTTTAAAACAAAGATATTTGTACCAGAATATTTATTGCAGCCCAATTCATAATTGCTAAGTTGTGGAAGAAGCCCAAGTACCCATCAATCCATGAATGGATTAATAAATTGTGGTATATGTACACCATGGAATATTATGCAGCCTTAAAAAAGATGGAGACTTTACCTCTTTTATGTTTACATGGATGGAGCTGGAACATATTCTTCTTAGCAAAGTTTCTCAAGAATGGAAGAAAAAGTATCCAATGTACTCAGCCCTAATATGAAACCAATTTATAAACACCCACATTTCCATAGGAAAGCTATAACCCAACTACAGCTCAAGATGAAGGGGAAAGAGGAAGGGGAGGGGAAGGAGGAGGAAGGACAGGTGGAGGGAGGGTAATTGGTGGGACCACACCTATGGTGCATTTTACAGGGTACATGTTAAATCTACTAATTGTAGAATGTGAATGTCTTAACACAACTAAGAAAATGAGGTGAAGGCTATGTTAAAGTTTGATGAAAGTATTTCAAATTTATATAAAAGCAGAACATTGTACCTCGTAATTGCATTAATTTACACAGCTATGATTTAATTAAAAAAAAAGCAAGTGGAGTTGCAAAGGTAGAAAGAGGAATGTGTTTGGGGAAGTTGTCATTAAATAAAATTGGAAGTCTTTTTCTCTAAAGGATTTAAATGTTGAGAATTTTTAAGTTGTTTCCTAGAACTTCATTACCTTCAAATCCTTTCATAATGGCACTGAGATTTTCTCAGTAGGGAGAGAACATCATGATATTCGTCTCATTAAACTATGTGTAGTTCCTGCTGAGAAGTAAATTGAGACCTGAAAATGTTTATCGCCATAGGAAACAACAGAGAAATATTTCAAAACACAGGTGCTTCCCTTAGAATTTAGTTTGGGCTACTACTATTATAGCAGTCTTTTGGAATTCTTATTCTTATGAAATAGATTGGCATAGTATTTCTTATTTTTAATTACTGAATCAATTTTATTGGCCCTTATCTTTGTATTTAGTAAAGCAGTAGGTAGTTGTCTTTTTTCCTCTCAGTCACTTCCCTTATTGGATGTGTTTGGGGTGGGAATGAACGTGTAGTTCTTGATACATGTAGCATCCCAAGGAGGTGACTGCTGCAGTTGCAGATACATCTCTGCTCTTAGACTCCGAAGAAGTCCCAAACGTGTAATTTTTTAAAGGACCATTTAATATTCTGATATTACCCTCTACCCCTGTACTAAATTGAGAATATCAGCCATAGTAATCAAAAGTCCTTGATGTTAACGGGAGTGTAATATCCCTTGGTCATGGGCAGAGAAATGGTGAAGCACCATTAGCTTTAGGCTGTTCCACTGAGAAATTTGGGTTCATGTGTTAGAAGTGTCTGCTCTGCTGGGAAGATAAGAGGTAGCTATAGACTGGGAGTCAGAGGTGTTGGAGTTTAGCCCATTCTAGCCAGATTTATCTGAGTACGCAGGTTACCGTCTGGGGAGCATGTGGGTAATTGCAGTTAGTAATGTGAACCATAAATAAAATTGAGTTCTCTGCTAACTGAATGGACCCCTCTTTGCCAAGGGAACCTCAGAAATACCTTAAAACGGACTTCCCAGCCATGACGGGATAGGGGAGATAAAGCCCAGTTACAAAGGTACAGGATTTCTCCTTTCATAAGTGTTCATGACTCCTGTAGCTTGAGGACTATGTATATTTGACCACCTTGCTCAGTATTGTTGGCGGGTCTGTGAGTGACCCCTTTGCTGTCTTCAGTTCCTAAGGACATGGATTGAACGCTAAGCAGAACTAGAAAGTTCAGCTGAGAAATAACGAAGGCAACACAGATGGAAAGTGAAAGTAAAATCGAAGACTCCTCAGTGCTGAATAAAGGTTTTATTGAAGCATAGACTTTTTCAGAGAGAGGGAAAGGGCCCTCCAGGCGAGTGACAGGAGGCGCTATCCCAAAGACAGTGCCCAGGCATACATAAGGATGGTATTTTAGTTCCCCCGTGATTATCTATAAAGCTTTTTCACTGGACTTTCAGTATTCCTGTCTATTTCTTATTAGTCACAGATTATCTCAGTTGCCACCTGTCCATTCTCCTTTCCCTTTTTAGTAATAATTGTTAAGTGCTATTTTACTGATAATTGTATGATGGTGACTTGTGAGTCTTGTTGAGTCCTGTGAGTTGGTGGCATTTGTGGCGTCATTGTTCTGTAACTATGACCATTACCCCACTTTGTGTTACAAGCTGGAAACTATGTTTTATGTTAACAAGACACAGTTGGAAACCCTTTATTTGTTCCAGGGCCCCTTTTACACTCCCTTATTTTGGTTGCCATGCTTTCCATTCCCTTCTCTTGAAGCCTTTTTTCTTATCCTATTCAGTATAAATTGTTTCTTTTGTCTGTCCTTTGAAGCACATGTGCCTGGCTTCTGGTCAGGGCTCTGCTTTTCAGCCTGTTGGAATGGCCACCAACAGGCTGTTACTCTTATAGAGAAATAAAACTCCTTTTCCAAAGACTAAACCTCATCTTTTTTTTCAGTTAACAGTAGGTAGTATAACAAGTCTTCTGTAATTCTTAAGGCATGAACCCTGAATGGGGATAGAATGAAATTTGTGGTGGTGTGTCACCTCATTAACAGAAGAAACAGCTGGGAGATTTTCTTGCTATGTATGACCTTTTAAATAGCTTTTCAATCAGGTCTCAGGTCTCTACCTAAGGTTTACATTAGGAACTTCCTGAGTTATTTTGATGCCTTTTTTTTTTGTTTGTTTGTTTTTTTGTTTGTTTTCTTTTTAGATAGAATCTCTCTGTCACCCTGGGTAGAGTGCTGTGGTGCCAGAGCTCACAGCAACCTCAAACTCTTGGGCTCAAATGATCCTTTTGTGTCAGCCTCCCTAGTAGCTGGGACTACAGGCGCCTATTACAATGCCTGGCTGCTTTTTCTATTTTTAGTAGAGATGGGATCCCTTTTGCTCAGGCTGATCTTAAACTCCTGGTTCAAGCAATCCACCTGCCTTGGCCTCTCAGAGTACTAGGATTATAAGTGTCTGGCCTATTTTGATGCCTTTTGACTGTTTTCTAATCAAATCTCATCCAATGTATCTATTCTTTACGATGCTACCTGAATTTTAATTTCTAAAATGTAAGTCAGTGGTCCTCAATTACCTACAAAGAAAGGAATGTTTAGTGATTTTAATAAAATGTGCTGGTAACTTGACTTTTGGTTGATTCATTATATTGGGGTGCCGTCCTTTAAGACTTAGAATATAGAAATTCACATTCCTTGTGAGTTTTGTTCAAAAAAACTCTGCTACCTCTACAGTCTGTGTACTACTGATCCCTTCAGCCAGTGCTGCTCTCTGTCCTGTGTCTGGTGCTGGTTGAGTCATTTGGTGAAAGTGGCTTCTGGCCTAGGTCAGGAATGGGAGCCAGTATATCTCTGAGGGACACACACAGGAGTTTGATCCCTGCTCCTCCTCATACGTGAGCTGTGGGAAGCTATTGGCAGGTTGTAAGCAAGGATTATGTTAGGATTTTTGTTTTGAGATGACCACTTTGCTGACTGAGGAATGGAAGGTCAGGAGACCACTACAGTGGTGTTGGTCTTAGAGCCAGAGTTGGTGGTAGCTTGCACTAGGGTGATTGTAGTAGAAATGGAGGTAGGTACAGAGATTCATGATGTATTTTGGAAGCAGAACCACCAGGACCTAATAGTGTCTTCATGGTGGAGGGCATGGTGAGAAAAGTATGGAGAAGAACCCTTACATAACACATTTGTATATTTTCATCCTTTCATGGCACATTAAGGTTATGAAGGAAAGAAATGAGAACATTAGATTATAGGTATCTGTATCCAAAACAGATAATGGAAATTTTCAGCCTTTGAAGTATACTCAGGAGATACTCAGTGAGTCTTTGTGCCAGCCCAGTGCCAGAGTTTTATGTGTAGAGACTGCCCTCAGAACCTGGGCCTCAGATGGCCACTGCCTCTGAAGACGCCAACCTTAAAAGGGTGGGTATTTCTCCACATGCCACCAGAGTCTACAATGCTAAGTATATGTTACATAAAGTAATCTTCCAGTTCTACCTGACTTACCTCATTCCATTTTACTGACATCGAAGTTCTTAACAGAAGCCTGTATTTTAGTCCTGTGATTAGACAGTATTCCCTACCCATTGTAATGGTTCCATTCTTACTCCACCTCTCACACCAACAACAGGATGTTCTTAACAATTGATTCTAAAGTCTTGTAGATCCTATCTTATACCATATAATGGTTATAGTGGCAGCTGCTTTTGTTAAGATCTGTTCTGCATTACTGACCATTTAGAGACACAGCGTTGGGATCTAGACCAGCAGACTGGGATCTGATGTGGTCTCTCCCAAGTGTTAGAGAAGCATAAGACATGTTGGCTTCACCCACTTGATACGTGACACAGGGACTTCACACTGTTGATGTACTGCTTTTGGGAGTCAAATGTAGCAGGAGAATCAGCTCCCTGCCAAGTGCCTCCTGAAAGAAGGAACCAGTCAGCTGCTGGAATGTTAGACTGGCTTTGTCTGTCCTTTCTCCTGGCTGAGGATACTTGTACATCATGCTGTTTTGGTAGCATAAGATCTTGGGAACATTATTATCCTACTTTCTTGTTTTTCAGACATAGAACCTTCTAAAACATGAGTAAAAACATTGGTTGGCAGTTCATAAATACTATCCAATACAAATTTACATATATGGTATCTTTTATAACTAGTTATGACAAAGGCATTAAATATAGAATAAAAAATATAGAAACATTTGGAAGTGGAATGTGTTAGATCATATTAAATACATGCTATAGTAGAGCATATAGTAGAGCATTCAAAATATAGGAATGTACACATCATAGGTCTTCCTAGAATTCAAAAATTGGTTGGAACAGGGCTGATAATATAGCAGATTTAAAAAATATTTTTACATGGTCTTACGGATTTAGTTTTGGCAATGTTGATCAGTATATTTATATATATTATGCATCTCTCTGACAGAATTTCCCTGGAGCAGGAAAATAGAAATGGAGAATAGCAATAACAGTAACAGGAAATAGGATGGCCATAGTAAAAATAAGTGAGGAGTGACATCATTTGTTTCCTTTTTTCTTTATCAGTTTTCCAAATTTTCTGCAACGAATAGAGATTACTTTAGTAATCAGGGAATATATAGTACATGTGAAAGTCTGACAATTAAGTTCATGATCTCATCCTAGAAAAACTGCTACATACCTCGTTGCTGAATATTGCTACAGTCACCTTTGAGGTACTCCCCTTGGGAAGCTGTGCACTGATGCCAATGCCTCGTCCACATTTCAAAGCAGTTTTGGAGCTCTTTCTGGAATGACCATCAGAGCTATCATTGTACAATACACAAAAACATGCAACGACATTAATGAGCATCACTCAGCAAGACCCTGGCACACAGCAACACAAACACAGCCAGAAGACACTGATATACCAAGGTTATCTTTCCAAGTTGTTTGTATCCTGCTGCCAATATAAGTACACAGTGGCAAGCACGTGAACTTAATTGTCAGATCTTTGCATGACAACAGGTCTGCATGTGACCCATGCCAGAGCTAGCCCTACCTGATGTTAGTGTAAGCTGATCAGCAAGCAGGTAGCAGTAAAAAGGAGAATTCGAGGACGTTAAGTGTTTAAAAAAATAGAGTACCTCCTGGTAGGGTCTTTCTTCTTCATGTAAGTATAAGGACAGAATAGTAATAAAAAAGAGGTTTTGAGAAACTTACAGACAGCTACAGTGTTTTGTTTGGGCAGATGGAAGAGATGAACAACCTTCCTTTTCTCCTAATTTATTTTTATCAGTGTAGTAGAGGTTTTCCCAGCTTCTTTGTAATTGAGAGCTAATTTTCTTTTGTGTTGGTCTTTGATATCTCCACAGAGCCACGGACTAGATGAGTAAATGAGGGAAAGGATATCACTTTTGCCTTCACTTTCCTTCTGCCTGAGAATATCAGCAATTCTTGGAATGGGTGGAGGATCAGAACAGGTTGGCAAACCCATAAAGCTTTGAGAGCAAGCAGAGATTATATATTACAGTATGCCAAGTTAGAAGAGATCATTAGAATTGTGATCCTTGTCAACCCCTCTTCTTTCTCGACATATTTGATGGATGATGTTTCCCTATAATATGCCTTAATGTGCAGAGTCAAGTTCAGATCATCCTCATTTTAAGAGAAAATAAAGCACTGTAATTCCTAATCACCAGACACACTAATGATATCAGTAGCTGCCACTCAGTAGAGACCACAACCTATATGAGATAAACTGAGAGTTATACCCAATTCCCAGAGTATTGGCCATTAAGGCTTTCCTTTTCTTTGTTTTTGCAAACTTCAGATTCTAATTATTAATATTAAATTATTTGGGGTATGTATGTCACAACACCACCACTGAAACCTATGTACATGGAATTGTTTTCTTAATTTTTGTTTCAAATTGTTCATTGATGATTTATAACCAATGTATATTAATCTTATACATATTCTGCATGTTTGCTGAATCCAGCTATTAACTTTAATAATTTTTTGTGGATTCTTTGATTTTTTTTTATGTAAAGAATCATTGCATCTGCAAATAATGATAGTTTTACAACTTCCTTTCCAAATGTATGCTTTGTATTTTTTTCTTGACTAATTGCTGTGGCTTGGAGTTATAGTACAGTGCTGACTAGCAGTGGTGAAAGTGGGCTTCCTTGTCTTAATCAGTGCAGCTAAGGTTAGTTTTTACTCTACCTTGTAGCTAAAGTTTCATTGATTGACTCTACTGTTTCCTATTCTCATGTATCTCTGATCTTTTTTTTTTTTTTTTTTTGGCTTATAACAACAAAGCTTTACTTCTCTCAGCTGTCTGTTGTGGGTCACTGACAGCTCTGCCCTTTATCTTTTTCTTCCTAGAAGCAGGCTGATAGAGCATCCTCTCTAGAACATTGATGGTTCTGGAGTCTGGAAACCAGAGATGGTGGTGCCCTGCCTGCAGGGTTGGTTTCTACTAAGTCCTCTCTCCCTGGCTTGCACATGGGGCCTTCCTGCTGTGTCCTCTCACGGCCTTTCTGTGTCCACATTTCTCTAATCCTTATTATTTTCTTTCTTTATTTGCTTTGGGTTTAGTTTACTTGGTTCTTTTGAGATGAATTTAGGTTATTGATTTAGGTTATCGATTGGTTCTGAGATCTTCTTTTTCAAAATAGATTACAGCAACCACTCAGTTGGGCCAGGAGAGCCAGCAGCTGTAGAGAATATGTAGTGAATGGGCGTGGCCGTGTTCCTTTAGTTACATAAACAGCTGCAAACCCAGTGCCGGTCACTGTTCAAGCTGCATCCTACATGTTTTGATATGTTCTGCCTTCATTTACATGCAGTGGCTTCCTGCCCCTTTCGCAGTGAGTTTTCCTCCTTTTCTATTCCCCCCAGCTTCTGTAGGATATGATGTGCGTCCTGAGGTGGGGTGCACATATGAGGCAGGGGTCCCATGTGGTGCCTTTACCTTAGTAGCTGGTGCCTTTTGTTCTGTAGATGAGAAGGATGGGGGTGGCAGGCCTGTCTCACAGAGTAGCAGACTTTCTCTAGTGTCTCCTGCCCACTCAGCAGTTTTTCTTATGATCACCCACGGAGGTCAAAGAAGAGAGACTGTGAGTAGGCACGCTGGATCATGCCTGTGGCTTCCCTGGGTTTTGTATTCCCACATTCGCCCATACTTTACCTTTCACAGTTTGTTACACAGTTTTGCTGAATTCTTACTACTGTACAACATACTCATTTTCACTCTGTGCTCTGCTGCAGATGAGGCAGTGCTGTGTTCTGTCTGTCCTTGGAGGGTTTTCTTAGATTGAAAGCCAGTAGGTTGCATTGTGATCTCTGGTAGGTTCAAGAAAATTGAAGATTTTGTCAATTATTTGGTAGTTATTAAGAAGAGCACTGGTCCTTTCATCTTTCTCAATGGTGGAACATGGAAGCCCATCAGATTTTGTTTTAATTGAACACATCCAAGTATCAGTATATATAGGTATTTTTTTTGGATGGTTTATTTTCTCCAGAAAATTCTTTCACCTTTTGACTGTGAACAACGCCTACAGGTGTTCAAACAAGATGTTCCTTTGGTGCAAATGAGGCTGTGGGTGTTGTTCATTTTGCAAAGAACTTGATGACATGTGTTACTGTTATGTTACCTGACTTGAGTCTGTAAGCATTGCTTGCTTCATTCTCAATATTTTTCATACTTGTGCCTGAAATACTTTATACAAATGGAAGATTCTTGTGGGAGTACATATAATAATAAATATGGAGTATGATAAATTCAAAGAGTCACCAAGTTCGTTGGATCATGCATCAAGCCGTGTTTTGAGTGTACTGTACAAAAAAGGATTATAAAACTTATGAGAAAGCTTTATCATTTCATGTTAAATTTTTTGTTTGCATTTTACTTCTTTTTATAAATAAAAAATATTGAAACCAAAACCAAGTTGGGTGAATATTTTGATTAATACGAACCCAAAGGAACGTTTAGTAAGTGTGCCATGTATCCTAACAGTCATTGTGATGGCTGCCTGCCTCTGTTGGCATGTTTCATTTCTGAGCGCTGAATAGTCATAGGGTTAATCTCCTGACAGGGACCTATAACGCCGGACTCCTGGCATTGAGAATCTGGGCAGGGAAGGAGAACTGAGGACCTATTGTTCAGATTTTCTTTTAAAATAGACTTAATCTTTGTATAGCAGTTTTAGATTCACAGCAAAATAAAGCAGAAAGTACAAAGTTCTCATCCCACCTCCTCCAGTACACTCAGCCTCCCCGCGTGAACATCCTGTAGTACAATGGCATGTATTTCTTAGAATATTGTTAGAATTAGATGAATCTACATGGACACATCATATCACCGGAAGTCTGTGGTTTACATTTGGGCCCACGCTTGGTGTTGGGTACACGGTGGGTTTTGATAGATGTATAATAACATGTGTCCACCATTACATGCAGTGATATCATAGAATAATTTCACTGCCCTAAAAAACCTATGCTCTGCCTATTCTTCCCTCCCTTTCTCCAATCCTTGGCAACCACTAATCTTTTTACTGTCACCATAGTTTTTGTCTTTTCCAGAATGTTATTGTTGAAATCCCATATTATGTAGCCTTTTCACATTGGCTTCTTTCACTTAAGAATATGCATTTAAGGGAGGCGGAGCATGATGGCGGATGGGCGGACTTGTAGCCCACCTCTCCCAAGTCATCAGGTGAGAGGAAGGGGGGTCTGGACCTTTTCCCCGTGTGGATTATTGGTGTGGATAGATAGCTGGAGACTCGTAGCGAATCCGCGGATTGCTGTATATGAAGTGTAATTTAAAACCACAGACTCTGTTGTAGAGATTTTCCCTGCTTGGCCATGCTGGCTGGCAGGCCCCTCCCTCATGGAGGACAGCAGTTTGCAATTCCTGGCAAAACCCAACTGATGAAAATGTATTCCTGAGCAGAGTTTGGCACCCCAAAGGGGAGCCGCTCAGAATCACAAGGTACTAAGCAAACCGATGGAAAATTGAAAGGAAGAGATCCTGCCTGGGAAACAGACATTTTGAGTTGTCCGAAATAGCGGGCACCTTCCCCCAGAACAACAGGAGTGATTAAATAGACCTGATCATTCCTGGTGGGGAATACTGGTGTGGGCTGGCAGTTCAGGCTGTGCGGCAAACTGGTGGGTGGCTGGACTCAAAACTCCAGAGCCACAAAAATTGAGTATAAGGTTTCGTCGCGCTGCTGCACCTGCGGTGGCAGCAACCCTGCGGCAGCCAGCACCCTCCCCCACAGCCGATTGCAGTTGCCAGTTTGCAGGAGAACGCGGGAGCAGAGTGGAAAGATTTGTTAAGTGTGGACTCCTGCACTGAGTTGGGAGGTCGGATAGGAATGCTGTCTGGAACAGAGCAGCTGAGGTTGCACAACAATTAGGTGAAAAAACTATGGAAACTCCAAAATGGCTATTGGCCAGGTAGGGTGGTTACCTGCGGTAACAGTATGAACTGTAAATCAGGTATAAGCCTGGGAACTAGTCACAGCGCCACCTGGCATCCAGAAAGTATATTGCATTATAAATATATTCCTACGAAAGTTGATCCCTACGTCATACATATAGATGTATATTTCTACATATATACAAGATGGTTGGTGCCTTTTTTTTCTCATCACTTTCTTGGAGGAACTGTCATCAATTTTTATTATTTTTTATATATTTTTTATTTTTATTTTCTCTATTTTTAATTTTTTTTCTTCTTTTTTAACTTTTTTATGAACACTTTTCTTTTCTCCCTTCTGTCTTCCTCTTCCCTTCCTATGGTTTCTGAGAGTGCTAACATCAGATTTCTAGAGAATTTTTTTGTTTGTTCGTTTTGTTTGTATGTTTTTACCCTTTTTTCTCAATTATTTTATGATTATCATTATTTTTATATTGTAGTTTTTTTGTTGTTGTTGTCTGTATGTCTATGTGTTTCTGCATCTGTGGACTTGTGTGTCTGGTAGCCTTTTTATCTGTTTATTTGTTCATTTGGTCTCAATGAGTTTGGTGTTTCAACCTGCAATTCTGAGCTCTCAGCACTCCCCTCCACTCTCACTCTGAAGTCTGGAGGCCTGTTCCCCAGGAGTCCAGATTCTTGGGTGATTTCTTGAGGGGTGTGGACAGGGCCTGGACTGCAGCTGGTCAGTGCTGATTCTGTGGCACGAGAGTGAGGAGACGACAGTTGAGAGGGAACCACACCGGAGCAGCAGTGCCCTGAGGTGCAGAGCAGCAGCCGTTTTTGGCAACAATACGGCCCACCCCCGGATATTCTGAAGCCACAACCCCTGTCTCCCTGGGCAACCAGAGGAGGCTGAGCATCTTCTCAGAAGGCAACCACTGCTGAACAGATCTGGGACTGAAACACAGGCTTCATGAGTAAAGGGTCTGCCTGTGGTGGTACCGGCCTGGGTGGAGCGCGGAGCCAGGAAATTCCCAGGGTAGGACTGACCCAGAGAACCGCTTTACTGAGCCTAAGACACACCAGGCCCTCAGGGGATCATCAGCCTATAGACAAAGGAAGGCAAGAGGCTAGAGCTGACCATGCTATGAATACAAACCTGCAGGAGTAAAGACAGGGCCTGAGGCACAGGTTCTGGGAACTCAAAACAGCTTCTCTTCTGCAGAGGAATTTAGCAGGGACAGAAAAAAATTCCCACAGAGTTGTTCTGTCAGTAACATCAATCAGGGGCAGGGCTGGAACTGAGTGAACACCCCTCAGCCTCCATCAAGCACCCGAGGTTGTCAGGCCTCACCACCCCCTGCTGGATAGAGGCAGAGAGCAGTGGCCTGGCCGAGAAGATACAGATGTCCTTGTGATACAGGCAGGTGCAAAGCCCTGGAGTATCTGCCCACGGGAGGCAACTGAGTCACAGCCCTGCGGGGCTATCAGTGACTGGGTGTGACAAAGGTGCAAGGTGGGGAAGGAGGCATCAACCTTCCTAGACTACTCTGTTTGCTGGGTGGATCCTCCAGACTTCACGGAGCACCGGAGCAAGTCATATTTGAGTTGTCACCAGACCCCTGTGATGCAGTCTTTGAAACTCTCACACCTGAGACAGGTGCTGAATGAGACAATTGATTTGGAACTTTTGAACTGAGCCAATCACCTGAGGACTACTCAAGTGGTGCCCTGGGTGTGTGGTTACCTTAAAAGGTAAATATAGACTCAGGGTGAAAGGATGATCGTCCATATTTCAGGCAAATGGTAGCCAGAAAAAGCAGGCGTTGTAATTCTATTTGCAGACATAATAGGCTTTAAACCAACAAAAGGAAGGAAGGATAAGAACAGTCAATTCATATTTGTTAAGGGTAATACTCAATATAATGAGATTTCAATTATTAATATTTATGCACCCAACCAGAATGCACCTCAATTTATAAGAGAAACTCTAACAGACATGAGCAACTTGATTTCCTCCAGCTCTATAATAGTCAGAGATTTCAACACTCCTCTGGCAGTGTTGGATAGATTCTCCAATAAGAAGCTGAGCAAAGAAATTTTAGATTTAAACCTAACCATCCAACATTTGGATTTAGCAGACATCTACAGAACATTTCATCCCAACAAAACCGAATACACATGCTTCTCATCAGCCCACGGAACTTACTCCAAAATCGATCACATCTTAGGTCACAAGTCTAACCTCAGTAAATTTAAAGGAATAGAATTTATTCCTTGCATCCCCTCAGACCACCATGGAATAAAAGTTGAACTCAGTAACAACAGGAACCTGAATACTCATACAAAAACATGGAAGTTAAATAACCTTATTCTGAATGATAGCTGGATCAGAGATGAGATCAAGAAGGAAATTGCCAAATTTTTTGGAACAAAACGACAATGAAGACATGAATTATCAGAACCCCTGGGATACCACAAAGACAGTCCTAAGAGGGAAATTTATAGCACTCCAAGCCTTCTTCTTCTACTGACAGAGAATGGAAAGAGAGGAAGTCAACAACTTAATGGGACACCTCAATCAACTGGAAAAGGAAGAACATTCCAACCCCAAACCTAGTAGAAGAAAAGTAATAACCAACATTGGAGCAGAATTAAATGAAATTGAAAACAAAAGAATTGTACAACAGATCAATAAATCAAAAAGTTGGTTTTTTGAAAAAGTCAATAAAATAGATAAACCTTTGGCTAACCTAATCAGGAAAAAAAGAGTAAAATCTCTAATTTCATCAATCAGAAACAACAAAGATGAAATAACAGACTCCTCAGAAATTCAAAAAATCCTTAATGAATATTACAAGAAACTTTATTCTCAGAAATATGAAAATCTGAAGGAAATTGACCAATACTTGGAAGCACGTCACCTTCCAAGACTAGCAAGAATCAAGTGGAATGTTGAACAGGCCAATATCAAGTTCTGAAATAGCATCAGCCGTACAAAATCTCCCTAAAAAGAAAAGCCCAGGACCAGATGGTTTCACGTCAGAATTCTACCAAACCTTTAAAGAGGAACTAGTACCTATATTATTCAACCTGTTCCAAAACGTAGAAAAAGAAGGAAGACTACCCAACACGTTCTATGAAGCAAACATCACCCTTATCTCCAAACCAGGAAAAGACCCAATGAAATAAAGAAAATTACAGACCAATATCACTAATGAATATAGATGCAAAAATATTCAACAAGATCCTATCAAACAGAATCCAGCAACACATCAAACAAATTATACATCATGACCAAGTCGGTTTTATCCCAGGGTCTCAAGGCTGTTTTAATATACGTAATCTGTAAGTATAATTCAGCACATAAACAAATTAAAAAACAAAGAGCATATGATTCTGTCAATTGATGCAGAAAAAGCTTTTGATAATATCCAGCATCCCTTCATGATCGGAAGAAGGGACATTTCTCAAACTGATAGAGGCCATCTATAGCAAACCCACAGCCAATATCGTATTGAATGGAGTTAAACTGAAATCATTTCCACTTAGATCAGGAACCAGACAAGGCTGCCCATTGTCTCCACTGCTCTTTAACATTGTAATGGAAGTTTTAGCCATCGCAATTAAGGAAGAAAAGGTGATCAAGGGTATCCATACAGGGTCAGAAGAGATCAAACTTTTGTTCTTTGCAGATGATATAATTGTATATCTGGAAAACCCCAGGGATTCTACTACAAAACTCTTAGAAGTGATCAAGGAATACAGCAGCGTCTCAGGTTACAAAATCAACATTCATAAATCGGTAGCCTTTATATATATCAACAACAGTCAAGGACTCTATTTCATTCAAAGTGGTGCCAAAGAAGATAAAATATTTGGGAGTTTAACAAAGGACGTGAACGATCTTTATAAAGAGAACTATGAAACTCTAAGAAAAGAAATAGCTGAAGATATTAACAAATGGAAAAACATACCATGCTCATGGCTAGGAAGAATCAACATTGTTAAAATGTCCATATTACCGAAAGCAATACACAATTTTAATGCAATCCCTATTAAAGCTCCACTGTTATACTTTAAAGATTTTGCAAAAATAATACTTCGTTTTATATGGAATCAGAAAAAACCTCGAATATCCAAGACATTACTCAGAAATAAAAACAAAGCAGGAGGAATCACGCTATCAGACCTCAGACTGTACTACAAATCGATAGTGATCAAAACAGCATGGTATTGGCACAAAAACAGAGAAGTAGATGTCTGGAACAGAATAGAGAACCAAGAGATGAATCCAGCTACTTACCATTATATGATCTTTGACAAGCCAGTTAAAAACGTTCAGTGGCGCCTGTAGTCCCAGCTGCTCGGGAGGCTGAGGCAAGAGAATCGCTTGAGCCCAGGAGTTGGAGGTTGCTGTGAGCTGTGTGATGCCATGGCACTCTACCGAGGGCCACGAGGTGAGACTCTGTCTCTACAAAAAAAAAAAAAAAAAACAAAAACGTTCAGTGGGGAAAAGATGCCCTATTTAACAAATGGTGCTGGGTGAACTGGCTGGCAACCTGTAGAAGACTGAAATTGGACCCACACCTTTCACCATTAACTAAGATAGACTCTCACTGGATTAAAGATTTAAACTTCAGACATGAAACTATAAAAATACTAGAAGAGAGTGCAGGGAAAACCCTTGAAGAAATCGGTCTGGGCGAGTATTTCATGAGGAGGACCCCCCCCCGGGCAGTTGAAGCAGCTTCAAAAATACACTATTGGCACCTGATCAAACTAAAAAGCTGCACAGCCAAGAACACAGTAAGTAAAGCAAGCAAATAGCCCTCAGAATGGGAGAAGATATTTGCAGGTTATGTCTCCGACAAAGGTTTAATAACCAGAACCCACAGAGAACTAAAACGTATAAGCAAGTAAAGAACAAGTGATCCCATCGCAGGCTGGGCAAGGAACTTGAAGAGAAACTTCTCTGAAGAAGACAGGTGCACGGCCTACAGACATATGAAAAAATGCTCATTGTCTTTAATCATCAGAGAAATGCAAATCAAAACTACTTTGAGATATCATCTAACTCCAGTAAGATTGGCCCATATTACAAAATTCCAAGACCAGAGATGTTGGCATGGATGTGGAGAAAAGGGAACACTGTTACACTGCTGGAGGGAGTGCAAATTAATACATTCCTTTTGGAAAGATGTTTGGAGAACACTTAGAGATCTAAAAATAGATCTGCCATTCAATCCTATAATTCCTGTACTAGGTATATACCCAGAAGACCAAAAATCACATTATAACAAAGATGTTTGCACCAGAATGGTTTTTGCAGCCCAATTCACAATTGCTAAGTCATGGAAAAAGCCCAAGTGCCCATCGATCCACGAATGGATTAATAAACTGTGGTATATGTACACCATGGAATATTATGCAGCCTTAAAGAAAGATGGAGACTTTACCTCTTTCATGTTTATATGGATGGAGCTGGAACATATTCTTCTTAGTAAAGTATCTCAAGAATGGAAGAAAAAGTATCCAATGTACTCAGCCCTACTATGAAACTAATTTATGGCTTTCATATGAAAGCTATAACCCAGTTATAACCTAAGAATATGGTGAAGGGGGGGAGGGGGGAGGATGGACAAAGGAAGGGTGATTGGTGGGATTACACCTGCGGTGCATCTTACAAGGGTACATATGAAACTTGGTAAATGTAGAATGTAATTGTCTTTATACAATAACTAAGAAAATGCCAGGAAGGCTATGTTAACCATTGTGATGAAAATGTGTCAAACTGTTTATAAAACCAGTGTATGGTGCCCCATGATTGCATTAATGTACGCAGCTATTATTTAATATTAATAAAAAAAAGAATATGCATTTAAGGGTCTTCCATGTTAGTTTGGTTTATTTTTTCCCATGGTTTAATAGCTCATTTCTTTTTAGTACTGAATAATATCCAGACTCAGTGTCTAGATAGACCACAGTTTATCCATTCACGTTCTGAAGGACATCTTGGTTTCTTCCAAGTTTTAACAATTTTGAATAAAGCTGCTATAGACACCCATGTTCAGGTTTTGTGGGATGTAAGTTTTTAATCCTTTTGAGTATATACCAAGGAGTGTGATTGGTGGATTGTATGATTAGAATGCATTTACTTTTGTAAGAAACTGCTAAACTGCTTTCCCAAGCAGCTGTAGTATTCCCTTCAGCAGCGACGGGGAGTTGCTATTTCTCATCAGCATTTGGTGTCATCTGTGTTCTGGATGTTGGGTGTTCTACTCCTATTGTGTGTGTAGTTGTGTCTTGGCTTGGTTTGCAAATTCCTAATGACAGTAAGCACGTTTTAATGTACTTAGTTGCCATCCCCATGCCTTCATTGGTGAGGTGTCTATTGAGATCTTTTGCCCATTTTTTTTATTTTGTAGAGACAGAGTCTCACTTTATGGCCCTCGGTAGAGTGCTGTGGCCTCACACAGCTCACAGCAACCTCCAACTCCTGGGCTTAAGCGATTCTCTTGCCTCAGCCTCCCAGGTAGCTGGGACTACAGGTGCCCGCCACAACGCCCGGCTATTTTTTGGTTGCAGTTTGGCCGGGGCTGGGTTTGAACCTGCCACCCTCGGTATATGGGGCCGGCGCCTTACCGACTGAGCCACAGGTGCCGCCCTTTTGCCCATTTTTTAATCAAATTATTTATTTTCTTATCATTGAGTTTTAAGCTTTCTTTATTTTGGGTAACAGTCCTTTACTTTTGCATTTTACTTCTTTTTATAAATATAGAATGTTGAAACTGAAACCAAGTTGGGTGAATATTTTGATTAGTAAGAACCCTAGTTCTTCATAATATTTTCTCCTGGTCTGTGGCTTGTGAGATTTTTTACTGAATCCCCCTGCTCTTAGTCTCATACCTCACCCCTGCCCTCCTCTGTACCCATTGTCCCTAAGCCAGGAGCTGCTGTAGCTCACTTTCTCTTTTTTGCTAAGTGTATGGGGGGAGTTAATTTCCTGTCTCTTTGATTCACCTGATGACCTGGGGATTTAACTGCAGGAGGTGCACTCCAGAAGGGGCTTAGCTTACATAGAAAACTGCCCCTCTCCTGTCTTACTTATACTCAGAGAGTAGTTTGGAGAGAAAGTCTGTTTGCTTAGGCCTGGAAAATGGGATTGAGGGCTTGTCCAACCCTGAATGGGGGACATCCTGTATTAGTATCAATGTCTTCTATAGCCACAGTCCCCAACCTTTTTGGTGCCAGGGACCGGTTTCATGAAAGACAGTTTTTCCATGGACAGGGTGAGGTGGGGATGGTTTGGGGGATGATTCAAGCACATTATGGTTGTTGTGGACTTTATATTATCATTACATTGCAATACATAATGAAATAATTATACAAACTTGTCATAATGCAGACTTAGCAAGAGCCCTGAGCTTGTTTTCCTGCAGGTAGATGGTCGCATCTGGGGGTGATGGGAGACAGTGACATCTGAAGTGTGTTGCTGCTGTAAAGCCTGTCATCAGATGCACCTCAATTGTCACTTGCTACTCACTGATAGGGTTATAAGTCTGCAAGCAGTTGATGTGTTACAGTCTCTGTGCAATTAAACCTCTCTTCTAATGATAATCTGTGTTTGTAGCCGCTTTTCAGTGCTATTGTCACCACCTCAGCTCCACCGCAGATCATCAGGCATTAGATTCTCATCTGGAGCGTGCAGCCTAGATCCTGCCCTGGGTGGTTTACGGTAGGGTTCGTGCTCCTATGAGAATCTAATGCAGCTGCCGATCTGACAGGAGGTGGAGCTCAGGTGGTGCTGCGAGTGATGGGGAGTGTGTGTGAACACAGATGGCACGTATCTTCCTTGCCTACCTCTCCTCTCAGCTGCCATGTGGCCCTGTTCCAAATAGGCCACAAATAAGTGCTGGTCTACAGGCTAGTTCTGTGATATAAAACACAAATAGAAATGGCTTTGCCAATGCTTAGCAAATACTATTTTACACACTTATTCTAGATATATATTGCTATAATTAGCTTAGCTTATTGACATTTTAAGAAAACATTTTTATTCTTTGAAAAATGTTACCATTTTTTATTCTGTCAGGCAAAACACAGTTTTGGTGTCTTCGTCTTATTCAAGAATAGTGTAGATGTTTGTATTTGTCAGATAGCAGACAGTGAAGTCATACTATCACAGTAAACTAAAAGTAATATCAAAAACTGTGCTGCCCTGCTGGCTGATATCATAGAAGAGCTCGATTCAGTGCTGTTTTCTTAGTATGTTTTCAGTAGATCAAAACATTTCATTAATTAACTGTAGCACTGATGTGAAATAATAGAGGACCACATATTTAAACGTTAGACTGCGTAATGCAGTACAGTACATATAGGTCCCCGGCAGGTCTTGCAGAAGGGCAGCTTTGGAGAGCTGACAAGAGACTGTATAGGCTGAGACTTATGACAAAGACTTCAAAGAGGAAACAAGAAGTGAGATGCTTCTGAAGGGTGAGTAACAGCTGTGTAAGGTAGGGAGAGTAAGGAGAGTGACATTATAATAGATATGTGTGTACAAGGAACACAATGAGCTATCTCACCATGACCAGAAAACTGTGGTCTTTTCAGAGAAGACTGGACGGGAGCATCTGTTCTGGTGAGAAAATATGTACTTGGATTGGATGGGTAATACAGGATAGATGATTTTTTTATTTTTAAGTTTGTTTGTTTTTGAAGAGTCTCACTATGGTGGCGCTGGTGGCTCAGCGAGTAGGGTGCCGGCCCCATTTACTGAGGGTGGTGGGTTTGAACCCAGCCCTGGCCAAACTGCAACAACAACAACAGCCGGGTATTGTGGTGGGCTCCTGTAGTCCTAGCTACTTGGGAGGCTGAGGCAAGAGAATCATTTAAGCCCAAGAGCTGGAGGTTGCTATGAGCTGTGATGCCACGGCACTCTACTGAGGGTGACAAAATGAGACTCTGTATCTAAAAAAAAAAAAAAAAAAGAGTCTCAATATGTGGCCTCGGGTAGAGTGCTGTGGTGTCATAGGCTCACTGCAACTTCAAACTCTTGGGCTCAAGTGATCCTCTTGCCTTAGCCTCCCAAGTAGCTAGGAATAAGGCGCCTGCCACAACGCCTGGCTAATTTTTCTGTTTTTAGTAAAGATGGAGAGTTAATCTTCTCAGTCTGGTCTTGAAACTCCTGAACTCAAGAAATCCCCCTGCCTTCACCTCCCAGAGTGCTAGGATTACAGGCTTGAGCCACCTCACCCACTGGGCCGGCTCTATACTAGATACTTTCATTACCTTCTTTCAGGTAATCCTTATAAAAATTCCATGAAGTAGGTTCCAATACATAGTATTCCTAATTTACTGATGAGGAAACAGATACTTAGAGTTGAGTAATTTGGCCAGGGTTGCACAAGCAGCATCAGGCATTCAAACCCAAGTTTTGTCTGACTACAAAGCCTGGGTGCCTTTGCCATCATAAAAGACAAGATATTTGGCAGAATCCTATAGAATTTTGAGCAATAAAAAATTATGTAACAAATGCCATGCTTAGGGTGGTAGGCAGGAGGGATGGGAGCAGAGATACCTTAGCCCAGGAGAAACAGCAAGAGTCTTTGCAGTAGCAACACTAGCCTTGGTTTTGAAGAGCCTAGACCAACACAATGATAGGGAATGGATGGCCAGACAGAGTTAGAAGATGAATCAGTACACATTGGCCACGAAAATTAATAACGGATTTCAAGGCCAGAGGATTGGGTTAATGATATTGTCAAAAAGAAGAAAAATATTGAGATTGTTTTTTGTATAAGGAGAAATGGTGAATTTAATTGCATGTATTTGTGTGAACTCTTTCATGCATTCAGTACATAAACATTACGTGGAAGGCTCAGGATTATAGATGTGAGCATCATCCTGCTTAGAGGTAAAGGTAGATAAACGGTCTAAGGAAGAAGTTGCAGTAGAATGCCCAAAGTTGCAGGATAAGGAGAAAGAGGAGGATAAAAGAAGCAGAGAATATATTTTTGGATTAGAAAAAGGGCCATGGTTTTCTGAAAGGGAAAGTCAGCAATGCTAAATATGCAGAAGATTAGGAGAATGTGGAAGGAAGCAGCATTGATTACCTTAGGAACCTGAAAAATGTGCCCACTCTCCTTCATATACTTGCTTTTAAATGCTCCACCACACCCACTGGTGGATAAATGCTGACGGCAGTGATTGCACAGGGACCCGCATGGCTTGTCGCAGCTTGCTTTCTTTACATTTCAGTTTCCTCCTGGGTCCTGACTCTTGACTTCCAATTTCCCTTTATTTTTTTGACCCTGCTTTTGCCTTTACAATGTTTCCTTTGGTCTTGAAATCTCAACTTTCTGTCTGGATTCAATTTAAATAAGAGACACTCTTGTCCCTTCCCTGCAGGAGACCAGCAGTTTCTTTCTTTTCCCTCTGAGTAGTTCAGGCAATCTATTTGTAGAGTTGAGAACCAGTTATGTTCTACTTTTAATATAAAACATTTTATTCATTATTCATTCAGTCTACCTTAAAGGCTTTGTACCATTCTGGATTCATAGCAGTGGTTGATTTGTAAGATACATCATTATTGTATGTACTTCTAAGGAAAAAAAATACTGTCAATTAAACTATGATATGGAATTAATTGCATCATGCACCCTGATTTATGAAATGTTTAAATGTGAAAAAATATATGTCTTAGAGTCATTGTCCAGCACCACTGTGGACATACAAATGGAAAAATACATATATAATATAGAGATAGTAAATCTCTTAAAATTACTACAGATACTCATTTTCCCAATTAAATTTCAGTAACATTTTTTTTTTTTTTTTTTGTAGAGCCATAGTCTCACTTTATGGCCCTCGGGTAGAGTGCCGTGGCATCATACAGCTCACAGCAACCTCCAACTCCTGGGCCTAAGCGATTCTCTTGCCTCAGCCTCCCGAGTAGCTGGGACTACAGGCGCCCGCCACAACGCCCGGCTATTTTTTGGTTGCAGTTCAGCCGGGGCCGGGTTTGAACCCGCCACCCTCGGTATATGGGGCCGGCGCCTTACCGACTGAGCCACAGGCGCTGCCCAAATTTCAGTAACATTTTTAACTTGAACTGTCTTTCCTGGGGATTCCCCCTCTGTGTTGAGCATTATCAGACCACACCAACATCCTTCCTATCTTGTACCTTAATTCAGTTGCTTTCCTTCCAGTTCTCTGCAACTGCCTTTGCTTGGTTACTACAGTATTCATCTAGTTTTTTTCTACTGAAAATTTCTCATGCTGTGTACCTTCTCATGCTGTACCATTGCTATAGTTTGACATTAAATACAAGGTGTATGTATGTTATTTAAAATTGTCTGCCATTCTGAATGTTTATTTTGAGCAGTTGTGTGTGGGATTAAGACCACTTAGGCTTTTCTTTGCCATAATGCATGTAAAAAAGTATTGGGCACATAGTAGGTGTTCATGAGAAGCTAGCTGATGATTTGATTTTTTTGCTAAAGTTTGGTAGCAGAGATTGCATTGCATGGATCCTGAATGAGAATATAGTAGGACTTCTATTGCCAGTTTCAGAATTCAAGTTAAATCTTGTGGCAAAACAAACGTGTTCTATACAAGACAATAACTCTGACATTAATGGACTTCATAAATATTTTCCAAATAGGAAAACAGACAGCAGCTGTATCTTTAAAGGTAGTTCTCAAAGAAATTAGATTTTTAAAGTGCTTTTAAAATTTGGGTTTTATAGAACCTGTGGCTTAAATAAACCCAAATGAACTCTTTTTGTTAATTGCCTGGTAAGTGTTTCATTTGGACAAAGTCTATTACTTGAATTAATGTGATTATAAAATACATGAAAAATAGCCTTTTAAAAAATTTCCTTTCTTATTCAAACAAAAGAAACTTGACCAAGGGAAAAGGATGGAAGTAATTCATTCCCGGGACTGAACTACTCTGTGTGGGATGCTTTTGTTCCCATTCCATCACCTTGAATTCCACATCTTCCGTGTACCTCTCTGGCCTGCTCTATAGTCATTTATAGAAAATGAACATTTGGCTGAATATTTAGTGAAACTATAGGTTGAAAGACTTTATATATTACATCATATTGTAAAAGATGGTTAGGATCCTCAATAAATGTCTATTCTGCCATTTGATTTGTTTCTCTACACTCTAACAGCTTCTTAAAAAAATTCCCTCTATAGCTGTGAACAGTTCAAGCCTGAACTTTGGCTTACAAACCCTACTCAGAAAAAGAAAGGACAGGTCATCTACAGAGATAGCTGCTGTTACTCAGGCAAGCCATCTTAAAGGGCTTACCACAGCCAGGCCTGGCACTCAGAGAGGCCAAGGCAGGTGGATTGCTTGAGCTCAGGAGTTCCAAGACCAGCTTGAGCAAGAGCCAGACCCTGTCTCTTAAAAAAAAAAAAAAAAAAGCTGGTGTTGTGGCAGGCACCTGTAGACCCAGCTACTGGGGAGGCTGAGGCAAGAGGATCGCTTGTGCCCAATAGTTTGAGGTTGCTATGAGATGTGATTGTCATGGCACTCTACAGAGGGCAACAGAGTAAGACTGTATCAAAAGAAAAAAGAATTGTTTACCACACAAGAGTAGAAAAGGTTTGTCTTAGGGACTAAACCTTTTGTATTGAAAATGAAATTCATTGCCTGTTTTTTTTCTTAATGGCTTTAAACTGAGTAGGTTATTACAAAAGGACACTAGTTTAGAAGAGTATGTGGGGTAATATAGAAGTAGACTAATAAAACATACTCTTCATAACGTGACATTAGGTCCTCTAAACGCTAGTAGATAGGGTGAATTAAGAAAACCCAAGATTTCTACAGAGATAAATTTGACATTAAAAAAACTATAAAACTATAAAAACCGTATAAGTCTATGCATTATATAAGATGCTCAGCCTAGTTTCTTCAAAAATGTCAATGTCATGAAATACAAAAAAAAAAAAAAAAGAAAGAAAAAGGCTTAATATTTTTCCAGATTAAAAACACTGAAAAGGTATAACAACTAAATACAATGGAGAATCCTTGATTGGATCAGCATTGACAAAGAAAAGCTGCTATAAATTTCACTATTGGAATAATTTGGTAAACTTGAACATGGCTGTGTTTTAGAAAATAGTAGGTAAAATTTCTTGGGTGTGATAATATGATTGCCTTGCACTTTAGGAAATAGCATACTAAGTATTTCATGACGAGTCTGGGTAGTTGTAACTTATTTTCAGATAGTTCAAAAGAAAGAAAATTCCCACATATATGTATACACATGTGCACTTGCTTGATGCTGAGTTTGGGATTTGTTCTTTGTAACATTCAGTCTGTACTAAATGTTGTGTAGCTTTTGCTTCTTGCTTTTTTTTTTTTAAGATGCACATTCATTTAGTGACTTCCTCATTTTATATTTTTTTCTTTTGTGCACCTCATTATGCTAACATGAGTTACAAGGGACTATCGCATGAATGCAGTTTTATAAACTCTTTGGTTTTTTCTTATATTGCAGTGATTAATCCTGTTATCTTGGTAATATAGGTAGCATAAATTCATGTTGTCATTACCAGTACAACAGATAAGAAAATATGGAGGGATTTGGACAATTTCTTCATTTTCAAAATAAAAACAGCTTTAAGCACATTTTATATACGTTCCCTTTTATGTTAGTGATGGCATATTGGAATGTGGTGCTAATACCCGGGCTCCAAATGTTGAGCCATTTTATAGAAATATAAGATTCCTGAAGATACTTAGAGCTCATCATTAATATTAGTAATTTGTGAAATGATTGTTAACAATTGGTAAAAATTTTACTGGGATACCAGTGAGTATGAATTGAGGTACAGAGCTCTCGTCCATGTTAATGCTCTTGAACAGCCAATATGGCAAAAGGTAAGTAACTCACTGTTTTGGGGAAGTTTGAGAGATTATTTTCAGTATTCTTTAGTTCTAATGTCTTACGGCCCAACTAACCTTTCGGTGACTAGCTCAACTAGAAGAAACAATTCTTTGGCCAGGTGTGGTGCTCCTGCCTGCAATCCTAGCACTTTGAGATGGCTTTAGCCCTGGAGTTTGAGGTTGCAGTGAGCTATGAGGATGATGCCACTACACTCAAGCCTAGGAGACAGAGCAAGACCCCGTCTCCAAAAAACAAAAACAAACAAACAAAAAAACCCAGCCATCATGTTAGCTCTCTAGCTGTATTCCTCTTTCCGACCATTTCGGAGCTTCTCTCTACCATCTGATTGTTTCCACCTATTAACCATCTACTCATCTGCTTTTGTTACTCTGCTGAATGTTCTCTCCCTCAAATTATTTCTAATCTAAGGTTTCGATTCTGAATACAGTGGCTTAGAGTCCTCATTCTTCTGGATATTTTTGCAGCCTTCGACACTGTCCACAGCCCATCCCTTGCATCTATGCCTCCATTCTGCTCTTCCTCAGCATGTGCATGTCTGTGGTCCTTATCCTCCTCTGCACCCCTGGACTCTGCCCAAGAACGTGTGCTATGGCTTTTTTGCTCTTTCTGCCTTGTGGATCTTGTCTAGCCTAGCAGCTATCAGTGTCTCTGCAGTGCAGACCATTGGCGTATTTCTAGCTCCGGTCCCATCTTTACCCTCAGAGTCTTGCGCTTCTCAAATCTTTGTGCCTTTCCTCTTATTATAATATTCTTCAGCCTGGAATTGTCTGTAGGCTACCCCTTAACATTTTGACAAATTTAAGAGATTCTAGTTGCAATAAAGCAAAAGCATTTTTCTCAAAATTAAAAGAATATTCATGCATCTCCCGCTCCTTACAAATACTCATTTTGTATTTCTCCTTTCCTGCAAGACTTATTAAAATTTTACTTTGACTCATTGCGTGAATATTTCTTTAAGGCCAGTCTTCACTAAGCTCCATTAAGAGAAATAGACATTGTGTACATGCATCTAATTCTCTTTTGTATTTCCTGTGCCAATTACAGTTCTTGGCACAAGCAGACAGTAGAGGGGCAGAATGAATGAAGTCAGGATTCACCATTAAAGATTGCTAGTAAGCTATCAAAGTTTATGTAGGTATTTGGATTTTTTGTATTTCCCTTAAATATATATAAATTCTATTAAGCATAATGATTGATAGTTATGATTATTAACTATCAATTAAAATTGTTAATCATTATTAACATAATGATTGATAATTTAAATTTTTAAAAAGTTTAAATTGTAATTTTTATAAATCTCTTTAATTTTAGTGGATAATTTTTAAGGAAACTTGCTTTGCTCTGTCGGTAATTAAGGAATATCCTTAAATTTGCTGCTTTTATTTTCACTGTTACTTTTTTTTTTTTTTTTTGAGACATAGTCTCACTCTGTTGCATTGGGTAAAGTGTTGTGGCATTATAGCTCACAGAAACCTTGAACTCTTGGACTTGAGCAATTGATCCTCTTGTCTCAGCCTCCCGAGTAGCTGGGACTACAGGCACCAAGCACAGTGCCTGGCTAGTTTTTCTGTTTTTAGTAGAGGCTACATCTTGGAGTCTTGTACTTGCTCAGGCTTTTCTGGAACTCCTGAGCTCAGGCATTCCACCTGCTTCTGCCTCCCAGAGTGCTAGGATTATAGGCATGAGCCACTACGCCCAACTCATTCTTAGATTTTTCTAAAGCTAAGGCATTTTGAATATTATTCTTTTACCACTGTTAATCTGCTAAAAAGGTTTAATATTTTCTGATTAAACTTCTTACTTTCTGTTACTGTTATTAACAACATTTTTCATAATAGAAAGCTTGGAAATACATAGTCTTCTCAATTAAAATTTTTTTACACACCTTTAAATATGAATATGTACAGTTTTCTTCCTCTAAAATTGGATCTTATTATATAGTTGCTTTATGTTACATATTCTTTTTGGTGTTATGAAATATGCTTGCTTTATTTGATATACTTTTTCTTGTATTATAAATGTGCTTTTTGATGGTTTCATGGTATTAAACTATATGAATATACCATCATTTATTCAATGATTCCCTTACCTTAGCAATGTTAAGCCTAATGGTACAATATGCAGTAATTATGATCTAGTTAAAATATATTAATAAGCTAGTATAACACACTACTTTAGTGAATGCAGTTTATTACTAATGTACTTTCTATACTTTTTCACTGAATATACTTTATGATTAATGAGTTATATTTTAGTGGGAACATGGTTATTATTGTCAATGTATTAGTCAACTTAGGCTGCCATGACAAAACACCCTTGATTAGGTGGCTTAAAAAGAAATTATTTTCTATAGTCTGGAATTTGGGAAGTCCAAGATCAAGGTGTCTGACAGTTCATTTCCCCGGTGAGGGCTCTCTTCCCAACCTACAGATGGCTGCCTTCTTAATATGTCCTCACATGGCAGACAGACACGGGAAACAGCTCTCTGCTGTCTCTTCATAAAATAGAACTGTAATCCCCTTAGGAGGGCCCTGCAATGAAGGTCTCATCTAAACCTAATTACACAGGCCCCATGTACTAGCATGTGGGGTCTAGGACTTGACCATGAGAGTTTTATAGATATAATTAAATCTATAGCAACCAACAATGAGAACTATTTCCGAAACTACTTATCATTATCATTTTTTCTTTTGCCTTGGTAGAGAAATCTTTAATAGCTTTAATATGAGGCACAATTAAATATAGGACTGTAGACCAGAATCCTAGATCCAGCCCTTACATATCAGGGTTTGAGGTGACTTACACCAAAATTTCATGCAATAAAAATTATGAATTGACATAAAAAAAGAAAGAAAAAATGGAGATACAAATATATTAATCATTTCAATCAATATCATTGCTATGGTGCCTTGAGTTTCCTCCAAAGCTGAAATGAAATTGTAATCAATTGTATAGTTTTGATTACTAGAAAAGATAATTCCTAAGGGGCATTCCTTTTCCTTTTTTTTTTCTTTTATTGGGGATTCATTGAGGGTACAATAAGCCAAGTTACACTGATTGCATTTGTTAGGTAAAGTCCCTCTTGCAATCATGTCTTGCCCCCAGAAGGTGTGCCATACACCAAGGCCCCACCCCTCTCCTTCCTTCCCTCTCTCTGCTAGAAACTACTTATTTTTTACCTACACATTATTTTAGGAACTAGGATCTAGAATTATTCTCATTTTACCTATGGAAAAGATTGTCTGGAAATGTTCATAGAAAAAGTAAAAATTACTATTGCTTATTCGTCATGAAATACGTAATTAAATTATGCCTCACTGCCATAAAATGAAAACTATAAAGTTGCTGAAATGAGTTGTGTACATTTTCATTCCATGAATGTTCATAGTTCCAGAAAAACTGCAAATATCTCTTAATGTCTTTTAAAATATTTTATGACTAAGAGACTTTAGAGCCAGGTGCGGTGGCTCATGCCTGTAATCCTAGCAATTTGGGAGGCTGAAGTGGTTGATTGCCTGAGCCTACGGGTTCAAAACCAGCCTAAGTAAGAGCGAGACCCCATCTCTAAAAATAGCCAGGCACTGTGGTGGGCACCCAGGGAGGCTGAGGTCAGAGGATCGCTTGAGCCCAAGACTTTGAGGTTGCTGTGAGCTATGACACCATGGCACTCAACCAGAGGCAACAGAGTGAGAAGAGTATTTCAGTAAAAAAAAAGAGAAAGAAAGAATAGACTTTCGAGAATTTCCCTTTCTTATTTGGAAAATAATAGCCAATTTTATGTATGATTATGATCATTTACTGAAGTTTCCTTTAAAATTAGTCTCACTCTACATAAGTGATACAGCTAATAAGGAAACTTTACCACGTTTTAGTGCTTTATAATTTAAAAAAATAGTTATATAACATCAATTTTTAAAATTTTAGTTTTTGTTCTTATAAAACACTGTCACTAAGGGATCTCTAATATTTGAGACACTTGGAGGTTGGAGAAACTGATTTTACTTAAGAGTTAAAAATCCAGGTTGGGTCAGTTTTACTACTTCAAGTCATATCTTTGTGTTCAAAGAACACAGAGAATTGTTATGTTACCTTAGTCTGAGGAATAGTAATCAGAGAAAGATACTAATTAATGCTTACATTTATAATTATGTAGAAAAATGAACAGTTGGAGGATGCTATATTTAGGTAAGCTCAACTTGAAAATTCATATATAGCATTCTCGTTTTAGTATTTTTTATTGAATCATAAATGCATAGATTATATATACATTAATGCACGTATGGGATACAGTGTGTGCTGATTTCATATACAATTAGGAGTGTTTAAAATAGTGTAATTAATTTCATAGTGATATATTTCAAATGATCATTTATGAAAGCAGTATTGATTTTGTGTTATGCTTGACTTCATTTTATTTTTCCTTTTTAAGTTTTTAGAAACTAATTTTAGCATTGCTTTTTCTGGAAAATACCAGTATTTGTTCTGCATGAATATATATTTTGCAAAATATATTTTAAGAATAACATAGTTGGTTTTCTCAGCCTATGACTTGTGTCTAATAGTAATAATTGAAGCTAGTGCAAATTTAGATCTTTTATTTGTTTTTACTTTTGGCTGGCAATTTTGTCTATGTATAGATTAGAACAGGCATCAGTGATAAGGTCTTTTCCACAACTACTCAGCGTTACTGTTGTGGGGGGAGAGCAGCTGTAAGGCAAACGGACATAGCTGTGTTCCAGTAATACTTTGTTTGCAGTGACAAAGCAGCAACCACATTTGGCTCACAGGTTATATTAAAATAGTTTGCTGACCCCAGGATTAGACTGTAAAGTGAAGTAAAGCTCCTTATCACACTTTTATTTGTCAGATGTTTTGTTTGCTTTGCTTACATCCTCCTCTAACTTCCTGCTTTCATTCCTACCTGTATTCTCTTTAATTTCACCTTTGCATTCCCCTTTCTGAGTGCTTTTATAGCCTCAGCGCTTTTTCGGGCTCTCTAAGAACCTCATCTATCTTTCCAACCTTTTGTCAAGACCCCCCCCACATTTAGTTGATCAAACATCGGCTGAGTTTTGGGAGTGAGTAATGGTAAGGAAATGGATGTTCTGGATATAATGGAGGTGGTGGATAAAGAAAAGATAGACTCCCATGGATTTGGAGGCAGGACTCAAGCTGATTCCTGCCACAAGGGCAACAAGAAATTAAATATTAAAAAAATGAGAAGAGTATTTCAGTAAATTTTTGACAAGATAAGAAGCCTCCCTATCTCATGTTTCCCCGGAAATATGAATCCCATCATTTCCTGCAGCAAAGTGTGTATTGGTTCTCCTTTGAGATTCTCTCTCTCTGAATTCTCTTTTCCTCTGGGTGATTGGTAGATAAAGTGGGCATGGGTGCTGGCCTGCCCTGGAGAGGCCAAGGCCTGTGGCCCACACCAGCTTTGCTCTAGGCACTCTGGCAAATGGACTTTTCTCTGGAAGATTGGCTTGTTTTTCCTTAGGGACCCTACTTGAGATAGGAAAAAACAAAAGCACAACACAGAACGTTTCACCTCTTGTTACTCTTAGTACAACACAGAACATTTTACTTCTGTTCAGCACACTCATTACAACATAGAACCACCTCTAAATACAAAAATATGCCTGGCTTTCCTCGCTACCAATAGCCAGTTCCCCTGGGCACCAACTGAGTGTCCTGTAATTCAGTTCCAATTCTGATGCCGTCTACCTGGAGATGACATCAGATCCCACAGGTTAAGGCCTGTTCCACAAGACTTCCCCCCATTTCAGAAGCCAGTCAGAAACCCTGAGTTCTGACCAACCCATATAAATTGCGGGTTCCCACTGCCCCCTTGTAGGGGTCAATCAATTTGCTAGGTTGGCTCACAGAACTCAGGGAAACACTTAATTTTACCCGTTCTTTATAAAGGGTATTACAAATGCTATAGATGAACAGTTAGATGACAAAGATGGACTGGTCAAGGTCTGTGGAAAGGGGTGCATGGCCCTCCTGGCACCTCTTCCTTGTTCAGAAATCTGGAAGCTCTCCAGCCATTGTGCTTTTGTATTTTTAATGGAGGCTTCACTACTTAGGCATGATTGGTGATCAGTTCAGCTGTGGGCCTGTCCTCCCTGGAGTCTGAGGAATGGGTCTGTAAGTTCCAACCTTCTAGTCACAAGGTGGTTTCCTCTGGCAACCAGCCCCCATCCCAAGGCCATCCAGGAGCCCACCAAACGTTACCTCTTTAGAACAAAAGATACCACCCAGGAAATTCCAAGCAGGGTAGGAGCTCTGCGTCTGATGATTCTATCACTCAGGAAGTTACAGAGGTCTTAGGAGCTCTATGTGAGGGAGTGAGGACAGACACCAAATGTGTATTTCTTAATATATCACAGATGCTTTCATTCTTTTCTGACCATTGACTTGGGAGGCAGGTATGAACCCAGGAAATGGGAAGACACCAAACTTTGTTGGGTTATAGGCTACTTTAAAGCTTAAATGCATAAATGAAAGGAGCCCTCTATGGGATCTAAGCTAACTCATTAGGGGCGTAATTTGGGATTTGGAATTAGGGTTTGGAATTAGAGCGGATGATTAAGCCCTTCTGTGTACATGTTTTCCAATGAACCTTGCACAAAAACAGGACAGATGGGTTCCTGCCATCTCTCAATCTTTTTACCATTGTTATGATTGCATTTCATAATACCTAGTTATGGCAGACCCAGTGAGTTTGTGGACAGAGCTCTGGGTCTGGAAAATAAAGCCCTGTGTGGACGCAGTGAAGCCCCTGCAATGGCGTAGGCTTTCGATGTGTGTTGTTCCTTCTCCAAGTGCAGCTGCAGTCTGAAAGGGTGACAGCCTATATTTAGCAAGTAGGATCAGGAGGTAGCAGGGATATTTGGAGAGCCAGTGAGTCTGCCTCAATTGCCTTAAGCTGCGTGGATAAATTCTCTACAGAAATGGCAATACTTTTGCATTTTAATTGCAGTTTCTGGTGTCTGGTGCTGGAATTCATTTTTAAAGCCAGATAAGATCACATTAAAATGAGCAAATCTCCAGGAGTCCGATTTTTAGCTTTTGGAGTCTTGGACTGTATCATGTTTAAATTTCTTTTTACTTCAGGAGAAGCAAAGTAGGCAGTTCCCTAAACTTTAGGTAACAGTCATAAACATTGCACTGTTTGACCACACTGGTAACATGGAAGGCATCCAAGGAACAGAGGAAAGAGGGAGAATGCTACTGTACAGGGAATATGTTGTCATTTGGAATTAAGATTGTAAGTCTCAGTGGAATCAGTCATTAAAGCAGAGAACTGAAGTGAAAATAAAGGCCTGTACTCAAAACACTCAGGCTCAAGGAATCAGGCAGTGAGTAAAACTATATAGTATTTCATACATGAAAATACTAATGGGATTTTGTAAAGAGACCATTAGAAATTTGGGAGAAAAGGATCAGCTTTAAAAGCAAACTGTAGGGGAATTAGAAAAGGAAATTTCAAAAGGTAAAATATCTAAATAAGCCAGGTGGCGCCTGTGGCTCAGTGAGTAGGGCGCCGGCCCCATATGCCGAGGGTGGCAGGTTCAAACCCAGCCCCGGCCAAACTGCACCAAAAAAATAGCTGGGCGTTGTGGCGGGCACCTGTAGTCCCAGCTGCTCGGGAGGCTGAGGCAAGAGAATCACGTAAGCCCAAGAGCTGGAGGTTGCTGTGAGCCGTGTGACACCACGGCACTCTACCAAGGGCAGTAAAGTGAGACTCTGTCTCTACAAAAAAAAAAAAAAAAAAAAAAAAATCTAAATAAGCCATTAAACAGATAAAAGAAGCTTTTGGGAAGACTAGGGCCCAGAGAGCATCCGCTCACTGAAGCCCCTCTGACCGGTAGAACACCAGTGTAGGGCAGAGCTTTACTGTGGGGCTTTTTCTCCTGATCCCCTGCACAGTCCCCAGGAAGCTAGAAACCTCCTTTCTCTTAAGCCAGGTGGCTTCCTTTGTCCCTTTCCTGCTTGCTGTTTCTTTTTTAATGAAAGTCTTAATTTTGACGTTTTAAAATACTGACTGAAAAGTCTTCAAATACAAATTTTAAGATTATGTTGAGCAAATCAATCAGAATACAAAGGCAACAGCATGAAGCTTCAGTGTTTAACATTTACCATAGCCGATATTGAATGTGATTTACTGAGTTCTCCCTTCTTCAAAACCATGCAGGTAATATATGCTTTGAACACTAAAAACGATGAACATGAATCTGCAATTCAAGCCCTCAAAGATGCTCATGAAGAAGAAATACAACAAATTCTTGCAGAAACAAGAGAAAAAATATTGCAGTATAAGACCAAAGTGACAGAGGAGTTAGACCTTAAGAGAAAGATTCAAGTTTTAGAAGCATCTTTAGAAGATCACATAAAAATGAAGCAGCAGGCTTTGACAGAATTTGAAGCTTACAAGCACCGAGTTGAGGACATGCAACTTTGTGCAGAAGCCCAGCATGTCCAACGCATAGTGACCATGTCCAGAGAGGTTGAAGAGATTAGAAGGAAATTCGAAGAAAGACTGCGGAGCTTTGGACAACTTCAAGTACAGTTTGAAAAAGACAAGCGACTGGCGTTAGAAGATTTGCGAACTGCTCACAGGCGGGAGATCCAGGAGCTGTTGAAGTCCCAG